>NC_054373.1:9621560-10826560 GCF_017654675.1 Xenopus laevis
ATATATATATATATATATATATATATATATATATATATATGCCCCGGTTGCTAACTGTGTAACACATTCATATGGTACTTAGTTAAAAGCACAGCAGGTTAAACAGCATTCCTGATAAAATAAATAAAACATTGTTTAAATTCTCCATTCAGACACAGAAATGACTCACTGTTCCCTTTCATGTTCATATCTAGAGATAAGACAAACCCAACTGAGCATGGGCACATGTATCATGGACTTTGGTGGTTTTCCTCCCGGCCAACTTCACGCACACACTTGGTTCTTTTAAGGCACATTTCTTTAATAGGGGCTTGTGCTCCAGTTTTCCCAGCAGCTTCCTCCCCTGTTCGGCGGGTGGAAGCCAAAGATGTAGAGCCATGTGCCCCCACTTATTTTTTCAAACATAGGACAGGAAATTACATCCCTGAGCCAATAAGCTGACAGTTTGCTTCAATTATTTGTGATTACAGTCAAATGCTAATCTCCTTCAGACTGTCCTGATTTGGGGAGAGTTTAGCCAATTAGTGATCCCTCATTAACGACATAATAGGTAGTCGCACAACCAGCCCACTTCATCACAATTGATCATTTATGACCAATTCTGCACCGTGCAATGTGTTTTTCCCAACGATATAGCTCTTTTTCTCCACAATTCCAATGTTATAGTGCTCTCGGGGGGGGGGCATTGCATTGTGGTTAATTTCTGAACATTTGCTCAATTATACATGTGCTTCATCGCAAATCAAGTGCAATTGTGCTGAATATTTTACAGGTAAGTTCTAGCTTAATTTGTGGTATTCAGCATGCAAGTGATATGTATTCCCTATTCTTTTCGGCACAACTGAACTGCTCCAATTGGCACTGGGTGCTGTGGGAAGCCTTGACCAAAGGTGGTGATAGCTCCAAGTTTGTCTTAGCACCCAGTGCTAATTGGTGCAACAGCTCTAAATTTGGAACAGGGAGGCAAGAACAACTGCTCAGCTCCAAGTGCAATTATGGAATGTGGTTTTACACGCAACTTTGGGGAAATTACCCATTTTTTTTTAGTAAACTGACCAAATTGCTTGCCTTCGTCTATAACACACAATAGCCAATCAGATGTTTGCTTTCATTATAATGGTCAAAATTATTTAAAATTTAAAATTTGAGACTCCCTGAGTAGTTTTAACGTGTTATGGTGTTCTAGCTTTGTATCAAAGAACATGCTGAAAAATGCAATCTCTTTTCTATTTTAAATTAACTGAAATATATACTGTGCAACTACAAAAGCAGTGCAGTTTGCTAGTATGAAGCAGATAAACCTATTTACCTATTTTAGATTCAGATAAATGTGAATTTTACAAGAAGATATTGTTTCCTGGTGTAAACTTACTTTTATGAGCACCTTTGACATAGCACTGTGCTTTGAAAATTTGCTTTTGTACTTTTGGGGGTTTTTGGTTTATCCAAGTCAGGAATCTCCATAAAACTACAGGTATTTGCTATTTATGTGCTCTGGAGACACAGACTTTCCACATGACTTTCATGCATATAATTAGGTTTCTGATATTTATCTGTACTGTGAAAAATAAGATTTATACATTTTTTTAGTTTAATATGGTCCTGTGTTAAAAGCAGAATTTCCTAGCTTTTAAAAGAATTTCCCATTTGTTATAAACAAGTTTCTTTCCAGTAAGCGTGAGAATTTGTTGTACCACTTCCTTGTCAGCTTTAAACATTTTTCAGCATTTTGCCTACATAAGATCCTTTGTCATTGCAGGTTATGTAAATTCAGCTCTCAACCTTTTCTCTTTGAGACAGAAATGGAACCCGCTGTGGTAGGTGAATTTTTTTTTCTCTTAAGGTATAAAAGGCAAATATTGCCAAAATGAGAAAAAAATATATTTTCTAAATTATTTTCTAAATATAATCAATTAAAAATTTTGACCCGTTCCTGACATAACCAATTTATTCTTTACTCTCCTCCTCTCAGTGTCTGTTTCTCTTCATTCTCTCTTCATGCAGGAGTTGGGAGTCTAATTTTGAATTTAAAATCACCAGAAATCTACGTGCAGGGGATTATTTACAAAAACCTGGAAAATTCATGTTTTTTAGTATAAAAGAATCTGAATTTTTAGTGGAAAAAAAACCCAACAATTTTTTTCAGGATTTATTATACCATATAGGTTAGTTAGTAAAGGTATGGGTATATAGAATTTTAATTAAAAGTAGGGAGGGGTGTGTGTATGGATGCTGGGTTTTCATTTGGAGGGGTTGAACTTGATGGACTTTGTCTTTTTTCAACCCAATTTAACTATGTAACTAACTATAAGGATGGAAAAAGCCAGAATCCGAAAATCCAGCCTAAAATCTCAGACCTGGCGAGGTTGCTTATAAGTGAATGGGAGAAGTCCCAAAAATATTTTGATCTGCACTGGGTTTATATTTGTATGGAATATTTTGTGGTTTTCGGGGGGAAAATCAGAAATAATTTGAATTTTCAGGTGGAAAATCCATAAAATTTATACGATTCGTTCTTTCATGATTTTTTCGGGTATTTTTCCCAGAAACAAAATATTTTTGGGAAAGTGTATTGATAAATAAGGAGAAAGAACCCGTACAGATTTGGTTGGAGTTGTTTTCAGAAAGTATTGAGAAAAATTTAAACTTTGATAGATGGACCTCCCCATGTTTGTGCCAAAGTCAGTTATTTTGTTTGTGCTGGAGTTGGTCTTTTCTGCTAGGATTAAGGTATAATTAGATCTAAGGGGGTCATTTAACAAATTAGATATATTAGATCTAAGAGAATTAATTACCAAATTAGATATATACTGTAAAATTTAAGGGGTTTATTTTCTAAATAGGATATATCAGATCTAAAGGGATTATTTACTAGATTAGATATATCACATCTAAAAGGTTATTTGCTAAATTAGATATATTAGGTGTAAGGGGGTTATTTGCTAAATTAGAGATATCAGATCTAAGGGGGCTATTTATTTATTTATTGAAAACTCAAATTTATCTCATATTTTTATTAAACCAAGCTTGACCAAACTACCATCCACAATGTTATCTTATTTATCAATAAAATTTGGGTTGGGGTAAAAACTCGATAAAATAGAGCGAAAACCCGAATCGCATTAATTTTTTGGATTTACTTCCAAATCACTAGATTTTTTGGGTTATCGATCAAAGCCCCCCCCCCAATTATACGTGGCAATTCCAAGTATAAATACCCATCTTAAACTTCAAGATTTTGCCCAAAAAACCTCATCCAGAAAAAAAAATCGAGTTTAATAAATAACCCCTTAATTGTTAATGACTATCTGACACCCAACTGCTGCATGAAGACAGAATGAAGAGAAACAGATGCTGAGAGAGGAATAGTGAATATAAACTTGATTATTTCAGAAACAATGCAGAATTTTTAATTGATTGTATTTAGAAAGTTTCTTATTTCAGTATGCTGAAGCTTATATTACATTTTTCATTTTCATTTTCACAATTTAACATTTTGTCCCCTTTATATTTTTCGTAATTGCATGATGGTTCTTTTAAGCTGCATCTGTGCATAATACATAACACAGGAGCACAGTGATACATATCTATAAAGCAATAATATCCCCTTTCTGTGTTCCATATTTTAAAGGAGACATTCAGTGTAAAAAATAAGAATGTACCAGTGTGTTATATTCATTTAGACATAGGCAGCAGAAGATGGTTTGGCTGGGGAGCCCAAGACGAAGGATATAGCACCTCTTGATGTACTGCCTCACTCTATTGCTCTGCCAAAATGCAAAGTATGAGGAGCTGCATTAGTAATGTGAAAAAGTCAAATATCTTTCACTACATGGATCCCTTTTATGCTAGTTAGAAAGCAATGCTATATTATAATGGAATAGTTGTACACATTCTCCAATCCCAGCATAGTAACATAGCAATTTAGTTTGAAAAAACCTGAAGTAAAACCTGTCTAAATTTTAGCTGATACAAAGGAAGGAAAAAACCCCTTCTAAAGCAATTTGCTTCAAAAAATGTCTTCCTGACTCCAAGATGCAATTGGACCATTTTCTGCATTAATTTTGTACTAAGATCTTTAACCATGTATTTTCTGTATGCCCCACCCAGAAAGCAGAATGGCACAGTAGAATTCCAAGTATAAATACCCCTAGAAAGCATAGTGGAATGGCAACTTCATTTATAAATACCCGCAGAATTCATAGCAGAATGGCAATACCATGTAAAAATACCCCCAGAACTTATATCAAGAAGGCACGGTGGCAATTCCAAGTATAAATACCCCCAGAACATATACCAAATGGCACAGTGGCAATTCTATGTATAAATACCCCCAAAATTCATGGCAGGATGGCACCATGGCAATTCCATGTATAAAACCCCAAGAATTCATAGTACGATGGCACAGGTGCAATTCAATGTACAAATACCCCCAGAATTCATAGTAGGATGGCACAGGTGCAATTCAATGTATAAATACCCCCAGAATTCATAGTAGGATGGCACAGGCACAATCCCATGTATAAATAACCCCAGAATTCATAGTAGGATGGCACAGGTGCAATTCCATGTATAAAACCCCCAGAATTCATGGCAGGATGGCACAGGTGCAATTCCATGTATAAAACCCCCAGAATTCATAGTAGGATGGCACAGGCGCAATAACATGTATAAAACCCCCAGAATTCATGGCATGATGGCACAGGTGCTATTCCATGTATAAACCCCCAGAATTCATAGTAGGATGGCACAGGCACAAATACATGTATAAAACCCCCAGAATTCATAGTAGGATGGCACAGGCGCAAATACATGTATAAAACCCCCAGAATTCATAGTAGGATAGCACAGGTGCAATTACTTGTATAAATACCCCACACTGCCCATAGCGGGAAAAAGAGACAAATAGATCAGTACATACAATGACAAATTGCCAATGAGGATTAGCTACTACTCACCCTCACCTAGGATGATTCACGAGGGTGCCTGGTGGAATCCCAGTTGGAGGATCAGGAGGATTCTCAGGAATCTCAAATGCAAATGCATTATGCAGCAGTGTGCGAGGCGCCAATGCAAAACTAGTTGATGCTGAGCCCAGGTACAGGATTCGCACCGTCCCCACACCCTTACCCTCTAGACGTGGAGGAGAAGATGGTTTACGTGTTAGCCTCCACTGTCTCTTCTTCCGGCTTCTTCTCTACGGCAGACAGTGGGAAGGGGGGAGCGGGCCCTGGTGAAACATCTCCTCTGCTCCCTGTAGTTACACGTCAGCCCGCCACTTTCTTCTCTTCCGGCTCCTTCTCTGCAGGAAGGTGGGGAAGGGAGGGAGCGGGCCCTGGTGAAATGTCTCCCTCTGCTCTCCGTAGTTGCGCGTCAGCCTGCCACTGTCTTTTTTCCGGCTCCTTCTCTGCAGCAGGCAGGGGAAGGGGGGAGTGGGTCTTGGTGAAACTTCTGCCCCTGCTCCCTGTAGTTACGCTGCCAGCACAATTACAAAAAAATTATAAAAAAAGAAATGGCCAAAAGAGGAGCACAATTCTGAGGGGGCTATAACCCCTGTAGCCCCCCGGTTCCGATGCCTATGCATTTAGAAATATAGGAGAATTGTGCTTAAAATAGTAGTGATTCATTGAATATTTCTACAAAAACCCTAATAATCCCTCCCTTCTCTTCCACTTCCTGCTCCCTGAATTCCCAGGCTGTGCAGGGGAGCCGGAGGCACTCAGCTCACTGCACTGTAAAACGGGAACCAATCAGCAGCTAGCAGGACCTGATAGGGAACTGAAGCCTGTCTTTACTTGTGTGACTGCAGGGCTGTTATTGGCTGTTCCTCTCCTACTGTGCTTCTGGCATGGACCGTTAGGACACGCCCACCCCTCATTTGAAACACAGACAGGGACCAGTGAACATCTATAGGGAGCTCCACTAAAGGGGCTATTTTTAAGGATAATATTAATTTTTAGCACCATGTAAAAGCAATACCATCTATTACTCATAATTGCCTACAAAATTAGGGTTTTTTCATTTATCCTACATGTCTTCTTTAAGAAAACTGGTGACTATTACTCCATACTAAATATGATTAAGGAAAAACTGTTTTTTTTTTAATAAGTAAAATATTTTTCCAATCCATTAAACAGAGCACCCAATCGACATGTAGCACGGAATGTATATGTAAATGTCTTTTTTTCTAGAAGTTACTGTACTGACATTTTTATATTCTTATATTTGGCATAAGATCTTACCTTGTCCTTTTCTAATGATTACGTTTTATACTTTTTGTTTTGTTTTGGGTAACACAGTATGTCATCCCGGATAACAACCTTGAGCAGCCGCCTGTTTATGATGTGGTCTCTAATACACAAGTGCAACCTGCACCCATACCCTACAACACCCAAGTACATTCTAACCAGTTTGTAGCGGCATCACCAATTTCACCCTTTCAATGGAGTTTTAGTAAGTGATCTTCTGAGCATTCAGTTAAATTGGGCTCATGGCAGATGATCTTGGTGCAGCCTACATCTTGCATAGCGCAATGTGGCAGATGGTAAAGTGACAAATGGCAGATTGCACCTGTTTTTATACTTTAGACTCTGCCCAATGTGTAGTAAATAGCCCATCATGTAACTTCAGATTTCAACCTAATTGTCCTTAGTAGAGAAGAATACCTATGCTGGCACAGAATTATGCTATCCCTTTGTACAGGGTATTTAGGAATGCAGGAGGGTGTCTTTGCTGAATTGTGCTTATTACAGGGAACATCTATACTGGAACAGCATTATGGTATCTCTCTGTATATGTAGATGGAATTTTTTGGGTTTTCTTTTAAAAACTGAAATCTTTCTAGATTTATTAAAGCCTGATGCTGCAAAAAGCTTGAATCCAAAAATGCGCCATCTCAGACCTGCCGAGGTTGTGTATAAATCTTTGGCAGAGGACCCCATCCTATTTGAAAATTTCTGTGGTCTGTGCTGGAATTATTCCGAAAAACCGACCAAAAAATTCTGGGTTTTTGGGAAAAAGCTAAAAATAAATTGAGTGATTTGGGAACAAACCCTGAAAATTGTTTGATTTGGTTTTTACCTGAACCATTTGAATCAAACTTTTTTAATAATAAATAAGGTGAAATTGGATATTGGAATTTGGTCGTGGTTTTTTTTATTAAAAAAATTTGAAAAATTCGGATTTTAGTGAATAACCCTCTTAGTGTTTGTTTTTATAATGGTGGGTGGGTCTTTGTCTGCCAAGTTCCAGAATGGGTTTTAAAGGACCAGTAACATCAAAAAATTTTTTTAAAAAATTCGTTACAATACAACGAAAAAAAACACCAAGACAAATTAAAATTTCAAATTTCAAAGCCTTTATTAAGAAATAACTTACAGAAAATCCACTTCCTGTCCTCTTCAGAAATGGCGATATGGCGACCATCCATAGTGCAGTGCTGGATTTGTCCTCCCTGGCTAGCTTCCATAGTCTGACAGCAGGAAGACGGTGCTGGAATGCGGCCCGGCTGGATGAAGAGCTGAAGTGCCCTCACAAAATGGTCTACCTCCCCGGCCCCTGGGTGCTTCACATGCAGGAGGCAGTTGTCGGTGGCAGTGACCGGGAGCTGAAGACGGAGGTGAAAGGAGGAGTGCTGATAAACCGGAGGAGGAGGAGGGGAGCCCTGGTGATTTGAGTGGAACCAAAAGGGGGAATTGGTACAATCCCAGCGGCTTCTCTCCAGAGCGGGACTAAGGAGGCTTCCGAGCAGCGGCGGGATGCAGATCCGTGCATGAAAATGGCCGAGTGCTGCTGCTGCCTGTGAAAAAAGCGTGCAGCTGTCGGTGTGCGCTCACGTTTGCGCCTCACATAGACACCGGCCCGACACCAGCCGCACACTCTCAGCAGCAGCAAAGAAATGATCTTCCGTCAAGAGCGGCATTGTACACATTCAAACGGCTCTGGCTCCTTCCCGACTCCACCGCTCAGCCACAAAGCAGAGACACAGCCCCAGCAGCAAATCCTCCTCACTGTACGCCGCCAAAGTTACATCCCTCGCTCCCAAGGAAACTCACGACGGCTCCTCAGTAAACCGACGAGCGCTCAGAGAGAAAAAAAAACTTCAGCTCCCGGTCACTGCCACCGACAACTGCATGTGAAGCACCCAGGGGCCAGGGAGGTAGAGACCATTTTGTGAGGGCACTTCAGCTCTTCATCCAGCCGGGCCGCATTCCAGCACCGTCTTCCTGCTGTCAGACTATGGCAGCTAGCCAGGGAGGACAAATCCAGCACTGCACTATGGATGGTCGCCATATCGCCGTTTCTGCAGAGGACAGGAAGTGGAGTTTCGGTAAGTTATTTCTTAATAAAGGCTTTGAAATTTGAAATTTTAATTTGTCTTGGTGTTTTTTTTCGTTGTATTGTAACGAATTTTTTTAAAAATTTTTTTGATGTTATTGGTCCTTTAAGTGATGTCATTTATATTTCTGTAGTTGTGCCTGTTCAGTACCTGATCCTACTGGAAACTGTATCATTAGCCAACAGCCAGGCTCCTGCAAATGTCCCATTGGGCTTTACCAAAAAATTAGAAAGACAGTACAGGTTATTTTTTAGTGATAAGCGAAATTGACCTGTTTTACAATAAAAAAAATGTGGAAAAAAATTATAACATTTCTCCAAATGAATTTGAGTCAATGGGAAGGCATCAGCATTATTTTCTGTGTTTTTTCCAAAAGCAAAACAAAACACATGGCAAAATTCGGACATTGTCTGTGTTTGCTCATCCCTAGTTATTTTGTCAAGCTCCAAATTACTGCTAAATCCTCCCCAAAATCTCATGGTTTTCTTACTTATCTATTAACAATGGCTTTTTTTTCTATTAAGGAAAGAAGGTTTTAATTTCTATTGGAACTGTTTCCATCGTAGCGGCAGTAATTGTGGCTTCAGTACTTACCGGGTACTTTGGTAAGAGAAACATTACATTTACCATGTATTTGCCTCTGTGTTCCAAGCTTATTCCAAAGAATTTGCAGCTCATTTACTATATGACCAAGAGGAGCAATATGATAGGTTTATGCTGCAGCACCTGTGTCATTATGGGTGGCATGTAGGCGGGGCTTGCAACCTTTTCAGTTATGAATTGGGAGTAAGGTTGCCATCTGTCCAGATTTGAATCGGACAGACCAGTTTTCAGGAGGGCTGTTCAGGTCAAAACTGCCTACCTGGTTTTACTAATTTGGAAAACCGGGCAGGATTCCCTAACATTGATGAGGATCTCAGACCTGCCGAGGTTGTGTATAAATCTTTGGCAGAGGTCCCCATCCTATTTGGAAATTTCTGTGGTCTGCGCTGGAATTAGTCCGAAAAACCTACCAAAAAACCCCAAAAAATTCTGGCTTTTCGAGAAAAAGCTAAAAACAATTGAGTGATTTGGGAACAAACCCTCGAAAAATTGTTTGATTGGGTTTTTACCCAAACCGATTAAATCAATCTATTTTTAATAATAAATAAGGTAAAATCGGATATGGGAATTTGGTCATGGTTTTTTTTATTTAAAAAATAGATAAATTCAGTTTTCAGGAGGGCTGTTTGGGTCAAAACTGCCTGCCTGGAAGCTCCCAGCAGGGAAAGGTGGCAACCCTAATCGGAAGTGGGCACAAGGTGTAAGAAAACAGGTTCCTACGGTTTCTTGATTTTTTAACATACAAATTTACAACTAAACTTTTAAACAGTGACTCAAATGATTCAATTGTACTAGAAAGAATGACTGACAGGTGTAACATACATTAATCAAAAATCTAATTTGGTCCCATCTTTGAACAAGCAGAAAGAGGTCACTGAGCAGTATTTACATCAATTTCATTAAAAAAACATTAAAACATTGAATGTGTCTCTATAAAAGGTAAGGGGCAGATTCACTAAGCTCGAGTGAAGGATTTGAATGAAAAAAACTTTTGAATTACGAAGTAATCTTTTGGGTACTTCGACCATCGAATAGGCTACTACGACCTTCGACTTCAATTCGAACTAAAAAACATTCGACTTTTCGACCATTTGATAATCGAAGTACTGTCTCTTTAAAAAATACTTTGACTACATACTTCGCCAGTTTAAACCTACTGAGGTTTAATGTTAGCCTATGGGGACCTTCCCCAGCATTTTTTTAACTTTTTTATGATCGAATAAAAATCCTTTGATCGATTGATTAAAATCGTTCAAACCGAAGGATTTTTATTCGATCGAAGTATTTGCGCTAAAATCCTTCAAATTCGATATTCGAATTTGAGTTTATTAACCCTCGAAATTCGACCGAGATAAATCTGCCCCTAAATGTGCATTAACATATATTTCAAAATCTAATTTTATATCTTTTCCATGCACCACTAGATACAATAAGAGGCATAAATATTATATAATGTATATGTATAAGCAATATAGGACCAATTGTTTTTGAAACTAATTCCAAAACATGTATCACTCAATAACTATCTTCAGGCGGGAATTGGAAGTATATGCATAAGATAAAGCAAGAAACAGATGCAAATGGTTTCTCTATGATATTTATACATTTACAGTATAAAATTGCAAATAAACTTGTAAATAGCGACTCAAATGTATCAGTTGCACTTGAAAGAATGACTGTACCAACACACATTAATCAGAAATCTAATTTGGCCCCATTCTTGACTGACAGAGAGAGGTCACTGAGCGGTAGGAGGGTTTTCCGTCTTTAAAGGGGAAGTAGCCTGGACCCACAACCTCTTGAATAACTGCCTCAGGGTTAAACACCGGTACTCACCACACGGGACACAATGACAAATTTAACCAGCAAATTTTTATTCTCTGCACACACCAGAGGCTTTTCATTCAGGCACACATTGCACACATCATTGTTCTTTTATTCAAACCACAGTGCACTCACATTGTCCCCAGGGAACCAGTTCTCTTAGTAGGCACACCTTCTGTTACTTTTCCTTAGGACTTTGGATCCCACCTAACCACCTAGTGGTCCGGTATATGCTACACCCGTATCCCTCCACTCTCCAATAGTGGTGTGATACCTTCAGGGTGATACCATTCCACTCTTCCAGGTTAGGCCCTTTTTATCCAAATCCTGGCCTGAAGCCTTGGTATCCTTCCTACCTAGTCCTAAACTTCCACTGGTTCCCTCACTTTCGGAGTGCCCGTAGGAAACTAACTCCATTTTCCTTGATGGGGCCACAACTGCCCTTACTAAATATCATTACTGCCTTGTGCACCTAGTGCTCGCTCACTTTGAATCTTTCCTGTTCTAAATTCTCCTAATCTAAGCAATTGGGTCTCACTTACCCTGCCAGGAGATGTTATTCCGGCCACGCCCTCTTATCAAGTGGCTTCACTTGGGCAGTGCACCTCCTTTTATACCCCTCTCTGTCCTACAGTGGCCTCTGGTGGCTGGGGTAAAAAACTACACCTAAAATTAAATTAAAGAATTCTGCTGCCATCTAATGGCGATTCCCAGAAATTACATCCAATACACTTAAACATATATACATTTTACATAAATGAACATTTTGTCACACAAAAAGATTACAACATTCCCGCACATAACACTGTTCATCACTTCACACCCCCTTGCATACTTACTTCAGTCTAATAAAAAATCCATTTAAACATTAAGGGGGCTATTTATTAAGGGGCAGATTTATCAAGGGTCGAAGTGAATTTGAGGGAATTTTTGAAGTAAAAAAATTCAAAGTAATTTTTTGGATACTTCGACCATCGAATAGGATACTATGACTTCGACTTCGAATTCAGTTCGAAGTAAAATATTTTGAATATTCAACCATTCGATAAATGAAGTAATGTCTCTTTAAATAAACTTCAACGCCAAATTAAACCCGCTGAAGTGCTATGTTAGCCTATGGGGACCTTCTAGAGCATTTTTCTAAGTTTTTGGAAGTCGAAGTAAAATTTTTTGATTGTTCGCTGAAATCCTTCGAATCGTTCAATTCAAAGGATTTAATTGTTTGACCGAACAATTTTACTTCGACTGCAAATGGCTAAATTCGATGTAAAAAAAGCTTTGCCTTCGATATTCGAAGTCGAAGTATTCCAATTCCAATCCAATTCGATGGTCGAATTTCGAAGCTTTTTCTACTTCAAAATTCGTCCCTTGATAAATCTGGCCCTAAAAGTTGAGTTGTGTTTTCTCGAAAAATTTCTTGGAAAAAAAAAGAGTTTTCATTTCATTTATCCTTATAAATTATATTAATTATAATAAAGAATTTATATATCAAATGTGCCTCAGCAAGGTTTATTTAAAATATTGTCTTTTGATTGATGCAAACTGGTATAGTCTGAATTTTTCTGATTATTTTAATTTAAAAAGTGAGACCAAACTAGAATCCACGATTGGACCTTATTTATTAATAAAATAAATCATGATTTAATCAGATGGGGGACACACACAAAAAAATCGAGCGAAAATCCAAATCGTTCCCAAATCGCTCAAGTTTTTTGGGGGGCTTTTCCTAAAAAGCCCAAATTTTTCGGATTTTTTGTCCAAAATAGTCGGTTTTTTGGGCTAATTCCAAACTCAGTTGGTCTGAGATACAGGATTTTCAGATTCAGACTTTTTGCAACATTGGGCTTTAATAAATCCCGAAAAGTATATTTTGTAATAAAAAAACTAGATTTTTCGAGTTTTGACATTTGGGGGCAGATTTATCAAGGGTATAATTCCGAGGGTTAATAAACCCTCGAATTCGTCCCTCGAAGTAAAATCCTTCAAATTCGAATATCAAATTAGAAGGATTTTAGCGCAAATACTTCGATCGAACAAAAATCGTTCGAACGATCCGAAGGATTTTAATCGATCGATCGAACGATTTTTATTTGATCATAAAAAACGTAGAAAAGTGCTGGGGAAGGTCCCCATAGGCTAACATTGAACCTCGGTAGGTTTAAACTGGCGAAATATGTAGTCGAAGTATTTTTGAAAGAGACAGTACTTCGACTATCGAATGGTCGAATAGTCTAAAGATTTTTAGTTCGAATCGTTAGAATCGAAGTCGAAGGTCGTAGTAGCCTATTCGATGGTCGAAGTCCCCAAAAAAAATACTTCGAAATTCGAAGTTTTTTTCATTCGAATCCTTCACTCGAGCTTAGTAAATGTGCCCCTTAGACCTTGATAAATAACCCCCTAAATGTTGCCAAAAATCCTTGTAATTTATTTGGGTACCTTAGTTTTTTTCTAACACCTTGGTGAGCTACTAACGAACACATTTTTAAGGAAATTACCTTCCCGTTAAAATGGGTTCCCAGATAATGGATCCCATGCATGTACTTATAAAAAAGAATATATTTTTTCAATGGTATTAAGAGATTTGTCTGTTTATTTCTTATAACAGTCAGTACAACCCAAAGTGTTCCATACTGCCAAAAGCGCTGTAGCTACAGTTCCAAGTGTATCTATGGCTACCAGATATGTGATGGTGTACAAGACTGCCCTTATGGAGACGATGAAAGAAATTGTGGTAAGAAATCATTACTGAATAATATTACATGTATATGGATCAAAAGTCATTACAACTTAAATGGGTTGTTCACCTTTGACTTAACTTTTAGTATGATGTAGAGAGTGATATTCTGAGAAAATTTGCAATGATTTTAATTTTGTATTATTTGTGGGTTTTAACTTAGCTTTTAGCTTTTTATTCAGCAGCTCTCCGGTTTGCAATTTCCGCCATATGGTTGCTAGGGTCCAAATTCCCCTAGCAACCATGCATTGATTTAAATAAGAGACAGGAATATGAATAATAAAAAGTAGGAACAACAATAGATTTGTAGCCTTGCAGAGAATTTTTTTTTTTTCGACGAGGTCGGTGACCCCCATTTGAAAACCGGAAAGAGTCAGAAGAAAAAAGTAAATAATTGAAACACTATAAAAAATAATAAAAACCAAATGAAAAGTTGCTTAGAATTGGCCATTAAATAAAGGGCGGCATGCCAGATTAAAAGGCTGGTGGTTTATTGCAACAGATCACAGACCATTACCTGACGCTTTTTGGGAGCAACTCCCTTAATCATAGGCTTCATATTCTATAACATACAAAAAGTTAACTTAAAGGAGAACTAAAACCTAACTAAAAAAGTAGCTAGAAATGTTGTATATTATGTTTTGGGCTTCTGTACCAGTCCAAGGCAACCACAGCCCTTTAGCAGTAATGATCTGTGTCTCCAAAGATGCCCCAGTAGCTCCCCATCTTCTTTTCTGCTGATTAGGGACTCACAATATACAGTACACATAGGGGCAGATTTATCAAGGGTCAAATTTCGAAGTTAAAAAACTTCGAAATTCGACCATCGAATTGGCCAGGTTCGATAGCCGAACTTTTCTTTTTGAATTTTTTTGGCCGTTTTCGTTCCAATTAAAATTGTTCCATCAAATCGAACAATTCGAACGATTTAATCGATCAATCGAACGATTTTCAAAAAAAATACTTTGACTTTTTAAAACTTAGCCAAATTTTGGCAATAGTTTCTAGGAGGTCCCCATAGGCTAACACAGCAATTCTATGGGGGGGTTGTGGATGCACACCTGAGGCCAATTTCAAGAAGTATAAAGCCCTGTCTAAGTAATTCAAGTAAATATGCCAGTGCATGTAATTTTGAAACAGGGTTTTTTTGTTACAAAGTTATGATCATAATATTGATAAGCCATATTGAATTACTTAGACAGGGCTTTATACTTCTTGAAATTGGCTTCAGGTGTGCATCCACAACCCCCCCATAGTAACATAGCAATTCGGCAGGTTTAAGGTGGTGTCGAAGTCAACGTTTTTTTTGAGTCAGTACTTCGATTTTCGAATGGTCGAATATTCAAAGTATTTTCAATTCGAAACAAAGTCTAATTTGGCCTGTTGATGGTCGAAGTACCCAAAAAATACTTAGAAATTCAAAGTTTTTTCATTCAAAAATTCACTTCGACCCTTAGTAAATGTGCCTCATAGAATAGAAATGTCCCAGTATAAGGCTAAAAAAAAATGAAGCACATTGGGATCTTAATAAAATCACTTTAAAATTCTATTTTTTTGCGTTGAATTGTAGCCCTTCCTTAGGACAGATGTATTAGAGAAGGTCAAGATGTAGATTATCACTATCCAAAAATCATTCCTTAAAGAAATACAAATTGCCAAAATATCTGTAATGAGTAGTGATGAGCGAATAAATTCGGCAGGTGCGAATTCGCAACAAACTTGTGCATTTTGTCGCCGCCAGAAAAACATTTTTGGACACACGTAAGAAAATTTGCTTGCATCAAAACCGTTGCATGTCACCACTATTCGGACGCCCATTGACTTTAACATCGGCGTCAAAATTGACGAGGGCGTCAAAATTTACACAGGCCTCAATTTTTGCAAATTTATCGCCGTTTCACGGGAAATTTGCAAATATTTTGGGGAAACGGGAGAAATTCGCCCATCACTGGAAATCAGTATAATAAATATCAAAGTACAAACTTAAAAGAGACATTTCCTGAATGTATATAATGAGTAGCAACAAGTTTTTAGTAGAACTATTAAAAAGATTGTTAAGTGTTATAAAAAGGTTTTGTTCTTTTTTGACAGCCACAACCTGCCTGTACTGCAGCTACTCTTACACGTGTATCTATTATTACCAGATATGTAATGGTGTACAAGACTGCCCTTATGGGGATGATGAAAGAAATTGCGGTGAGTTATCACTACTGAATTGCATTACATATTTGGCCAAAGGGAGTATTTTCAAAGCAGCTGCTTTAGATAAATATAATTCCTCAGGGAGAACATTTCCATTATGTGAGAGCACCATTCACTTGTTTATTCCAAAAATTGTCTGTCCGAGTGATTTATATTTACCCCTTATTAAAATTCATTGTTTCATATTCAGATATGGGACCTTTTATCAAGAAAGCTCGGCACCTGGGGGTTTACAGATAATCGATCTTTCCACAATTTGGATCTTCAGTCTAATAGAAAATAATTTAAACATTAAACAAACCCAATAGGCTGCTTTTGCCTCCAATAAGGATTAATTATATCTTAGTTGGGATCAAGTACAAGCTACTGTTTTATTATTACACAGAAAAAGGAAATCACCTTCAAAAATTTTAATTATTTGGATAAAATGGGAAAATGGCGCCTATGCGAGATGGCTTTTCTCTAATTCAGAGCTTTCTGGTTAATGGGTTCCCAAAAACGGATCACATACTTCTACAACTTTACAAAAAAAATCCTAGTCCAATAAATACCCTGAATTCTGGCACATAATGGGGCCTATTTATTAAACCTTAAACTCAAATTTTTAGAAGAAAAAAACTTAAATTTTTAGAGATTTATAATACCCCAAAGGTACTAAAAATCTGAAAATGCTCTAACTAAAACCTGTTGAGGTCATGTAGAAGTCAATGGCCGATGTCCTTGAAGATGTTTCTTGACATCATGATCCAAGCTTGTTTTTGTCTGATAATCCAAGAAAGTTTTTGTGGCGACAGTTTGATAAAGTTGAGTTTTTGTGGCGACAGTTTGATAAAGTCGAGTTTTCAATTCAAAATTCAAAATAGTCATAGAATTTGAAATGACCTACAAATTTGTTGCAACGTTTTTTCACACAGAATTTTTCAAGAAGAATAATCGATAAATGAGTTACATTCATGGATGGGAATAAGGTCAACCTAGTTTTAATAAAAAAACTAGATAAACTTGACTTTTAGTAAATACCCCCAATGTGTTGCTCCTTGGATAACATATGGCATCTTTCAGGGTATCTTTTCTAACTGAGTCAATTTGTAAGAGCTATAACTGTATCTTACAAAAGAAACATCTCATGAGCTAATATTAATGGCTTATTTATCAAAAATTGAATTTGAGGTTTTAGAGTTTTTTTCTTCTTCAAATGAACTCACAATTTCAAAAAACTAGAATGTTTGCTTATTTAGTCCAAATAGAAAAGGTTTGATTGAATACAACCAGGTAAAAAAAGATTCGAATACCTTTATTTTGTGTGCGTGTAAATTCAAAAATCTTGGAATTGAAATAAAATGGCTTGAATATTGCCTAGGACAACCCCCATTGACTTGCACATGAACTCTCAAGATTTTAGATGCTGAAGTTTTACATTCAAATTTTTTTGTGCTAAATAAATGGCAAACATTCAAGTTTTTGAAAATATAACTTGAATTTGTGAGTTTCTGTGCAAAATTGTGGCAAAAATTTTAATTTGAACATTGTTAAATCAGCCCCTATGTGTAGTAATAGAGAGGCTCTCAAGAGTAAGTTTATAAAGTTTTTAATAGGACAAATAAAATAATATTTTATTCAGTAATTTATATTAATAGGTTTTGTTCTTTTTTTTTTTACAGCCACTAAAACCCCGAGCACACCAACCTGTCAAATGTACTGTAGCTACTATTACACATGTATCTATGGCTACCAGATATGTAATGGTGTACAAGACTGCCCTTATGGAGACGATGAAAGAAATTGCGGTGAGAAATCACTACCTATTAGCATTACATGTTTGGCCGAAGGGAGTATTTTCAAAGCAGCTGCTTTAGATAAATATAATTCATATAATAACATTTCCATTATGTGACAGTACCATTCCAAAAATTGTCTCTCCAAGTGATTTACATTTACCCCTCTTTAAAGTCCATTCTGTTTCATATACAGATTTACAAAAAGGCCAGTTTCCAATAAATACCCTGAATCCTGGCACATAATGGGGCCTATTTATCAAACCTTGAATTTTTATAGCCGAGTTTTCAAAAGGGTATTTTTTCCTGAAAGCTGTTTTTCTGTTCCATAATTCCTCAGAGAGAATGTTCTCATTATGTGACTTGTTTTTTCTGGAAACTGAGGACTCGTTGAGTTAGAATTCGTTTCTACTACGCTAATTCACTAAAATGCAAAGTTGCATCCTGGGTGCTGAACGCTGGTGACTTTTTCATAGCGAAGATTCTATAACGTTTTTTTGTGCCTAGCGAAAAGTTGCTAGTGTTCTTTCGCTTTGGTCAATTTGAATAGGGCGGGTACATTAAAGTTGTATGGACATCTTTATTAGAGATGTTGGTGCAAATGCTTGAAATGGCCACTTTTTTATTACAACTGTCCGAGGAATAAAGATAAAGAGATTATATAATGCCCTAGACATGAGCCCACTGTAAAATGAATGTTCCATTTTCCTCAAACGTCTGGACTTTTGCAGGCAATCCCGCTTAGCAAAAGAAAAAGTCGCCGGCGTTTTTTTAACTTTAATGCATTTGCTTATTTATTAAAAAATCTGAATGGAAAAGATACGATTGAAAAAAATTTAAACACCTCGAAATTGTGAGCATACAAACTCAAAAAACTTGGAATTGAAATTAAATGGCTTGAATATTGCCTAAGACAACTCCCATTGACTTCCACATGAACTCTCAAGCTTTCAGATACTCGAAGTTTTACATTAGATTTTTTTGTGCTTAATAAATGGCAAACATTCAAGTTTTTGAAAATATAATTTGAATTTGTGAATCGTTGAAAAAGTTCTAATTTGAACATAGATAAATCAGCCCTTACATGTAATAATAGAGAAGCTCTCAACAGTAAGTTTATATGTATAAGTCTTTAATAGGACTAATAAAAGAGTGTTTTTTTCAGTAAATTGTATTGAGGTTTTGTTCTGTTTTTTTACAGCCACTAAAACCCCGAGCATACCAACCTGCCAAATGTACTGTAGTTACACATCCACGTGTATCTATGGGTACCAGATATGTAATGGTGTACAAGACTGCGCTTATGGAGATGATGAAAGAAATTGCGGTGAGAAATCAATACTGACTAGAAGTGCAAATCACTATTGAATAGTAATGCATTTTCAGCAGACAGGATATGATGTAAGCGATATAAGATTGAGGAAGATCTAGCTTAATTTTAGCAGTTCACCTGGTCTGAGGTGGCAACTGAGGTAACGTTCAGTAAAATATGCACTTTAGTAAATTAGCGGAGCAACGACCATTCGCCTGAACAAAAAGTCGCCTGGAGATATAGTGTGAACGAATGATAGCCACGGCCTCTTTTTCTAGCAAATTGTCGTCTGTGCCTGTTAGTGAATTGGTGAATTCGCTAGCGATGGATATTTCTGCCCCATGGTGTCTTTCCAGGTAACTTTCATCTTTCAATGTGTAATAGTTATAACTGTAACTTACAAAAGAAACATTTCATGAGCTAATATGAATATGTTTACCAAAAATCTAATATGTGAGGTTTAAGAACAAATTCACAATCCAAAAAAACTTGAATGTTTGCTTATTTATTCAAAAATCTGAATGGAAAAGATTTGATTGACATTAAAGTCCACATGAACTCTCAAGCTTTCAGATACCAAAGTTTTACATTCAAGTTTTTTTTGTACAAGACTGCGCTTATGGAGATGATGAAAGAAATTGCGGTGAGAAATCACTACTGAATAGCATTACATGTTTGGCCCGAAGGGAGTATTTTCAAAGCGGCTGCAGCAGATAAATATAATTCCTCAGAGAGAAAATTTCCATTATGTGACAGTACTATTAAGTTTATTCCAAAAAATTGTATCTTCAAGTTATCTACATTTGCCCCTTTTTAAAATCCATTCTGGATCATAAACAGCAGGAGCGCTGTCCCATTATGATCTATATCCATAAAACCATTGCTAGCATTCATGAAAAATATTAATTAAATATTATATTGATTTATGAGAGAATTTAGATTTCTATATTCAACAAACAACTATTTCTTCTGTAACCTTAACATAATAAATATATGAATGAAAAGTATGAAATGGGAGGGTGAAATAGACAAGCTGTTTGTTGACAGTGTCTTGAGATCTACTGATCAACAGCTAAAGGTCTAGAGGTACATCCCGATCTACCTTTTGGGCACCCCTGATATACAGAATTACAGAATTACAAGTCCAGTTTATAATAAATACCCTGAATTATGGCGCATAATGGGGCCCGTTTGATAAATCTTGAATTTTTCTAGTCAAGTTTTTCAAGGGGAAAACTGGAATTTTTAGAGGAAAAAAAAAAATTTTAAGAGAATTTTGGACATATTTATTAAAGGTAGAATTTCAAATTAATTTTTTTTTACTCTAATAAATTCTAATATACTCACAACTCGAATGGGAGGTTGAAGACGAAATGTGAACATCTAATATTCGACCCCAACCTTGACAGTCTCCCCTCATAATTTAAGTCTTTCCCTCCCTCTAACCAATTTAGTTGCACTTAGACTCTGCACTCTCTCCAGCTCATTTATATCCCTCTTAAGGACTGGTGGAGAAGAATCAAATTAGAACTGTTTTCATTGTATAGGTGGGATAAATCTCAAGTTTACATTTGATTTGGGGGATTAAAATTTGAATGTGTGAATTTTGGCACCAAATTTTTTTTTGGAAAATTCGAATTTACTATTCGACCTTTATTTGCCCTTTATTATACCTCAAAGCTGCTAAAAATCAGAATCTGAAAATGTTCTGTCCTCCCTACGTATTACCCTGGGGCAGTGTGTAGTTCAACATGCAGATAAACCTCCCCACACTCCAATAAAGAGACTGTGAACTGAAGTCTGTAGATTTTACTGGATGGCAAAGGGGAATAGGTGAAACTGTAACATTGTCTTTAGGGACAGGTTTGTTTCTTGTGATGCACAAGGATGTCGGTCCTGAGAGCCAAGTTGTGTCTTACAGATCACTTGCTGTTACAGCGGGGTCTGCTGGGTTGTAGTCCCATACAGTCTCTTTGGTCTCTGTGCCTGTCTTGGTTGTGATGAGCTCAGCTAGCTCTACAGCTAGAACCGCAGCACAGAGTTCTAGTCTGGGTATAGTGTGTTCAGGAATTGGTGCCAGCTTTGTCTTACCCATAAGAAACCCAATGTGACATTGTCCATAGATTTCCATAGGTTTGAAGTATGCTACAGCAGCTATGGCTTTGACAGAAGCATCAGAGAACACACAAAGTTTTTGGCTTTGTACCTCTGTAGAAGGTATTGGGGCATATGGGCGTGTAACACAAAGGTTGGAAAAAGTTGCTAGAGAACTTCTCCATTCTGTCCATAAAGTCTTTTTGTCAGGAGCCAATGGGATGTTCCAATCGGGTGTTTCAAGGGTTAAGTCTCTTAGAGGTGCTGTACCTTGTATGGTGACAAGAGCAGTGAATCCTAAAGGATCACAAAGGCTATTTATTGTGACCAGAATACCTCTGCAAGTGAAGGGTTTCTCTTCCCTGTTTACTTGGAAGGCAAAGGTATCAAACTTTATGTCCCACAGAAGCCCGAGGATCCGTTGCACGAGTAAAGAGTCAGCTCCCAAGTCTAAGTCTCTTAGATCATTTGAATGTGAAGAGAAGGCTTCCATCACTACTTTGTTGTTAGAAGCTACTTTGTAAGGCCTGAGGTTGGAGCAGGCGAGTGCTTCCTGCACTCTTTTGAAGACTGATTGCAGCTTCGCTTGAAGGTAGCGATTTTAAGCAGTCATCTGCATAGAAGTCTTTTTCTACTAATTGCCTGACATCTGACCCATATTTTACCTCACTTTATTGAGCAGAGCGTCTGAGTCTG
Organism: Xenopus laevis; assembly: GCF_017654675.1. Classification (NCBI taxonomy): domain Eukaryota; kingdom Metazoa; phylum Chordata; class Amphibia; order Anura; family Pipidae; genus Xenopus; species Xenopus laevis. The sequence continues at coordinate 9,643,139 of NC_054373.1, forward strand.
TGCATCGCAACTGCAGGCGAAGGACTGTTGCCAAAGATGTGCACCCTCGTAGGGTACTCTGTGATCTCTTTGGAAGGGTTGTTATCTCTGAACCTAAAAAGGTAGAGGGGTGATCCAACTGTTTGAATCGTGTTTAACTAGTCCTTGTTTCATTATTTTTGGAAAGAGTTTATCCTCAATAGACATTGCCAATTGGTTATCCTCTTTTGTTCTCTGGAACACTGTGCATCTCAAATGATCTTGATCACTGTCACAGGTGAGATTATCATCGGAAATGTTTGGTGGTGTGTGTACCAGGCTGGTGCTGTAAGATTTTTCCTTTATTAGGAACTGGTTGTGGCATGGTGGGATAATGGAGGGGTGTCCATTTTTTTAGTGTGTTTGTCAGCATGCTGTTTACGCAGACTGGTTTGCGTACACTTCCAAGGCAAGTGTCTCTTATTATGACCCATCCGAGATCTAACTTCTGGGCATAAAGTGCATTGTGGGGGCCATTAATCTGGTCCCTTGCTTTGTGGACCCGTAGCATATCTCTTCCAAGGAGAAGCATTATCTGAGCCTTGGGTTCAAGTCCGGGGATTAAGTGCATTATACGTTTCAAGTGTAGGGATTTCAGATCTATTATCGGGGATCTGGTTGCATTCAATTATAGTTGGTAAGGGTAGACATACCTTTCCATCTATGGACTCTACTTGGTCTTGATAACTCCTGCACATGTTTTTAGAGAGTAAGGAGTGTTTGGGTCCTTAATAACATTAAATGCATCAAAGAAAGCTGGGCAGGCTAAAGATCTGTTGCTCTGGTCATCCAGGATTGCATAGAGCTTAATGCCTTTATCTGTTTGGCCTGTCGGGTATACTTTGACCAGGCAAATTTTGGATCAGGATCTGCCGCCTAAGGCACCGTTGCAGATTTCTGTGCAATGAGAACTGACCTCTATGGTGTTTGTGGCACTGTCATCTTCCTCCCCGCCATGCTTGCTGGTGCTCTTGGTGTAAGGTACAGTCCACGGGGCTGGCCCAGGGTGTAAAACTGTATTGTGATGTGTGCTGTCACATTCTGTGTATTTTACACTGAACTGACAGTCCTTGGCAAGATGAGACGTTGATGAACAGCACTTGTAGCAGATGCTGTTTTCCTTTAGGTAGGCTTTGCGGTCTTCTATGGACTTCTCTCTGAAGGCTCTGCATTTCAGAAGAGGGTGAGGCATTTGGTGTAAAGGACACTGCTTATCAGGGTCTTTGTGCCTTGTCTCCTCATGAGAAGGTTCTGCAGATCTGTGAAAAGAATCTAAAGAGGAAGCATTAGTTTTGTGTACTGTTACTGCTGCTTTGCAAGTATTAGATACTGAAAGGGTGGCATGTGACAAAGTGAAATCAAAACTGGGGTCATTTCTCATCTTGGCTTGTTGGTATACAAAGTCCATGAATACAGTGAAGGGAGGAAATGGGACATTGTGCACTTCTTTGAATTTTGACCCATGTACCATCCACCGCTCTTGTAAATTGTAGGGCAACTTTTGCACTATGGGGTTAACACCTCTGGTTGTGTCAAGAAATGCAAGTCCAGGTAAGTCTCTTTCAGCTTTGGCTACCTGTAGCTCCATTAACAGGTCACTTAGTTCCCTAAGTTTTTGGTAACCTTTATTAGATATTTTAGGGAAGTCGTCAATTCTTTTGAAAAGTGCATTCTCTACTACCTCTGCTGAGCCATAGCACTCGTTAAGTCTGTGCCAGATCATTCTGAGACCAGTCTCTGGGTGGTTTATGTTGATCACCCTGATTCTTTTGGCATGCTCTGCAGACTCGGTACCTAGGTATTTGACGCTGACTGAAAGGTCTAAGCCTTTGATAGTGTTTTGGAAGGAGGATCGCCAGGCTCTGAAGTCTTCTGGGCAGTAGTTGAACTTTTCAAGTCCTTTTGTGATTAGCTCTCGCCGTGCGAAGAACTTGGCAAAGTCCATTGTGACCTGGTTAGTACCAGGATAGGTAGGTGGATGAGTCTAACATTGGGAAGGTATAGTGTACTCATACCTGTCTGGAGGTTCTCTTTTGGGCTGGTCTGTGACATACTGCTTTAACATAGTAGAAGAAGCTGGTGCGGGGTTAACCCTAGGCTTGGGTACCTGGCTGAAGTGGGTGCTGTAAGCAGGATCAGTGTGGTCTCTCTGATGCAATTACAGCTTGCTGATGGCCTTTGGAGGTGTGGTTCGGTTTGGTTCAGGGGCAGCATGTTGGCCTGGTTGTTGTGCTGAAAGAGAATCTGTGTCCTGTTTGGAGTGCTGGTAGACATACTCTCTCGTGCATTGTAGTGGATCTTGGGGTTCTATCTCCAGATTGGGTACCTTGCTGTGTCTTTCACTGTCAGGGTACACAATCATCTCTAGAGCCTCTGCTTCCGCTATGGCTGCTGCAGCTTCCTTCTCTATGGCCAGTTTTTTTTTTCTAGGGATGCTTCTAAGTGTGCACTCTCTGCTTCTAAGCATGCACTCTCTGTTTTCCTTTCTGCTTCTAAGCATTCACTCTCTGCTTTCCTTTCTGCTTCTAAGCGTGCACTCTCTGCTTCCCTTTCTGCTTCTAAGCATGCACTTTCTGCTTCTAAGCGTATACTCTCTGCTCCTAACAGTGCTTTCTTTACCTTTGCCTCCATTTCCCTCTCTGCGAAGGCAGCACGGGCCTTTGCTGCTTCTGCTTTTGTGCCGGCAATGGCGGCAGCATTAGTAACAGATGAGCGTTGAGAGGAGCCTGAGACCTGGGATCTGGTCACTAATGAGGATGTTCTTTTCTGTGACATTATGTAACACTGGATAAGCTTTTGTAGTGGCTCCTCTGTGCTGTAATGACTTAATAGCAGTGTCTGTATCCGGATCTCTGTAATATGCTGTTGTCTGCACTTGCAATGTAGCTGGTTTAATCACTTGTGTGGCAGCTGCTGTTTTACTGCACATGCGGTGAGTTATAGTTTATCCCACCGATAAGGCAGCCGCTTTTTCACTGTTCTGTCCTCCCTACTTATTACCTTGGGGCAGTGTGTAGTTTGACATGCAGCTAAACCTCCTCACACTCCAATAAAGATACTGTGAACTGAAGTCTGTAGATTTTACTGGATGGCAAAGGGGAATAGGTGAAATTGTAACAAATAACAGAAATAGGGTAAATAGATTGCAATGAACAGTGCAATATAAACATATATGCATATAAATGCAACATCAAATGCTAGCTGGCATGAAAAGTCTATGCAGCAATGTCTCTGGGGTGCTGGCAGCTGTGGAGGTGATTTGGTGCAACTTTTTGATTACCAGCGATGCTACCATGAGGAGAGATGAAACTGTGTGTGCTTCTTCCACAGCATGGTCTGTAAAATGGAGTCCTGGCTCCCACAAGGCATTGCTCTAGGTCACATGGTGAGACTATGGTAGCCTGATTAGTTCAAATTCTGCCATAAGCATTATGGAGGAGTAGAATGGATAGGAAGTGACCTTGTATAATTACAGCAAGTGTCCAGCAGAGGGGGCCCACAGCATGAGAATTGGGAAATCCAAAAACAGGGTAAAAGAGTATGCTGGAGACATGACAGAAAATACTCCAGCTAAAACCTCCTGAGGTCATAAAGAAGTCAATGGCAGATGTCCCTGAAGATGTTTCTTGACATTGTGATCCACACTGGTTTTTGTCCGATAATTCGATAAAGTTGAGTTTTTGCGTGACAGTTTGATAAAGTTGAGTTTTCGAATCATCAATTCGAAAAAGTCGTACCATTTCAATTAAGGCACAAATTTGTTTCAATGTTTTGTCACACTGAGTTTTTCAAGAAGAATAATTGATAAATGATTTACTGTACAATGGATGGGAATTAAGTTGAGTTTGTTTTAGTAAAAAAATTAGATAAACTCAACTTTTAGTAAATACCCCAATGTGTTGCTCCTTGGATAACATGTGGCCTTTTTCAGGGTATCTTTTGTAACAGAGTCAATGTGTAAGAGCTATAACTGTATCTAAACAAATAATGAATTTATAAGGTTTTAAAGGTATTTTTCTTCTTCAAATAAACTAGAATGTTTGCTTATTTATCAAAACATCTGAAAAGAAAAGGTTCGATTGAATACAATCATGTAAAAATTAGAACACCTTGAAATTGTGAACATATAAATTCAAAAATCTTGGAATTTAAATAAAATGGCTTGAATATTGCCTAGGACAACTGTCATTGACTTCTACATGAACTCTCACGCTTTTAGATGCTGAAGTTTTACATTTCAGTTTTTTGTGCTAAATAAATAGCAAACATTCAAGTTTTTGAAAATATTACTTGAATTTGTTTTTGTGCAAAAAAAATCCAATTGTGGCAAAAATGTGAATGTTGTTAAATCAGCCCCTATGTGTATTAATAGAGAAGCTCTCAAGAGTAAGTTTATAAAGTCTTTAAAAGGACAAATAAAAAAAAATCAGTAAATTGTATTAAGAGGTTTTGTTCTGTTTTTTTTTACAGCCACTAAAACCCCGAGCATACCAACTTGCCAATTGTACTGTAGCTACTATTACACATGTATCTATGCCTACCAGATATGTAATGGTGTATTAGACTGCCCTTTTGGAGACGATGAAAGAAATTGTGGTAAGAAATCACTACTGAATAACATTTGTTTTCTCATTTATTTGAATCGAAGAAATCATAATACTTTTATTACATATATGACAGCCCCACTGTCCTAACTGCTACCCATTAGTGATGGGAGATTAAATTCACCAGGTGCAAATTTGCGGCAAATTTCCATGTTTGCCGCAAATTTGCACAAAAAAATCAGATCAGAATTCAGAAAAATCAGAATTCCACATCTTCACAGCTCTCACTGTAAATAAACTCCTTCCAAATATTTAAGCGGGACCTCTTTTCTTCTAATCGGAATGGATGACCTTGTGTCAGCTGGAATGAGCTACTGGTAAATAAAGCATTAGAGATATTATTATATGATCCCCTTATATATTTATACATTGTTATCATATCAACCCTTAGGCTCCTCTTCTCCAGCATAAACAATCCCAACTTTCCTCATAGCTAAGATTTTCCATACCTTTTAGCAACTTAGTTGCCTTTCTCTGTACCCTCTCTAATACAATAATGTCCTGTTTGAGCGATGGAGACCAAAACTGTATGGCATATTCTAGATGGGGCCTTACCAGTGCTCTATAAAGTGGAAGAATAACCCCCTCCTCTCATAAATCAATGCCCCTTTTTATACAGCTCAAGACCTTATTTGCCCTTGATGCTGCTGACTGGCATTGCTTGATACAGCCAAGTTTATTATCTACAAGAACTCCAAGGTCCTTTTCCATTTTGGATTTGCCTAGTGCATTTCCATTAAGGGTATAAGTGGCTTGGATATTTGTACATCCCAGGTGCATGACTTTACATTTATCCATATTGAATCTTATCTGCCACCCCAATTGCCAGTTTGTCAAGATCATGTTGCAAGGATGCCGCATCCTGGAAGGAATTAATTGGGCTGCATAGTTTTCTGTCGGTAGAGAATGTACCATTATCAAGCACCTGCTGTACCCGATCTTTTAGCCAGTTTCTTATCCATGTGCAAATGACTGCATTAAGCCCAACAGTTTAGAAAGCAGTCGTTTGTGGGGCACAGTATCAAGCGCTTTGGCAAAATACAAATAGATCACATCTACTGCTCCCCTGCAGTCCAGCATCTTACTTACCTCATCATAAAAAGCAATCAGATTGTTCTGACATGACCTGTCCTTCATAAAGCCATGCTGATTGCTTCTCATAATGCCAACTTGTTTGATGAACTGTGTAGTAGCACCAATCATTATATTGTTGTAAAGTTCTCAAAAAAAGTATATTTCAATAAATGTTAAAAAGTGGTTTGTTTTTGTATTTACAGTCATAGCAACAACAGGCACGCCAACCTGCCAAATATATTGTTGGGATTTCATGTTCGATTACACATGTATCTATGCCTACCAGATGTGTGATGGTGTAAGACAATGCTATTATGGAGATGATGAACGTAATTGTGGTAAGAAATGATTCATGTAAAGTATTTACTTTACTGTATTGTAAGGCACTACATGTGCTATTTTTCTGTGTATATGCATTTTATCAACAGATTGGACCCTCCCTCCTGCCACAAACATTAGAGAGTAAAAGTCAGGAAAGGTTTTGCAGATCACATTAGTGCAAAGGATCAAGTCTGCTACAGTCACTATGGTGGAACGGAAACCAAAGTTAATGGGAAAAAACATTGTTAGTTGAGATATTTTTCCCCAAGGGGGCTTTCTTAATTGAGTGTAACATACCCATGGGTGGGCCTGAGGTGGGATGATAATGTGACTAATAGAATTAAGTCAAAGGCAACTGGACGTTTAGAGTTTTTTTTGAAAATGCGACTGGATCCCACTTTCACACACATGTGAGTTTCAGCCAACACCTTACTGAAGTTCAATGGAACCACTGTGATTGAATATGTGTGACTTTACTACCCGCAAGGGTTTAAATGCCGGGCGAATTCCCTGCCACTTCAGTTGAACTGAAGAAGCCACTCGGATGTGTTTTGAAATGTTTTCAAGAAAAACTCTAAATGTCCAGTTGCCTTTGATGTAATTCTACTAGATATGTATTTCTAGAAGCCCAGCCTGGAGGTCAGTGTACAGTAGGTGGAATGTGACATAAAGGGCCAAATTCAATTTAATGAGATTAAGGCTTATCACATGTAAAGTCATGGACGTGATTCCATTTGAGATGCAATTCAATTTAGAAAAACTTTTCTTGTAGTTTATTGAGTGAAAACCCTATTGAAGTCTATGGGGAAAAAACTGGAACGGAATTTGGAGAAAAGATTTTTCTCCTAGAATTGAATCTCCTCCAGGACTTTTCACGTGATAAACCATGAGATACGTTTTTCTCCCTGAATTGAATCTGGCCCAAAATATCATAATATCAAATATGGGCCTGAAATCATAGATGGCTTATATAAAGGTTTAATACATATCTAACCGTGTTAAGAGTAAAGGGGCACCTGACCACCTGGACCAAATATGGAGGTTTGAGCCCAGACGGCCTTAAAACTATGGCTTTACTTCCACTGAAAGCCAAATGGCACCCACATTATCTTGCTATTTAACTATAACTACTTAATACGTTTGTGCATATTAATCTATATATAAAATCTGTATACAGTGTATGGTTCAAATTATTTACAGATTGCAATATGCATGACTGTCCCTGTCTATAAATATATATTTATTAATAGATATATAGATATATATATATATAGTCCAAATACTGGTGCACTCAAAACAATCGTTAATGCCTAGGTGCTGGTTATAACAGAACATGTATACAGCAACAAAAAACCGCACACACAGGCCTTTTCAAAGGTGCAAAATCCAAAAATGATGTTTATTCCAACGTTTCGGCTATTCACTTAAGCCGTCATCAGGACGGCTTAAGTGAATAGCCGAAACGTTGGAATAAACATCATTTTTGGATTTTGCACCTTTGAAAAGGCCTGTGTGTGCGGTTTTTTGTTGCTGTATAGATATATATATATATATATATATAGATATAAATACATATATACATATACTCTATACACGGAGAAAGAAAAATTCTCAGCAGCAAGCATAGTAACATAGTAACATAGCAAGTTAGGTTGAAAAAAGACTAACATCCATCAAGTTCAACCTTTAAATCTGAATATAACCTGCCTAACTGCTAGTTGATCCAGAGGAAGGCAAAATAAAAAACCTTCTAAAGCCTCTCCAATTTGCTTCAGGGGGGGAAAAATTCCTTCCTGACCCCAAAATAGCAATGGGACCAGTCCCTGGATCAACTTGTACTATGAGCTATCTCCCATATCCCTGTATTCCCTCACTTGCTAAACACCATCCAACCCCTTCTTAAAGCTATCTAATGTATCAGCCTGTACCACTGATTCAGGGAGACAATTCCACATCTTCACAGCTCTCACTGTAACAAACCCCTTCTCAATATTTAGGCAGAACCTCCTTTCCTCTAATTGGAATGAGTGCCCTCTTGTCAGCTGCAAAGACCTACTGGTAAATAAAGCATTAGACAGGTTATTATATATTCATTCATAGTTATCATTTTCCTCCTAAAGCATCTCTTCTCCAGCATGAACATCCCCAATTTGGCCAGTCTTTCCTCATAGCTGAGATTTTCCATTCCTTTTACCAGCTTAGTTGCCCTTCTCTGTACCCTCTCTAATACAATAATGTCCTGTTTGAGTGATGGAGACCAAAACTGTACGGCATATTCTAGATGGGGCCTTACCAGTGCTCTATACAGTGGAAAAATTACCCACTTTTTCCGTCAATCAATTCCCCCTTTAATACAGCTCCAGACCTTATTTGCCCTGGATGCCGGCATTGTAGCTACAGCCAAGTTTATTATCTACAAGAATTCCAATGTCCTTTTCCATTATGGATTTGCCTAGTGCAGTCCCATTAAGGGTATATGTGGCTTGGATATTTTTACATCCAGGTACATAACTTTACAGTTATCCACATTGAATCTCATCTGCCACTTAGCCATCCCAATTGCCAGTTTGTCAAGATCCTGCTGCAAGGATGCTGCATCCTTAATGGAACTAATTGGGCTGCATAGTTTTATGACAGTAGAGAATGTCCCATTATCAAGCACCCTCTGTACCCGATCCTGTAGCCAGTTTCCTATCCATGTGCAAACGACTTCATTAAGCCCAACAGACCTTAGTTTAAAAAGCAGTCGTTTGTGGGGCACAGTATCAAACGCTTTGGCAAAACACAAATTAATCTATGCTCCCCCGCAGTCCAGCATCTTACTTACCTCTTCATAAAAAGCAATCAGATTTTTCTGACATGACCTATCCTTCATAAAGCCATGCTGATTGCTTCTCATAATGCCAACTTGTTTGATGAAATGTGTAGCAGCACCAATCATTATATTGTTATAAAGTTCTAAAAAAAAAGTATTTTTCAATAAATGTTAAAAAGTAGTTTGTTTTTGTATTTACAGTCACAGCAACCACAACAACAGCAACAACCACAAGCCCGCCAACCTGCCAAATATATTGTATGAATTTCATGTACTATTACACGTGTATCTATGCCTACCAGATGTGTGATGGTGTAAGACAATGCTATTATGGAGATGATGAACTTAATTGTGGTAAGGAATGATTCATGTATAGTATTTACTTGTCACGGTCGGCACCCTAAATTCAGAACCAATGCTAAGCACCCTGTTCTCGGCTCTTGCTTCTGCCTTTAACAGCCGCCTTTCAGCTCGGGAGGAGCCCTCAGCTAATCAGATGCCGCCAGGTCTTATTAAGAGAGGGGCCAAGCGAAGGGTTCTGAACAAGCAAAGGGGCACGATGGTGAAGCAGAAGTCTTTTGGGCAGAAGGTCACAGTACAAGGCGTAGACAGAAAGTGAAGTCAGATCAGGCCGGGTCGTGGCAGGCAGAGTACAAACGGAGTCAGGCAGGCAAGGGTCAAAACCAGGAGATCAATCAGAAAGGGATACAGATGCAGCGGAGTTGGTTATCAGGCAGGGGTCAGGATTCAGAAGTCAGGATAGTCAGTAGCAGGCAGGGGTCACAACAGAGAATCAGATCGCAGAAATACAAAAGTTTAAATAGCACAGAGGCATCAGGAACTTCACAATGAAAGCATTTAATGGGCAATGAACTATCTTGCTTCTTTCCCTGCTCCTGAGCTCACCCACAAGTGCCCCTGTCTGGCAGCTTGATCACTGCAGGGGTGCTAAGCCCAACTTTTGTCCTTTTTGGAGCCAGAAAACTGCTCACTTAATACACCGCCGCTGACTCTCGCTCCTAGAGTGACTATTACACAAACGTCTACCACTAGTATACTGAATATTCTTATTTATCTAGGTCATGATATTTAGTATCTAGTAGAATTAAGTCAAAGGTAACTGGACATTTAGCGTTTTTCTTAAAAACGCAACTGGATCACACTTTCACAAATCTATGATCTTCAGCCAACATCTTACTGAAGTTCAATGGAACCATTGTGATTGGATATCTGTGACTTTACTACCCTTAAGGGTTTAAATGCCAGGAAATTCCCTACCACTTCAGTTGAACTGAAGAAGCCACTTGGATGAGTGGTGAAACTTTTTCAAGAAAAACTCTAAGGGGCAGATTCATTATGGGTCAAATTGAAAATTCAAATTTTTTAATTTTTTTGGGGGTCAAAACTAAATTTGTGAATTATCCAAAACTCAATATGAGTTTTAATTTGAATTTCGAGATTTATCAAACTCTGGCCCTTTAAAAATTCAAATTTGACTATTCACCACATAAAACCTGCCGATTTCATGGTAATGAAAGTCAATGGTAGAGGTCCACGGACCAATTTGGACATGTTACTAGCCTTCCTGACATTCAGTTATTTTTAGAGAAAAAACTCGAATCGAGTTTAGTCGAATTAGATTCGAATTTGATTTGAGTTTTCGAGTCAGTAAAATTTGTGCTAGTTTTATATATTAGATTTTTTTTCATAAATAACCCCCCCAATCGAATTTTGAGTATATTCAAATTTAATAGAGTTAAAAAAACTCACATGAATTCAAAATTCGACCTATAATAAATGTGCCTTACCATGTCCAGTTGCCTTTGACTTAATTCTACTAGATATTCTATCACTAGATAAACTTCCCCTAACCAGTAACCTGCTCAGACCCACTCCTGTACCTGCCTCCCCACAAGATTGGACCAGGAAGGGAGCCCCGAGCACATGTGCACAAGTGTACTTTTATACACTGCCACCTACTGGGCAAGCAATGCACTAGATCCAATTACAATAGACCCAGGAAAAAGGAAACAGCTGCCTGGGTAAATCAAAGGACCACTTAGGTGTCCAAAAATAGAGCAAAAACTCTACATAAGTAAAAGTTTAGCAGATTTTTTTTACCTCAACTAACAGGGTCCCCCCCCCCCTAAATGTTGAGTGAGTCTCCACACAGGCATTAATTCATTCTTTTCTGAACCCATAAATAGTCGGGATTTATTAACAAAAAAAGACTGTGCCAGGGAAATGCTGGTGAGGTTGAATAGTCTCTAATATGTTATTTTTTTTATTTTCCCAGTTTATTAAAACATTTTTAGTTTTTAGCCTCATTTAAATGATTGCAATAATGTGATTCTCCCCGAGTGCATGGGAATATTTTGTCTCGTTTTTCTTAAATAGGGTAGCTTGGAGAAAAAAACGTTAAGTCAGCATAGTTGTGTTTTTTTTTCACCTCTCGCTTTTCCTCCCTCAACCTCGAAATTTAGTAAATAGGCCTCCCATTGATAAGTGTCCCACTCCCCTGTAGACTTAAGTACCTGGGGTCTTTATTTTCTGGTGTGTAAAGGAGGGAAATTGGTTAATTTCCCTGGATTCCCAAAGCAGCAATTCATTATCTGACCTACTCAAAGTGGCTACTGGTCTGAAAAGTCCTTTAAGGCAACAGGCAATTATAAGAAATTGTCTTTTCATAGCCAGTTAATTAAAAAAAAATAGATGTACAATATGTCAGTTTGTATATTGTGTGGGTGGTCTTTGTAGATGGGATGGGAGCCTGAAGGCCATTTAGGGGGAAGTTTATGCTAAAAGCTTATATACAGTCCCATATATATTTCTTGAAGCCCCGCCTGGAGGTCAGTGTACAGTAGGTGGAATGTGACATAAAGGACCAAATTCAATTCAAATTGAATAGGTGACACATATAAAGATTTAATACATACAGTATCTAACCTTGTTAAGAGTAAAGGGACACCTGACCACAAAGTGGATCAAATATGGAGGCTTAAACCCAGAAGGTCTGGAAACTATGGCTTTACTTACTACAGTGAGGGCCAAATGGCACCCGCATTATCTTGCTATGTAACCATAACTACTTTATACAGCTCTGCATATTAATCTATATATAAAATCTGTATACAGTGCATGGTTTACATTATTCACAGATTGCAATATGCATGACTGTCCCTTGAGTGCTAATCCTTTTAATATGACAAAAATTGTCATGCACTGGGCAAGTAACATCAGGTGGGTGCCGTCTAAACCATTAATTATTTATATTTATTTATTTATTTATTTATTTATAGATACAAGAACAACAACAGCTTATTGTGAAAAGAGATGCGGCTCATCAGTAAGTTGTGTCCTGTCTTCCCAGTGGTGTGATGGAGAGTCAGACTGTCCTTATGGAGAAGATGAAATGTCCTGTGGTGAGTGATGATGGGCAAGTCTTACCCACATATACTTGTAGTTCAGTTGCTTGAAAATAGTTTAAAAACTAAAATGTTGTCAATCTTTTCAAAAAAATGATGAAATAAAAAAAACATAACATCTGAGAAAAGGGGGGAAAACCTGTTGGTCCAAAGTCTTCATTAAACAGCTTTAGTACCGTTTTCATACAGCTTTTCTGTAGGATACAGAAAAAGGGATTAGAAGCACTAAACAGGGACTTAATATACAGGTATGGGATCCATTATCCAGAAACCGTTATTCATAAAGCTCTGAATGAATGAAAGGCCTTCTCCTATTGACTCCATTTTACCCAAATAATCAAACTTTTTAAATATTAATAAAACAGTAGCTTGTACTTGATCCCAATTAAGATATAATTAGTTCTTATTGGAAGCAAAAACAGCCTATTGGGTTTATTTAATGTTTATATGATTTTCTAGTAGACTTAAGGTATGAAGATCCAAATTATGAAAAATCCCCTATCCAGAAACCCCCAGGTCCTGAGCATTCTGGATGACAGGTCCAATACGCCAAATTAGGTACAAAAGAGAAAAACGGTCAATGCAAAATTCCTGGCTCCAGTTTTCATTAGTACCAATGCATACACCTTTTTCACTTTTGTTTACAAAGTTATCATTAAATTCTTATGCCATTATGCCACATTACTGTAAACCCATATGGTGGTCCAAAATTTACCTCCTGTCACATTTTTCATTGGCCGGCTCTTTGCTGCATAACTGCATCTGTTTTTGGAGACTGCCAATAGTGATGGGCAAATTTGTCCCATTTCACTTCACCAAACTTTAAGCGCATTGAAGTTTATGGGCTTTTTTTGTGCAACTTTTTCCAACATTGCAGTCTAAAGGAGTTTATTCACAACAAAACCTGGCAAAAAATCTCATACATCTCAAATTTCAACCAAAGCACTGTTTTCACAGGCTTAATCTTTCCCTCCTGTGGTTTTTATAGGAGAGAGGTCATCCAGACCAATATCAATTTTGAAAGGCATAGGGTTATAATTAAATTCAAGATATAACTTTTGAGTCTGTTGTAGCTGTTGCCATGCAACAATAAGGATGCCCCCATTGTATGGTGACTCCCAACCTGTTGTGGGATGTCTAGATGTTGTATGTTTATTATACTTCTCAAGTTGGTTTTTTTTCCATGGTTTAAAATTATTATCCTGTTTCCATAGTCATATGATGTGAAAGTGAGAGGCTAAATAATACTTTTCTGAGCATGGTATAGTTGGACCATCTATGGACTTTTGTTTGGTCAGTAGATCAAATTTGTTTTTTTATTGGCCCATAAAAAGTTAGCAAATAATGATCTTACTTTTGTACGAATCATTTTGTTATTAGAGCCATTTTGGCATTATTATTATTTTATTCCACTCTGAGGCAGATTTATCAACAGTCTAACTTGTTTAAAAATGTTTTTAAAAAACATAGACATGGGGGGAAGCCAATAATACCTATGTGATTTTTTATTTCGAATACTAGCTTATTTAAAGGAAAATTATACCCTCAGCATGAATACTTATTTAACCAACAGATAGTTTATTGGTTTGTTTGTGTGCACTGTGAATCACATGATCCCAGCAGGTGGCCCTTCGTTTTTAAAATAGCAATTTTCTGTTTACTCAATACTCAAATGAGGATTACTCAATAGCACATGCTATTATAAAAAGTGCATTTTATGAAAATGGTTTATTTAGATGAAGCAGGGTTTTACATGAGCCATTTTATGCAATATACTGTATTTTTAGCGAGACCTTCATTGTTCAGGGGCATGGGGGAAAAAAGGCACTTGCCAACAGGAATCACATTAATTTTTGATGAGGCTGAATATATTAAATGTTTTAATAAACTGGGAAAATAAAAAGTTCCCATTGGAACATGCCAACTTTTATTGGCTTTTTTCCATAGACTTTTTGTGTTTTTTTTCTTTAATATATGCCGACAATTCAAGGTGCTTTTTTTCCTGTTCAGGTTTTTAATCCGCTTTTTCTTGAGTAGAGAAAAAAAATCCAGCTTGATTTATGACAAATCAGCCCCTTCATCTTCTGGACCAAGATATACATTTAGATTGTCGTTTATTCATAATATTTTGCAGTCATTCTAGTAATTATTGATGAGTGAATCTGTGCCCCTTTTGCTTTACTGAAAAAAAAAATCATGAAACCACAAAAAAATTCACAAAATGAATTAAAGTCAATAGAGTCTTTTTTCATGGCTACTTTTCCAGCACAGAATACATAGAAGTATATAAGTGTTTTTTTAAAAGAATACATTAGACTCTCCGAATTTATCTCATTATTTTCGGAAATATACTCGGACCAAATCCGCACAGGTTATTTCCCCTTACTTAACAAACATTTTCCCGAAAAATTCCAGTTTGGGAAAAACTTGTGAAATCGCATTAAAATTCGAATTGTACAAATTTTTCGTATTCTTGCCCGAAAAAATACAAAATCTTGACATTATTGCACGAAACCAGCGCAGATCTGAATATCTTTGGGACTTCTCCCATTGACTAATATACAACCTCGGCAGGTCTGAGATGCCAGAAATTTGGAGTTAAATCAAAATAAACACGATTGTTTTTGGCATTCAGACTTTAACAAATTACCCACTATAGTGTTTTGTCACTGCATTTTCTCATGGTGAAATTTAGCGGCATGAAAATATTCCCTGATTTTTTTTCAAGATCAGTGGTATTTCTGATAATATTATGATCATAAAGCTAAAATCCCCTGTTTTTAAGAATAATGGTCCCTTGCACAGTTACTAAATCACTAATGAAATGGGACCAGAGAATGTGCATTGATCAATCACTGATCATTGTATTGCATTGTAGTGCAATACAGTAAAATCCTACAAGTTTATTATGATGGCTCTGCCTTGTAACAAACTAGGAAATTGGATTCCCAATTGAACTCTTAAATTAAATTAAACACACAGATCACAATTCTGGTTGGCTGATGACCTGGGAGGAATTTCATTAGGCCATCAGTCATTTAGATTTTATATGTAGAACAACCAGCCACAATCTATTTGGATCACACCTTGTTCCTCAGTGTGATCAGCCAAGGATCCCACATACATGAACAAGCTGCCAGTCTTGCTAAATGTGTGCCCAGCTGAGCCCTGACCAACACATACACATCTACTAAATAGAGTCTGCAAGAAATGAGTCTTGGAAATGCCTCCCTGTCTGGGTTAGTGGAGTTTGCTAGTTGCAGAGTTACAGGACATTCTCTACTTTGTCTTCCAGTGAGATTATATGGAGCAGACTTCCAACTGCAGGTCTATTATACATCAGTGTCAGCATGGCTGCCTGTGTGCAGTGATTACTGGAATGATGACTTTGGAAGGTTTGCCTGCCAGGACTTTGGATATAACGGGTAATTATATTACTGATTGAAATAAGAGTTATTTACGAATGCAGTTGAAAATGCAGCTACGCTAAAATGGATGCAAATGTTGCACTTATTGATGCCATTTATTAAAAGTACTTGACCAAACATGCTCCTTGCACTTCTGTATAGTTGCACTAAGTACCACTGTTTCCATGCTGCCTCTTCTGCTGAATATCCTTATATCAGTACTGTTCAACTTCTGTGCCATCGGGGGCTGGAATTTTCTGGTCTCCGTGGTGGAGCGCGATAATGGAAGCGAGTGTGAACCACTGGCTCTTTTTATACCACACACGTTACCACTTTTATGTTATGGTCACAGAACCCCTCAGCGACTTCCAATATTCTTATCACTTACAGTAGGGGGTATATTATCCCTTATAATACATGAGTGATACTCAGAGTTCCCTGTATAACTCAGCCTGCAGCCTTGTGTCTTTATATGGTCACAGAACAACCCCTCAGTGACTTCTAATATCCTTATCATTTATAGTAGGGGGTACATTATCCCTTATAATACATGAGTGATACTCAGAGTTCCCTGTATAACTCAGCCCGCAGCCTTGTGCCTTTATATGGTCACAGAACAACCCCTCAGTGACTTCTAATATCCTTATCATTTACAGTAGGGGGTACATTATCCCTTATAATACATGAGTGATACTCAGAGTTCCCTGTATAACTCAGCCTGCAGCCTTGTGTCTTTATATGGTCACAGAACAAGCCCTCAGTGACTTCTAATATCCTTATCATTTACAGTAGGGGGTACATTATCCCTTATAATACATGAGTGATACTCAGAGTTCCCTGTATAACTCAGCCTGCAGCCTTGTGTCTTTATATGGTCACAGAACAAGCCCTCAGTGACTTCTAATATCCTTATCATTTACAGTAGGGGGTACATTATCCCTTATAATACATGAGTGATACTCAGAGTTCCCTGTATAACTCAGCCTGCAGCCTTGTGCCTTTATATGGTCACAGAACAACCCCTAGTGACTTCCAATATTCTTATCATTTACAGTAGGGGGTACATTATCCCTTATAATACATGAGTAATACTCAGAGTTCCCTGTATAACTCAGCCTGCAGCCTTATGCCTTTATATGGCCACAGAACTCATCAGTGACTTCCAATATCCTTATAATTTACAGTAGGGGGTACATTATCCCTTATAAATCAAGAAAACATTGCAGTGGGTGTCACACATTTTGTAGCAAACCCTTGACAACTCCAATGTATTCTCAAATTTGACACAAATTCGGCACGGGTGTGCTTTTCCCAGTTGATAAATGTGCTAAATATACTGTGCTAAAAATTGGGGTGAAAAACTGCCAAACCTATTCTGGACATGTATGGCTAACTTCAAATGTAACTGGCAGAAGATTGGGGAACTGGCAGTAAATACCTATTGCAATTGCTTCTCTTGAGAGCAGTTCAGTGTTGCCACAATGAAACTAGTTAATACACCCCCTAAATCCATGCTGACACAAATATAACCTTGTATGTGGTGCTGATAGTCTGACATATGTCTACCATTAGCCTTAGTAACATCCAGAAATTGATGGTATGTCAAACCAACATTTTTGCATTCTTCATGCCAAAGGTCACTGTTTCATGTAGGTTTTTAGGAACATAGTAACATAGTAACATAGTAAGTAAGGTTGAAAAAAGACACATGTCCATCGAGTTCAACCTTTTTTTTTTTTTTTTTTTTTTTTTTTATTAACTACCTATCTGCCAGTTGATCCAGAGGAAGGCAAAAAACCCATCTGAAGCCTCTCCAATTTGCCTTAGAGGGGGAAAAAATCCTTCCTGACTCCAAAATGGCAATCGGACTAGTCCCTGGATCAACTTGGACTATGAGCTATTACCCATAACCCTGTATTCCCTCACTTGCTAAACACCATCCAACCCCTTCTTATACCTATCTAATGTATCAGCCTGTACCACTGATTCAGGGAGAGAATTCCACATCTTCACAGCTTTCACTGTAAAAAACCCCTTCCGAATATTTAGGCAGAACCTCTTTTCTTCTAATCGGAATGGGTGACCTCGTGTCAGCTGGAAAGACCTACTGGTAAATAAAGCATTAGAGAGATTGTTATATGATCCCCTTATATATTTATACATAGTTATCATATCTCCCCTTAAGCGCCTCTTCTCCAGTGTGAACATCCCCAATTTGGCCAGTCTTTCCTCATAGCTAAGATTTTCCCTTTACCAGCTTAGTTGCCCTTCTCTGTACCCTCTCTAATACAATAATGTCCTGTTTGAGTGATGGAGACCAAAACTGTACGGCATATTCTAGATGGGGCCTTACAAGTGCTCTATACAGTGGAAGAATGACCCCCTCCTCCCTTGATTCTATGCCCCTTTTAATACAGCTCAAGACCTTATTTGCCCTTGATGCTGCCGACTGGCATTGCTTGCTACAGCCAAGTTTATCATCTACAAGGACTCCAAGGTCCTTTTCCATAATGGATTTGCCTAGTGCAGTCCCATTAAGGGTATAAGTGGCTTGGATATTTTTACATCCCAGGTGCATGACTTTACATTTATCAACATTGAATCTCATTTGCCACTTAGCTGCCCAGATTGCCAGTTTGTCAAGATCCTGTTGCAAGTGCCACATCCTGGATGGAATTAATTGGGCTGGATAATTTTGTGTCATCTGCAAACACTGATACATTACTTACAACACCCTCCCCCAAGTCATTAATGAACAAGTTAAATAAAAGTGGACCCAATACTGAGCCCTGGGGGACCCCACTAAGAATCTTACTCCAAGTAGAGAATGTCCCATTAACAACCACCCTCTGTACCCGATCCTGTAGCCAGTTTCCTATCCACGTGCAAACGACTTCATTAAGCCCAACAGACCTTAGTTTGAAAAGCAGTCGTTTGTGGGGCACAGTATCAAACGCTTTGGCAAAATCCAAATAGATCACATCTACTGCCCCCCCACTATCCAGAATCTTACTTACCACATCATAAAATGCAATCAAATTCGTCTGACATGACCTATCCTTCATAAAGCCATGCTGATTGTTGCTCATAATGCCATTCATTAGGACAAAATTTTGAATGTGATCCCTTAACAAGCCTTCAAATAATTTGCCCACCACAGATGTCAAGCTTACTGGCCTATAATTGCCAGGCTGAGATCGTAATCCCTTTTTAAATATTGGAATAACATCAGCTTTTCTCCAATCCATAGGCACCATACCAGATGACAGTGAATCTGAGAAAATCAGAAATAAGGGCTGGTCTAAAACTGAACTAAGCTCTCTTAGAACCCGGGGGTGTATGCCATCAGGCCCTGGAGCCTTGTTTACATTAATTTGTATTAAAGCTTTTTGAATCATATCCTGAGTCAGCCACTGACTAGATTGAGCTGAACCATTCGTGCAGTTATTAAGTGAGCCTGTGAACCCAGACTCCTCTATAGTATACACTGAAGAAAAGAACTGATTTAACACATTTGCCTTATCTGTATCTGTTACAACCATACTGGTACCATTATTTAATGGAGCAACACTCTCAACCTGCATCTTTTTACTATTAATATATTTAAAAAACTTTTTAGGGTTAGTTTTCACCTCCACCGCAATTAACTCTTCATTTCTTTTCTTAGCCTTCCGGATTGCTGATTTACAACATTTATTACAGTGTTTATATTCATTAAATGTAGCTTCTGTCCCTACAGATTTGTAGTTTTTAAATGCCTTTCTCTTCTTTCCCATTAACATCTTTACCTCTGTATTAAGCCACACAGGATGATTCTTAGAGCTTCTACGTTTAGTCCTTAAGGGAATAAATTGAGAACAGTAATGATTTAATATCATTTTAAAGGACAACCATTTCTGTTCTGTGTTTTTAGCTGAAAACCTAATGCCCCAATCAATGCTCTGTAGGGCAGCCCTCAAGGCACTAAAATAAGCTTTTGCAAAATTCATGGTTTTTGTTGCCCCAGTATATTTTTGTTTTTTGCACCAGACATTAAAAGATATCACCTCATGATCACTATTACCCAGGGGTTCAATGACTTGCACATTTGCTATAAGTTCTGGGTCATTTGAAATCACTAAATCAAGAATAGCATTTTTTCTGGTTGGCTCCTCAACAACCTGTGCCAAAAAATTGTCGTGCAATAAGTTTATAAACTTGTTCCCATTAACTGATCTAGCAGTACCGTTGCTCCAGTCAATATCTGGGTAATTAAAATCCCCCATTATCAACAAATATGGCATTAGGACAATTATGGCATCTCCCAATGATATTAATAAACATAAGCAGATAAATAATTGTGTGAGCAAGCACCATAACAAAACAATGTAGACATCCCTTCTAATTTCTTGAAATGGCTATAGCCATTGTTGCCAAAACAAGTGCCACTACATGATACAGTGACATTTTTGATACTTATGTGCTTCCTACTTTGTGCCAACAGTTTGTGGAAGACCCTTTTCTATTTCAGCACAATAATGTCCCCATGCACAATGTAAGGTCCATAGAAAATGGGTTTCCTGAGATGGGAGTGGATGAACGTGACTTTCATTTATAAAGCCCTGATTTTAACCAAACACAATCCCTGTGCGGTGTATTTGAACCCTGATGTCATGCCAGGGCTGATCCCCAATATCTGTGCCCAACCTCATACATACAGTATGAGTGGAAAGAAATTCCAACAGTTAGTGGAAGGCCTTCCAAGAGTAGTGGGTAAGGGCTGTTTTATCTGCAAATAATGAACCAACTTGATATTAATACCCTTGGTATTTGTGTGAGATGTTGGATGGACAAGTACACTATCCACCTACAGTAAGTTTGACCATAATGTATAGTGTATTTGATATGTTCTACAAGAAAGTGTAACCCTACAAAATAGGGTATATTTCCCTTTGATTATCCATTGTGGCTTCCATTAAATTTGTATGTGATAGATGCCATTTATTCTTATGCCCCATAATATGTGAGCCACTGCTTCATTACTCCACTTGGTTTCTTCTTCAGGAGCAGCTATAACAGATATGATACTTTGATGTCCCCATACGCCCCTAATGGGTATTTCAAGTTATACTCTGGATACTGGAGAAGCAAATTCTATACAAGTGTTCAATACAGGTATGTCTGTTATAGTGTCCTTATAATATATTCATTTATTTCTCATCTAATGTGGCTAAAGTAAAGAAGTGCAACAGTTTTGCCAGTGCTAGTAATCCCTTGCAGTGAACAGTATTTTCTGGCTAGCTGAAAGTAAATGTCTTATTGGTGGCTCTTGGGTTACTAGACCTTGAGCGAATGTTGTTCCTATTATAACAATACCCCTAATGTAATAATATAAGGCAGTACTGTAATAAAATACACAAAATTTACTCCAGGTCTGGTAACCCTCAGCAGCCAATAAAACACTTGCTATCAAGTGATTAAGCGTAACTGCCATCTATTGACTGTCAGATACATTTGTGAGTACATTTTTGTCACATAATCCCTCTTTAAAAATACACAACTCCCCTCTTTTGCTCAATGCCAGTATGGTATACCATTATCTGCATATTTATTTCAAATTATGTTTGTGTACTAAGTATACTATATAGTTATATACATATGAACTGTAGAGAGACAGATATTCACAAGAGTCTACATTTCTTTACAGTTCTTACTGTTATTCTGGAAACGTGGTCTCCTTACATTGTATAAGTAAGTATTATATTATGGCCAAAATATATATTTTTATTATCAATTAGATGGACATTTTGTACAACTGACTTAGTGTTCCTATTCTGCATCTTTCTGCCTAATTTTATGTTGTCAAGGTTTGAACTAAATATTAATATTTTTGATTGCTATGCAAGCTCCTTACTATTGAACTTCACAATGCTAATTTTTTTTACAATCAACTTTCTAAATAAAAATACAATAATAATATAACACCAATATGCCTTCCTCTCAGAGCTCTCTTTTGTACCTTGGTCTCACTCCAAACAGTCTCGTCTTAGCGGTGCCCACCTGCTTGTTCAACATGTCGTTAAAAGAGAACCAAACCTTTTTTCTTAAAAACCCCTACCCCCCGCGCTCTAGTGTAGCCTAGGGTAAACTGGGTTCACAGGTGGAATCTTCCGGCTCTTTGGTCTTCTTTGGGAGGTAAGTGCCGTAACAGCGCATGCACAGTTGGAGTCGTGTTCCGGACTTTGACATGCTCCGAAAGTCACGAAAATTGCCAAAGAGCCGGAAGAAGACCCAAAGATTACTGAAGAGCCAGACGATGGTGCCGTGAGCTCCACTGTGCTGAATCTGCAAAGAGAAGTAAGTAAAGACTTAGGGTTAATTATCTAAGTTTACACCTAGGCTGGGGGGGCAGGGGGGACCCTATGTAGAGTAGGGGGGTAGGTGTTGTTAAGAAAAAAGGTTTGGCTCTCTTTTAAGCAGTCAGGCAGTACCGCTCCTACAGATGCCAGCTTCTCTTGACTTTGCTCCACTTTCTCTCCTGAGGACATGTTCATCTGTGGAATTCCACAGGTTTGCCACTGTACCAAGCTGTAGCCCTGCCTCATGATACCCACCAGAGTTTGTTCCAGGGTACAATCAACCCCTACTCTTGCTCTAGTCTCTATCTGCCAATATGCATTGTGGGGTTCTAATTCTAGTTAATATATTTTCAGACTTCTTAGACCTACTCTTGCCTCTGGTCTCTGGGATAAGCAATTACAAGAATATGGTTAACTAACCATCCTTCTGAGGTCCCAAATCCATGACTTACTGTGAGTGTGACTCTCATTAGTCTGGGGTTCCTCTGATACTCCACCCTACTGAGAACTGCTGTTTCAGGGTGTTGTGGCCATGCCTCCCGACTGGGTTGTTCTAAAAAAAATATCTGCATTCTGATATGGTTTCAATTCCACTTTCCACAGGCTGTGGTATATCTAATAACAGTTTAGTCAGTCGAATAGTAGGAGGAACTTTCGCCAACTTGGGGAACTGGCCATGGCAAGTCAATTTACAGTACATAACAGGTGTTCTATGTGGTGGGTCCATCATTTCACCCAAGTGGATAGTGACTGCAGCTCACTGTGTATATGGGTAAGTTTTTACAACTCAATCATTAGTATAGTTGTTCTCTATTTTTGAGATATGGATATTGTTGTTTACTTTATATTAAAAATATAAAAAAATATAATGAACTCTATCAATTTCATGATCTCTATCAAACACTTTTTCGGGCTATTTAAACATATATTTGATAAAATCACATAAAAGAATTTAAGGCTCCTTATAAGTAATAAACAGGAGGAGTCTTAAATAATATATGCCCAACTCTGAATTCGATATCGAGACTTCCCAATCAACTGGTACAAAGGGTGAAAAATCAGGACAACTATTTAACAAAATAATTTATTTATATATAATAATAACAAATAAAATTATTACTTCTTACAAAATCCACCAAATACTTCTTGATATCCACTCAGTCCAAACTCAAAATAAAATCTACCACCAGATATTAATCGATAAGACCAAAATCATCAACACGGCAAGCATCCACAAGACAATATACACTTTTACTAATAATAAGGTATTATCTCACTTGGAATCAAAGGAGGAAAATGTAACTGATCTGGTCTGTTTAAGGAATTCTACCCTCAATCTTTTTCTTTCCCATTAAGTTACTAGCTTGGACATCATAATATATATGTACTAATAATGTATTCCCAGTTTGCAATGCTGGGAAAGTCGATGTTTAGGGTATAACTATACAATTAATAGGAATAACAAATATCCAAGCAGACAACTTAATTGGCATTAAAATATAACTAAAATTTATATTTACCAGTTGTAAGTTCTCACTGGCCTGTGATGTCACCCTGATCTCTCTTCCTGGAGCTTTAAGACATCTGATCCTTTTCTTTTATTTGGCTTGTAGTTTAAAATCTGTTTTTCTTTTTCCAGTCCTCTTTTTCAGTCCTTTGCTTTTCTTAGTCCTCTTTTTCTTTCCTCCTTCTTTTAGCCCCTTTTTCATTTTCCTCCTTTCTTTTTCTATCCCAGTGTCTCCTAATTTATCCCTCATTTCTGTCTAAAACTCAACCCCTGGGATTAATCAACTAACCAATTGGAATTGAAGGGTAGTCTCCAAAGTTAAACTATCACCACATAATCTAAATATTTTGTAAAATGTCAATTATTGACCCCTGGACGTGATGTCCTACACTACCTGTAGATGGCACTATTGCCTCAAACATTGTTGCCCAAAAATATCCAAAAAATACAAAATTGCCTTTGACCTCCTTAGTCTGGTGTTAAACATCAATGTTGACATTTCCTCAGACTGGAACAATGCTTTATGATTCCTTAATACCTTTGGTACATACAATATATTTGTGAACACACTAGCCGTTCAAAATTGGTCTGGTCTTGATTAATTATTACTCTAACAAACATATAGGCTCTATTCTATGGATAGCTTTTAAAATTCTTTAAGATGTTCCCATCTTATACTCAAACAGACACCAAGGATTATACAACCTTTGAAATTTGCTTAAGCTTAAAGTTCTGAAACACCTGGGTCAGCTAAGTTATCCTTTTTAGAAAATGAATTTCATGGATCTTCACCATCCAACATTAATTTGTATAAAACAAAATAAAACACTTATTCCTCATTACTACATGATAGATCAAACACGCATAATATATAAATCATGTATACATAAAATAATAGAAGGTTATATTATATAAAATAGAAACAATTATATGTTATTATTGAACCTAAATATTCTTATGATTAATTATTCATTTATTTGAAAATCCGACAATTTGAATTGCCTCCTGTAAAATGTGGAGGCAGGTGCCTACTGGCCAAAAGGAACACTATGCTGGAAAGTGGGAGGGCATAGGTTGGGGTGCTGTAGCCCCACCAACTGAAGGGAGATCTGGTACTGTTGACACTTCACTGTGGACATTGTTATAGAAGACAAGAGAAAGTATTTCTCTTTGGATCACCACCTTAGGGGTGTCAGGGGTATCAGCACAGAGCCTTCAAATAGGGGCACTATTGAAGAACTTTAAAGGAGGTATAAACATAAAAACGGAATAAATAGATAGGCTGTGCAAAATATAAAATGTATCTATTATAGTTAGTTAGTCAAAAATGTAATGTATAAAAGCTGGAGTGACTGGATGTGTAACATAACAGAACACTACTTCCTGCTTTTCAGCTCTCTTAGTTTCCACTTATTGGTTACCAGGCAGTAACCAATCAGTGACTTGAGGGGAGCACATGGGTCATAACTGTTGCTGAATCTGAGCTGAATGCTGAGGATCAATTGCAAACTCACTGAACAGTTATGTCCCATGTGGCCCCCCTTATAGTCACGGACTAACTCAGAGTTAGAGAGCTGAAAAGCAGGAAGTAGTGTTCTGGCTATTATGTTAGACATCCAGTCACTCCAGCCTTTAAACATTGCATTTTTGGCTAACTAACTATATTAGAAATATTTTTTATTTTGCACAGTCTATCTATTTACCCACTTTTTATTTTTACACTGAACTGTTCCTTTAAAACAGAGATATGACAAGCAATTCATATGCTATGTTGCAGGTTCACAAGAAAGTCTGATCTCTGTTGGTAATAGAAGTGGGATCTTGCAAGGCTCTGTTTAAAACGACACAATATTTTTGCACAGTAATTTTTACCAAGATTTAATCTGTTTCCTATGATTGGAATTTTGTGTTTTGGGTACAAAAGTAAATGTTTAACAAAATACATAGCAATTCTGTCTAAGGTGATAAAGTAAAAATGAACAAAATGTGATTAAAAAGTTTATGAAACAATGACTATTTTAAACATTATTCTTCCATCAAACTTTATGGGGTTATGCCAGATCTGAGCAGGTGTGTCATTGGAGGTAAACAAATACCTTTCAATTTCATTTATCTCCAAACACGAGGGACCCTGCAAACTATATGGACCCTGCAGAGGACCTGACTAGATGAATTACATTTTTCACTGGGCCTGAATTCTGCAAGTTTTTCATTAAACTGCAGCAAAATTTTGCCATGAAGATTTTCACTGAAAAAAAAAAACTCCACAAGAAAAAAAACGCAGGGGATAAAAACATTTTCCTCATTTTAAACTTTACATGAAAAGAAGTATTTGTAATGGTTATGTGGTTGTATTGGTTACGTCAAACTCTTTCCTGTTAGATCTTACTCAAGTGCATCTGAATGGAGAGTTTTTGCTGGGACACTGACCAAGCCAAGTTACTATAATGCCGGCGCCTATTTCGTGGAAAGAATAATTGTGCACCCTGGTTATAAGTCTTACACTTATGATAACGATATTGCTCTAATGAAACTAAGAGATGAAATAACATTTGGCTGTAAGTATCCATCTGGCTTGTAGTGTCTGAGAAAGAACCAAGAATCTGTAGCCAACTAGAGAATTATATGTTTGTAGTTCAAATCTAAACAGAGCCAAATATAACAGCAAGATATTGGGCCCGATTCAGTGAAATAAAAGAATTATCACGTGAAAATGGAAGAGATTAAATTTGACATGCATTTCAATGAAGTCTATGGGTTAAAATGTGGAACTGAATTTTTCTTTTCCAATTGAATCTCATCCATGAGTTTTCACGTGATAAACCATGAGATCATATTTTTCTCACTGAACTGAATCTGAATTGAAGGGTGGTGAGGGTCACTGTATTTGCTCCATTTATTTCTGATACAGAAAAAGGGATTGGTAGCACTAAACAGGGGCTTTATATATAGGGACTAATGACAAAGTGCATGACAAAGTGCTCTAACACATCTGTCTGGGGTCTTAGTAAATAACCCCTAAAATGATCACAGTGGATTATTATCTACAGAGTAACACAAGCCTTGTTGACATTTCTGCAAAGATTAAAGGGGTTGGGATGTATGAGGCAACTTGAAATTACCATCTTCATGGCTGTATTATACCTATGTAACGCCCTCTTGGCGTCCCCCCTGGTGCCAAGGTTGTACCAGCTTACCAACTCGGGTCCTGAGTTCCCTTTGCAAGTTGAAAGGTACTGGGAAAACTCTTCTCTGGCAGTGCCTCCACCTAATGGGGTCCTGGAATACTCCTGAGAATTTGCCCATTAGGAAACAAATCACCCACACACTTTATTATATAATAATATAACTTTATATAAAACAAGTGTACTATTAAAGGGGAAGTAAAAGGTAACGTTTCACACACAAATGCATTTAAAGCATGACACACTACTCTAGAACATGTTGCAGTCCAGTCCTGGTGATTCCCCGCCAGACAAAGTCCCGCACTACTCCTTTTGCCAGCGCAAGTGTTCCATCCCTTGTCACCAAAAGAGTACAGTCCTAGATGGAGCTACCTGCCCACATGCTTTCCCACAGGAGAGGGTTGCTCCCACGTGGCAGGCTCACAAATAGGTATGGGTGAATCTGAGCCATTTTGCTTTGCCAAAAATTCACCGCCGGTGAATTGACGCCGACGCCCATTAAAGTCTATGGCCGTCAAAAAATATTTTGTCTTGCGGCGAAATTTTTATGACGCGCGTCTTTTTTCTTTGACGCACACAGCCATACAAGTCTATGGGCATCATTTCCGTGGCGAAACAAGGTGAAAACATTCGCCCATCCCTACTCACAAACAGCCTGTTTCCATAAACAGGAGGTCGCTGGAGCCTTATCCTTTCCTACCCTTCCCAAAGGTAACACTCACCCCAGGGAGTCACACAGATGGTAGTCTCACACAGAACTGATAAGCATCCACAGCAATGAAGGCTCCAGACATCTTCCAGTCGAGCACACACAGAAACATCCTAGATCCTCTTTCTCTACCATTTCAGGCAGACTCACATAGAGATGAAGCAGGCATCCAGATTTATCCAGCTCCCAAAGCTGTCTAAAGCGCGGGCATAAAACGATATCCATGTTGAACTGCATCTCTCACCCATCTGAATACAGAAATCCGGCATCCAAACTCCAAACCATCTTAGTTGAGTTATCCAGGCACTGCCTTTGGCAGGCCTATCACACTCCACTGAAGGCCTACATTTTGCCGGTGTTGTCACTATCCAAAGTGAAACAAACATCTGCAGCAGTCACTGTAAAGCTGTAATGGCTGACAGAGCACATGGCATCCTCTTTTATATGGCTGTACAGCACCACCTTGTGGTTCCTTTTGGGATCAGCCATGCTGCACCAATCCAAAGGCTCTGCCCCTGAAAAAATTCCGGCAGAAAACCCGTATCTCAGGCCATGAGGCAGGGGAGAGGCCCTTAAACTGTAGGATTAACTCTACGGGTCCCTACACCTATAAAGCTAACTGTGATTCTGCATAGCAAATGCTGACATTATTTGAAAAAATAATACTAAAAATAAAAACAATTTTCTATATGTTATTTTTTCAGATGCCACACAGCCGGTGTGCTTACCCAACTCTGGCATGTTCTGGGAGGCTGGCACCACAACTTGGATATCTGGTTGGGGATCAACCTATGAAGGAGGTAAAAAAGAGAGCTGATCACTTTATCATTAACACAATAAGGGACATATTTATTAATGTTGGAGACACACATCACTGGTGATATTGCCCATAGCAACCAACCAACAGTAGAGGACTTTCCTTTAACTGGCCTCCTCAAACAGAACAAAAATCATCGTACACAAGTGCACAGTGGGATAATTTTAAAGCTTCACTTAGTTCCTTTTAAGGAAAAAGTAACCCTCAGAATGAATACTTAACCAACAGACAGTTTATATCATATTAAGTGGCCTATTAAAGAATCTTACCAAACTGGAATATATATATATATATTGGTCAATTCTGCCCCTTTACATTTTTTACAATGAGCCTCCGTTATTTGATATTCTCTGTGTTCCCTCAGAGATTACCTGCTCAGAAATACTGCAGCTCTAACTGGAAGAAGTGTGAGAGTAAAATACATAACTTTGCCCATTAATTGGCTCATGTGGCTCATGTGACCTATCATGTATGGGTGCACTTGGTTTGTTTGTGTGTCCTGTGAATTGTATGGTCCCATATATATTTTAATATATAATATATAATTATAATATTTAATTATTTATTATTATTATTATTATTAGTAGTAGTAGTATTTGTTGTTATTATTATTATTATTATTTAGTATTATTATATTATTTATTTATTATTATTATTTATTTTTATTTATTATTTTATTATTTATGAAATGGTTTATTTATATGAAGCAGGTTTTTACATATGAACTGGTTTAAACAATGTATTTTTATTGAGACCTACTTTTAATTTACTGTCCACCTTAGTGACCCTAGGGTGGGGCTCTGAACTGGAGGTTCTAATGTACCTTACATAAAAATGAAATTTCTTAGATTACCAGTATTTTAATACAGAAGTCTCTGTTTTTCTCACTTACCATGAATGTAAAACACTCCCTCTCTTCTTTTAATTTGTTTTAATTGTTGACTTTTTTTACTCTTTTCATTCCAGGTAGTGTGTCCACATATCTGAAGTATGCTGCAATTCCACTGATTGACTCGAATGTGTGCAATCAGTCATATGTGTACAATGGGCAAATTACATCTTCTATGATATGTGCTGGTTATCTTTCTGGGGGAGTAGATACTTGCCAGGTAAACCCATGTGTTCATGTGTGTAACATATTGGGCTTTGATTACAAAGGCTAATATATAGTACTAATTGAACTGTGCCTGTTAAAGGAGCAGTAACACCAAAAAATGAAAGTATTTTAAAGTAATGAAAATGTACTGTTGCCCTGCACTGGTAAAACTGATGTGTTTGCTTCAGAAACGCTACTATAGTTTATATAAACAAGCTGCTGTGTAGCAATGGGGGCAGCCATTCAAGCACAGGATACACAGTAGATAATAGATAAGTACTACTATAGTTTATATAAACAAGCTGCTGTGTAGCCATGGGGGCAGCCATTCAAGCACAGGAAACACAGTAGATAACAGATAAGTACTACTATAGTTTATATAAACAAGCTGCTGTGTAGCAATGGGGGCAGCCATTCAAGCACAGGATACACAGTAGATAACAGATAAGTACTACTATAGTTTATATAAACAAGCTGCTGTGTAGCCATGGGGGCAGCCATTCAAGCACAGGATACACAGTAGATAACAGATAAGTACTACTATAGTTTATATAACTAAGCTGCTGTGTAGCCATGGGGCAGCTATTCAAGCACAGGATACTCAGTAGATAACAGATAAGTACTACTATAGTTTATATAAACAAGCTGCTGTGTAGCAATGGGGGCAGCCATTCAAGCACAGGATACACAGTAGATAACAGATAAGTACTACTATAGTTTATATAAACAAGCTACTGCGTAGCCACAGGGGCAGCCATTCAAGCACAGGATACACAGTAGAAAACAGATAAGTACTACTATAGTTTATATAAACAAGCTGCTGTGCAGCCATGGGGGCAGCCATTCAAGCACAGGACACACAGTAGATAACAGATAAGTACTACTATAGTTTATATAAACAAGCTGCTGTGTAGCCATGGGGGCAGCCATTCAAGCACAGGATACACAGTAGATAACAGATAAGTACTACTATAGTTTATATAAGCAAGCTGCTGTGTAGCCATCGGGGCAGCCATTCAAGCACAGGATACAAGGTAGATAACAGATAAGTACTACTATAGTTTATATAAACAAGCCGCTGTGTAGCCATGGGGGCAGCTATTCAAGCACAGGATACATAGTAGATAACAGATAAGTACTACTATAGTTTATATAAACAAACTGCTGTGTAGCCATGGGGGCAGCCATTCATGCACAGGATAAACAGTAGATAACAGATAAGTACTACTATAGTTTATATAAACAAGCTGCTGTGTAGCAATGTTGGAAACTGAAAAAGGCTATATATCACACAGGTTAAATAGTGGATAACAAATAACATCATTATGTTCTACAGAGCTTATCTGCTGTGTAACCTGAGCATTTTCTCCTTAGAATGGCTGCCCCCATGGCTACACAGCAGCTTCTTTATATAAACAATAGTAGTGTTTCTGAAGCAAACACACCGTTTTACCAGTGCAGGGCAACACTGCATTATATGTTTACCATTTTAAAACAATTTAATTTTTTTGATGTTACTGTTCCTTTAATCTAGCTGTATATAGTGAGCAAATGCTTATTCATGTTACATTAGGTGCAAAGGGCAGTACTGTGGGATCTACAGAAGCCTAAACTTATACATTGCTTTGATTAAAATGTAGAAGTTTGTGGTTCCATTTGGGTGCTTTTCAAGTGCCATTTTTATTCACACCAACTAAATTTGTCATAAATGGAGGTTGTGCAAGAATTAAATATGGGGGTAAAAATGGTGCCTATATTAGTGTAACTCAATTGAAGCTTTAGGAAAAAAATATGCCGCGTGTAGTACAGACTGTGTGGGGCCGTGTGTGATTTGTGTAGTGAATGCATTAACACAAGTACCATTTTTAACAAACCACAGTCATAAAGGAAACCATGTTAAATATTCAAGTAAACAACCTTGTCATTACATAACCAACCATCCATTTTCCAAATGCCAGTCACCGTCACCGTTGTGCGCAAGAAAGCATATACAGGTATGGGACCTGTTATCCAGAATGCTCGGGACCTGGGGATTTCTGGATAACAGATCTTTCTGTAATTTGGATCTTCATACATTACGTCTACTAGAAAATCATGTAAACATTAAATAAACCCGATAGGCTGGTTTGGTTTCCAATAAGGATTAATTATATCTTAGTTGGGATCAAGTACAAGCTACTGTTTTATTATTACACAGAAAAAGGAAATACTTTTTTTAAATGTGGATTATTTGGATAAACTGCAGCCTATGGGAGACGGCCTCGGAGCCTTCTGGATAACAGGTTTCCAGATAACGGATCTCATATTTATTGCCAGGCATGAATTCATGGCGAATTTGCGCGATTTGCCACCAGCGAATAAATTTGCAAAATGTCCACAAAAATTCACTGTCGAAAATTCAAAAAAAAACGAACGCTGGAAATTCGCACATTTTTCGGCAAAGCGAAATGGCACAAATTTGCCCATCACTAGTTGGGATCAATTACAAGCTACTGTTTTATTATTACAAAGAAAAATGAAATTGTTTTTAAAAATCAATTTTTAATTGAGTCTATGGAAGATGGCCTTCCCGTAATTCGGAGCTTTCTGGATAACGGTTTTCACATAACAGATCCTATACCTGTAGTTCATTGTCATAAAAATGGTTTCTATATTATCTGTTGTACTTTCATAGGGGGACAGCGGAGGACCTTTAGTTAACAAAAGAAATGGCACTTGGTGGCTTGTTGGTGACACCAGCTGGGGAGATGGTTGTGCCCGAGCCAATAAACCTGGAGTATATGGGAATGTGACAACGTTCTTGGAATGGATATATTTACAGATGAGGGTAAGAAACTCGAATTCTCCAACACTGTTATCATTACTCCTTAGGAATCCAGACTAGATTGGCTGTATCTTTATCTATAGCTGTGGATTCATTTTTAGGAGATTTAGGAAATTTGTTGCATAAAAAAGCAGTGGGCACTTTAAAAATTCTAAGAAATTGTGTTTGCTATCACAGTTGTGATGGACTGCATCACATATTGCTTCATAAATATACAATTTATTTGACACTGCGGGGTCTATTTAATAACATTCGGATTTCTATTTTTTTCCACAAATCCTATTTCTTCCTATAGAAATTTATGATTTTTTTTTTTATTTCTGTAAAACTCTGAGAATTCAAAATGCATTAAGTGTAAAAACCATAAATAGACTGTAAAACAAAATGTGTAGAGCTGTGCTAACTTCGAGTGAAGGATTCGAAGTAAAAAAAACTTCGAATTTCGAAGTGTTTTTTGGGCTACTTCGACCATCGAATGGGCTACTACGACCTTCGACTACGACTTCGAATCGAAGGATTCGTACTTAAAATCGTTTGACTATTCGACCATTCGATAGTTGAAGTACTGTCTCTTTAAGAAAAAACTTCAACCCCCTAGTTCGCCATCTAAAAGCTACCGAACTCAATGTTAGCCTATGGGGAAAGTCCCCATAGGCTTTCCTAAGTTTTTTTTGATCGAAGGATATTCGTTCGATCGTTGGATTAAAATCCTTCGAATCGTTCGATTCGAAGGATTTTATCGTTCGATCGAAGGAATAATCCTTCGATCACACTATTTGCGCAAAAATCCTTCGACTTCAATATTCGAAGTATTTTAATTCCCAGTCGAATATTGAGGGTTAATTAACCCTCGATATTCGTCCCTTTGTGAATTGGCCCCTTAGACTTTTTTTTCTGAAGTTTTTGAATTTTTTTGCTAGTTATTGATATATGTTTAGATGTTTTTGTACTGTTTGTACTATTTATATTTGAATCTTTTAAAAAAGTTCATGGAATTTGTGGTTTTAGAGAAAATAAATGTAATTATGGTTTCAAAATCCTCTAATATCACCCTTCTAACACTATGGACCAGATTCAATTCAATGAAAAAAAGTTATCTCACTGTTTATCATGTGGAAACTCATGGACGAGATTAAATTTGAGGAGAAAAAACTGTTCTGCAAATTCAGTTCCAGTTTTTTCCCATATAGGGCCAGAATCAATTCAGAGAGAAAAAGTTATCTCACTGTTTATCATGTGAAAACTCATGGACGAGATTAAATTTAGGAGAAAAAACTGTTCTCCAAATTCAGTTCCAGTTTTTCCCAATATAGGGCCAGATTCAATTCAGAGAGAAAAAGTTATCTCATGGTTTATCACGTGAAAACTCATTGACGAGATTCAATTCAAGGATAAAAACCTTTTCTCCTAATTCAGTTCCAGTTTTTTTCCCCATAGACTTCAATAGAGTTTTCACGTGATAAACCTTGGGATAAGTTTTTCTGAATTGAATTGTATCTCAAATTGAATCTCATCCATGACTTTTCATGTGATAAACCTTTTTCTCACTGAATTGTATCTGGCTCTATATTTCTATTATGTACAGCTTTATAAAAATGCCATATTTAGGAATGTTGTGCATCCAAGACTTGCCATACAGTACATCTCTATATATTGCTGAGTGTGTGATTCTTTTATTGCCTCATGACATCTATTATTTCTATCTTTCACAGACTTACAGATGATTAATTCTACTCATGATTTTATTCTGATGAAGAGGAAGATTATACAGAACATATGATAATAGTCCATATTCCTTGGGTATGGACAGCGTAAAAAAAAAACACGTCCAAATTCCTATGGCAGATTTTAGCTTATTTATTACTAAAATAACGCCATTGAATCGGATCACGGAAAAACTCGATAAAATCGAGTGCAAACCCAATTTGCTCAAATTTTTCAGGCTTTTTCCCAAATTGCTTGAATTTATCAGGCATTGTTCCCAAATCGCTTGATTTCGTAGAGTTTTTGCTGAAAACCCCGAAAAAGTCAAATTTTAATAAAAAATCCTGAAGACCCAATAACAATTTGAGATAGGAGTAGCGCCCATTGATTCTACAGGTCTGAGATGGCAAATTTTTCGATTCCGGCTTTTTGCATAATCAGGGTATAATAAATCTCAAAAAATTCAATGTTTCTTTTTCATCCAAAAATGTGAGTTTTCTAGTGAAAAAACAAAAATTTTTGAATTTTTACTATTGGGACTTTAATAAATAACCTGCTGTATGTTAATTGTGTTACCCTCCAGCTATTGGTGAACTGCAGCCTTTCCAGACCCCTCATTCTCTTACTCTAGGCCTGGTATCTCCAGGGGTTTTGGACAATGAAGATCATTTGAAGTTACAGAACATTAAAGTTAATTTTTTCACAATCCTATATCAATCTTGTGTCTGTGTGTGGTTCTTACTATCAAGGAATGAGTTATATTTGCTAGAAATTCTAACTTTGTTAAATATAATTGGTTGGCCTGGGTGCCCTCTCCTACTGAGATATAAAGAGTGCTGGGAAACTGGGCTTAAAGCTTCCAACTCCAGTTGCAGGAACAAAGAACATTGAGCCAGATTTACATCGATCAGCTGAGATTCTTATTGGAGTATATTTTGCATTTTAAATCAGCCTTGGAGATTTGGGGAAAACTTTTGGAAAGATTTTATTGTGCGATATTGCTTTGAAAATACAACCTTGCTGTTGCTGGACTACAGCTCCCAGCACGCCTCAACCTTCATTAGTCAAGTTTCATTAGTAGCATGACAAGTTATGTTATTCTGGGATTTGTAGGTTTGCAACAACTGAGTAACGTTTGGTTGTTCAGTGCAGCAGGGTTTACTATCCCTTTAAGGCTTTGATTAAATGATTCTAAAATTGGCAAAAATAGAAAAGTGATGAAAAAGAAGCATGGGATTTATATATGGATAGAGGATAGATAGATAGATAGATAGATAGATAGATAGATAGATAGATAGATAGATAGATAGATAGATAGATAGATGATAGATAGATAGATAGATAGATAGATAGATAGATAGATAGATAGATAGATGATAGATAGATAGTTAGATAGATAGATAGATAGATAACAGATAGATAGATAACAGATAGATAGATAGATAGATAGATAGATAGATAGATAGACAGACAGATAGAGATAGATAGATAGATAGATAGATAGATAGATAGATAGATAGATAGATAGATAGATAGATAGATAGTTAGATAGATAGATAGATAGATAGATAGATAGATAGATAACAGATAGATAGATAGATAGATAACAGATAGATAGATAACAGATAGATAGATAGATAGATAGATAGATAGATAGATAGATAGATAGATAGATAACAGATAGATAACAGATAGATAGATAGATGATAGATAGATAGATAGATAGATAGATAGATAGATAGATAGATAGATAGTTAGATAGATAGATAGATAGATAGTTAGATAGATAGATAGATAGATAGATAGATAGATAACAGATAGATAGATAGATAGATGATAGATAGATAGATAGATAGATAGATAGATAACAGATAGATAGATAGATAGATAGATAGATAGATAACAGATAGATAGATAGATAGATAGATAGATAGATAGATAGATGATAGATAGATAGATAGATAGATAACAGATAGATAGATAGATAGATAGATAGATAGATAACAGATAGATAGATAGATAGATAGATAGATAGATAGATAGACAGACAGATAGAGATAGATAGATAGATAGATAGATAGATATAGGGATAGATAGATAGATAGATATAGATAGATAGATAGATGATAGATAGATAGATAGATAGATGATAGACCACAAAGGACCACAAGGCAGTGCAATAAATGTGATTTGTATCCTTACCGCCCTACATTTTTTCTAGATAGATCTGGTAGAAGGGGGAGGAGGGGGGAATCTGCAGGGAACGACCATCTGTCCTGCCTGTCTGGCTTGCTTCCCTCCACATGTTATTGAACTACAACTCCCAGCACCAACACCCGGAGAGCTACAACCTTGGCCCATGGCTAATGGGGAGAGAGAAGAACCTGCTCCTGGAACTTTAATGTCAGGCCGATGGTAAAACAGAGTGAGTTTATTGCCTGGGAACTGTGTAAATAGAGTGGGAAAAGGGGCATGAGTGTGGGCACAGCTGGCATCACACAGACAGCAGCAAATGAACCAATCACTCACACACAGTAACACACACACAAAACACGCACAAACAGAGAAACACACACACACACTCAAACTGTAATTGACACACATAGTAGAGCTTGCCTGGCTGCATAGCATCCAATCCGACCTGCTCCCTAAATCCACCCCGCCCCCCAGGTTTCAGCTGGAACAGTTCCAGCAGCACAAAAAAGGCAGCTAGAAAGATCAGCAGGATACGGCTGCCATGAGCACTCAGCACTGGGATCCAGCAGCGAAGAACGTAAGTGAGATTGTGCCATGTGACAGTCCGGCACTACACTGACTAACTCCTCCAGGCACTGGGCAGGGGGGCGGAGTTTAGAATTAGAAGAGCCCATCCAGATTGAAGCAGCTGCACTGTACACTCTGCAGGTTCCGCCCCTCAAGTGATGTGGAGTTTAGAAACTCCTTTTTTTCCCAAGCTGCTCAGGATGTCGGCCTATACGGGACAGCGGGTTGAGCTGTAAACAGGCCCGGATTTGTGGCAAGGCCACATAGGCCCGGGCCTAGGGCAGCAAATAATAGGGACGGCATGCCGCCCAGCCGCATTATGGGGACGTGTGCGTCCCCATTCAATTACACCAGCTGTGCCAGCGTTTTTTCTCCGGCGCGATGGGAAGGGGATGTGTAGGCGGGCGCTAGGACCGTGCGGCCGCCTGGTCGGACTGCGCGGCCTAGGGACGGCCGGCAAAGAAATCCGGCGCTGGCTGTAAAAAAACGGACAGTTGAGAGGTATGCGGGTATCCCCATACTACTGAGGAAGCAGGCCCCGTCCAGGCCCCCTGTACTCCCGGGCTCCCCGCGGCTGGGGGTCTGCTTCCTCGGTAGTTACGCCACTGCATATGATACAAAGGGAAACTTGAGACTGTTGGTTAAAAGTGCTGACTGAAGTATTCCTAATGAATTGTTCTGCATTTGATTCAGTAATAGTAAGAGTTCAGTAATAGTTCTCTCCGAAGGCCATATTTTATTGATAAGTATCATAGACATCAGTGCGATGAGAATGTCTCTTAGTTGGTTTCTCACAAGAATCAGGAACTGCCCTCATCTGACCAATCAATAGATCATTAAGTATCTGTTTGGGGAATCGGAGCTCTATACTGGGCCAAAGAATTCTAACAGAACCTAAACGCTTGCGCATCTTTGCTATGAAATGCTCGTACTGCCAAAGTACCGAAAGTCGCCAGCGTTCCCCGCCCAGGACGCAACTTTGCATATTAGTGAATTTAGCGAAGTGGTAGCAAATTTCTGGTGAAATGGTGCGATGTGTGCGATGTGGCCGCTGGCGACAATTTGAAATCTGAAAATACACCATCTAAAAGCTGTTGAGGTTCTGTAGAAGTCCCCGGAAGCATTTGAAGAGGTTTACCGCCTGTTTGATGTTCGAGTTTTTCTAGGGGGGTTTTGGCTGAAAATTTTTTAATCGAGAACTCGATTCAATCAATTCAAATTTTTGGGTTGCGGTACTGATACTCACAAAATCGGGTTTTTGCCATTCGAGATTTTTCTTCTGTAAGATACCATTCGAGTTTCGAGGTCATTCGGGTTCATTTGAGTTACCTCAATGATTTGCTCTAATGATTTCCCTTGATTTTTTTCTAGAAGGTCTTGAACTCTAGTCATTTGTGGGTCTTTTTTCAACAACCTTCGTGTCATATCTTCATTTGGTAGAGATTCTAGGTCTATATTATGCCTTATATATATATATCTTGACTAGAGTTACCACCTAACCGGTATTTTACTGGCCTGACCGGTAAACTAATGCTTGAGGCCAATGTCATTGATAGGGAAGAAAAGATAAAAATATAGAAGGGCTGGTATTCTTTTAGAACAGGCTGCAGCCTGAATTTTGAACAATTTATTTCCTCATTCTTAGGCGCAGATCACCTGAATTCCTGAAACAATATCACACGTAATGTTTATATGGGGAAGGTGTTTACCGTAAACCTGTATCTCTCGTCTCTTCCTTGTCTCCCAGTGTGAACATACAGTATAGAGAAGAGAAAGAATGACACACGGAGCTCAAACGTGAAGGAACTGATACAACAGGCTCTGATCCAGGTGAGAACCAGAAAAACATATATTTTTATGTTCTCATTCAGATAAACAGTGTAAGGCAAATTAGTCCTGTGGGGGGGGGGGGAGTTTTAAAACTCTTTACTAATTCAGTCTTATGGAAGATGATTTTTTTCAAGCTGTTGTGTAGTCATGTGGGCAGTCATTCAAGCACAGGATACACAGTAGATAACAGATATGATATATCTGCTCTGTATTCTGTGCTTGAATGGCTGCCCCCATGGCTACACAGCAGCTTGTTTATATAAACTATAGTAGTACTTATCTGTTATCTACTGTGTATCCTGTGCTTGAATGGCTGCCCCATGGCTACACAGCAGCTTGTTTATATCAACTATAGTAGTACTTATCTGTTATCTACTGTGTATCCTGTGCTTGAATGGCTGCCCCCATGGCTACACAGCAGCTTGTTTATATCAACTATAATAGTACTTATCTGTTATCTACTGTGTATCCTGTGCTTGAATGGCTGCCCCCATGGCTACACAGCAGCTTGTTTATATCAACTATAGTAGTACTTATCTGTTATCTACTGTGTATCCTGTGCTTGAATGGCTGCCCCCATGGCTACACAGCAGCTTGTTTATATAAACTATAGTAGTACTTATCTGTTATCTACTGTGTATCCTGTGCTTGAATGGCTGGCCCCATGGCTACACAGCAGCTTGTTTATATAAACTATAGTAGTACTTACCTGTTATCTACTGTGTATCCTGTGCTTGAATGGCTGCCCCCATGGCTACACAGCAGCTTGTTTATATAAACTATAGTAGTAATTATCTGTTATCTACTGTGTATCCTGTGCTTGAATGGCTGCCCCCATGGCTACACAGCAGCTTGTTTATGTATAGTATAGTAGAGTTTCTGAAGCAAACACACCAGTTTTACCAGTGCAGGGCAACAGTACATTATATTTTCATTTCTTTAAGACACTAACCTGTGGCGTTACTGTTCCTTTAAGTTCACAAATCTATTTCCCGACGGTGAAACAAGGAAATTTGACGCCCATCACTACGGTGTGAATTATATCATCGAGTTTGTTTACAAACAATGGCTGGCCCAAGTTAAATGTGCAAATTGACATCCATTTTAATAATTCTCCTTCCCTTTCCATCTAAAGTCTGTGGGGTATTTTGCCAGATTTTTATCTTCTGTAAATACAACTTTGTTTTCAACATTTTGCGTTTATACAACTCCTGTTATTCCAGGTTTGAAAATTAATCTCCTGACTTTCTCTGTTTGAGACTGAAATGGAACCCAATGTGGTAGGTGAATTTACTTTTATCTTAAAGGGGTTCACCTTTGAACTAACGTTTGGTATGATGTAGGGAGTGATATTCTGAGACAATTTGCATTTGATTTTCATTTTTTATTATTTATGGTTTTTGACTTATTTATCTTTTTATTCAGCAGCTCTCCGGTTTGCAATTTCAGCAGTCTGGTTGCCAGGGTCCAATTACCCTAGCAACTATGCACTGATTTGAATAAGAGACTGGAATATGAATAGGAGAGCAGGATCAGACTTGCAGGTGCAGGGCCCACCAGAGCTGGTGCCCCAAGGGCCCCTGCACCCCTGAAGGGCCCCTGCTGTACCCCCACAGGGGTAGCTGGCACCTGCCCCTCCCCCCTGAGTGCACATAAAGTAAACCTACCTTCAGCGCATCTGGGAAGGAGATCAATGGCCTGAGGGAGCGCCAGAGGGCTTTGGGTCTGGCCCAGTCCGACCCTGTAGGAGAAGGCTTGAATATAAAGATGAATAATAAAACATAACAATAAATGTGTAGCATTTGTTTTTTAGATGGGGTCAGTGACCCCCATTTAAAAAGTCGGGAGAGGTAGGCAAATAGTTCAAAAACTATAAAAATAAATAATGAAGACCAATTGAAAAGTTGCTCAGCACTGGCTATTCTATAAGATTAAAGTTGACTTAAAGGTGAACTTCCCCTTCAAGGAAATAACTTTATTAACCGTATATCTGGCCGAAGATCTTACCTTGTCCCTCTCTGATGATTTGTCTTTATGTTCTTCTTTATGTTCCGTGTAACGCAGTATTTCATCACAGTTATCAACAACTATGAGCAGCCGACCCAGCCTGTTTATGATGTGATACCCGGTCACAAAAAAGAGCAGCCGGCACCCCCACCCTATAGCACCCATGTACATTCTCTGCAGGTTGCAGAAACGCCTCCACCATTTCGCTGGAGTCTCAGTAAGTGATCCTTTTATTGCTCAGTTACTAATGGCAGGGGATTATGGTGCAACCTCCTCCTTATTGCAGCTCATAGCTCACAGGTAGTAGAAACGGGGCCCTACAGCTCCCTGCTCTCAGCCACACTCCCTAACTTGTGCTTCTGTCGGACACGCAACTATGGGAGTCACTCAGTCCATCTCTTCTAACTACAGTGCTGCAGAACATATTGGCGAAGCACAGGTCCTTGCTAGCGATGACCGTTTTTTTTCGCCAGCTATGGACTTGCGGCGAAATCCCGCATTTCGCCACCTGGAAATTTTTTCCCAAAACTGCTACAAAAATTTGTCACAATAAAAAAAGTCACCAAGACGAAAATGTCGCTGAGACAAAAAAAGTCTCCGTAAGAAAAAACTCCCATTGACTTTAATGCATTTGGACAAAAAAAAAAGTCGCCCTTAAAAAATACTTGACTTTAATGCATTTGGACGAAAAAGTCACAGAGAGAAAAAAAAGTTGTTGTCATTGACTCGTATGCATTTGGATTGTTGCCTGCGTAAAAAAATTGGCACGCGAAAAAGATACATTTTTCCGCCCATTGGCTTCAAGGCATTTTGAACATTTTTCACCGTTTCACAAAAGCGAAATGGGACAGATTCGCTCATCACTAGTCCCTTAAAGGGACAATATACCCTTTTATCAACATTGGCTCAATGGATACAGGGGCGATCCGTGGGCTGCTGGTGCCTAAGGCAGCAACCCCGATGCCGCCCCCCTCTCCTGCTCCGCGCTTAAAAGTTTAGCATCAGAGCAGGTCAAAAGGGGCTACATCGATAGCACAACGAGCACGTATTGTGCTTTCTGCAATAGAAGAGCCAAATTTCCGGTTTAAAAAACTGGAGATTTGACTCTTAAAGTTACAGGAGGCAGCTTTTTGCCGCCATTTGTAACTAGCCTTGACTGCCGCCTGAGAGATGGTGCTCACCTTGCCTGATGGCAGGATCGGCCCTGAATGGATAGGCTTGTGCTGAACATACTTTCTGCCTATTGTATTCATTAGGAAATATTTTTTTTCGGTTTTTATTTTTTGCACTGAACAGGGAAAATTTGAACTAACTAAAGCCACATTCTACTTCCTGATCCCAAAAAGCAAATGTTCCTGTTGAATTGTGCTTAGTACAGGGAACATGTTGGGGCAGATTTATCAAGGGTCGAATTTCGAAGTACAAAAAAATTCTAAATTCGACCATCGAATTAAAAAACTTTGAATTCGGATATCGAATTAGAAGTTTTTCAGCAAATTTGGCAATCCTGCGATTGAATAAAAATCATTCGATCGATTGATGAAATCCTTCGAATCGAAGGATTTCAGCGATCGATAGAAAGATTTTTATTTGATGTGTAAAGACTTGGAAAAAGTTCGTAGAAGGTCCCCACAGGCTAACATAGCAATTCGGCAGGTTTAATTTGACGAAGTATTGAAGTCTAAATTTTTTTAAAGAGACAGTCCTTCGATTATCGAATGGTCGAATATTCGAACGATTTTTACTTCGAATCGAATTTGAAGTAAATTCGAAGTCGTAGGATCCTATTCGATAGTCAAATTATCCAAAAAATTACTTAATTTCAAATTTTTTAACTTCGAAAATTCCCTTGAATTCACTTCGACCCTTGATAAATCTGCCCCGTAATGTTATAGTATCCCAAAACCCAGAACAAACCACAAGTTCCTATTTTAGGCTCACGATTCTGTCTATAACATCCACCTTTTGCTTTGGGAGGAGCCCACCGTTATTTGGATGCCGCCAGGTCTTGAAGTGAGAGGACCAATCGGGGGAGTTCTGGGCAGATAAGGAAACCTTAATGTATATACAAACGACGGGAACAGGGAACATACTCGTGGAACAGGCCGGGTCAATACCAATCGGACAGTGCAGTACAGAACCAGGAGTGTAGTCAGGAGAAATAGGCCGGGCCAAATCCAAGCAGTAAGCACAGTACAGAATCAGGATCCAGATGAGAGGTCAGTAATCAGGCAAGGGTCGGTTCAGACAGCGATACAGCAAAGGTCAAAGACAGGCAAGGGTCGGGAACAGATAATCAGTCAAAAATCACACTCAGGAAATAGACCTACATTGGGCAGTGAGTCAGTGCAGAGTAGGGGGTTTTATAGCCAGAATATAACTATGTATGTTAAGTTATATACTGTATATATTTGGCAGATTTTATAAGGATGACTGGGTTTGCCAAGCTCCTACAAGGGTTCAAGTGATATCTTATATTTCTGTAGTTGTGCCTGTTTAGTACGTCATCATTCTGTAAATAATAGCAATAGCCCAGAGCTAAATGTAAATGTCCCACTGGGCTTTACCAAGGGAGGGAAGGGCGGTAGATGTTATTTTTAGTGATGAGTGAAACTGGCTTGTTTCGCTCTAAAATTTGCGAAATCAAAGAAAAATTTAGAACTTTTGCCTTGAAGTCAATAAAATTATCTGTCACCTGTATTTCTTGTGTGGTTTTTCTTGGTTTTTTTCCCCCCGACAAAACAAAACTCATGGCAAACTGTAATACTGACATGTGTTTTTTCTGTCAGTGAGATAAAAAAAAGTCTCCATGA
Organism: Xenopus laevis; assembly: GCF_017654675.1. Lineage (NCBI taxonomy): Eukaryota > Metazoa > Chordata > Amphibia > Anura > Pipidae > Xenopus > Xenopus laevis. The sequence goes on from NC_054373.1 coordinate 9,686,396, forward strand.
GAAAAAACGCCCATTGACTTTAATGCATTTAGACTAAAAAAGTAACCATAAAAAAGAGACAAAAAAAAAGTTGTCACAAGAAAAAACTACCATTTTGATCGTTGCCCGCATAAAAAATTGTCACCCGAAAAAAATAAATGTTGCCGCCCATTGACTTCAATGCATTTTGCACATTTTTTGCCGTTTCACAAAAAGTGAAATGGGGCAGATTCACTCATCACTAATCCCTTAAAGGGACAATATACCCTTTTATCAACATTATTGATAATGTGTCTTTTTTCTGGAGCAAATAATTGTGAAATGCAAATTTCTCCACAAAACTGTACCAGGCAAAAAAAAAAAGTTCGCTCATCCCTAGTTAGTTTGTCTAGATCCAAAATTACAGCCAAATCCTACCCGAAATCGCATGGCTTTATTCCTTAATCGCCATTCATGATTCGTTTTTTTCTTATTGTTGTTATTAAGGAAAGAAGATTTTAATTCCCATTGGGACTATTTCCGTCATAGCGGTGCTAATTCTGATTCCAGTACTTACTGTGTATTTTGGTAAGAGAAACATTATATTTATCATGTATTTGCCTCTGAATTCCAAAGCATTTGAAGCTCATTGACCATCTGACCAAGTGCAAATAGGAGCAAAATTATAGGTTCACATTGTTGCACCTACGTCAATATGGCTGGCGTGTAGGCGGAGCTAAATTTTCAGTTGGGCGTGGGCACAAGGTGCAAGGAAACAGATGAAAATGGTTTCATGGTTTTTTAACATGTACAAATTCTCAAATAAACGTGTACGGGCTCGTACAGATTAACGTTTCCTGCTCCGTTCCCCAGCGGTCAGTTGTAATGTATTTAACTGCAGGGGAGCGCAGCAAGGAACGCATTCCATTTATTTAAACAAGTACTCACACAGGTGCAGGTAAGTGCATTTTGCAGTAAAATGCACGGCAGGGGAACGGAGCAGGAAACATTCATATGTACGAGCCCTTAAAGGAGAACTAAACCCCTCCCAATAAGAAATGGGTGCCATCTTCCAGATCTTCAGTCTTCATCTGTAAGGGAGCTCTGTATTGCGCATGTGCAGTTGGAGCAGTGTTCCCGTTCATAGAAACTGCCCATGCGCCAAAAGAAATAGACAGAAGATCCGGAATATGACGCCCATGAGATCCACTGCGCTTACCCTGCACCGATATGTGAGCAATGTATTCGGGACACTTTCAGGGGTAATAAACTATGCGGGAGGGGAAGAAAGGAGGTGGTACTATCTAGGGCAGGGATCCCCAACCTTTTGAACCTGTGAGCAACATTCAGAAGAAAAAGGAGTTGGGGAGCAACACTAGCATGAAAAATGTTCTCGGGGTGCCAAATAAGGTCTGTGATTGGCCATTTGGTAGCCCCTATGTGGATTGACAACCTACATTGAGGCTCTGTTTGGTAGTAAACATGGTTTTTATGCAACTAAAACTTGCCCTCATGTCTGGAATTCAGAAATAATCACCTGCTTTGAGGCCACTGGGAGCAACATTCAAGCGGTTGGAGAGAAACATGTTGCTCACGAGCTACTGGTTGGGGATCACTGATCTAGGGTAATAGGTAGGGGCTTTTCTTGGCTCCATCTTTGGACAACAGAAAGAGGTCATTGAGCATTATTTACTTCAATTTAATTTAAATCATTTTTTTTTGAACATTTAAAGGACTAGTAACAGTGAAATTTGTTTCTTTTATCGAAAAAAAACCCCACCAACACAGTTTAAACTTTTAATTCCCAAAGCTTTTATTAAGAAATTGCTTACCGATTCTGTGCATGTACTCCTCTTCTGAAACAACGACAAGGCGATGATCCTTCGTGCGGAGTTTGATTTCTCCTCCCTGGCTATCTCCTATGGAAGGCAGAGAGGAGAAATCAAGCGCAGCACGATGGATCGTCGCCCTGTCGCCGTTTTACAACAGGAGCGCATGCAGAGAATCGGTAAGTAATTTCTTAATAAAAGCTTTGCCGAATTAAAAGTTTAAACTGTGTTGGTTATATAATAATAATTTTAAAAAAATTGCTGTTACTGAATACTGAATTTGTCCTTCTAAAATATATACTGTGTATATTCGCATTAACATGTTTACAAAATCGAATTTTATACCTATGAGTTTCTTTCCATGCACCACTAGAAAAAATAAGAGCCATATTTATTATATTGTATATTTATATGAAAAATAAGAAATTATAAGAAAATCTATTTTTGTGAATAATTGTCATTTTTGACAAAACCCATTTCTCATCATCAGGTGTTTATGGGTTAATCTGAATCTTATTTTTTTTTCTTTTTTGGAGGAAAATGCATCATACAAATTCCATGTTATCGTTCTAGGTTTTAGGTTGTGAGATTGTATTTTTTTTTTTTAATATTTGTGGGAAGCAGCTTGAAACCAATTAGAACTAGATTTAGGGCAAATACTTATCTGCTGTCATCAATATGTCTGTAAGCTGAGCCTGTAGGTCAGAAGGTTCAATAGTTTTAACTGAGCCGTTGAGCAAGCACAGCTGGGGATGGGGCGGGAAGGGAGTAGTGTAGTTTGGAGGTGATCTGCTGCTCTTGCCTTGGGCATCTATTCCCTTTGGCCTGGCTCTGATTTTTAGAATAATAAAGACTAATACTGTTACAGGTATGGGATTCGTTATCCGGAAATCTGTTATTGAGAAAGCCCTTAATTACGGAAAGTCTGTCCCCCATAGACTTCATTTTATCCAAATTTTGCAGATTTTTAAAAAGTATTTCCTTTTTCTCTATAATAATAAAACAGTAGCTTGTACTTGATCCCAACTAAGATATAATTAATCCTTATTGGAGGAAAAACCAGCCTATTGGGTTTATTTAATGTTTACATGATTTTCTAGTAGATACATTTGAGAGACTTAAGGTATGAAAATCCAAATTACGGGAAAGATCAGTTAACCGGAAAACCCCAGGTCCGAGCATTCTGGATAACAGGTCCCATACATGTACTAACCTGAAAGTTGCATGTCATGAGTAAATATAGGAGTTGTAATAGGGAAGCTGTCAAACACTTTATAAAGCCTTTAGTTGCACTTTTATAAATATATGTATTAAAAAAAATGTTTTTCTTTTCTTACAGTCTATAGGTCATACGGTTCATACGGTTCATATTACACTGACTGCTATTATGGAGAATATGGAACAAATTGCCGTAAGATATCAGTACTTTTAGTATTTGTATTTGATGTGTGTCTTAAAAAATCATTAAGGTTTCAGTTTATCCACAATCTGATGATTGTCACCAGGGTCGGACTGGCACATTTGAGGCCCATCGGGTTCCAAACCTCGGGGGCCCCGTGTGCATGTGGCAAAATCAATGTGGTGAGTGCATGCGCAAGAAATGGCGTGCCGAGTAGTGATGGGCAAATTTCTCCCGTTTCGCTTCACCGAAAAATTCGCAAATTTTTCCGCAAAATTCGCAAAACGACGGAAAATCCTGAAATCGGGAAATTCACGAAAAAATCCTGAAATTCGAAAGTTTTCACAAAAAATCCTGAAATTCTAACGTTTCCACAAAAAAATCGTGCGATTCGAACATTTTCACAAAAAAATTAAGCAATTAGAATGTTTTCACTAAAAAATCGAGCAATTCGAACGTTTTCATGAAAAAATCGAGCAATTCGAACGTTTTCACGAAGAATTAGTGAATCGGAAATTGACACTGGTGAATTTTCACAGATGAATTTACGAGGGAAATTCGCAAATTTATTCGCCGCCGGCAAAACTCGCAGTGAATTTCATGCCAGGCAAATTTATATGCCCATCACTAGTGCCGAGTGCATGCGCGGATCTCCTCGAGCACCACGCCGCACATTTTTTTTTTTTTTTTACTCCCAATCGGGGAGTGGGTCTGGGCCCCACCGGGTTTTTTCCTGATCTCCCGCTGGCCCAGTCCGACCCCGATTGTCACTGTATCAAATAGAGCTGTACAAAAGGTTGTTGTTCACCTTTGAATTAACTCTGTAGTATAATGTAGAGAGTGATATTCTGAGACAGTTTGCAATTGGTTTTAATTTTTTTTTTTTTTTGCTATTTCATTAATTTCAGTAATTGCATGGTAACCCTAGCTTCCATGACAGGATTTGAATAAGGGACTGGAATATGACTAGCAGATGGGAGAATCTTTCCGCCTCGTTTTGCCACGGAAATTACGCCCATAGACTTGTATGGCGTCTCGCATCAAAAAAAATCGCCGCTCGACAAAATTTTTTTGCCACCCATAGACTTTCATGGGCGTCCACGACATTTCGCTGGTATTTTGGTGTAACGAAACGGGTCAAATTCACCCATCCCTACCTATAAATAATAAAAAGTAGCAAAAACAATAAATCTGTAGCCCTACAGAGCATTTGTTTATTTAGATGGGGTCAGTGACTCCCATTTGAAAGCTGGAAAGAGTCAGACGAAAAAGGCAAATAATGAAAAAACTATATATATATATATATATATATATATATATATATATATATATATATATATATATGCAGGGTGGCAGCACTCCAAGGATTTTGCAACAAGATAAGGTGTCAAATAAAGCAGGTTTATTAAATCCAACGTTTCAGTTCCGTACATGAACTTTCTTCAGGGGAAAAAAAAAAAAAAGTTCTACTATAAAATCATATAAACCCAATAGGCTGGTTTTGCTTCCAATAAGGATTAATTATATCTTAGTACAAGTTACTGTTTTATTATTACACAGATAAAAGAAATCATTTTTAAAGATTTTGATTATTTGGATAAAATGGAGTCTGTGGGAGACGGCCTTTCGGTAATTTGGAGCTTTCCGGATAATGGATCCCATACCTGTAGAATAAATATTAAAGTGTAGACATAAAAGAGACATTTCCTGAAGGAATATAATGAGTAGTAAATAAAATGAGTAGTAACAGAGATGTTCTCAAGTCTGTAGTGGGACTAAAGGCTAATGTTTTTCAATAAATGTTATAAAGAGGTTTTGTTTTCTTTTTACAGCCACAAGCTGCCGAATGTACTGCAACTCCAGTAACTGGTGCATCCGTGATTACCAGATATGTAATGGTGTACAAGACTGCCCTTATGGAGAGGATGAAAGAAATTGCGGTAAGAAATCACTACTGAGACAACTTGAGGCAACTTCGGAAAGCCGAATGCTTTCCAACTGGTGATTTACATTATTGCAGCAGGAAACACTTGGGGATTGGAGGTGGGAGATGAATTGCCCGTGTTAGATTAATTGTGCCGGGGCAACTAAATCTCCTCTTGTGTCAGGGCCCTTAAGGGTCCAGCATTCTACAGATATTTAAAGGAGTTGTTCATTAACTTAAAGTATGATGTAGAGAGTGATTTTCTAAGACTATGTGCAAATGGTTTCCATTTTTTATTTGTTACGCTGTTTGAGTTATTTAGCTTTTTATTTCAGCCATCTGGTTGCTAGGGTACATATTGCTCTAGCAACCATGCATTGATTTGAATAAGAGACTGGAATATGAATAGGAGAGGCCTGAATAGAAAGATGAGTAATAAAAAGTAACAATACATTTGTAGCCTTACAGAGCATTTGTTTTTGAGATGGGTTCAGTGACCTCCCATTTAAAAGCTGGAAAGAGTCAGAAGAAGGAGGCAAATAATTAAAAAACTAAACATAACCCTTTTTAATGTTGTCATGCAGGAAGCTGCCACCTTGGGCAAGATTCTTACCTTATCTCATGGTAACAGTTCCCTTGTTTGTAGAACATTGGATGCTTGACTTTACTCAGCCTGTGGGGTCAGTGTCCTTGGGTGTCCAACTTCTGTAGTACAGAGGGTTGGAATTTTTCTGGTCTCAGTGGTGGGCGGCCGATAATGGGAGCCAGTGTTGACCACTCCCTGTTTTAAAACAACACCCACTTCAAACCACACTCATGCTACCACAAGAACATATAAAAACATGTCCGCATTAATGGTGGTAGCATACCAAAAAACCAAATAGTTGGTACTCACTGTACGGATATCACTCATCGCTCTCTGTGTGGTGCACACACAGGGAGCATAGGGCAGGAAGAGTATGGCACACGCAGGGAGCATAGGGCAGGCAGTGTATGGCACACACAGGGAGCATAGGGCAGGCAGTGCATAGCACACACAGGGAGCATAGGGCAGGCAGAGTATGGCACACAAGGCGCATAGGGCAGGCAGAGTATGGCACACAAGGAGCATAGGGCAGGCAGTGTATGGCACACAGGGAGCATAGGGCAGGCAGTGTATGGCACACACAGGGAGCATAGGGCAGGCAGTGCATAGCACACACAGGGAGCATAGGGCAGGCAGAGTATGGCACACAAGGCGCATAGGGCAGGCAGAGTATGGCACACACAGGGAGCATAGGACAGGCAGAGTATGGCACACACAGGAAGCATAGGACAGGCAGAGTATGACACACACAGGGAGCTTAGGGCAGGCAGAGTATGGCACACACAGGAAGCATAGGGCAGGCAGTGCATAGCACACACAGGGAGCATAGGGCAGGCAGAGTATGGCACACAAGGCACATAGGGCAGGCAGAGTATGGCACACAAGGAGCATAGGGCAGGCAGTGTATGGCACACAGGGAGCATAGGGCAGGCAGTGCATAACACACACAGGGAGCATAGGGCAGGCAGAGTATGGCACACACAGGGAGCATAGGGCAGGCAGTGCATAGCACACACAGGGAGCATAGGGCAGGCAGAGTATGGCACACAAGGCGCATAGGGCAGGCAGAGTATGGCACACAAGGAGCATAGGGCAGGCAGTGCATAGCACACACAGGGAGCATAGGGCAGGCAGAGTATGGCACACAAGGTGCATAGGGCAGGCAGAGTATGGCACACAAGGAGCATAGGGCAGGCAGTGCATAGCACACACAGGGAGCATAGGGCAGGCAGAGTATGGCACACACAGGAAGCATAGGACAGGCAGAGTATGACACACACAGGGAGCTTAGGGCAGGCAGAGTATGGCACACACAGGAAGCATAGGGCAGGCAGTGCATAGCACACACAGGGAGCATAGGGCAGGCAGAGTATGGCACACAAGGCGCATAGGGCAGGCAGAGTATGGCACACAAGGAGCATAGGGCAGGCAGTGTATGGCACACAGGGAGCATAGGGCAGGCAGTGCATAACACACACAGGGAGCATAGGGCAGGCAGAGTATGGCACACACAGGGAGCATAGGGCAGGCAGTGCATAGCACACACAGGGAGCATAGGGCAGGCAGAGTATGGCACACAAGGCGCATAGGGCAGGCAGAGTATGGCACACAAGGAGCATAGGGCAGGCAGTGTATGGCACACAGGGAGCATAGGACAGGCAGTGCATAACACACACAGGGAGCATAGGGCAGGCAGAGTATGGCACACACAGGAAGCATAGGAAAGGCAGAGTATGACACACACAGGGAGCTTAGGGCAGGCAGAGTATGGCACACAAAGGAAGCATAGGACAGGCAGAGTATGACACACACAGGGAGCATAGGGCAGGCAGAGTATGGCACACAAGGAGCATAGGGCAGGCAGTGTATGGCACACAGGGAGCATAGGACAGGCAGTGCATAACACACACAGGGAGCATAGGGCAGGCAGAGTATGGCACACACAGGAAGCATAGGAAAGGCAGAGTATGACACACACAGGGAGCTTAGGGCAGGCAGAGTATGGCACACAAAGGAAGCATAGGACAGGCAGAGTATGACACACACAGGGAACATAGGGCAGGCAGAGTATGGCACACTCAGGGAGCATAGGGCAGGCAGAGTATGACACACACAGGGAGCTTAGGGCAGGCAGAGTATGGCACAAACAGGGAGCATAGGAAAGGCAGAGTATGGCACAAACAGAGAACATAGGGCAGGCAGAATATGGCACACACAGGGAACATAGGGCAGGCAGTGCATAGCACACACCAGGAGCATAGGGCAGGCAGAGTATGACACACACAGGGAGCATAGGGCAGGCAGAGTATGACACAAACAGGGAGCATAGGGCAGGCAGAGTATGGCACAAACAGGGAACATAGGGCAGGCAGAGTATGGCACACACAGGGAGCATAGGGCAGGCAGAGTATGACACACACAGGGAGCATAGGGCAGGCAGAGTATGGCACACACAGAAAGCATAGGACAGGCAGAGTATGGCACACACAGAAAGCATAGGACAGGCAGTGTATGGCACACACAGAAAGCATAGGACAGGCAGAGTATGGCACACACAGGGAGCATAGGGCAGGCAGGGGAGACAGGGGACAGAGACAGGGGAAAACTATCAAGACTACTCTAAAATGTACTACATACAGTGACACAGTGCTGGTGCCCCATTTTGAATAAAGTGTGAACAGGTGAACAATGTGGGCAGTTTCAGTCTGGGCTTGAGTTGTGAACAGTACATGGCTTTAGAGGTGCGAACAAGGTGAGGTGTCACGAGTGTGAACAACGTAGGGTAGATTAAAGATGTGAACAATGCAGGATTTTAAACAATGCAGAGGTCTGTTCTAGACTATGCTGTCCAAACATAGTTCTAGACTATGCTGTCCAAACAATAAGTTTGTAATAAATTAGTTTATTGGCAAAGCCCATATAGTTGCTTACAATTTACATAATTGTGTAACTGGGAGCTGTTTAAGTAGAGAGTATATATCATGAAATCAGCTGAACTCATCAATGTGAAAATTTTGGCCGTGTGCATTTTGTGAACACACCTATTAATACCACACCCGTTTTACCAAAACATATCCTAGATGTACCGGTGTGAAAACTACAGAACATATGGGCATATTAGCCCAAGATGAGTCAATATAATCACTACATAAAATAGAGATTTTTAACCCCAGACATGCCAGTATAATTGCTACACAAAATGAATAATAAGCATATTAACCAGAGATGTGACAGTATAATTACAATAGATATTAGTTAATCTGCATTTTAACCTCAAAGGAGGCGGTATAATCAATAAATAAAATAGATAATGGGCATAACCCCAGACATGTCAACATAAATAGTACAGAAAATGCATAATCTGCATAAAAACATGATATACTAATATAATTACTGCAGAAAATGGATAGTCAACATATTAAATCCAAATATGACAGTATTATTGCTCCTAAATGATCAGCATTTTAACCTGAGATGTATTATAATTTATTATAATTGCTGCAAATAATGGAAAATATGCATATTAACCCCAGACAAGCCTGTATAATCACTAAATAAAATTGATAATGGGCATTTTAACCCCAGACATGCCAACATAATTACTACATAAAATGGATAATCTGCATATTAACCTGAGATATGCTAATATAATTAACACAGGAAATGGATACACGACATATCAACCCCATTTGATAATCAGCATATTAACCTGAGATGTGCCAGTATGATTACTACAAATATTGGATAATCTGCATATTAACCCAATATATGCCAGAATAATTACTACAGAAAATTGATAATATGCATATTAACCTAAGTTATGTTAGTATAATTAATAAGGGAAATGGATAATCAACATATTAACCCTGACATACCAGTATAATTGCTACATAAAATTGATAATCAGTATGTTAAATTGAGATGTGTCAGCATAATTACTACAAATAATGCATAATCTTCATATTAACCCCAGACCAGCCAGTATTATCAATAAATAAAATAGATAATGAGCATTTTAAGCCCAGGCATGCCATCATAATTAAGACAGAAAATGGATAATCTGCATATTAACCCAAAATATGCCAGTATAATTAATACAGGGAATGGATAATCAACATGTGAACCCCAAATGTGCCAGAATAATTGCTACATAAAATGGATAATCAGCATATTAACCTGAGATGTATCATCATAATTACTACAAATAATGGATAATCTGCATATTTACCCCAAACAATTCAGTATAATCAAAGTAAATTAGGTTGAAAAAAAACCACAGGTCCATCAAGTGTAACCATTCATTTAATCAATAAACAAAATAGATAATGGCCATTTTAATCCCAACATAATTACTACATAAAATGGATAATCTGCATATTAACCTGAGATCGGCCAGTATAATCACTACAGGAAATGAATAATCAGCATATTAACCCAAGATGTGCCAGTATAATTTCTACAAATAATGGATAATCTGCATATAAACCCCTGACAAGCCAATATAATCAACAAAAAAAAATAGATAATGGACATCTTAACCCCAGACATGCCTGCATATTTACTACAGAAAATGGATAATCTGCATATTTGCCAGTATAATTGCTGCATGAAATGGATAATAAGATTATTAACCACAGATTTGCCAGTAACATCACTGTAGAAAGGATCAATTAGCACTCCTTTAATTTCTGACTTTCATTATGACTCTTGCGAGATCCCCCCTGAAATCTGTAGAGTAATATTTTTGGTGCGCTCTAGTTTAGTGCAGTTTGTTTGTTAATTACAGTGTTACAGGACATACTGTAAGGAACAAACCTTTTTTCTCTTCCAGTGAGATTATATGGAGCAGACTTCCAACTGCAGGTCTATTCTACATTAAAGTCAGCATGGCTGCCCGTGTGTGCTGATGATTGGAATGATGACTTTGGAAGGTTTGCCTGCCAGGACTTTGGATACAACAGGTAAATATAATACTGATTGAAAATATGTCTATGAGGATTCTCATTTATCTAGGTCATGATATACAGTATCTAGTAGAATTAAGTCAAAGGCAACTGGACATTTTGGGGGCTATTTATTAAAGTCCAAAGTGTAAAAACTCAAAAAATTTAGTTTTTTCCCTAGAAAACTTAAATTATTAGTGGAATATTTCGAAATGTATTATACCTCAATGATGCAAAATGCCAGAATCCGAAAATCTGCCATCTCAGACCTGTCAATGGTCCTGTATAAGTCAATGGGAGAGGCACCTATCCCAAACTGAAGTTATTGAATTCGAGTAATCAGTGGCGTAACTACAGAGGAAGCAGATCCTGCGGCTGCAGGGGAGCCCAGGAGTGATAGGGGGCCCCATGAGGCTAAAATTCATGTACAATTTCAATACATTTTGGTAAAACAGGACAACCTCTGGATATGTTTGGGGCCCTAAAATTTATTTGCTGTGGGGCCCAGTAACATCTAGTTACGCCACTGCGAGTAATTCAGGTTTTTGCTAAAAAAGAATTGGTCAGGGGAATTTGGACGTGTTTTTTTTAATTAAAATAATTAGATACATTTGGATTTTAGTAAATAACCCCTTTTGAGTTTTCTTCGAAACGTTTCACCACTCATCCGAGTGGCTTCTTCAGTTGACCAAGCCCTTGAACTGAAGAAGCCACTCGGATGAGTGGTGATATGTTTTCAAAAAGGGGTGTGACATAATTCAACCAGTAGCCCAATAACATCCCTCTTTTGTCTGGGTTTTGAGATGAGCTATGAGATCAGGACAACTATGGCATCTTCCACTGTTAGAAATAAACATAATTACACCGTTAAATACCATCGAGAATGTGGAAGCTTCTTCTAATTGGATATGGCCATATGCATTTTTGGCAATACATGATATCATGGCATTCCTGATAATTATGTGTTTCCTACTTTATGGGAAAAGTTTGGGGAAGGTCCTTTCCTCTTTCAGCACAATAATGCACCAATTCACAAAGTAAGGTCCATATAAAATTGATTTGCTGAGATGGGTGAGGAAGAACATGACTGGCGTTCACAGAGCCTTCATCTCAAATCAAGTGAACCCCTGTGAGATACATTGGAATCCTATCTGTAAGCTTGATCCCCAATATCAATGCCTGACCTCTTGCTTATTAATGGAAAGAAATTCCATCAATAATGTGCCAACATTTAATAGAAAACTTTCCAAGAGCAGCAGATAATGGCAGTTTTAACATCATAGAGGACCAACTTGATATTAATACTCTTGGTTTTGGTATGAGATGTCCCCCTACAGTACTGTTTCATGTGATAGATTATATTCATTCTTATACCCACTAATATATGGGCCACAGTTCCAAGAATTCACACAACTGTGCTTGGTTTGTTCCTCAGGAGCAGCTATAACAGATATGAAACTTTGGAGTCCTCATATGCCCCTCGTGGGTATTTCAAGTTATACTATGGAGACTGGAGAAGCAAATTCTACGCAAGTGTTCAATACAGGTACGTCTGTAATAGTGTCCAGCTAATAATATATTTCTCATCTCATGTGGCTCACATAATAAGAGGCGCAATGTTTGTGCCGGTGCCAGTAATTCCTTGCAATCAATAGGGCGTATTATTTTCAGGTCAGCTGTTTAAAAGCAAAAATCTGATTGGTGGGCCTTGGGTTACTAGACCTTGATCAAACTTTGTTCCTATTATAACAATAGCCATTAATGTAATCATGTAAGGCAGTACTGTAATAAATGCAATGTTATCAAAGGGTAACTAGTAAATGTCATCTACTAACTGCCAGTTACTAGAATGGTTCAACTTTTTGTTAGAAAGTAAATGACTTCACCAAAAATCGCTCTTTTGAGATACTGTACACAACTCCCCTTGTCTATTCAGTGTCGTTCCCTACTCGTAGTTCTATGCTATTAGCTATAGTAGTGGCTAAAGTATGTTGTACAATTTATATCTGTATTAAAAATAAGTTTGTGTCCTAAGTGTATATATATATATATATATATATATATATATATATATATATATATATATATATATATATATATTACATACCTGTATATACTTTATATGGACTATAGATAGATATTAACAAATGTCTTCATTTATTTACAGTTATTTCTGTTATACAGGAAATGTGGTCTCCTTACATTGTATAAGTAAGTATTAGAATATGACCATCAACACAATATATGGTAATTTGTCTATTATTAATTAGACTTTTCTGTGTTTGGCAAATTATTATTATCTTACCTGGTTCTCAAGCTAACTTCTAGGTTAGTCCAGCCTTAGTAAGTTTATAACATCATGATATACAGTATGCAAAGGCAACAGATGTTTTAAGATACTTGAAATATGTACAGTATACACCAATATTGGTATGGGATTGATATCCAGAAACCTGTTATGCAGAAAGCTCTGAATTACAGAAGGGTAATGATGGGTGAATTTGTCCAGTTTCGCCACAAATTTTTGCAAATTTCCTGTGAAATTCGCAAAACTGGTAAAAAATTTACGAAACGCAGATTTCGATGCCAAATTGTCGCCAGCACCGATTCCTCAAGGTGATTTCTTGTGTGGAAAATAATGTTGAAAAGTTTCAATACACTTTAATACATTTTGTATTAGGGAAAACAGCCTGTACCTTTGCAATAATACAGGTATGGGACCTGTTATCCAGAATGGTCGGGACTCGGGGTTTTCCGGATTATGGATCTTTTCCTTAATTTGGATCTTTATACCTTAAATCTACTAGAACATCATGTAAACATTAAATAAACCCAATACACTGATTGTGCTTCCAATAAGGATTAATTATATCTAAGTTGAGATCAATTACAAGCTACTGTTTTATTATTACAGAGAAAAAGGGAATCATCTTTAAAAATTCGGATTTATATGTTTCTATAAAAAGAATGACTAGGCTTGGCTTCAACTTAAAGAGATACTGACACCAGAAAATAATCTTTTTTTTGTATATCTATCATAACAATGTCTTTGAAAGAAATTTTTAATTTTGCCATAAAAGTATTTGGATGATGATTTTACATTACCTTTCTTACCCCCATGTTCCTGTATGAGGTGGCTGCCATATTTGTGCAGCAGGAGTCCGTTAGCAACTGACAAGTTGAGAAGGGACAGTCAGGTTAGTAAAACAGCAGCGGATTTCTGTATATCGCTGCCGGCGAATAAATTTGCGAAACTCCGGCGGAAATTCACCGGTGTCGAAAAATTTTGGACACGCGCCTGAAAAGCATCAACACTATTCGGACCTTCGTTGACTTTAACACCGGCATCAAATTCCGAGTTTCGCTAAGTTTTTCGAGAAGGGAGAAATTTTCAGAACGGGAGAAATTCGCCCATCACTATTAGTCACAATTTTTATTGCTTTTCAATTCTCTTTTCTCTCTACTTTTCAACCTTAATTGAATGGCAGATGTTGCTGTAAATCCATGAAAGGCAAAATAATTCCCCATCGCTAGAGGCCTCCTGTCTCAGGGTCCTGTTGTCATGTGTCCTTTAACTGGGTAGTTCTAAATATCTCATATGCCTGTGCCCTTTCTTATATAACTTAATTCTGCTATGGTTTTAATTACATTTTTTACAGGGTGTGGTGTGTCTAATAATAATGTGTCCAGCCCAGTAGTAGGAGGAACTAATACTTCCTTAGGAAACTGGCCATGGCAAGTCAGTCTACGGCAGAAAACAGGAGCTTTCTGTGGTGGCTCCATCATTTCTCCCAAGTGGATAGTGACTGCAGCACAATGTGTATATGGGTAAGTTGCTGCAGCTCAATCATTACAGTCTTTTTTTTTGAGGTGTGGATATGGTTGTCTATGTTATTTGAAAGTATAAAAGCATCATGAAATCATGACACTTGGATTGTAGCTTCCTGGCTTTAATAAAAAAAGGAAGACAATACTTACTGCCCAAAAGGAACATGATAAAGGGTTTAGGTTGGGTATTGTAGCTTCGTCTACTGATGGGAGTTCCAGTGTTGTAGACACTCCACAATGGATATGGTACAAAGTATAGGGCATGTGAAAATAAGGGAGCCCTGGAAATTATAAGTAGTCATCCTATTTAGGCCACTACCTTGGGCATGAAGGAGTGTGAGCTTGTAGCCTGCAAATAGGGGCAGAAGTTTTTAAACAAAAATATATTCATGGACCCTGACAAGTAAAATGGGAGAGCAAAGGTTAATTGGATGTACACAGAATTAGGATATACTGACACTTGGCTGGGTGTAGAATATCATTAGGCTGTGAATTTGGACTCCTACAGTTTTATCCTTTTTGGAAATGGAACAGCGGTGATTAAAAAAGTGGACCCCGTCGACCCAGACTCACTCTTGGCCTGAAGCCTCGTGTAGCATGGCCCCCTGACCTCCTGCCCAGGCCCATTTATGGAAGAAGTGGAAAGTATATGCCAGGGGTGGAGGGGGGCTTGGGGCCCAGGGAGGGTTACAGTTGGCTTGGGTTGGGGCCCATGAAGGTGTGGGAACCCTGAAATGGCAGCCCTGGTGGGCCCTGGACCCCCAGTCTGAAACTGACCCAGTTTAAGTGAGGAGAATAAGGCCCAATTAGTATCACAAATTGAAAAAGCTTCACAAATAAATCTGGTTATTATTATGGGCAATTTCAATGATCCAGACATTGACTGGAGTAATGGGGTGGACAAATCAGGAAAAAGCTAGCACATTTGTAAATATGTTAACTGCTAACTTTTTAGTTTTTGAATCAACTTCTCTTCTGTTTTAGCTGCCGACAAACCAATGAAGAGTTCCTATTTATAGACCCAATTCAGTAGGGGTCAATAACTAAGGTTGGACCAATGTGCAAATTGCAAAAAATTACCGTGAAGCACTAAAGGCTGCAAAGAGAGCCCTGTACTTACTGCCTCCCTTGTAGATGACAGCACTGAGCTCTACACCTTGCTCCAATTCTTTTGGAACTTCATTTACGCTCCTCCACTTGCATCTAGACAATTAGTAAATTATCCATTACAAGAGGCAACTGTTTAACTCAGGTGGAAGCTCAAATAAGACAAGACCTGATGTAGTTCACTCTAGGTTACTAAATGAGCTTAGCTTAGTGGCTGCCAGATGGTTTTGCTTAACCGTAACTAAATGGTACCCTACTAGTGGATATGAGTCTTAGCAGTAATTAATTAAATTATTAAGGTATTTAAAGACGATGAAGGTACAATACACAGGGGGGATCCAATACAGTCACTGCTGTGGCCTTGGTGGTTCCAATAATATAGAAATGGAAACATTGGTTACGTGTTTATGACCGAAAATTCTACAAACTGAGCATCACACTTTTTCCTGTTAGGTCTTACTCAAATGCTTCTGGATGGAAGGTTTTCACTGGGACATTGACCTCACCCAATTACAACGACACCAAGGGCTATTCCGTGGAAAGAATAATTGCGCACCCTGGATATAATTCTATCACTTATGATAATGATATCGCCCTAATGAAACTAACAGATGAAATAACATTTGGCTGTAAGTATTTGTCTGATTTGTATTGTTTGGGGAAGAACCAAGAATCAGAGAATTAAATGTTTGCAGTTCAAAACTTAACAGAGCAATCAAACATAATGGGAATAATTTACTAACAACTGAATTTAGATTTTTTTATTCCATGAATCTCTAAAAATGTGTGGTTTTCCTAGCTCTAAAGGTTCTACTCATTCCTATGGGATTTTCTAATTGTATTTATCAATGGGTGAAAGTTAGAACTCCTAATTTGATAAATACGGTTCTAAACGTCCCATGGGAATGGATAGAACCTGGGTTTTTCTTTATTAAGCTTTATATCTCACATTTTAGTGTAAAAACCACGAAAACCTCTAATACAAAAGTTGTCAAGGTCCTACAGAAGTCCATGGGAGCTGCGCTGATCCTATAGGTCCGTTTTAAATCCATTTGGAGTTTTATAGGCTTTTGAATGTTATTTTCACTAGGAATTGTGCAAAAATATCAAATTTTTAGAGGTATATTTAACATCGTATTTTTTTAATTTGCATCTTTTAATAAATTTCATGACGTTTGTGGTTCTAGAGAAACTAAGTTTTGTCATGGTTTCAAAAACCCCTTAAAGGATAAGTAAACCTTTAAAAGTGGATGTAAATTTGATGAGGGGGCTATTCAAAGCACTTTTGTAATTTACATTCATTATTTATTTTATTTTTATTCCGGGATATTAAGGGATACATGTACTATTACTATGACTGAATTTTGTTACAACAGCGCCATCTGCTGGTCAGTTTCCCACCAGTCTGACCACCAAGTAGTCAAGGAAGTTGTCAGGAGAAAGAAAGAGGCTGCTCTGATGTTCTTCTGCTTAGGAAAATAATTAGAAACCTTTCTCAAATCATCAGAGCAGCCTCTTTCTTTCTCCTGACAACTTCCTTGACTACTTGGTGCTCAGACGTGAGAAACTGACAAGCAGGTGGCGCTGTTTGAACAAAATTCATTCATATTAACAGTACATGTATCCCTTAATATCTTGGAATAGAAAGAAAATAAATAATGAATGTAAATGGCAAGCATTCTTAATATTGCCCTCTCTTCAATTCTACTGATTTTAAAAGGTTTATTTATCCTTTAAACCACTAAAATCCGACCTTTACTATGTGTGAAAAGTTCCTCCATCTGTTATTTACATACCCCACTTAACAAGAGAGGTTTCCCAGTCGAGATGAGCAAAACAATTTCCAGGTTTTTCCTACCATCCAGTTTGGGGTTGAAAAGACAGCTTTTGCTGAGATTTACAAATTACAGAAAGGCCATTTTATCCAAATAATTAAAATTTTTGATTTTCTCTGTAATAATAAAACAGTGGCTTGTACTTGATCCCAACTAAGATATAATTAATCCTTATTGGAAGCAAAACCAGCCTATTGGGTTTATTTAATGTTTACATGATTTTCTAGTACAAGTATGGGATCCATTATACGGAAACCCGTTATCCAGAAAGATCCGAATTACAGAAAGGCCGTCTTCCACAGACTCCATTATAATCAAATAATCAAAATTTTTAAAAATTATTTCCTTTTTTTGTGTAAGAATAAAACAGTATCTTGTTCTTGATCCCAATTAAGATATAATTAATCCTTATTGAAAGCAAAACCAGCCTATTGGGTATATTTAATGTTTACATGATTTTCTAGTAGACTTAAGGTATGGAGATCCAAATTACGGAAAGATCCGCTAACCAGAAAACTCCATGTCCCATGCAAAGTATTGTTTTAGTTGCTATCTGCGTTTTTGTTCATTTAGTGATCTTGTACATCTGTCCAGAGTTTTAGAAAATGATCCCTAAAGTCTCTAAAGAAAGAATTATTATCTCCAAAATGACATGGGTCAAGTTGTAGAAGGTAACACATGGGTTGGGTGACTAGGCATTTGGAATTAAGGCTCTTACTGCTCTAAGTGGCAGATTTATTAAAGTTTGAATGGTAAACTCCAATTTTTGAGTTGAATGTTTGGTCAAAACTCACAAATTCAAGTTGGGAAAAATCCAAACTCATACCTCAACCCCGGAAGTAACTCGTATTCGATAGATCACGACCTAAAACCTGCCGACTTCATGTAGAAGTCAAAGGCAGAGGTCAATTGACCCATTTGAAAATGTTAATTGCCTTCCTGACATTTTTGGAGAAAAAAACTTGAATTGAGTTCCATTTGAAATTCGATTCGAGTTTTCGGGTTGGTAATATTCATTCAAATTTTCGAGGTTCGAGTTTTTTCTTAAATAATTCAAGTTTCGAGGTCATTCAAGATAAAAAAAAACCCTCTAACACTCGACCTTTGATAAATAACCCCCATACGTCTCTATTGCTGCACTTTACAGGTATGGGGCCTGTTATCCAGAATGCCCAGTTGCTAGAGTCTTCCAGATTAAGGATCTTTCTGTAATTTGGATCTCCATACATTAAGGGGCATATTTATAAGGAGTCGAATTGAAAAAACTTCGAAAATCGAATTCAAAAAGACCAACTGAAATTAAGTCAAAGAGGTTTTTTTTTTGGTCAAATAGGTACATATTCAATCGAATTGAAGTTTTTCCCCAATGAAACTTAGATTTTTCAAAGTCCACCAATTGACTCCAAATGGGTTCTAGGAGGTCCCCCATAGGTTAAAACAGCAATTCGGCAGGTTTTAGATGGCGGATGGTTGAAGTTGAATTTTTAAAGAGACAGTACATGATAAATTTAGATCCGAATTTTCCATTTTTTTTCAAATTCGATTCAAATTTGGACTATTCCCTAGTCGAAGTACACAAAAAATAGCTCGAAATTCGAATTTCTTTCATTGGAAAATTCACCCCGACCTTTGATAAATCTGCCCCTAAAAGTAACATTGTTTTGCCTCCAGTTAAGATTAATTATATGTTAGTTGGGATCAAGTATAAGGCACTGTTTTATTATTACAGAGACAAAGGAAACTGTTTCTAAAAATTAGAATTAATTGTTTAATTATTTGTCCACAGGAGAAGGCTTTCCCCTAATTCGGAGCTTTCTGGATAACAGGTTTTCAGATAACAGGTCCTATACCTGAACCTGTAATGCTAAGCGTGGAAATGGTGTTGTTTCTAATCAAAAAAAGAAAACACCTTTTTATATGTTATTATTTTTTCCAGATGACACTCAGCCGGTGTGCTTACCCAATTCTGGAATGTCATGGGAGGCTGGAACAACATTTTGGTTATCTGGTTGGGGTACGACTTCTCAAGGAGGTAAGAAAAAATCTAGGATTTAAGTTTTTGTATAGTACTTTTCAGGTAACGTTATTTCTCTTAAAGGAGAACTACAGCCTAACTAAAGAAGAAAATCTAGAAATGTTGTTTTGTGCTTATCTACCAGCCCAAGGCAACCACAGCCCTTTAGCAGTAAAGATCTGTGTCTCCAAAGATGCCCCAGTAGCTCCCCATCTTCTTTTCTGCTGATTCACTGCACATGCTCTGTGCTGCTGTCACTTACTGAGCTTAGGGACCCACTCACAATATACAGTACACATAGAATAGAAATGTCACAATATAAGGCTGATTAGTAATTAATACACATAATTACTACATGGCAGCACAGAAACCAGTGCAATTAGCATCAGAATTTAATAATCAGCAAACCTGTAGCATCAGCTTATATTACAGGGGAAGCTCGTTTTCTGCTGGATAATTAGTGACGAACCCTAACTTTAAAGGTTATATATATATATATATATATATATATATATATATATATATATATATATATATATATATTTATAATTTAATGTTAATTCCAATAAAAACTGCTAAAAACAAAGCCTCGCAGATAACCACAATTTAAATTTTCACTTCCCATGAGTTTTTAACACTCCCTCTCGATTCCTAATTTATTTTAACTGTTGATTTCAGTATTAACCTTTTAATTCCAGGTAACGTTTCTGCCTATCTGCAGTATGCTGCCGTTCCACTGATTGATTCGAATGTGTGCAATCAATATGATATGTACAATGGGAGCATTACATCTTCTATGATATGTGCTGGTTACCTTAATGGGAGCATAGATACGTGCCAGGTAATCCCTTCTGTTCTCTATTCACCAAAATCTATTTCTCCAGACTTGCAAATTAATACAATGAAGTTAAATCCTCAACATTATTATGTCAGTGACTCCATATCCTGTATTCCAGAAAAGTCATACGAAAAAGTCAAAGCTCACGCCACATTTGTTTTAGGGTGGGTTCATGGCCCAGGACAATACGGGATCTCTATTATCTTAATTTTGCTTCCTTGGACATATTTAAGAATTAGCGGGTAATTCCAACAATATCACCAACATCTCTAATAAATACATACATATGACCTTTATATATCCACTGAATTTAAACTGTAGTAATTTAACAAAGTTTCACTAGGAAGAAATTAATGCTAGAGAAAATTCATTATGAAATTTTTGTGCCAACGAATCATTGCTGATGAAAGTACAACACTGCTCTCTTGTCGAGACGTAATCGAGCATTTTAATGATAAATATGGTCTAACGTCAGGTTCGGACTGGTCCAGCAGGACACCGGGCCCAGTGTCTGATGTAGTTGTGCAAAGTCTAGCGGAGACTTCTGATTTGCTTGTAAGTAAATGTGCCCTATATCAGTAAGTGCAAAAATAGGTGTAAAGTTGTGCCATTATATAAATATCAAACATACAGCACTGGAAAATTCCATTTAAATGTCCCTTCTGTGATATTTTTTTAAAATGTGCTTATATTAGTGCAAATCTTGTGCCTAGCTGAGGGCTCACAATGTCAAATATGTGTTTGCCATATAATTACAATCAAAGAAATATCACTCAGACTCTACTTGCCCTTTTAAAATTCTTTGAATTGAATTAGAGACTTCCCTGAGAAAAGTAACCTCTGTATAGTATTTAAAAGATTGAAAAAGTTTTCTACTTCTGAACTGACAGACAGAAGGTAATGTTGGGTTCAGCTTTTCAGTGTTAAGGCAGTGATATTAAGGCTCCCAAAACCAGTAGGACCCTATAAGTATATTTATTGAGCAGAAAAAAAAACAAAATCGTATTCATAAACACATAAGGGGGGTCATTTATCAACACTGGGCAAATTTGCCCATGGGCAATAACCCATGGCAACCAATCAGATTGTTACATTCATTGTTCTACTTGCAGCTGGCTTTAAAAAGCTAACCACTGATTGGTTGCTATGGGTAACTGCCCATGGGCAAATTTGCCCAGTGTTGATAAATGAGCCCCAGTGACTCATGTACAATGCTTAAAAATGCCAAGTGTCAAAGTGTAAAAAAAAAAAAAAGCTGAATCTGCCTTTTTCTGCACTTTGCCCACTGCATGGGACATTATGCAGATAGCAGCAGGCATTGACCAGCGCTATGAATAAAGTGAGACATTAGGCCACCCTCGATTTAAAAGGGGTGAAGGGGAGGCACATAAGCGTCCTTCCTTGCTGTCTCCACATGCCCCTACCTAATGCATTATTCAGATTTTTTATGTGGCTTTTCATGCAAAGAGTGGCGATCCTGGTTACCCAAGTGCTTATCAAATGAGCACTATAGGGCATGCTAATACACTTGCATTTGCGCCTCCGGGGGTTATGAATGGTCCCTAGGATGAAACTTTGTTTTACTAGACAGTTGACGATCAATTTGCATTGTGCAAAGTGTTGTTTCAGGCACAATCTTTTTATTTTTTTACCAACCCCCCCCCCCCCCCCCTTCCCCACAATACCATCATTTTGGATGGCAGGGGAATTTGAGTCTGATGCAATTGCAGCTAATGTGTTCAAATTGTTGCCCGTGCACTTTGCTGTGGGAAAATCATTTTGGGAACCCTGGGGCTACTGATATGGAGCTGGCGGTAGTTCTAGGATTCCTCTGCATCAGTAGGCACATTTGCAGTCCTATATGGAAGTGCAATGAGCGCATGTTGATCCTTTAATGACTGTGGTCAATTTGCCTCCTGCAACTGTACTTGTGGTTGTAAATGACCCCCGTTGTCACTCACTGAAAAGAAGCTGCTGCAAGTATGGCCTTCTATATTTCTATATAAAGACACAGACACTAGTTTTACCAGGGGAAAGATAACCTACCTGCATGTCTACAGAGCATTGGAGGAACCCACACAGAGAGGGAAGAACATCCAATCATGTTACAGACCGAGCCCTGGCTGCACTGGAACTCAGGACACAAGACATCAGTACTACCATGCCACCCTCTTTCTACTGTGGCTACTCTCCATAACCCACTTTCATTCATATAATGTGGTTCTTGTAGTTTTGGAGAAATAAATAGTTTCTGTTAACTAAAAAGGTTTCTATATAATCTGTTTTACTTTCATAGGGGGACAGCGGAGGACCTTTAGTAACCAAAAGAAATGGCACTTGGTGGCTTGTTGGTGACACCAGCTGGGGAGATGGCTGTGCCCGAGCCTATAAACCAGGTGTATATGGGAATATGACAACGTTCTTGGAATGGATATATTTACAGATGCGGGTAAGAAACACTGAGTCTTTATTGCTAACAACCTCTAGCAACAATATCTGTATACAGTATGTGTGGCCCCAAACAGCAGCTTTCTTTTGCCCCACTCAGAATCATATACCTCCACCACATACACACACTTGCCTGCCAGAAACAAGAAGGGGTACAGAGAATTGGGGGGCAGGAGAATTCAAAGCTTTTTGACTCTCTCAACCAGTCACCAATGTACTTTTTTGCTTCTGAAAGCAGAGAAAAAGCAGAGATTCTAAACTATTATTTTTCATTTGTCTACACAACTGAGGAATCAATTAATAAAGATTTCCTTTTCAGTTGGCCCAGTTCTAGTAATACAACTAATGATGAATGGGTCACTTAGGAGACAATTCAAAATACTTTATGTAAAGGTAAATAAATGTCTTGAGTATGCAATGAAAATAAGGTTAGCTTACAATACACTCCATACATCTATGGGGCAGATTTATCGAATGTATGTGAATTTTCTTATACTCAAATTCGAATGTACTCACAATTCAACTGAGAGATTATTCATGAAAACATTTGATTGTTTAAAATGTGATCCAATGGGAAAGACCCAAAAATTATATTTGCATTAGAATCGAAATCGAAGAAATCGAAATCGAATTTTCCTCTGAAAAAAACTTGATTGTCAGGAAGCCTATTAACATCTTCAAATGGTTCAACGGACCTCTGCCATTGACTAGTAAATAAATTCAGCAGGTTTTAAGTGAGAATATTCAAATTAGAACAGTTTCCATGCTTGAGGTGTGACAAATCTCACATTCAAATTTACATTTGAATTGGGGGGGTTTAAATTTGAATGTGTGAATTTTGACACATAAAAAATTAGAAAATTTTCAAATTCAAATTTTAATTTACTATTTGAATCTTAATAAATATCCCATATATATATATATATATATATATATATATATATATATATATATATATATATATATATATATATATATATATATATATATATATCTCGCAGTAACTGTATATGTGTATTTTTTGCTGATAACCTCAATTATTCCTATCTTTTGCAGATTTACGTTTGATTATTGGTCCTCATTATCCTTTTCTGATGATTAAATGCAGCGCCTATGATAATGAGAGAACACAGCCAATGATTTATCACGGTGTGCTGTCACAGAACTTGGTATTTGGAAATCAAAAATTTCTATATTCCCATCAACCATGCTTCATCCCAATATGCCCAGATACTCCCTTATTGGCCTGAAAACCCACACCTTTTTTGCCGAGTTTTTAGACAATGTAGGCTCTAAACTGTGAGAAAAAGACTACAATGATCTGTGCTTTGAAAAATATAAAGGTTTTTTTTTTTCAAAAACAAACATATCTCTGTGTGTTGGTTCTTAATTCCAATGGGTTATGTGTTGCCAACATTCCATCATGGACCGTTGTCATCAGATATAGTGATGGGCAAATTTATTCGCCAGGCGCAAATTCCCGGCAAATTTGCGTGAAACGCACATGAAAATTTACTGCCGAAAATTCGCCGGTGTCAAAAAAAAAAAATTCAAAAATGAGACACCGGCCCCGTTTCATGATTTTTTCGCCATTTTGTGAATTTCGTTGGAAATTCGCAAATTTTTCGGCGAAACGGCGCAAATGCGCCCATCGCTAATCAGATATAAAGTGGGTTTATGTTTTGCATGTAGTTGGCAAACAGATATTAGAATCTTATGAAAGACTAATTGCTTTGCTGCAAGAGAGTCACATCTCCATGGGCTTGAGAAACCTGGATATAGTTGCATTAGCCCTACTAGCCCTATACCTCAGCTATACAAATTCAGCCTCTATGTGTGCCATCTGCTGTTCCTAAAAATGAGTTTAGCATAGGGATCAATGCAATGGCAAAACGACTTCCCTCACCTGACCCTAGGAATGTGAGCCATATGAAGAGAGAATTAGAGCTGTTTATCGGGTAATTCTGTTAGAGGCGATGCACTTATCCAAGAGCAGTGTTCTAACATTATTACTACAAATGGGCTCAGATGTACTTACCCAAGTGGCAGCTCCAAAGCAATACCTATCCCTTAATAAATTTACAAACATACCCACAATACATTTTGTATGGTGGACATGAACAACAGGTGGACTGTGGTTCATGTGAAGAGGTGAGCTGTGTCCCTCCCAGCCAGTGCAGAAGGAGTTGGGAATGATAAACCTTGTTTACCTCTTGTATTGATTATCAGTTTATTGCCCAGTGCTGCAAAATATATTTTGGCTCATAATAATAATTATAATAAGGATACTAATAGTACAGGTAGTAGTAATAATAATAATATAATGATAACATTATAATCATAATAAAATAAATTAGATCGCTTTAAGAAGGTGTTGGATTGCTTATAATAATAATAACAATGTAAAAATATTAGCTAAAATAATCACCCTATACTTTCATTTATCTATGTCTTTGGCTGTAGCAGCATTATAACACCAACACTGTAATTAGCCATAATCATGGTCTTTTTTTCATTAACTTAAGCATGTCAGTATTACTATTGATTAGTGAATTCGCCAGGCGTGAATTCGCGGTGAAAAATCTGCAGCATCAAAAAAATATAGGGTGTGCATAAAAATTGCCGCCCATCAAAATTATTAGGATGGCCATTGACTTTAATGCAGTTGGACAAAATAGGCACATGCAAAAAATTGTCGCGGGCGTAGAAATTGAGCGCACCAAAATAATTTTGCCACCCATTGACTTCAATGTGTTTAAGGAATTTTTCACCTTTTTGCGAATTTCGCAGGGAATTCACAATTTTTCTAGCGAAACGGGACACATTTGTCCATTACTACTATTAATCATTGAGGTACTGAGCCAGTTAAAGAGCACTGATTCCCTTTTCATCCTTCTATTGGACTGTTCTCTTCCCCATGGTCAGGGCAGGGCTCTGACTCCAGTAAAAAACACTTTCTCATTACATTGATCTATGGGCAGCAAAAATATGGCGATGTTCTGCCAACCAAAGGGAAATATTACTGTTTCAAACTGGTTTTCTCTTTATATCACACTTTAGGAATTAATCAAATAGGAAAACAGACAGCCGTCTGATTGGCTGCAAGCATACTGCTCTACCTGGCAATGGGAAATCAAGCAGACTAGGATCAGGAAGTACAGAAAGATCAGGGCTCTGTATTTGGTCAAATACAGGTATGGGACCTGTTATCCAGAATGCTTGAGACCTGGGGGTTCCTTCATACTAGAAAATCATGTAAATATTAAATAAACCTTATGGACTGATTTTGCTTCCAATAAAGATAAATTATATCTTAGTTGGGATCAAGTACAAACTACTGTTTTATTATTACAGAGAAAATGGAAATAATTTTAAAAAATTTGGATTATTTGAATAAATTTGATTCTGTGGGAGACATCCTTTCCATAATTCTGAGCTTTCTGGATAATGGCTTTCTAGATCCCAGATCTGTACTAATTAAGAATGAATACAATTAGCCAGGGAAAGGTTCCAAAAACTGGGCCTTGATTTTACAATCAAAGTGATTAGGATTTTTTTGTTAATGTAATGAAGCAAAATATGCAAAACATAAAGGAACTGTTCACATTGGAGCAAGGATCAAGCATGTAATTCGGCAAGAGAATCTCTACTCAATTTGTCAGCGACATCCTCGAAACATGGCAAGGTCACATATAATGCATGTTTTTTTTTAAATAAGATTTTATTTTTCAAATTTTCAGCAACATAATTTACAAATAATACATGTTTAAATCAGAATTTTTCAGCAAAATGTGAGCCATTCTTCAGCAGTAAGAACCAGAACTGATATTAGTTTATACAAACAAACTATAATAGTCCCCCAAAGCACAACTCCTGGTGGTTTGTTGGCTAGCATTAATGTTACAGTGTACAGCAGGGATCCCCAACCTTTTGAACCCGTAAGCAACATAAAAAAGTAAAAGGAATTGGAGAGCAACACAAGCATGAAAAATGTTCCTGGTGTGCCAAATAAGTGCTGTGATTGGCCATTTAGTAGCCCCTATGTGGTTTGTCAACTTATATTGAGACTCTGTTTGACAGTGTACCTGGTTTTTATACAACCAAAACTTGCCTCCAAGCCAGGAATTCAAAAATAAACTCCTAATTTGAAGCCACCGAGAGCAACATCCAAGGGGTTGGAGAGCAACATGTTGCTTACGAGCTACTGGTTGGGGATTACTGGTGTACAGGCTAAATTATCAGAAAACTTTGGAGATACCAGGGCTGGAGAAAGAGGAAGAAAACTGTCCTGCAATGCTGGAAGATGTGAATGGAGGTTGAAGAACAGCAGGAGGTCCATGGTTTGGATGGTTACCCAGTATAATATATCCATTGTTCTTTCATCTGTTTCTATTGGCAAGTGTGCCCTCTGATTCTCTCTTTTTCTGAACTGCACCATTACTGGCCATGGGACACTCAACTGGACACCCATTTGGGTATGGCTTACCATAAATCATGTGGAGATTCAGGTAGATGGGGGATATGTCTGAACATATATATCCTGGTGTGGCAAGCACAGGGGTTCAAGCCTAAATGTTCTTATTTTCATTTCAAGAAAGGTATGTGGCATCCTTACAGCAGGGTCTTGACAAACTGCCAATCTGAGTGGCTAAGTAGCAGATTCAATGTTGATAAATGTAAAGTCCTGCACCTGGGATGTAAAAATATCCACTTATACCCTTAATGGGACTGCACTAGGCAAATCCATAATGGAAAAGGACCTTGGAGCCCTTGTAGATAATAAACTTGGCTGTATTTTGGAAAGAGTTTGTTACAGTGAGAGCTGTGAAGATGTGGAATTGTCTCCTTGAATCAGTGGTACAGGCTGATACATTAGATAGGTATAAGAAGGGGTTGGATGGTGTTTAGCAAGTGAGGGAATACAGGGATATGGGAGATAGCTCATAGTACAAGTTGATCCAGGGACTAGTCCAACTGCCATATTGAAGTCAGGAAGGAATGTTCCCCCTCTGAGGCAAATGGGAGAGGCTTCATATGAGTTTTTTTTTGCCTTCCTCTGGATCAACTGGCAGTTAGGCAGGTTTTATTTAGGTTGAACTTGATGGACATGGGTATTTTTTCAACTTACTTTTCTATGTTACCATGTGTGCTGTGTATACCCAAGGCACTTCAACTTCAATAAATATTTCAAGAAACCCTGTAATTCTATGGCAGCAATAGGAATAGCAATTTTCAGTTATAAATAATTAGCTGTATTCTCTCATTGACGTAAGTTCTCGAGTTCATTCATCAGAATAAAATCATGAGGATCACTGATCAGCTGTAAGTCTGCAATTGATAAACACAAGTCATGTTATTAGGCAATAAAGATAAGTCATGCAAAATATATGGGGCAGAAGTGCAAGATTTTGTATAGAACAGTCTTGAAGTTGCATTGGAGTGTATATGTATAAATTGTACATGATTATTATTTATTATTATTTACTTGTTGTCAATGGTACTGCAAAGGGGTTGAGCATTGCCCATATATATGCAATTTTCAGTGATCAATTCTTGCTTGCTGTATATTAAAGACATGGAAAAGCTTAAAAGTACACATTGCAAAACATTGCTAAAATACTCCATGCACTTCAGGTCAAGAAATCTCCATGAAAGCCACAATTTTCTTGGATCCAGAAGATTGCTCTGTATGATATGTCTAAATGCGAGTGGACAGAGACCCAACATGCTCGCATTCAAGACTTTGCAAAGGCTGCACCCCTCCTCTGGAATTCTCTCCCACGGTCTGTCCGACTTTCTCCCAACCTTTCTGCTTTCAAGAAATCTCTGAAAACGCACTTCTTTCGAGAAGCCTTCCCTCACTCTGCTTAACTACCAAACGCAACACCACATACAACACCACATTTCTCACCCATTTAATTCGATCTTGCCCACTCCCACACCTTGTGTATTACTCCCTTCCCTTTAGACTGTATGCCTATGCATAGGGCCTTCCTCACCTTTTGTACCGCTATTGATTGTGATGTTTGTTACTCCATATATTCTATGTATATATTTCATGTGATGTAGTTGTATAATCACATTTACTTTACAGTGCTACGCAATATGTTGGCGCTATATAAATACATGTTAATAATAATAATAAATAGTTATTACTGGGCACTCAGCAAATTATTGGAACTTTTCTAAGGATCTATTTCAGGGCTGAGACAAAAAAAAGGGAAATGTTACCACAATTAAATAAAACAAAGAAAAGGATTTGTTGGCACATACAACACTTTAAGTGCAATAATCAACAAAATGTTTGTTTTCAGAATTCTAACTGATGCAGCTTGTGTGGGTTCAAGTGTATAAAAATCATTGTGTCTTACCCTCATCTGTAAATATATCCAATGCAAGAACGTTGTCATATTCCCATATACTCCAGGTTTATTGGCTTGTGCACAACCATATCCCCAGCTGGTGTCACCAACAAGCCACCAAGTGCCATTTGTTTTGGTTACTAAAGGTCCTCCGCTGTCCCCCTATGAAATCAAAACAAATCATTTAGAAATTGTTTTAAGTTACAGTTACTATATGACTCCTGCTTAAAGGGGTGGTTCACCTTTAAAGGAGAAAGAAAACTACCAAGGCAATGTATTGCCAATAGATTAGCCACAGTAGTGCAAACTAGAAAGCTATATTTATTCTGTAGAATTCTTTACCCTACCAGTAAACAGCTCTAGAATCTATCTCTCTGTTTGTTTAGGATAGCAGCTGCCATATTAGCTTGGTGTGACATCACTTCCTGTCTGAGTCCCTCCCTGCTCACTCATAGCTCTGGGCTCAGATTACAGCAGGGAGGGGAGGAGGGAGGGGAGAGAAGCAAACTGAGCATGTGTGGTGTTTCCTTTGACATGGTGTATTTATATTCTGATAAAGCTTACTTAGTTTTGATCTTTCCTTCTCCTTTATGTTAACTTTTAGTATATTATAGAATGGCTACTTCCAAAAAACTTTTCAATCAGCCTTTTTTACAGTTTTTGAATTATTTGCCTTTTTCTTCTGAATCTTTCCAGCTTTCATAAGGGGGTCACTGGCCCCATCTAAAAAACAAGTGCCCTGTAAGGCTAAACATTTAGGGGCAGATTTATTAAGGGTCAAATTGAAAATTTCTAATTTGAATTTTCGATTTTATTTTATGGACAAAACTGTCAAATGTGACTAGGGAATTATCCAAACTCGATTAGAGTTTATTTATTTATTTTTTTTAAAAAAAAGTCGAATTAGATTTTTTGAGATTTATCATACTCTGACCCTTTAAGAATTTGAATTTGACTATTCGCCATCTAAAACCTGCCGAATTCCAGTATAAGTTAATGGGAGAGGTCCTGTGACCCATTTGGAGATGTTTGTAGCCTTCCTGACATTCAAGTTTTTTTCAGAGAAAAAACTTGAATTGAGTTTGGTGGAATTCAAATCAAATTTGATTCAAGTTTTCAGATCAGTAAAATTAGTCAGAGTTTGACATATTTGATCTTTTTTAATAAATTACCCCCCCAATCAAATTTTGAGTAAAATTGAATTCAGGGCCTCTCCTATTCATATTCCAGTCTCTTATTCAAATCAATGCATGGTTGCTAGGGTAATTTGGACCCTAGCAACCATATTGCTGAAATTATAAACTGGAGAGCTGCTGAATAAAAAGCTAAATAACTCAAAAACCACAAATAATAAAAAATTAAAAACAATTGCAAATTGTCTCAGAATATCACTCCCATACTAAAAGTTAATTTAAAGGTGAACAACCCCTTTAAAGTATCAAATAGACTCTTGTGATTAGGGATGTAGCGAACGTCGGAAAAAAAGTTCGCGAACATATTCGCGAACTTGCGCAAAAATGCGAGCGGTTCGCGAACGGTTCGCGAACCCCATAGACTTCAATGGGAAGGCGAACTTTAACATCTAGAAAAGACATTTCTGGCCAGAAAAATGATTTTAAAGTTGTTTAAAGGGTGCAACGACCTGGACAGTGGCATGCCAGAGGGGGATCAAGGGCAAAAATGTATCTGAAAAATCTGCCTGTGTGTGCTTGGAAGAGATAGTGTAGGGGGAGAGCTGTTAGTGATTTCAGGGACAGATGATAGTAAGTTTGCTGGCTAGTAATCTGCTTGATACTGCTCTGTATTGGAGGGACAGAAGTCTGCAGGGATTTGAGGGACATTTTAGCTTAGGTAGCTTTGCTGGCTAGTAATCTACTGTTCTCTTTAAACAACTGCCATACGTTGACCTTGTAGGCATTGTTTGCCCAGTTTTTTTGGACGCAGCCACTGAAGCACAGTTGCCATAAAAAATATGCCATATAAATGCTGAAAATAGTAATTTTTCGCCATACGTTGACCTTGTAGACATTGTTTGCCCAGTTTTTTTGGTTGCAGCCACTGAAGCACAGTTGCCAGAAAAAATATGCCATATAAATGCTGAAAATAGTCATTTTTTGCCATACGTTGACCTTGTAGGCATTGTTTGCCCAGTTTTTTTGGTCGCAGCCACTGAAGCACAGTTGCCAGAAAAAATATGCCATATAAATGCTGAAAATAGTCATTTTTTGCCATACGTTGACCTTGTAGGCATTGTTTGCCCAGTTTTTTTGGTCGCAGCCACTGAAGCACAGTTGCCAGAAAAAATATGCCATATAAATGCTGAAAATAGTAATTTTTCGCCATACGTTGACCTTGTAGACATTGTTTGCCCAGTTTTTTTGGTCGCAGCCACTGAAGCACAGTTGCCAGAAAAAATATGCCATATAAATGCTGAAAATAGTAATTTTTTGCCATATACGTTGAGTCAACGTATGGCAAAAAATGACTATTTTCAGCATTTATATGGCATATTTTTTCTGGCCTCTGTGCTTCAGTGGCTGCGGCCAAAAAAACTGGGCAAACAATGCCTACAAGGTCAACGTATACACTACTACAGCGGTGGATACGGATTACGTAAAATATATGAATGCTGCTTGAAAAAAGTCACTCCGGTGTTTTTTCTGGAGACGGTAATATTATGGATATTTAGACAGAATGTGAACAAGGTCACACAGCTAGATGGCGGGTTGAAGAAAACAGTGTGCAAATAATGCCTACAAGGTCAACGTATACACTACTACAGCGGTGGATACGGATTACGTAAAATATATTATGGCTGCTTGAAAAAAGTCACTCCGGTGTTTTTTCTGGAGACGGTAATATTATGGATATTTAGACAGAATGTGAACAAGGTCACACAGCTAGATGGCGGGTTGAAGAAAACAGTGTGCAAATAATGCCTACAAGGTCAACGTATACACTACTACAGCGGTGGATACGGATTACGTAAAATATATTATGGCTGCTTGAAAAAAGTCACTCCGGTGTTTTTTCTGGAGACGGTAATATTATGGATATTTAGACAGAATGTGAACAAGGTCACACAGCTAGATGGCGGGTTGAAGAAAAAAGTGTGCAAATAATGCCTACAAGGTCAACGTATACACTACTACAGCGGTGGATACGGATTACGTAAAATATATTATGGCTGCTTGAAAAAAGTCACTCCGGTGTTTTTTCTGGAGACGGTAATATTATGGATATTTAGACAGAATGTGAACAAGGTCACACAGCTAGATGGCGGGTTGAAGAAAACAGTGTGCAAATAATGCCTACAAGGTCAACGTATACACTACTACAGCGGTGGATACGGATTACGTAAAATATATTATGGCTGCTTGAAAAAAGTCACTCCGGTGTTTTTTCTGGAGACGGTAATATTATGGATATTTAGACAGAATGTGAACAAGGTCACACAGCTAGATGGCGGGTTGAAGAAAACAGTGTGCAAATAATGCCTACAAGGTCAACGTATACACTACTACAGCGGTGGATACGGATTACGTAAAATATATGAATGCTGCTTGAAAAAAAGTAACTCAAGTGGTTTTTCTAGAGACGATAATATTATCAATATTTAGACAAAATGTGAACAAGCTCACACAGCTAGATGGCGGGTTGAAGAAAACACTGTGCAAATAATGCCTACAAGGTCAACGTATACACTACTACAGCGGTGGATACGGATTACGTAAAATATATTATGGCTGCTTGAAAAAAGTCACTCCGGTGTTTTTTCTGGAGACGGTAATATTATGGATATTTAGACAGAATGTGAACAAGGTCACACAGCTAGATGGCGGGTTGAAGAAAACAGTGTGCAAATAATGCCTACAGGGCAAATAATGCCTAAAAGGTCAACTTATACACTACTACAGCGGTAGTAAAATAAAAAAAGTAAAATAAAAAAAAATGAATATTAAAAAAAAAAAATTAAAGTTGGTGCTGCTGAACTACTAG
Organism: Xenopus laevis; assembly: GCF_017654675.1. Taxonomy (NCBI): domain Eukaryota; kingdom Metazoa; phylum Chordata; class Amphibia; order Anura; family Pipidae; genus Xenopus; species Xenopus laevis. The sequence continues at coordinate 9,719,466 of NC_054373.1, forward strand.
GAGCAGCAGATTAGCACACCAGTCCCACTCCCCAACACTGCTAGACTAATAGCACTGGGCTCTTATAGTAGTAGTAGTAGTAGTAGTAAAACAACAAAAAAATAAATAAAAGCAGTCCTTACAAGGACTACTGTTATTGCAGCAGTCAGCAGATGAGATCAGAAGCAGGACAGCTGCCCACTGCAGCTACATACAGAGCACTGCAGTAGAAGGTAGATTACTAGCCAGCAAAGCTACCTAAGCTTAAATGTCCCTCAAACCCCTGCAGACTTCTGTCCCTCCAATAACAGAGCAGTATCAAAACGATTACTAGCCAGCAAACTTTCAACTGTCCCTGAAATCACTAACAGGCAGCAGCTCTCTCCCTACACTATCTCTTCAGCACACACAGGCAGAGTGAAAAAACGCTGCAGGGCTTCGGTTTTTATAGGGAAGGGGAGTGGTCCAGGGGAGAGCTTCCTGATTGGCTGCCATGTACCTGCTGGTCTGGGGTGAGAGGGCAAAAAAAAGCGCCAACAATGGCGAACCCAAAATGGCGAACGTCGCGCGACGTTCGCGAACTTCCGGCGAGCGCGAACACCCGATGTTCGCGCGAACAAGTTCGCCGGCGAACAGTTCGCGACATCTCTACTTGTGATAGGGAACATATTGCAGATTTTCAGCTCCACCGCGGCAGAGACTAAACATTGTTAAGTTCCGTATAACAACTTCAGTCCAATTGGCATCAGATTTAGCTTGTTCTCTGTACTTTCTATAAGCTTCGGGAACTAGTGAAAAAAATCAGCCAGCAGACAAGCAACAAGTATTAATTTATACCTATTGTTTAAATAACCCAAGTAAGTGGGACATGTACTAGTATGGCATCTGTTATCTGGAAACCCATTATACAGTCACTCTCCCATAGACTCCAATATAATAGTCGCAATTTTTAAAAATGATGAAAATTACAGAAAGGCCATCTCCCATAGACTCAATTTTATTCAAGTTATAGAATTTTAGAAATAATTTGCTTTTTCTCTGTAATAAAAAAAAGTAGCTTGTACCAAACTAAGATATAATTAATCCTTATTGGAAGTAAAACCAGCCTATTGGGTTTATTTAATGTTTATATGATTTTCTAGTAGAATTAAGGTATCAAGATCAAAATTATGGAAAGATCTGTTATCCGGAAAAGTCGAGGTCCTAAGCATTCTAAATAACAGGTCTCATACCTGTATTGCTTTGGTTACAAACCATTTCTGTGTTTCGTAATGGAAATGTTTCCCTTTACCGTTAATATAATTGAATAGATTCCTCTTCTCAGCCCCATTGCCCAAGGATTCTGCACGAACATGTCTTTAATATGAACAGGCACATTTTGGTATCTATTTATAAAAACCATTCCAATTCAAATTGTTATGGAAATATATTCTGGTAACCCTTTCTGTGGATGACTATATATTAAATTTGGTCTTATTTAATAAGTGTGAGCAACATAAAGATTTGAAAAAATTGGCACAATCCATTTAATTATTCTTATATTATTATGCTATTTGAAATCATATAACACAAGTTGCACCTGCATCATTATGAGATTTATATGGACAGAGCATTTGTGTTCTCCTATTGTGTATATTTTGTTTGGGGAAACAAAATGTATGTAGGCATAGTGTGCAAATGGAACCTTTGTGCCATGCACCCAAGGCACAATTAATATACATCTCCTTGTGTCTCTCAACATGTGCTCCTTAATCTATTTGTACATTGATCTGTATATGTTGCAAAGAGTAAGGCATACCTGGCATGCATCTACACCTCCAGAAAGATTACCAGCACATATCATAGAAGAGGTAATGCTCCCACTGTATACGTTGGGTTGGTTGCACACTTTCAAGGAAATTAATTGAACTGCAGCATTCTTCATAGTCGGAGAAATCTTACCTGGAAATAAAATGTAAAAAAAGAAAAATTTAAAAAAAGGAAGGTGGTGTTTAGGGGTATCTGAAACAGAAAAATCAGATCACGAATAAAGAATTTTTTATCAAGATGATTCCTCAAAGGGGTAGACCATCAAAAGCATTTATAGTCACAACAGGGGCAGTCTGAGGGAGAAAGATCTGGGTCAGGGCCGGATTTGCGGTGAGGCCCAGCCGCAGGTGTATTTGCCGCAATCCCGGAGCACCAAGCGCGAAAGACACTTATTACTCCACTAAGATAATATGCACATGCGCAATCTTGCGGAAGGGGAGGGCGCCCTCATCAAATATTGCTGGACCACAGCCAGCATACTCCAGTATATTACCAATGGTTACCTTTGTGGTTTGGGGTTTGCCTTAGGCTATACTCCAGTGATCCACAACCAGTGTCTCAGGAGAAACATGTTGCTCACCAACCCCTTGGATGTTGCTCCCAGTGGCCTCAAATCAGGTGCTTATTTTTGAATTCCAGGCTTGAAGGACATTTTAAGTGCCAATCCATTTAGGGGCTACCAAATGGCCAATCATAGCCCTTATTTTGTATCCCTAGGGATTTTTTTCATACTAGTGTTGCTCCCCAAATTCTTGTGGCTCACGGGTAAAAAAATGTTAGGTACCCCTGCTCTCCCCTCTTAAATGTAAATTCTTTCTAAGGTTATTATATCTCTCCTACAGCTGTACCTTTGTTACGATGATCATTGTGCCAAGTAATGCTATTCCTCATTATTTAGAAACAATTGGACATACTACAATGAGGGTACCCAAAGAATGAAAAATTCAGCTCCCTCAATGATCACCTAACTAGAAATAATGCAATTCTGTAACCAGAAGAAGTATGTGAGTAAAAAACAGAACTTTGTCCATTCATTGGCTAATGTGACCTAACATAAACGCATTTCCTTGGTTTGTTTGTGTGCACTGTGAATTGTATGATCCCAGGGGTGACCTTTAGAATGTCTTCTACCTAGAATTACCCAATGGCATATACTACTGAAAAAGTATAATTTTTAATGAAACTGGTTTTGATAAGATAAGCAGGGCTTTATGCTATATATTTTTATAGAGACCTACCGTGTATAGTTTTACTTTGAGAGGAAAAACACAGTTGCCGTTGTGAAAAAAAAAAAAAAAAATCCCATTCAGTAAAGGGACTTGTGTCGAAGGTTCTTCTTGCAATTCTGCTTATAGTCTTCTTGTGAATTGATAGCAGTGAAATGCAGGGAATCCCTGGAGCACCATCACCTCCAAAAGTAATGGTACATCCAGGGTTTCTAGAGCATACTTTGTTATTTTTATCCTCTCAATACACTGTTTTTGAGATTGCTGTGGTCATGTACTTTGACAAAAAATACTGGAGGGTCAGCTGAAGAAAGATATGACCATTTTTTGTGTTTTCTTTTGTGAACAGTTACATGGTGGTAAATTGTTTAGATAATAACATCTTTTGATGATACAGAGTCTGTAGATAATGGTGGGGACCTTAATCTTTTCAGTGCCCAATCTTCTGAAAAGAGGGAAATTAACACCATGTTGGTTGTGCAACCCTAATACAGTAACATATTTATGTTACTGAGCCTTCAACATATTTTTTACTACATCATGTTTGTCTATCAAATTTGTTTCTCTGTTTATGAAATAGCAGGAATTTTATAAAGACTTGTAACTTAAAATATTAGACCTTGTCTTACCTCCTTGAGAGGTCGAACCCCAACCAGATATCCAACATTGTGTTCCAGCCTTCCAGAACATTCCAGCATTGGGTAAGCACACCGGCTGGGTGTTATCTGTAAAAATATGAGTTTTAAGATTTCTCCATTTTTAGTAAAGAATCATGGCTAATGACTTGAAGTGGAATAACTTTGCCCCCTCGTGCTACCCCAGATCCACCTAGATCCCACCTTAACTCAGTGGAAGAGCCAAATGGTCCATGGGTTGGGCAGAGGTTTAGCTTTTCACACTATAGAGGAGAATAATACCCCACCAGCTGAACTTTCTGTTTCTACTCTTATAGCTCCATTGGAGTGCATGTACCATATTGCCTTCCTTGCAGGAAGTTCAACTGCATCAGTTGTACCATTGGTGTTTTTGTTTTTTCAAGATATTGTTTCGGACCATTGTCAGTTTTGGGCCCTACACCTGGCGGCACCTGAAACCAAACGGGTGTTATACACTGGTAGAAGCACTCCACCCTGGGACATCTACATTTCAGGGAAGCATTAAAGGAAACCTACTGTAAGTCTACATTTACATAACAAAAATGTCTCCAATAAGTTGTACTACTTTGTGCCAAACTATACCTTATCAATTTGAGGTACAACAAAAGTTCTTCAATAGCCAGTTTATTTAAAGGTTTTGTTCACATTTGAGTTAACTTTTAGTATGTTGTAGAGAGACATTTTTTTATGTGTGTTTTTTTTGAGATATTTAGCTTTTAATTTCACAGTTTGCCAGTCTGCTATTTCAGCACTGGTTACTAGGGTCCAAGTTACCCTAGCAACCATGCACCAATTTGAATAAGAGACTGGAATATGAATAGGAGAGGCCTGAATAGAAAGACGATTAATAAAACATATCAATCATAATAAATGTGTATGCTTTACAGAGAGTTTGTTTTTAGATGGGGGTCAGTGACCCCCCATTTGAAAGCTGGAAAGAGTCAGGAGGAAAAGGCCAATCATTTAAAAACTATACACAATAAATAATGAAGACCAATTGAAAAGTTGCTTAGAATTGGTCATTCTATAACATACTAAACATTAACTTAAAGGTGAACCACCCCTTTAATAAGAAGCAAACCCACAGTTTCTATGTTTACTTCCCAGGTAATAGCAGCTACCTCAAAGAACAGTATATGACCACCGTCTAATAGAGTATAGAATCATTCCATAGTCAAGGAAATATCAGAAATAGATCAAGCATATTAGCTATGGCATTTATTCTTTACGGCCAAAGTCAGTAAATTTCTACCATTGTTTCACAACTCTTAAAATGACTTTTTGCCATTGTTGGACAATAAAATCCAGCACTTTCCCCTTGTCTCTGTCCCTATATAATAGATACTTATCTAGTGTTAGCACAGCTCTTGCTATTGGACTTGGTTCTGTTAACTGCAAACATTTATATCTTTCATACTTACAGCCAAATGTTATTTCATTGTTTAGTTTCATTAGGGCGATATCGTTATCATGATTGGAAGCATTATAACCAGGATGTGGAATTATTCTTTTCACGGAATAGCAATTGGCTCCACATGAACTTGGTAAGGTCAGTACCCCAGCAAAAACCCGCCATCCAGATGCAGATCCAGTAGACCCACTAGGAAAACAGAAGATTGTGTGATGCTCAGTTTTCAGATTTTTTTGGGGATATTCTATCTCAGTCAGTCAGTTAGTTTTCAGAAAGCTTTCTAATACATTTAATTGAGGAAGATTAAGAAAGACTTGTTGGCGAAAAAATCGCGAAACGGTGCCGGCGTCTAGTTTTTGACGCCAGAGCCCGTTTTTTTGACGCCGGCGCCCGTTTTTGATGCCGGCGTCAAAAACGGGCGTTTTGTTCGGGAATTTTTTTTGGACGCCGGCGAATTTTTGCCGCGAATTTTCGCGGGCGTTTTGCGAATTTGTTCGCCCATCACTACTTATTAGGAACCTGACTATAAAGAAGACCCGTCCTAAGTCAGGTTTCCCCACTGTCTTTTGCCTAGGCCCTAGACAATATTACATCTGGGCAGTAGGTACCAGTCTTTCCCATGTCATTAAAGACACCATGCCATAATCAAATCCATGGACATTGAAGATAAATACTGATATCTTTGGATTTTAAGCTTGGGAAATCAAACTTCTTAGAACAGACATTTTTTAACAAGTCGTGTAATACAAGTGACATCACTCTGATTATAACGAACAATATTGACACTTCAAAAACAAGACATTACTATAACCATTTGATGTGCAACAACTTACCCATATACACAGTGAGCTGCAGTCACTATCCACTTGGGAGAAATGATGGAGCCACCACATAAAGCTCCTGTTTTGTACCGTAGACTGACTTGCCATGGCCAGTTTCCTAAGGCAGCATTAGTTCCTCCTACTATTAGACTGACTGCACTGTTGTAAGGTTCACCACAGCCTGTGGATAAGAGAATTAAAGTGGTGTCAGGATCAAGGGGAAATTATCAGTAATAAAACGACAGGCAGAAGGAAGGGAAAGCATTATGATCAGTCATGCCTTAAAATCAATACAAATTGATGAGCTCAGCAATTTTCTTATGCCAACCAGGACAGTCTGTGGCAAATCCAAACTCCCAGGGGAGTGACTGGATTCCTGTCTAGACGTGCTCTTCTGTCTATAACAGCCACCTTTGGCTTTGGGCCTGGCCCTCATTTACTCGGGTGCTGCTAGGACTTACCCCACAAGGAACAAATAGTCCTACAAGGGCAGGCAAGGGAGCCAAACATTCTCTGGGGAAGGATGCAGTACGGAAGGAGCTGTATGTAGTCAGATAGGCCAGGTCAGAAACAGATTACAGGAACAGAATTGTGATTAGGAACAAGCGGGGTCAGAACCAAGAAGTCACACAGGGGACAGGAGCACATAGCAGGAATATAAGGAACAGCACCTATGAACATGCACTCTAGACCAATAATAAGCAGTGAATCAGTGCAGGGGTTATATAGCCAGACTAATGGAGCACCTGTGGCCAGCTGAATTCACCGTGCCCACCAAGGAATACAAGGATACCTATAATACCTATAATAGTGAACCAGGACCTAAGAGGTCTGTCTGTATGGCACATGAGTATAGGAGACTACATAGTAACCTTAAGGTCACTAGCTCAAACCCAGGCAGGATGTTACACAGCCAGATCAAACTGGAGGCATGTAAAGATCTCCATACGCATGCATCCTTTAGAAGGAAAGAAACACAAGTCTAAGACAGAGGCCGTTTTTGGCAGGTTTTAGCTTTAGAACAGTCAGGGGCAGATTTATCATGGGTCGAATTTCGAGGGGTTAAAACCCTCGAAATTCGACCATCGAATTTAGCGCTAAAATAGCATACGATCGTTCCAATAAAAATCTTTCGATCGAACGATTAAATCCTTTGAATCGAACGATGGTCGAAGTATCCAAAAAATCCAAGAAATTCAAACTTTTTGGACTTCGAAAATTCACTCTAGCTTAGTAAATCTGCCCCTTGATGTCCATTCAGACCAGAATTGATTGAGAAAGTTCTGAAAATAGGAGGTCCCAGTAAGCCCAGGTGGGGGGTTTCTTCTCTATAGGTTATAAGAAGAGTGACATTTTTGTTAGGCATCTGTGGAACAACTTGGTGAAGAGCATTGGGTGATTGAACTGTGAGGTAGGACACTTCAGTAGGAGAAGACAATCCTATAATGTCAGGCCCTAGGTACAAAAGGTTGATATTGGATATCTGAACAATCAAACTGAAGCTCAGCATTAGCTAGAGTACAGACTGACACAAAGGAATTTGAGTGATATAGAATTGGGAGAGATGGAACACTAAAACCCCCATTGGAGGGAATCATAAGAGTCCCCAATGGAGTCAGGCAAGTGTCAAATCTGTAGAATGACATAGCTGGACATGTCCTCAAGAAAGAAAGCAAGGCCAAGTCAGAGTACTCTGGAGCTGCCCAACAGGCTGTAGCTGAAGGGGAATAGTGATGGGCGAATAAATTTGGCAGGCGTGAATTTGCGCCAAATTTCCTTGTTTCACCGCCAGGGAATTATTTTGCGAAATTGCAGCGAAAATCCGCAGGCAAATTGAAATTTTGGGAAATTCTGGTATTTTTTAGTGAAATGAAATGGGATAAATTCGCCCATCACTAGAGGGAAATTAACAAATTGTGGAAGGTAAGTTAACTGTGTAAAATTTCTACTCCTGTTTTCAGCTGTTTTGCCAAAAGGCAGTTTTATATATTTTCATATACATTTATTGAGCTGATTATATTATAACACTTACTTATGCAACGTAATGAGACCACTTGTCCCGATAAACAGGAAGAGCTGCAGAACAGAACGTCATTAGATATATACAGTATATGTTTATTATAAGCTATAAAACCCATTTATTTATTATAAGTTCAATTGGGGCATCTTTCTGGATTCTGTTTTAGGATTGATCAAAACTGCTTATGAGGAAAGTGTTTAATCCACTGACAAATTTATTAAAGAAGATTCATGTTTTAATTTATCAGAATGTAATATTAGGATTAAAGTTTGCTCCAATGTTGTATCCCACATTAGTTAATCAGGTGTTTGCTATGAGCCTGCAGTCCAGTAAATGCTTCCTGCTGATTGGTTAGTAGAACTGGGGCAAGCTTTTCACTTCTTCTTACATGTGCCCCATGTGTCAGAAATAAATGTATATATTCTTAGTTTGTTACTAAAACAGAGCACATAATAATCATACCTGTAATGAAGGCTGGCATTGAACTGCCTGGTCTGAGATCCATTGTTTAAGCGGAAGAACCCATTATGGGCGTATGGGGACTGTAAACTATCAGATCTATAATAGCTGCTTCTAAACAAAAGAATAAACAGAGTTTTGTGGATTCATATATTGGTAGCAAATATAAAAATGGGGAGTAGAAGGAATATAATGGAATTAAAGGGAAAATGAACCTTATTTTTCAGTAGAGTTACTGTACATTCACTTTATTCTTCTATAATAACCAACACCAGTCTATGCTGATATAATAAACTGCTAATAAGGATTAATTGTATCTTAGTCAGGATCAAGTACAAGGTACTTTTTTATTATTAGAATGTATATCCAGGGTTTGGGAATCACACACTATAGGCAGATTAACTGCAAGTTGCATTTTTATTATTGATCATGCCACATGTTTCGTGTTTCATTATTACAGGTATAGGATCCGTTATCCTGAAACCCGTTATCCAAAAAATTCAGAATTTATGGAAAGGCTGTCTCCCATAGACTCCATTTTATCCAAATAATCCAGAATTTTAAAAATTATTTCCTTTTTCTCTTTAATAACAAAACAGTATATTGAACTTGATCCAAACTAAGATATAATTAATACATATTGAAAGCAGAACCAGCCCATTGGGTATATGTAATGTTTTCATGATTTTCTATTAGATTTAGGGGCACATTTACTTCGTTTGAGTGAAGGAGTAGAATAAAAAAAAATTTGAATTTCGAATGATTTTTTTGGCTACTTCGACCATCGAATTGGCTACTTCGACCTTCGACTACGACTTCGAATCGAACAATGCGAACTAAAAATCGTTAAACGATTCGACCATTCGATAGTCGAAGTACTGTCTCTTTAAAAAAAAACTTCGACCCCCTAGTTCGCCACCTAAAACCTACCGAAGTCAATGTTAGCCTATGGGGAAGGTCCCCATAGGCTTTGGAACCATTTTTAGGTCGAAGAAAAATCGTTCGATTGATGGATTAAAATCCTTCGAATTGAACAATTTGAAGGATTTAATCGTTTGATCGAACTAAAAATCGTTTGATCAAACTATTTGCGTTAAATCCTTCGACTTCGATATTCGAAGTCGAAGGATTTCAATTCGCGAGTCAAATATCGAGGGTTAATTAACCCATTCAACCATAAGTAAATCTGCCCATTAAAGTATGAAGATCCAAATTACAGAAAGTTCCGTTATTCGGAAAGCCCCACGTTCCGAGCATTCTGGATAATAGGTCCCATACCTGTACAGAGAAAAGGATATTTTTTACAAATTTTAATTAGTTGATTAAGATGGAGTTTATGGGACATAGCCTTCCAGTAATTTAGAGTTTTCTGAATAACAGGTTTACAGATAATTGATCCCATACCTGTATTTTATATAATGAATTTACTGCTCCAGCCTAGATGATAAGTATCCCTATATTAGTAATGATCCAGGCCTTAAAATTTTGGATTTTGTTAGGCCATTTGTGAGTGTCAGTGGCACTGCACATGCTCAGTGTGGTCTGAGCACTAGTGATGGGCGAATTTGCGCGAAAAATTCGCGAAACGGCGCCGGCGTCTCGTTTTTGACGCCGGCGCCCATTTTTTTCGACGCCGGCGCCCGTTTTTGACGCCGGCGTCCGTTTTTCTTAAAAAAAATTTTGACGCCGGCGAATTTTTTCGGCGAATTTTCGCGGGCGTTTTGCGAATTTATTCGTCTGCCGCGAATCACGCAAATTCGCCGCGAATGCGCGCCTGGCGAATAAATTCGCCCATCACTACTGAGCAGCTGTTGAGAAACAAATCTATGGGGTCATTGCAAATTATCAAGCAGAAAATGAGGTTAAGCTGTCACAGAAGCTGGTGCTACAGGGCTGAATATTAAAGGGATACGGTCATGGGAAAAAAAAAAAATTTCAAAATGAATCAGTTAATAGTACTGCTCCAGCAGAATTCTGCACTGAAATACATTTCTGAAAAGAGCAAATAGATTTTTTTATATTCAATTTTGAAATCTGACATGGGGCTAGACATATTGTCAATTTCCCAGCTACCCCAAGTCAAGTGACTTGTGCTCTGATAAACTTCAATCACTCTTTACTGCTGTACTGCAAGTTGGAGTGATATCACCCCCCTCCCTTCTCCCCCCCCCCCAGCAGCCAAACAAAAGAACAATGGGAAGGTAACCAGATAACAGCTCCCTAACACAAGATAACAGCTGCCTGGTAGATCTAAGAACAACACTCAATAGTAAAAACCCATGTCTCACTGAGACACATTCAGTTACATTGAGAAGGAAAAACAGCAGCCTGTCAGAAAGCATTTCTCTCCTAAAGTGCAGGCACAAGTCACATGACATGGGGCAGCTGGGAAATTGACAAAATGTCTAGCCCCATGTCAGATTTCAAAATTGAATATAAAAAAATCTGTTGGCTCTTTTGAGAAATGGATTTCAGTGCAGAATTCTGCTGGAGTAGCACTATTAATTGATGCATTTTGAAAAAAACATGTTTTCCGATGACAGTATCCCTTTAAGGTCTGATGCAAATTGCATTGATTTCTGAACTGTAATGGGAATCTGAATTAATTACTAATCAGCCTTATATTGTGACATTTCTATTCTATGTGTACTGTATATTGTGAGTGGGTCCCTAAGCTCAGTAAGTGACAGCAGCACAGAGCATGTGCAGTGAATCAGCAGAAAAAAAGATGGGGAGCTACTGGGGCATCTTTGGAGACACAGATCTTTACTGCTAAAGGCTGGGGTTGCCTTGAGCTGGAACAGAAGCACAAAACACAATTTACAGCATTTCTGGTCTACTTCTTTCTTAAGATATAGTCCTCTTTTTTGAAGCTGCTCAATAAAAAGGAGCTCTGCACTATTTACTATCATGATTCTCCTAGCTGCTTTTTCTTTATTAAACATGCACAAAGATCTCACCTCAGACTTTACGTGCAAAACAGTACAGTAAACCATAGGCACATGATGGTTATATTGGGGCTCGGCTACCTGAAACTCTGGGTGCTTGTTTCTATGTTCCCTTTTCTCTGTTTCGGGGCATCTTGCAGCTGGGTAGGTAAAGGATTAGTTTCTCTATGGGTAGTTGGAGTTACAGGTCTCTCCTTTGGGCAAATCTAAGCAGGGGCAGCACCAATAGCATCACTTTGCCCCCACCCCATGGTCGGTTTGTCTGCCTGTTTTGCAATGGTCAGGACTATTTAAACAGTGGAAGGACCTGGGAAGCAGAACCATACAGCAGACCCTACTGTGGTTGTGGGGTCTGGTGTATGGTTTTTATACCACTGGGAATCATACTGCATGGACAGTCTTTCTGATTGGAAATGGCTGTGGGAGTCCTGTAAAGCTTCTGGAAGCCCTCCCTTTGTTTTCAGCACCAAGATCATGCTTCTACTAGGTCCTCCCTCCTTCCTAGAAATATCAACAGAGCTATAAAGTGGGTTACTACAAAATATGTAATCCCCTTCAAACTTTTTTTTGTTTGTCCAACACCCCAGTACTGCGTGTTCTAAGCATTGCTCATCCAAATATCTATATTAGAATAATTATTTCAGATTTATTATTTTTTGTTATTATATCTTGATCCAGGGATTGCCAAGGAATCCCCCCCCCCTTTCTGGGGCAAATTGAAGAGTCTTCAGATGGAATGTATATAGATAAACTGTAATAGTACTACTGATAGTATTGACTTTATGATACAGACTAGAGTATAAAAGGCATAGGTTTTACAGAAGTAATATAGTTACCTATTGTATCCAATATCCTGGCAGGCCAATCTCCCATAGTCATCAGTCCAGTAATCACTGCACACGGGCAGCCATGCTGACTTTAATGTAGAATAGACCTGCAGTTGGAAGTCTGCTCCATATAATCTCACTGGAAGACAAAGTAGGTGTCAGTCCTCTGGTGCTGATGTCTGCCCTCGCGAGAGGTCGCGTCATTTTCGCGCATCGGCGCGTCCGCGTCGAGTTGGTCGCGCGCGCGCGCGGACGAAGGTTCGCGGGCGCGCGCCCGTTTTTGACGCATGCGCACAGCGCGTAAAAGGACGCCGAGGCCTGCAAATCACTGCGAAGTGATCTTGCCTTGACACTAAGCGTTCCTGAACTTTGACTGTCTGATCCATTGGTTTCCTGAATATTTTGGCCTGTTTATCGACTCTTCTTTCGGATTCTCCCTCGGTACCGCAGATCCTGTTTCCTGACCTTGCCTGGCTTGACTACGTCCTCGTTTTACCCTATTCGGCTACTTCGACTCGGTTTCTACACAAGTGCTGCTGAACACCTACTACCGGCACCTCTGTTACTCTCTACCTGGACTTATTCCTGTCTCCATTCGGGCTCTGAGTTCCAGTAAGAGGCATAGGGGAGGCTATTAATTCGTCAGACCTACCACAGCGCCTGATAGTATCACTTCGCCAAGTATGGAGTCTGACGGTGATCAAGCCTCTAAGCCATTTGATGCCCTCGTGCAGCAAATCACTTCTCTCACCAAGGCGGTGCGAGACCTCCAAGGGGGTTATCAACAGATCCAGCTGCAGCTACAAGATCTTGCTTCTCCTGACAACCCCCCTCCAGCTCCCGCATCTCAAGCTCTACCTACCGCTTCTGCTCCTGCATTTTCTGAACCCAAGGTGGCGCTACCTGAAAAATTCGCTGGAGATAGAAAACTTTTCCGGGCTTTTTTCCATGGCTGCCGCCTGGTCTTCTCCTTAAAGCCACAGACCTATGCCTCCGAACAAGTCAAGGTGGGAGTGATTATTTCTCTACTGTCTGGGGAACCGCAAGCTTGGGCACATCGTCTCATGGAGAGTCAAAGTCCACTCCTGAATGACTCTAGTACTTTTTTCCAGGCATTGGGTCAAATCTATGATGACCCTAGACGTGACGTGTCTGCTGAAGCAGCTATTCGTTGTCTTCGTCAAGAAAGACGACCCGTGGAAGAGTACATCTCAGACTTCCGGAGGTACGCTGCAGACACGGAATGGAATGATAAAGCTTTAAGACATCAATTCCGTATTGGTCTCTCTGATGCCTTAAGAGACGAATTGTCTCGTGTAGCAATGCCTACTGATCTGGAAGGCCTTATTGATCTGGTGATTCAGATGGATCAACGCCTAAGAGAAAGACGTGCTGAAAGATCTTCTTCCTGGCTCCTTCCCAAGGCTCCTTTGCTCCCTCGTTTTTCTTCTTCTTCATCTGCTGTGGAATCGGGTGAGCCCATGCAAATTGGTCTTTTAAGATCGGCCATTTCACCTGAAGAAAGACTTCGTAGACGCCAATTAAATCTCTGTCTATACTGCGGTTTGTCTGGCCATTTCTTGAAGGATTGTCCCACTCGTCCTTCAGGTAAAACAAGACTGTCTTTTTTGTCCGTTAACACTTCATCTAGGGGAGTTTCACCATTAATTCTTCCCATTTCTCTACAGTGGCTCCAAGGAAGAATTAAAGCTTCTGCCATCATTGACTCTGGGGCTTGTGACTGTTTCCTTGACTCTGAGTTTGTTAAGAATCACGACATTCCCATTCGTCTTAAACAAGATCCCTTTTCTGTAAGAACAGCCGATGGGTCACCACTTTCTTCCGGGCCTGTGACACATGAGACGATTCCCCTGAATGTTTTGATTACTCCCTACTATTCAGAGTCTATTGTATTCAATGTCATTTTTTCTCCTTTGTTCCCCGTTATTTTTGGATTACCCTGGTTGAGACGTCACAATCCTTCAATAAATTGGTGCACTGGTGTTCTGCAATTCAACTCAAAGTTTGGTGTCACTCATTTAGCCACTAAGAGTTGTGAAAATACTTCCCTAGCCCTATATACACCCGGTGATGTTCGTCTAACGACAATACCTTCCTTTTTGCATGAATTCCTAGACGTTTTTGATGAGAAGGGGGCTGACAAGCTTCCCCCTCATCGGGTTTATGATTGCCCGATTGATCTTCTTCCCGGAGCGGCTATTCCCTTCGGACGTATCTACCCTCTTTCAGAACCTGAACTACTGGTATTAAAGAATTATATTGACGAGAATTTAAAGAAAGGATTCATCCGTCCGTCAACTTCGCCAGCTGGGGCTGGCATATTTTTCGTAGAGAAGAAGGATCACTCTTTACGTCCATGCATTGACTATAGGCAGTTAAACCATATAACTGTCAAGAATCGTTATCCTCTTCCTCTTGTTCATGAACTATTTCAAAATCTTCGAGGTGCAAAGATATTCTCAAAGCTCGACCTACGAGGGGCCTACAATTTGGTGAGAATTCGGGAGGGCGATGAGTGGAAGACAGCCTTTAGATCTCGCTATGGGCATTTTGAATACCTTGTCATGCCGTTTGGTCTCTGCAATGCCCCCGCGACGTTTCAGCACTTCGTCAATGATATTTTTAGAGACATCCTCGATCAATTTGTTATTGTCTATTTGGATGACATACTTATTTTTTCTGCATCGTTAGAAGAGCATATTCAACATATGAAGAGGGTTTTCAACAGACTCCGGACCCATGGTCTTTTTGCTAAATTGGAAAAGTGTGAATTTAATAAAACTTCCATCGAATTCTTAGGCTTCATCATCTCTGATCAAGGAATATGTATGGACAAGAAGAAGGTTGCGACGATTCTTGAGTGGCCAACGCCTGACAGTCGCAAAGCAGTTCAAAGATTTGTGGGTTTCGCCAATTTTTACAGAAAGTTTATTAAAGACTTTTCTAGAATCATTGCCCCCATTACAGATTTAACCAGCTCTTCTAGACATTTTTTCTGGACTCCTCAAGCTCAGTCTGCCTTTCAAAGATTGAAAGAATTATTTGTCTCGGCCCAGATTCTTAAACATGCAGATCCTGCTTTGCCTTTTGTCCTTGAAGTAGATGCTTCTGAAGTCGCAGTAGGGGCTATTCTTTCTCAAAGGTTTGGATCCCAAGGTTCTCTTTTTCCTGTAGCTTTTTTTTCCAAGAAACTTTCATCCTCTGAGAAGAATTATGATGTTTCCGATAGGGAACTCCTCGCAATTAAGGCTGCCTTTGAAGAGTGGAGACATTTGTTGGAAGGAGCTGCACATCCTGTTTTAATTTTCTCGGATCACAAGAATTTGGAATATTTGCGTACAGCCAAACGTCTCAAGCCTCGACAGGCGAGGTGGGCCTTATTCTTTTCTCGTTTCAATTTTCACATTACTTACAGACCAGGAGCCAAGAATGGCAAGGCTGATGCCCTTTCCCGTATGTTTTCCGAAGAAGGTGAATGCCCTGAACAGACCCATACCATCCTCTTACCACAAAACTTCCTTTTGTTACAGTCTGAACTTATGTCTAGAGTCAAAGAAGCTTCTTCTGCCTCTGATACCGCCCCGGATCTAGAACCAAAGGATGGTTTTCTCTTCTTCAAGAATAGAATTTTTGTTCCTGAGAAACTTCGTGTGGAGGTTCTTCAATTTGTTCATAATCATCCTTTGTCCGGGCATTTGGGAACAAAGAAAACCATTGACTTAGCTAAAAGACTTTTTTTTTGGCCAGGGATAAATAAGGATTGTAGGTTGTTTGTCCGTTCTTGTGAGACCTGTGCTCGTTTTAAATTCTCTCGTTCACGACCCATGGGACTTCTTCATCCTTTACCAGTCCCTGACAGGTTTTGGGGATCTATTTCAGTGGACTTTATTGTGGAACTACCTCCCTCACAGGGTTTTAATACAATTTTTGTTGTGGTTGACCGTTTATCCAAGATGGCGCACTTTATTCCCCTCACGGGTATTCCTTCTGCTGCCTCTACGGCTGAGGTCTTCATTAAAGAAATCATCAGACTACATGGAGTTCCTGATGAGATCGTGTCCGACAGGGGAGTTCAATTCACATCCAAATTCTGGAGAGCACTTTGTCAGTCCCTGAAGATTAAACTTCTTTTTTCCACAGCTTTTCACCCTGAAACTAACGGGCAAACAGAAAGAACAAATCAAACCCTTGAGCAGTATCTTCGTTGCTTTACTTCCTTCCTACAAGATGATTGGTATCAACTTCTTCCATTTGCTGAATTTTCATACAATAACTCTGTGCACTCTTCTACCAAGGAGACTCCTTTCTTTGCCAATTACGGCTTTCATCCTCAGGTATTACCCAACTTACCCAGAGAAGTAACAGTACCCTTACTACAAGACCGACTTGCCTTTTTGTCAAGTAATCTTCAAAAGATCCAGCAAGCTATGACTTTGTCACAGAGATCGTACAAGTTTTTTGCTGACAGAAAGAGAAGAGGAGGTCCAGAATTTAAGGTAGGGGATCAAGTATGGTTGTCCACTCAGCATGTTAAATTAGACTGCCCTTCCAAGAAGTTAGGACAGAAATTTCTTGGCCCATTTATCATCACTCAACAAATAAATAAAGTGGCTTTCAAGCTGAAGTTACCGGCATCCTTCAAGATCCATCCAGTATTTCATGTGTCTCTTTTCAAGCCAGTTGTCAAGAACACGTTTCCTGGTCGTTCTTCTTCTCCTCCAGTGCCAGTGTCTATCCAAGGGGTCGAGGAATTCGAAGTAGGTGCAATTCTGGATTCCAGGTACCACAGAGGTCAGTTACAATATCTTATACATTGGAAGGGGTATTCTCCTGAAGAGAGGTCTTGGGAACCAACAAACAATGTTCATGCTCCTCAGCTTATTAAGCTGTTTCACAAACGCTATCCTGCTAAGCCTGGGCCCGTCCTGAGGCCGCGCCTTGAGGGGGGGCAATGTCAGTCCTCTGGTGCTGATGTCTGCCCTCGCGAGAGGTCGCGTCATTTTCGCGCATCGGCGCGTCCGCGTCGAGTTGGTCGCGCGCGCGCGCGGACGAAGGTTCGCGGGCGCGCGCCCGTTTTTGACGCATGCGCACAGCGCGTAAAAGGACGCCGAGGCCTGCAAATCACTGCGAAGTGATCTTGCCTTGACACTAAGCGTTCCTGAACTTTGACTGTCTGATCCATTGGTTTCCTGAATATTTTGGCCTGTTTATCGACTCTTCTTTCGGATTCTCCCTCGGTACCGCAGATCCTGTTTCCTGACCTTGCCTGGCTTGACTACGTCCTCGTTTTACCCTATTCGGCTACTTCGACTCGGTTTCTACACAAGTGCTGCTGAACACCTACTACCGGCACCTCTGTTACTCTCTACCTGGACTTATTCCTGTCTCCATTCGGGCTCTGAGTTCCAGTAAGAGGCATAGGGGAGGCTATTAATTCGTCAGACCTACCACAGCGCCTGATAGTAGGTTTGTTCTGTACAGAATGTCCTGTAACTTTGCAACAAATGAGGATGCTACTTCTGTAGGATCCTTGGCCAGTCATACTGGAACCAATTTGTGACTATAAGTAACCTGATATGCTGGTTACTTTTGACAACACCGCATTGTATATATGGTAAAAGCCCCTAACAGTAAGTTGACCTCAGAAAACCATTTATGTTTTGGAGAATATATTTTGTGATGAATTAAAACCAAGTAAAATGTCTTTCTACTACAAATTACCAAGTGAAAAATACTGTGATACAGTTAGGGAAATGTATTATTATTCATTGAATTCTTAATTATGAATGACAGGTGTCTTCTGAACAGTTTTATGCCCAGGGACAGGAATGCAAAACTATGTGACATAGAGACCCCAAATGAAAACATTGAAAATATTGAACTTAGATTTTGTTATTGGCAAAAGCATTTAACCAAGAACAATGCAGAATGCAATAAACTAGAAACTCTTATAAAAATCAATAAAAGCGTTTTAAAAATGATTCCACGGTGATATTGGATATAAGAGTAAGACTGAGTTCATTCAGGGTTGGTGGTAGGTTTTGTAGAAAGCATTAACAGATTTCTATGAATCTGCTGTTTTCTGGGTGGAATAAAACAGAAGAGGATCAGAAGCTTTAAAAGGCTCTAAGCCACGTCTGCTCCTAAAAGTGATTTGGACCAAAGAATCAATTAACTTTTTCCCTTTTCTGCAATCTTTGGCACTTTAAGAGTTTAAGTTCCTTAAATCATTCCTTACCACAATTTTCTTCATCATCTCCATAAATGCAGTCTTGTACCCCATCACATATCTGGTTGGCACTGATACAGGCGTAGGAATAATAACAGTACATTTGGCAGATTGGCAAGGTTGGAAATATTAAGGGTCCTGTGAATGTAAAAAAAAACCTCTCTGTTTACTGAAAACCATACTTTTAATTATAACAAAATCAGCAGATAAGAGCTAGTAAGCACATGTGTAGATGTACAGTTCCCAAACATGGGACTCAATGATTTATTTTTAATGCACCACTTAGGGGCAGATTTATCAAGGGCCAAATTGAAAATTAAAAATTTTAAATTTGAGTTAATTTTAGTGTAATTCAAATAGAGAATAGTCCAAATTCGATTTGAGTTAAAAAAAAACGAAATTCAAAATTTATCATGTACTGTCCCTTTAAGAATTCAAATTTGACTATTTGCCATCTAAAACCTGCCGAATTGGTGTTTTAGCCTATGGGGGACCTCCTACAATTTGGAGTCGTTTGCTGGACTTTTAAAAAAAAAAAGTAAAAAACATTTTTTTGGGGTGAAAAAACTTGAATCAAATTTGATTCGAGTTTGCGGGTCGATCATCCGAAATTAAAAATTTTAAATTTTTTAATAATTATCGATTGGTCCTTTTTTTAAGGGGAGTTTATGGGAGTTTTTATAAACTCCCATAAACTCTAAATTCGACCCTTGATAAATATGCCCCTTAGTGTTCAAAGCCAAAGAAAGACCACAATCAGTCATTTTTTTTGCACTTGCATACTGCATTGTACAAATTACATTGAATATATTATTATGGTTTTATACATTACATTTGCATATATTAAATGCTAATCATGTTTCATTCCTTACCGCAATTCTCTTCATCGTCTCCATAAATACAGTCTTGTGCCCCATCACATATCTGGTTGGCACTGATACAGGTGTAGGAGCTGTTACAGTATATTTGGCAGGTTGGCAAGGTCGGAAATATTAAGGGTCCTGTGGGTTCTGTGAATGTAAAAAAAATCTTTCTCTGCACTTTACTGAAAAACATACTTTTTACTATAACAATATCAGCAGATAGGGGCTAGTAAACAAGTGTGTAGATGTATGGTTCCCAAACATGGGACTCAAGGGCTTGTTTTCAATGCACCACTTAGGGGCAGATTTAATAAGGTTTGAATAGTAAATTCGTATTTTCAAAAAAAAAATTTCAGTCAAAACTCATAAATTCGAGTTTGAAACCACCAACTCGAATTTCAATGTGTGAGATTTATCACACTTCGACCCTGGAAACAGTTCTAATATAACTATTATCCACCTAAAACCTGCCAAGATCATGTAGAAGTCAATGGCAGAGGTCCCTTGAACTATTTGAAGATGTTAATTGAGCCAAATTTTTGCCATGTTTCACTTCGAACATGAGGTGCCATAGATTCCAATGGGAGAAAAAAATGTTGCGCATCCAAAAAAACATTGATGCATAAAAGAGGGAATTTGATTTGAGTTTTCAGGTTTGGACTATTTGATAAAATTTTAGACGTTCTAATTTTTTCATAAATAACATACCAATCGAATTGTGAATAAAATCTAATTAATTAGAGGTTAAAAAAAAATCACATTACTTTATTGGATGTTATTTACCAAACCTACGAATGCAAAAATCTGGAAAAATCTGAAAAAATTGTGAAAATCGGATAAAAAATCTGAAAAAAGCGTGAACATTGGATTTTTTCCCATAAAGCAAATTTTGGGATTATGTAATAATAAATAAGTGTAAAAAAAACCTGAGTGGAGTTTGTAACAGAAAATATTGCGATAAATGTGGATTTTTATAAACAACCCACTAAAATATGACCTTTGATAAATAATCCTTTTAGTGTACAAAGTGTAAGAAAAGACCACAATCAGCCATTTTTTTGCACTTGCATACTGCATGGTACATTGTGCTAATTACATTACATATATTATTATGCTTTCATACATTACATCTGCTTATATTAAATGCTGATCATGTTTCATTCCTTACCGCAATTCTCTTCATCGTCTCCATAAGGGCAGTCTTGTGCCCCATCACATATCTGGTTGGCACTGATACAGCTGAGAGAGAGGCTACATGACGTTTGGCAATTTGGTGAGTTTAGGATTATTAGGGATCTTGAGACTGTAAAAAAAAAAAAGATTGGAAAACATTATTTTTTAGTATAACAATATCAGCAGATGGCTCTGGTAAGGACTTCGTAAAGTCAGCTGCTCGCTCCTGAGAAGTTCCTTTTAAAAAGTGAAATATTGGGGCACATTGTGAAAGTGAAAATTTGGCGTAGTTTTACCAAAAATTAAGATTTTCCTCAACATTAGTGATGGGCGAATTTATTCGCCAGGCGCGAATTCGCAAAAACGCCTGCGAAAATTCGCGGCAAAAATTTGCCGGCGTTTTTCGAAAAAACGGGCACTGGCGTCAAAAACGGGCGCCGGCGTCAAAAACGAGACGCCGGCGCCTTTTTGAAAATTTTTCGCAGTTTCGCGAATTTCGCGCGAAATTCGAGAATTTTCCGGCGAAACGACTCAAATTCGCCCATCACTACTCAACATTGTCAATTTACTAAAAGGACACTACACTAGCCCGTTTTAGTGAATTACATTTGCAGTGGTGAAAATTCTTCTTGCATTGGTGTAAACCCACCTCTCTTCTACAGATGAACTTTCTCCAGTGAAAATTCCCCAATTCACTAAGAGCACAAGTGCATATTTTTGCAAAAGAGAAATTTCTCAAGGTTCAGTCTGGCAAACTTCCATTATTTAAATAGCAGACACTTTTTAATCCCCATCATCACCCTTCCCATGCTGATTTTCTCCATGGTGAAAATTCTCTAGAGAAAAATTTCTAGAGAATTTCCCCCACTGCTATATATTGGAAAAATATACTGGTGAATTTTCACAAAGAATTTCCACCAGGAGAAAATTCACCACATTTCTCAATTTCTTACGATTTTTAGTAAATATGAGATGTGTTGTGAAAATACAACTGGAGAAGTGAGGTGAACTTTGGTGAAGTTAGATGAAGAGAAAGTGCACACTTTAGTAAATAAATCCTATTATATCTTTGGCATATTAGACTGGGTGCCAAAATGTTGATATAAATTTGATTTCTTTCATGTATGATTTACACTTTTTTACTTTCTCCTTTTGAACATTCCTTAAAGAAAAACTATACCCCCCCAACCATGTTTGTCTATATAGAAATCTATTGCATAAAATAGATCATATGCATCATTTAAATAAACCATTTTCATAAAAATATACTTTTAAGTGGTATGTGTCATTGGGTAATACCAAATAGAAAATTGCCATTTGAAGAATTAAGGGCCACCCCTGTGTGACTGTACGATTCACAGTGCACACAAACAAACCAGGTGCACACATACATGTTAGGTCACATGAGCCAATTAATGGGCAAAGTTCTGTCCTTTACTCCCACACTTCTTCCTGTTAGAGTTAGAGCTGCAGTATTTCTGGTCAGGGGATCTCTGAGGGAACAAGGTTGCCTCCTTTTGGCAACGCTAAATCTGGGTGGGGGATGAGGCCATGATCTTTCGGGGTGCGGATGGTGAAATTTTGAGGTGGCCCAGTGACATCAGGGGGTGGGACTATGACATGGAGATCAGTAATTGACCAACCATTGTGTCATTTACTTCTGACAGTCCTATCCGGATTTTTTAATTTGGTAATCTGGGCAGTCAGTAATCACCCGCCCTTCCGGAAACCAGACAGATGGCAACCGTGTTAACAAGGAATGTCAGGTGTCTTATGGGAGAGCTGGTTCCTCCGGTCGTCCCCCAGTTCTGCATAGTAGAACGCAAGGCACCTATGTATTCCAGAATGCATCTACAGTTTAAAGTGTGTCTGTTCATAGTGACACAGCACATCACTACACTGACATTTGTCTCTCCAGCTCTTAAAGAAGCCAAGTGCTATTTACAAATTGCTTGGTTATTGAGTTTAGACTGGTATCTTAGCTTTTTTACTTACTTCTGATTTACCTTTTGTGACCTGTGCCTGAACAATTGCCTGTGACTCTACGCTGCCTGCCCTGACCCGCATCTGTCTACTATCTCCTGCCCGAACCCGCTGTACAGGTATGGGACCTGTTATCCAGAGTTTTCGGGACCTGAGGTTTTCCGGATAACAGATCTTTCTGTAATTTGGATTTTCATACCTTAAGTCAACTAGAAAATCATGTAAACATTAGATGAACATAGTTTTCTTCCAATAAGGATAAATTATGTCTTAGTTGGGATGAAGTACAAGTTACTGTTTTATTATTACAGAGCAAAAGGAAATCATTTTTAAAATGGAGATTATTTGGATAAAATGGAGTCTGTGGAGATGGCCTTTCTGTAATTCAGAGCTTTCTGGATAATGGGTTTCCGGATAACAGATCCCATACCTGTGCTGCAATATTGGGCTCTTTAGCATCGCCCTACTTTTGTGCTTCCCATTCCCGCGGGTCGGGCGGGTTTGGGCCGACCTCACACGTTTTTTTCCGGGTTGCGGGTGCGGTTGAGCTCTTCTCACTGCTCTCCCCACCCCCGACCTTCTAAATGCTGGCTTCCGACTTCCGGGTTGAGTTTTTATAGACGTGCCCCTCTCGCCTCACCCCTTTTGTGACATCATCGGCAGGTCAGTGCAGGTCTATAAAAGAGACCCTGAAGTTGGGCGCAGGCGGGCGCGGGTGGTGGGAGGTCGGGTTGCGGGCGGGTCTGGGTCGGGAAAAGCCCAACCCACACATCACTAGTTCCTACTATCAGGCAAGCCTCTGTGAGGTACTTGTGGGTCTTGAATCAACTGAGAAGTGGCCTGAAAAGGAGGAAAATACAGGGCTACTGAAATTAGCTCTTTGTTGATCTGGGGCCTGGGGAGTCAAAAAGGATTTGTTTGCCCTTCTGAGTCTAATTGGAGAGGCTACAGATGGGATTTCTCCCGTCCTTGTATAAAGTAGCAATTAGAAATTAGAGGTTTCATTTAGACAAAAAGTTGAGTTTGACACAGGTCTTTTCAACCTCAACTACTACTTTATAATGTTACATAACATAAGATATAATTCTGATAAATGTTCACATGTGGGTAGGTATTTAAAATGAAAATGAGCTCATTCAGTTGGACTTGTATAGAAACACTATAAATATAAATGTATTTTTTTTGTACTTAACTGATTCCACGATGATGTCCCAATCCCCTTAGGCTCACAGTGTAATGCAACCCTTCCCTAACTTTGTTCCATTGTGAAGTGATGGATTCTGGGATGTGAAGTCCCTCTTATTATTATAGTGGGTATTGCAGAGAATCTATGCAAAATCTATGGAAAACTAATGGCTACAAGACACGTTGAGGTTGTGCAATTTGCTTAGACCTTTTTGCAGTCGGCCAGTATAGCAAATTATCCCATCTCTGTGCAAATGCTTTAAAAATAGCTTGGAAGACAGACAAATATACATAGAGTATTGTATATTGTGTGTATAACAGAATATAAACATTTTTTCTTACCAAAATACCAGATCAGTACTGCAGCCACAATCACTAACAGTTTGATAGCAACTATAATAGAAATTACACAAATCTTCTTTCCTTTAAAAAAAAAAAAACAAAGAAAAAAAACATTGTTAATAGAAAGCCAGTTTTTATTATTTTGGGTAATTCGAGAGCTAAATAAATGAAGTAGTTTAGCCAATGATTGGCCATGGGTGCTTATAAGGAAATGGACACCATATTACATTTGCAGCCCTCATTCATCCTTATTACGGGTAGTGATGGATGTGAGCATTGTTATGGGGCACATCAGCAGTCACAGCTACTTGGGGGTGATGGGAAGGGAGCTGGGGAACAGGAGTCATGTGGAAGTTTTAGGTCTGAGGAGAGGGGTATAAGGGGACTGTCTTTAGGGTTCTGAATATGGTGGGGGAACAGGTGATCTCCACAAGTTGCTATTTACGGGGAGTTACTTGGATAGGTTTTACTCTGTTTACTAATTGTCTAATGTAAAGTTATGTTATGGTTAACTTATGGTTAATATGTTGGCTGTCGCCTTTATAGTATTTAAAAAGTGGGTAATAATATTTGGGGGAAGAAAGGGACCAAGGCTTGTTGCTGCCCATATCATGGGGTGTACTAGTCTAGGTTCACCAAGGTGGGATTCAGCCAAATCTTTTTTTGAAAGATTTGGTATTTGGCCAGATCAAAAAAAAATTTAGATTTAGGGTGTTGGAATGCCAAAAACTCGAAAAAAAATAGATTTTTTTTTTCTCTAAAATTTGAATTTTTAGTGGAAAAACAACCTCAAATTTTTTGAGATTTATTATATTCCTAGGCTGCAAAAAGTCAGAATAGGTACCTATCCTATTTGGAAATTTTTGTGGTCTGCGACGGAATTAGCCTGACTTTTCAGGCAAAAATCTGAAAAATGAAATCGATTTGAGTAAAAACTGCAGAAAAGTTTGCACAATTCAGGTTTTCGCTCAATTTTATCAAGTTTTTCCCTGATCTAATTAAAATGTGCTTTTTTTCAAATAATAAATAAGGTCAAATTGTGGATGCTAGTTTGGTCAGACTTTTTTTATTTAAAAAAAAATCAGAAAAATTTGGAATTTGATAAATGACCACCTTAGTGTATACCTAGAGAGAGTGCCAGAGCAGGGTGTTAATTTTGTTTTAAGGAGACGTGCTGCCTTGTGATTGGTTAGCTTGTATGATTTATTATTGTTTTGAAACTGTTGTATTGTCCAAACATGTTGAGCAACTCAAACAAATTCCTTTGGTGTCCCTTTAAAGAAGTGCATTGTATGACTGTATAGAAATCAGTGCATTTGGCAGTTTACATCAGACTAGTCTCCGGTTGAGCAATATTGTCACTTTGATTTAAATATTGCATCAAATATTCATCTTTTACTTACTGTGATGTAATTACATGTTACTTAGATACATGAGTCTTCTGCTGAGTATATTGTGAGCCAGTCCCTAAGCTCAAGTAAAGGACTGCAGCCAAAAGCAGACTGAGAATGTGCGGTGCCTCAGCTGAAAACAAAGTTGGGGAGCTACTATGGGCATCTATAGGGCTGAGGGTTCCTAGGGCTGGTGCAAAATCCCAAAACACATTGTACATCTTATCTAGCCACATTCTTTGTAAGGCCCTTAAGGATATGCAAACCTTAAAGGAGAACTAAACCTCCCTAATGTGAAAAGCCCTTCCACTACACTCCATAGTGCCCCCTCCCTGCTTCTGCTCCGTATAGTGTATTAGTGAAAAACGTGTCCCTAATTGTGAATCTCACATATCCATGCAGAGTAGCACAGCGGAGCTCAAGGGCACCATCTTCCATATCTTAGGTTTTCTTCAGGACGCATGTGCAGTTGGAGAAAGCAGGGAGGGGGACTATGAAGGGTAGCGGATGGGGCCTTTCACATTTGGGGTATGTTATCCTTTAAACAAATGGGTGTAACATTGCTCAGAGTGCTCTTCTAAACACTTTATATCAGATTCAAAGCTATTATGCGGTTTATAAACTTCTAAATGAATGGCTTTTGGAGCAGCGCAACCTGCTGGCCACTTCTTCTGAAAAAACGGTCAAGAAGATGAATATGTTCAGGAGAAAGTCAGAGAACTGCTCTGAAGTAACCTTGCTCAGAAAAGACACGAGAAAGATCACTTTCGTTTTCTGATCTCTTTCCTGAGCAGAGCAACATCAAAACAGTTCTGTCTTCCTTCTGAACATCTTCTTCTCTGCGGTATGGTTGGGGGAACTGACCAGCAGGTGGTGCTGTGGTTACAAAAATCAATACTTGAGGAATTTATAAACAGCTTTATAACTTTGAAACAGAAAAAAATAATGTATATTGCAAATGTGCCAAGAAGAGCAGCCTGTGCAGTTATACATTCATTTTGTTTAAGGTTTAACTCCCCTTTAAGATTTTACTCCATCTAATGCTTATGTAGAAGGCAAATAAATAAAAAAAAAACTCAGTTCGATTGCTCTTTTTGAATTCGAAGTTAGAAGTTTTTTTTAACTTCGACCTTTGATAAATATGCCCCTTAATGTAACTGAGTGTTGTTCTTAGATCTACCAGGCAGCTGTTATCTTGTGTTAGGGAGCTGCTATCTGGTTACCTTCCCATTGTTCTTTTGTTTGGCTGCTGGGGGAGAGGAAGGTGGGTGATATCACTCCCAACTTGCAGTAAAGCAGTAACTGAAGTTTATCAGAACACAAGTCACATGACACATGGGAAACTTACAACTTGTCTAGCCCCATGTTAGATTTCAAAATTGAATATTAAGAAATCTGTTTGTTCTTTTGAAAAATGTCAGTGTAGAATTTGCTGGAGGGGCAATATTGACTTAAGTGTTTTGAAAAAAAAACAAAAAACTTTTCCCATGACAGAATCCTTTAAGTTTGAGCTTTCATTTGTTAAAACACTTACCTCGACTCCAGGGTGGTGATCTTCTTGGAGGTGCTGCTCCAATCTGGCCAGCATTTGCTTGGGCACTATATGGTGGTGGTGCGGGCTCCACTGGGATGGTATAGAGAACTGATTCATAAACAGGTGGTACAGGCTGCTCATAGTTATTCTTGTTGGGTTGGATGACAGTCTATGTTAAGCAAAACACATACAAAATAAAGGGCAGTTATGGAGACCATGTCAAGAGCCCTTAGTGCTCATTGAGGCACCCCTTCAAGGGATGGGCGAATTTGACCCGTTTCACTTCGCCAAAAATTCGCCAACGGCCATTAAAGTCTATGGGCGTCAAAAAAATGTTGTCGTTCTGCAAATTTTTTTTGACGCGCATCTTTTTTTTTTTGTTGCACGACGCCATACAAGTCTATAGGCGTCATTTCTGCGACAAAACAAGGCGAAAAAATTCGCCCATGCCTGACCACTTCTTTCTTGGTCTGACTGAAGGGTGTAACCCCCATTGCGGTTGGTGTTTTTTGCCACTTACTTGCACGTCTGAATGATATGTGAGTTAGAGGGTGGGATGGCAAATACTTGTGCGCTCCCTGTTTTTTACACTTTGAACACTGCCATTTACGTTTTAATGAGCCTGAACGAGGCATCTTGGAGAGACAACGTAACATTTTTGACCATATTTAAGAAGTTGGGCTTAATCTATAACAACCAATTAGATATTTTCTTCAACATTCTGTCTTCACTAGAATAAACAAAGCTACATGCTGATTGGTTACTGAAGGTTAAAGGACTTAAATACACTATTTAGCACATCCAGTATATTGGTTATTCTTTGAATTTTAGGTACTCATATGTCCCTAGGTGGGTTCTCATCCTCCATTTTCATTCATATATATATATATATATATATATATATATATATATATATATATATATATATATATATATATATATATATATATATATATATATATATATATATATATATATATATATATATATATATATATGACAAGGACGATAAGGCAACACTTTGCAAAAAAGTGTGTTGGAAAACAAAGTGCATTTATGATACATTTATAATCAAAGCATAGAAGGTGCCCTTTGTGAAGCCAGAAAAGATAGTACAAAAATATTCACAAAACCACATGCTTTTTAAAAGGGGTAGCAGAAAGTGATTTCACAAAACCTTCTTAAAGGGATAAAGATATGATATATGCAGTTTTGTTTTTGTTTTTTGCTTTAAATTGAAGTTACTAAAAGTTAATGCAAATTATCCCCTTTAAGCTGTGTCAAAGTTGAGAAATATAAACCTTCTGTAATTGTGTATCATGGGGCATTAAATGAACAGTAACACCAAAAAAAAAATTAAAGTGTTTTAAAGGAATGCTAATATAATGTAGTGTTGCCCTGCACTGGTAAGACTGGTGTATTTGCTTCAGAAACTCTGCTATAGGTTATATACAAGCTGCTGTGTAGCCATGGGGGCAGCCATTCAAGCACAGGATACACAGTAGATAACAGATAAGTACTACTATAGTTTATATAAACAAGCTGCTGTGTAGCCATGGGGGCAGCCATTCAAGCACAGGATACACAGTAGATAACAGATAAGTACTACTATAGTTTATATAAACAAGCTGCTGTGTAGCCATGGGGGCAGCCATTCAAGCACAGGATACACAGTAGATAACAGCTAAGTACTACTATAGTTTATATAAACAAGCTGCTGTGTATCCATGGGGGCAGCCATTCAAGCACAGGATACACAGTAGATAACAGATAAGTACTACTATAGTTTATATAAACAAGCTGCTGTGTAGCCATGGGGGCAGCCATTCAAGCACAGGATACACAGTAGATAACAGATAAGTACTACTATAGTTTATATAAACAAGCTGCTGTGTAGCCATGGGGGCAGCCATTCAAGCACAGGATACACAGTAGATAACAGATAAGTACTACTATAGTTTATATAAACAAGCTGCTGTGTAGCCATGGGGGCAGCCATTCAGACCCAAAAAGGAGAAAGGTAACAGGATATGCAGCAGATAACAGATTAGCTTTCCTTTTTTGATGTTACTGTTCCTTTAAACAGTCCATAGGCACAAGGATGCTGATAACAAGAGCTATTGTCTGCTCTGTAAATCAGTTGTTTTAGCCTGTCTGGAAGATATTCAAATCTGAACTTGCATTTTGCTAAAGCCAACAGAATTTCGACAGTTATCAGACGTAACTAAGTACAGTATACATTTTCTTCACTGAAGTCTGTGAAAGTTAATGTAGTGTATTTATAGGGGACATATTGTGTGAAAAAAACATGAATGAGCCAGTGCATTATACTTTTCTAAATACAGAAGAATGTGCTTAGAAAAGTTGCATTTTTGAGCCTCTTTATCAAATATTTCTCCAAAAACTCTAGGACAGGAACCAATCAGGAACTAGGCAGACCTAACAGGGGACTGCAACATATCTTTGTTTGTAGATATGCTGGGCTGTGATTGGCTACCCACTCCTACTCTGCTTCTTACAAGGACCGTTAGGACACACCCACGACTCATTTGAAACAGAGACCATAGTTTATCTATGGGAAGCTCCAGTAAAGGGGCATTTTGCATATTGCTATTATATCATCACTGATTGCAACATACTGTAGCTTCAAACCTGTGTTTTCATTTAAAATATCCATGTAGATTATAGCGAAAAAACCTAGCCTATGAGTAAGTGCCCCAACAGGCATGAAACGCGTCAGGCCATGTCCTAATATTTTTTAATAACTTTTGTATTTTTTTACTTGCTGCCTGAACACTTTTTTGGAGGAACTCACATTCTTGGTTTTGATTCTTATAGAGAACAAACTCCATTACCAGTCTTACCAGATATATTTAGTTTAGTTAAAACAACAGCCACCTACCACATCCATTTCAGTCTCAAAATTCAGAAGGCCGTGTGCTGAATTCGCAAAATCTAGAAATAAAAACAATGGACCGGAAAACAATTAATATTTATAAAATAATATATACATGTAAGAAAACATACAATGCAACTGCATGCTCATTGAAATGAAATGTAGATTTGGCTATGAAATATTTAGCAGAAATTAGAAGATAAATGATTAAAAACTGTTCTTATCGAGGCAAAAAATCCCTTTCCCAAAAAGACTGGAGCATTGCTGAATCTAATGGGGCAAGTGACCTAAATAATATGATTAGAATTAAAGTAGCAAACCCTGTTTCCCTGCACTCCTCAACAAAACTTTACTCCAGTTGTTGCTGGACCACAAATCCCAGAAAAATGGAACATATAGGGGCAGATTTACTAAGCTCAAGTGAATGGCTTGAATATCAAAAAGTTCGAATTTAGAAGTAGATTTTGGGGTACTTCGACCATCGAATAGGCTATATTCGACTTAAATTCGAACAATTCGAAGTAAAAATTGTTGAACTTTTCAACCATTCGATAATCGAAGTACTGTCTCTTTAAAAAAAAACTTCGACTTCATACTTAAATTAAAGCTACCAAAGTGCAATGTTAGCCTATGGGGACCTTCCACAGCACTTTTCTATGTTTTTTTTGGTCGAATAGAAATCCTTCGATCAATCGCTAAAAATCCTTCGATCAAATGATTTTTATTCGCCCGCAGATTCGCCAAATTTGTTGAAAAAACATCAAATTCGATATTCGAATTTGAAGTTTTTTAATTCGATGGTCGAATTTCGAAGTTTTTTGTACTTCGAAATTCAACCCTTAGTAAATCTGCCCCATAATGAAGGTTGAGGCATGCTGGGAGTTGTAGTCCAGCAGCATCAGGGTTGTATTCTTAAAGCAATATTGCACAATAAAACGTGTCCCCAAATCACCACAACAAGCAACTGCTTTAGTAAAAAATCCTCCAATGAGAATCCCAGCTGATCTGTGTAAATCCGGCTCCATGTTCTTTGTTCCTGCAACTGGAGTTGGAAGCTTTAAGCCCAGTTTCCCAGCACTGAACAAGTCTGTCCTTTATCCCCATGTTTGATTCCAGTGTCATATAATGAAGAAAAAATTTCATAATTATCTTTATATGTGAGATAAGAGCAAAATGCCTGACAGACCCGGGAATCAGTATTTTCATTGTTCAATTCTTTTGCATTTATAATGAAGTTTTTAATTAGGGGAATACATTTTCTTGCATCTATAATTATATATTTCAGCAACTTCTATAGAGAACTAGGGGGCGCTGTGTGACAGTGTTAAAGCTGGGTTTACATCCCCTTTAATTCAAGAATATTTGAAAGTGGGATATATGTATAATGGCTCGGCGTTTCACATACAGGTTTGAGTGCACCTAAACCCATCAAATCATTTTTTTCTAGTATATTCTGCCTGGTTGCACTCATGAACTTGCATGAGTTGCTTGAGTTGCATTTCATTGTTATGCATTTTATTAGATTTTTCTAGAAGCAACTTGCTGCATTTTCTTTTGCAGACAATAGAATAAAAGGATGCATTTGGAACTAACAAAAACACAATTAGCGGCCTTTTTATTAAGCCTCAATTTTTTGTTGCCAAGTTTTTAAAGGGGAAAAACTAAAAATTTTTAGGGAGGAACTCCACGGGCAATTATGACACAATCCGACTCGCTGCGCAAAAATGCAGGCATCAAGTCAGATGCGATGGAAATAAGGTAAGTAATAGCATTGTCAGATGGTGTTGCAGCGTTGATCTGACGCGAAACGTCTGTCTGAAGCACTGCGTCTGCATCCGACAGTCATGTCGCATTGGATGAACGCTGTGACTTCATCCGACCTTTCCCTATATTACCTTATTTCCGTTACAGTCAACATGAAACCAGCGTTTTTGCACAGCGTGTTCGATCGCACCAAAATTGCCCATGTGTATAATATACACTTTATTATACACTTCAGCTCAAACCGGTCAAACTCATGTAGAAGTCAATGGCAGATGTCCCTTTTACAATTTGAAGATGTTTCTTGCCATAGTTATAATCTGCGCTGATAATCTGAAAAAATTTTGTTTATCTGGTGACAATTTAAAAAGTTGCATAATTCTAGAGTCCAAATAAAAAAATTTGCATGATACGGATTGTAGCGTGACTTAGTGGAGACTTTTTCTGACCAGAATTTTTGATCAATTAGGACAATTTGTGAATGTGAGTTAGGGCGAATTTAATTCTATAAAAAAATGTGAAATTTTTTTTTATAGAATTTTTTATAAAAGAATAGAATTTTTTATAAAAGTTTTAATAAATACCACCCTAAATGTCATAAATGAAAACAATAAATAAATACAAGTAATAGGCCATAAAATGTTTACATCAAGGGGGTATTTACTAAAACTCACATTTATCTATTTTTTTTTTTTTGATTAAACAAAGTCGACCTTACTCCCATCCATGAATGCAACACATTTATCAATAATTATTCTCGAAAAAGTCAGTGAGAAAAAAAGTTGTGACAAAAGCTTTTTCGAAGTGCTGATCCGAAAACTTGACTCAAATTGTTGCAGCGAGAACTCAAATTTATTTGATGAAAACCAGCGCAGATGTCGATGACAAGAAATATCTTCAGGGACAGCTGCCATTGACTTCTACATGACCTCAACAGGTTTTAGATGTAGTGATGGGAGAATTTATTCAGTAGGCGTGAATTCGCAGTGAATTTACACAATTCGCAAATAAATTCACAAAACGGGCGCGAAAATTCGCTGCCAAAAATTCGCCAGTGTCAAAAAGAATTTGTCAAAAACGGCGCCATTTCACACATTTTTCGCCGTTTCGCGGGAAATTCTAGAATTTTTTCAACGCCGTTAATTTGAAAAATTTGAGCTCTAATAAATTGGCCACAAATGGTGTTGAATGCATGTGATATTTAATAAGGGAATGCTGTTCTACTTCCTGATTTGTTTACCCTGCCCATTATCATTCCTAGAATCATTAGGCAGAATCAACAAAGATTGACAAGATTATACATTTTGGCTGGAGATTTCTGAAGGCACCTCCATTGCTAAATCAAGAAGAAGGAAAAATGGCATGCGGTGCACCGGTGGTGTAACTAGAGTGCGTCAAGTGCAAAAAAATCTTCAGAGGGGTCCAGCACACTCTGATCCCCATCCTCCCGCCCACTTCCCATCCCACGCATGCCCCGCCCCCACCCCACCCACTCCCTGACCCCACCCATTCCCACCCAACTAGTGATTTTTGGTGATTGCCTGATATGTCTGATCTTTCTATTTTAAAGTCGAGGCTCATTATTTTTACTGGACTTGTGAACCTATTGGTGGGCCAGTAAGATCAGTGTATACAGCGTTTCTAGTTCTAGCCTTTAGTTCCTCTTTTAGAACAATAAGCCATTTGTATTGACGTGGCATTAATTGAATTCATGGAAAAATTCTTTCCAGGCTGCAGCCATCGTCACACTTTGTAAACACATTACTCAGCAATTGCAACATTGGTATATTATTGGCACACCTGTAAGTAAAACAAAATAATCTTTGTGTTGATAATATCCCAAACAACTTGCAGGTGCATATCAAGCATTAAATAAAAGATAAATTCTTCTAACTTTTGAGATAAACGCAGTACAGAACATAATAGAGATTTGTACCCATTGTACATTAAAGCCTTACAGACCCATAGAATGACCTGGGCCACAATGATCTCATAAACTATTTGAACTACAATAAACCCAAATCTACAGTAGCTGAAATGAACCTGCAACAACACCTCCCAGGATTTGGAAAAACATAACAAGGGGAAGACCCTTGTTGGACGAGATCTACGTGCACCCAAGTATTTTCAACGAAATGGATAAAATGTCCAGGTCACAAAAGGGCAAGTCAGGCATCAACACCCAGAGCAACAGAAAAACTCCAGGCAGCAGCAGGAACATATGTGTAAAAGAAACGGATCCGCACACACACCGATTATTCAGCCACCAAACATCAACGTTTCGGGGGGGAACACCCACCCTTCATCAGGATCCTGATGAAGGGTGGGTGTTCCCCCCCGAAAACGTTGATGTGTGTGCGGATCCGTTTCTTTTACACATTGGTTGCTAAGGGACCCGGCCGGGTCAACGGAAGGAACGCACCACCAGCTTGCAGGATTGGTGAGCTACAGGTGTGCGGTAGGAGAATTACATTGTAATCAAGCAGCAGGAACATGCCATCATGAGACAGTGGCAAACTATATAAAGATTTACAACTATAGGGATGAGGAACCTTCCTAAAAACCACTTCAGACATCCATTCAAGGGGCCTGTATATGATTACGTTGGCCTCCTGATTGGATATTGCAATTGCTTACAGACAAAAACAGAATACTATTATGTCTCATCCACAAGGAATCATATGATGGACCCATACCTTGAAAGCTAGCCTGGATGAGGGTTATTACCTGCTTCCACAAATATTCAGTTATACAGAAAGTGCCATAAGTGGACAAGTGATCCCACAATAAACATATACAGAAAATAAAACCCAAAAGCTCTACATCCAGCCAACATAGACAGTGGGCTGGGACATCTATATTAAGTAAATTAATATTTTCCCAAACTAAAAATAAAACAGGACCACACCTGCTTGACCTACTAAGTCTGTTTGTCCTGCATTCTGGAATGGATGGAAGCACAAGTCTCCCAGATAGAGACATCACGTAATAAACTATTGCAAATAAACACGGGTCAGTCACGGAGGTATCAAAACACACCACTGTAGACTGCGATTGTAAAGACCATAAAGGACATGTAACCCACCATTGGATGTTTCTCCCAGTGGGCTCAAAGCAGGTGATTATTTATGAATTCCAGGCTTGGAGGGAAGTTTTGGTTGTATAAAAACCAGGTGTACTGCCAAACAGAGCCTCAATGTAGGTTGACAATCCACATAGGGGCTACTAAATGGTCAATTACTGCACTTATTTGGCACCCCAGAAACATTTGTCATGCTTGTCCTACTCCCCAACTCCTTTTACTTCTGAATGTTGCTCATGGGTTCTAAAGGTTGGGCTTCCCTGACCATACGGGAAACCCAGATCACCACAAATTATAGCCATGATTTCAAGCTTTCCATGCAAACATCCAAATGAACCCATTTTAGGAATAAGAAACATGAAGAACAATCCCCAAGGAAAAGACATCTTATAAAGAAATTAAAAGTATTCTTATAAAATAGAAACAAATGCTATAAAAAGGATTACCTTGCTGGTGCTACACTCTTG
The DNA here is from genome assembly GCF_017654675.1 of Xenopus laevis. Taxonomy (NCBI): domain Eukaryota; kingdom Metazoa; phylum Chordata; class Amphibia; order Anura; family Pipidae; genus Xenopus; species Xenopus laevis. The sequence goes on from NC_054373.1 coordinate 9,754,549, forward strand.
AAGCCCAGGTTTGCAATGGGGAAGCCACCACACCTCTAGCTGATTAACTGATTACATTCATATGAAGCTGATTCAATTATTCCAATCTCAGAGGTTACTAAAGAACTTGGCACTGCATCCGGGAAACACATTCATTTATGTTGCTTCGTTATCTAAATGCAAAGCCCAACATAGTAGACATAATATGGCTGTCAGTAAACATAGCTAGTACTATATTTTGAAAGCCAAAGTAGGAAATAGGCTCTCCTAACTAATTCAATTATTAGATTTATCTCAGGCATGTATACACTGAGCAGGTTGTCTGAGGTTATGCACCCAGCTAACCCTTCTAGGTAAGGGATCTTACACATGGACGTTAAAACATGGTATCCCATAAGGTGTCTTTTTTATGTGTTGCACTATAAAGCACGAGTTAGTAGACCACATTAAAACATAAAAAAGAGATGAGAACATGTTGCATCTTATCTGCTCCTAGCATTTACATATGATACTATGGGTAACATCACCAAAAAATTTGGAGAGAAAAGCACAAAGTGGAAAATATGATGTCCTAACCCAGAGACACCGCTTGATAGGATAGGAAACCAAACTCCTCAAAAGTTCCATTGTTAGTTACTTTAGCCATGCAAGTAACATATTTGGATCTTCCACCTTGTATTTCTCTTGTACGTGAGGTTTCTCTCCCTGTATATGTGTGATGTGTCCAGAATCACAGAGGGGAGAAGAAACACAATATCACATTTGCTCATTACATGGTGTCGAGGAAAGTCATACAGTTTGCTTGTGGACCTAAACAGGGGACTTTAGTAGTAAATCATAATCAGAGGACCAATGCTTCATAGCAGGACTGTGGTTTCATAGGAAGAAAACAGACAGGATTGTGATTGGCTCACTTCTATGCATGCTTAAAGGGAAACTATACCCCCAAAATGAACATTTAAGCAACAGATAGTTTATATCAAATTGAATGACATATTAAAGAATCTTACCAAACTGGAATATATATTTAAGTAAATATTGCCCTTTTACATCTCTTGCATTGAACTACCATTTCGTGACTCTATCTGTGCTGCCTCAGAGATCACCTGACCAGAAATACTACAACACTAACTGTAACATGAAGAAGTGAGGAAGCAAAAGGCAGAACTCTGTCTGTTAATTGGCTCATGTGACCTTACATGTGGTCTGTATGTGAGCACAGTGAATCGTACAATCTCAGGGGACGGCCCTTATTTTTTAAAATGGCAATTTTCTATTTATGATTACCCAATGGCACATACTACTAAAAAAGTATATTATTATGATAATGGTTCATTTACATGAAGCAGGGTTTTACACATGAGCTGTTTTACATAGTATCTTTTAATAGAGACCTACAAAGCACTGCGTATCTTGACAGCGCTATATAAATAAATGATGATGATGATGATGACATTGTTTGGGGGACATAGTTTTCCTTTAATAGGGAATAGGAAGTGACTAGAGTGAGAAGGCACTACTTTATTTATTTATTTGTTTATTTATTTATTTATAGATAGATAGTGGGCTAGCCAATCACAATTTTTTATATTTTAGGGATATTTTAGGGATACTGTTGCAGTTAATAGTAGAATTTTAAAAGAGCAAACAGATTTTTTTTTTACTGCTACACTGCAAGTTGGAGTGATATCACCCCCTTCCCCCCCCCCTCCCCCCCCAGCAGCCCATCAGCAGCCTATCAACAGAACAATGGGCAGATAACAAGATACCTGACATCTCTGGTGAAGGATTTGTTTGCATTGTACTTCAATATGACCCAAGTTGTGCTCCCTAGCACAACCTAGTGGTAGAAATGAGAATAGAAAAAGAAGACATTCCCCGGCACACAAGTCTTCTGTTTGCAGGACAAGCCCTTACCGTTTAATTATGCTGAAATGCAACATTTCAGAGGGGCATGGCCTGAAACTTTGCACTTCCGCATTATTAAATGGCATGGGCTTGTCCTGCAAACAGAAGTCTTGTGTGCCGGTGAATTTCTTCTTCTTGATTACATCGGCGGGTGCCGAAACTTCTATCATCGTGCACCAAGCTACATTTAGGTGAAGTAAGTGTGTGTGGTTGCTCCACACGTTTCTGACGCTATTGCTATAGACATGAGAATAGCACATAAGCAGGAAAAACCCCCTGCTTTTTCCTGTTTGGGTGATCCTTTCATGTCTACTACTAGGTGGGTATAGGAGCATGACTTGGGTCGTACTGAAGAACAATGAGAAAGGGAAAAACAATAGCAGTCTCGAAGCAGTTCCATACTGAAGCTCTGGCTCCTTCTCAAAACTCAGAATCAGGCACAAAGTACTGAGATGGCTCCTCCACACCAATATTACAGATAAAAAAAATACATTTGTTGGTTAAAAAATAAAAATGTTTATGGTAGAATGAATTATTTGCAATGTAGAATATAATTTAAAAATAAAAACTACACCATAAAAACCATGACAGAATACCTTTAAGTGATGGTTTTAAAGTTCTCCATATAGGTTTTACAATTATTGGTATATCCTTCTATCCTTACATTTTTTGGGCATTTTTCCAGAATCGTTCATTCTAAGGGCATTCTTGGTGGCCCCTTGCACATCCCCTACCTTACATATCATTCAGTCTTGTGCAGAGCTCAATGTAGCAGATACAGGGGTCATATAACCATTGCTTAAATAGTCATGGAAGAAACTTTCAATGGGGTTACTCTCCTTTAACTCTTTGCACTGCCTGCTGTGGAGGAGTTCTGATGGACTCCTTGTAGAACCCTATATCTGTGCCTTCAAGAGCTGAATATACTGTGTTCTTTTTACAAGACCTTGTAGACCTTGCATACCTCACTGTGTAATTATAAAGCTAGGCATTCAGGGCTCTGTTTTTATGCCTCCATTCTCCAAAAACTGTATCTGGTCCGGTTAAAACTCCATGACGGTTTGGTGCATTTGACTGGGGATTGAATGAAAACTCAGCTCAGCTGCACAAAAAATAAGTTCTGAGGTTTTTGTGAACCAACAGCCGGTTAACTTCAATAATCTTACTGCCATATTGTATGCTCCACTCACCTCAGATCTTTTCCTCCTGTCTGCTGTCTCTGAGCTAGTAAGTTCAATTTATTGAAACCTTGATGCTGAATAACATATTAGGCCCATAAATCTTTGGACAGACACATTTTTTTTTTAAATTTTGGTTCTGTGCATTACCACAATGAATTTTAAATGAAACAACTTGTTTCACCTGCATGGAGAGCTCCTGTGACCGCATGTTGTCTGTTCACAGCAAAATCTTCCACATACAAGCACCCCCCCCCCCCCGTCAAATCAAATCCAGGGCTTTTATCTGCTTCATTAATAATGAAATAACGAATGAATTGCCCCCAACTGCACACAAATAGCCGATTGTCCAATAACTTTTGAGCACCTGAAATGAAGTGATTGTGTTAAATAAAGATTTAGTTCTGTCACAAATAGTGATGGGCGAATTTGGGTCATTTCACTTTCGCTGAAAAATGTCGGCGCCCAGTGCTACCACATGGGTAGTAGTGGCACCAGCGGAATGACGCCGGCGTGATGACGTCACATGGCACGGCGCCAAATTCAAAATAAAAGGATGCCCAGGACGCCAGTTCAATGGCGGATTACAGGTTCTGTTTGCTTACATTCCTGGGTGCTCTGTAATTGTTATTGGATTTATTATTGGACTTTGACCTTGCCTGAACTTTGACTTTTATATTTTCTGCCTGCCTTGTGATCTCTGCCTGGATACCGACTTCGCTTTCAACCTTGCCTGTACCTTGAACCCCTTGGACTTTAACCCCAAAGCTTCCTCCTTGGTCCTGACTAGTGATGGGCGAATTTATTCGCCAGGCGCGAATTCGCGGCGAATTTGCGCGATTCGCCGCCAGCGAATAAATTTGCGAAACGCCCGCGAAAATTCGCAGAAAAAATTCGCCGGGCGCCGGCGTCAAAAACGAGACGCCGGTGCCGTTTCGCGAATTTTTCGCCGTTTTGCGAATTTCGCGCAAAATTCGCGAATTTTTCGGCGAAGCGAAACGGCGCAAATTCGCCCATCACTAGTCCTGACTGCTCTCCCTGGTGTCAAGAATTAGGTAGGGGGCGCTGGGATGGGGGAAGGGCAAGTCCTTGAGGCAGGAGCAGGTTGATGAGGGCGATGAGTCAGACTGGACCAGGAGCAGAGCAGAACAGGACGGAGAGGGCGAAGATCAGGACTGGACTAGGCAGGAAGAAGAGGGCGATGACTCAGGACAGGAACAGACAATGGAGCAGAAGTGGAACAGGAACATACTGGATGGGACAGGACGGTGCGGGCGTAGATCAGATCAAACTGGGGATAGAGTGTAGATGCAGGATAACTAAGATATAATTGATCCTTATTGGAAGCAAAATCAGCCTATTGGGTTTATTTATTGTGTAAATTATTTTTAGTAGACTAAATGGGGTGGGTCACCTTTAAATAATTTTTTACTATGTTATAGAATGGCCTATTCCAAGAAACTTTGCAATTGGTCTTCATTATTTATTTCTTATGTTAATTATTTGCCTTCTTGTACATTGTTCCAAGTTTCAAATAGGGGGGTCATTGACCCCAGCAGATAAAAAGCAACAGCTCTGTGAGCTTATAATTTTATTATAGTTCTTTTATTATCACTTTTTATTCCTTATCTTTCTATTCAGACCCTCTTCTATTTATATTCTCATTTAGACTACTGATTAGTTGCTAAGGTAAACAAGACCCTAGCGACCAGATAGCTTCTGAAATTGGAAACTGGAGAGCTGCTGAACAAAATGCTAAATAACTGAAAAGCCACAAATAACAGAAGATAAAACTCAAAAAAATGTGAGTATCTACATCATACTGAAAGTTAATTTAAAGGTGAACATTGAGATTGAAATTAGAGAAAGAAACCTTATCTGGATAACCCCAGGTCCCAAGCATAATGGGTAACAGATCCCATAGATGATGCTATTTTCTTTCTTTTTCAACATGTTTATTAGGTTTCCATAAGAACGCAAACAAAATCAATTGACTGTCTCAAATACAAAGCCAAATATTAGTACTAGTGATGCAACGAATCCACTATTTTGGATTCGGCCGAACCCCCGAATCCTTTGCGAAAGATTTGGCCAAAATACCGAACCGAATCCAAACCCTAATTTGCATGGGAAGGGTGGGGTGGGAAGGGGAAAACAATTTTTACTTCCTTGTTTTGTGACAAAAAGTCGCATATGCAAATTAGCATTCGGATTTGGTTTGGCCAGGCAGAATCCGAATCCTGCTGAAAAAGTTCGAATCCTGGCCGAATCCCAAACCGAATCCTGGATTCAGTGCATCCCTAATTATTAAATATACATGAAGATTGCTAATACAAGAAATACCCTGCATAACAATTAAAACTGAAAAGAGTTATTTTACCAAATGAAGAATATGCTCAGGACAAAAAGCCCATCAAGAAAAAATCAATATATGTGCTGTAACTAACCTATAGTGGTATACCATAAGTTCAGTAAATATAAGAATGAAAATGACTGTTTTATAGTGAGTATTATTGATGGGCGTATTTATTTTCGCAGGAGTGGATTAACGGCGAATTTACGCACTTCGCCGACTGCAAATGTTTTAGAGTGACTGATGCGAAAATTCACCGTGGAAAAATTTGTTGTCCGTCACAATTGCCGCATGTCAAAATTATTTTATTACTTTAATGCATTTGGACAAAAGTGGCGAGTGTAAAAATTGTCGCGCTCCTAAAAATTGTCGCGTTTCAAAATTATTTCAATATGTTTCACAAATGTTTGCCATTTCACAAATTTTTCGCCTTTTTACCAATTTTTCTAAATTTTGCGGATTTTTCGGCTTCAAAAAAGCAAAACGGGACAGATTCACTCATTACTAGTAGTGATGGGCGAATTTGGGCCGTTTCGCTTCGCCGTAAAATTTGCGAAATTCGCAAAAAACGGCGCCGGCGTCTCGTTTTTGACGCCGGCGCCCGTTTTCGACGCCGGCGCCCGTTTTTTCGGAAAAATTTTTTTGACGCCGGTGAATTTTTGCCGCGAATTTTCGCGGGCGTTTCGCGAATTTATTCGCTGTCGGCGAAACGCGAAAATTCTCAGCGAATTCGCGCCTGGCAAATAAATTCGCCCATCACTAATTACTAGTAAGTATTCATTAAGTAATGACAAACATTAAGAAAAAATTGTGTTATTTTCAAAACATATCCAAATGATCCCCGTTGTTACATGTGTAAATAACAAGAATGCCTTTGTCCTGCCTATCCACATTATTTACATATCCAGCTCATTAAAGGAGAAGATAAGGCTTTATCAGAAAGATCTATATAAATACACCAGTAACCCCTCAAAGTAATGCTGCTCTGAGTCCTCTGTCAAAAGAAACACTGAATCTCTTTCCTTCTATTGTGTACACATGGACTTCTGTATCAGACTTCCTGTTTTCAGATTAAACCTTCAGGGCTTGGGCTTGAGCATGCTCAGTTTGCTCCTCTCCCCCTCCCTCCTCCCTGCTGTAATCTGAGCTCAGCGCTATAAGTGAGAAGGGAAAGACTCAGGCAGGAAGTGATGTCACACCACATTAATACTGCAGCTCCTATCCTAAACAAACAGAGAGCTTCTAGAGCTGTTTACTCAGGTATGGTAAAACATTCTGCAGAATAAATATTGTGTTATAGCTTGTACTATTGTAGCTAATCTATTAGCAATAAACTGTCTTGGAGCTTTCCTTCTACATTAAGTTGTACAGTATAAGCATAACCATTGAATATATATATTATTATTTTGGCATTTTGTTAATTGGCCTATTACATTTCTTGTCTTATAGACAGCAGTCACCTGGTCATCTATAGATCCTGGAACTTTCCATATCACCTTTCCTTCCCCTGACCATCCTGCCATCCTTCCATCACCCATGGACCAGCCATGTCTTGCCATATTGTTTTAATTTAACTTGTTGTGTTACCGTTACCATTTGTTTATTGCAAAGTGTGTTATTACCTCTCTTTATTGAAACATGTGTTTGCAGATCACGCTGGTGAGTCCACGGCTCACCACATATTAGCTTAGGAAGGAATTTTAATCCATTACCCTGGTCCATATGTTCCAAGCTCATCTAACTGATAACTAGCTCACAGAGTGGCACAAATAAGCAACACAAGGTGGGAATAGACAGTTCAGAAAAATGATGATGTTTGGAGACATGATAATTTACGCGTTTTCCACTTTGTATCTTTACTTAGTTCCATTTCACATGTAGATCTTCTCATGTCTCCAAAAAACAAAATGCTATGTTAAAATTAGTTGAGGAAACATCTGGTAGCTCCAGGATTTATCTCGGTGGCTATAAATGGATTCTGGGGCCTCAGGTAAAATGCTCTCTCTGCCCTGCCCTAAAAATTGCCTCAACTGGGCACCAATTTGGACACGGCTAAATTTAAAGTGGATGGGAATTCAGGTATATAGCATGGCCGGGACTCAGAGATGTAACCTAAATGCCCTAATTTTTCAAGTTAGATTCAATGTGTATACCCAAGGTACTTTAACTTTAACACACACACCATTGCAGACAAGCCAACACTGTAATTCTATGGATTCAGCAATAGGAATATGAATCTACAGTTAGAAATCATTAGCTGTGTTCTATCAATATCATTGGTTCTCAGTTGGAACATCAGAATAAATTCACGAGCATCACTGATCACATGTAAGTCTGCAAAAGATAGAAAAAAGATAGAAACAACTGATGTTATTAGGCAATAGAAATATATCATGCATTCCATTAAAAACGTATCACTAAATATTTGGATAAACAGCTTTACAAGGAAGAAGATAGGCCATAAAAGGACTATTTGTTAAAAGTACACATTGTAAATCAGTGTTATAATGCTCCTCCTTCCACGTAACCGAGTTCAACAAATCTTTTCTTAAACCACAACTACATAGGGTTAATTATAGGCTACAGAGGTTTGCTTTGGCTGATATGTCTTACAGCAAGGTGAATGAGATGGAAAAAATGCATTAAAAAATATAAGGACATATGAAGGACTGAACGTTAATAAATGGAAGTGCTACCACCATCTAAAACAGTGATCCCCAATCAGTGGCTTGTGAGCAACATATTGTTCACCAACTAATTGGATTTTGCTCCCAGTGGCCTTAAATCACATGCTTATTTTTGAATTCCAAGTTTAGTTGAATAAAAAACAGATTTATTGCCAAACAGAGTCTCCTGTAGGCTGCCAGTCAACATAGAGGCTACCAATAGCCAACCACAGCTCATACTTGGCACCCCAGGAATTTGTTTGCATAATTATGTTGCTCTCCAACTTTTTTTACATTTGAATGTGGCTCATGGGTACAAAAAATGGTTGGGGATCCCTGATCTAAAACAAAAGAAAGAGAAGAATATATGTGTAAAAAATAAATGTTCCTTACCCTCATCTGTAAATATATCCATTCCACAAACATTGTCATATTCACATATACACCAGGTTTATTGGGTTGAGAACAACTGACTCCCCAACTGGCGTCACCTACAAGCCACCATGTGCCATTTGTCTTGGTTACTAAAGGTCCACTACTGTCCTCCTATGAAATGAAAATACATCATTTAGAATCCATTTGAATTAAGTAATGGAACGCTGTGTGGTCATAAGTCATTGCACAGTTAAATGGCAAAGGAAAGGCTCATTAACTTGTAGGGGATAGCGATTTATAATAAATATAAATATATTAAATATATTTGTATGTATGCCACACTTAGGGGCATATTTATCAATGGTCAAATTTCAATAGAAAAAACGTCAAAATTCGAATTCAAAAAGACCAACTGAAATTAAGTTTAATTTTTTTTTGGGTCGAATAGTTCTGTTTTCGATCAAATAGGTCCGTATTCGAATTTGATTCGAAGTTTTTCTCCCCCTAAAACAGCAATTCGGCAGGTTTCAGATAGCGAATGGTCGATGTCGAATTTTTCAAGAAACAGTACATGATCAATTTAGATATACGAATTTTCGAATTTTTTTCAAATTCAAATAGAATTTGGACTATTCCCTAGTCGAAGTACACAAAAAGCTCAAAATTCGATTTTTTTTTTCATTCGAAAATTCACCTCGACTTTTGATAAATCTGCCCCTTAAAGGATATATAAGATTTTTATTTTAAAATCCCCTAAAATGATTCAAAACCACCTCCAGAATAACATATCTTTCAACCTGCATTTAGATTTAGTTTGTTTCTCTATTACAGCCAGTTCAAACGCAGCAATTTTAGTTACTTCCTTGTCTAGTGTATAGCTCCTCCCCTTTTGCTATCTGAGCAATCCTCTCTCTCTCTCTCTCTCTCTCTCTCTCTCTCTCTCTCTCTCTCTCTCTCTCTCCAGCTAGGTAGAGGTTTCTCCTGGGCATGAAAAAGCACACCGGCACACAGGATTTGAAGCTGCAGGGCGAGCCCTTGCAATTTTTTAATGCAGTGCAGGTGCACTGCATTAAAAAATTGCAAGGGCTCGCCCTGCAGCTTCAAATCCTGTGTGCCGGTGTGCTTTTTCGTATCTACTTGAGAGGTTTGCCGATTCCTCCATCACCGGGCACCAGGTACTACTATATTGGACGGGTGTCGTGGGTGTGCGATTTCCTCTACAGCTACCTGAACCGTTCTCCTGGGCATGCTCACTGGCTCTGCTCAAATGGATTTATCGGCCACGTGCAATAAGCACCTCTTTAAGGAATTCATAGTTGAAAAGAGCAAGCGTGCTCAGAAAGCAAAAGGGGTGGAGCTTCATGCTAGACAAGGAAATAAATAAGAGCTGCAGTTTAACTGGCTGGACTAGCAAAAAACATAAATCTGAATGCAGTGAGAAAGGTATGCCATTTTTGGGTCTATTTACAAATATTGTAGAGATGAAAAAAGAGGTTTATAAGTTTATATATATATTAGTGATGTGCGCGTCAGGTTTTACCCACCTGATATCCACCCTCCTTCCAACCGTGCCTGCCCGAGCCGACTTCCTTTTATAGACCCGTGCTGACCCGTCCCAGCCAATGATGTCACAAAAGGGCGGGGCGAGCAGACGTGCATCTATAAAAGTTGAACCCGGAAGTCGGCATTGTAAGGTGGGTCGCAGGAGGGTCTGGGTAGAGCTCTTCTGCCGGCCCGCACATCACTAAAATATATCCAGTATACTACACACACACTTGTGCTATATGTGTGGCATTTTAAAGGTGCATCTTTGCACTTTTTTTCAAGTAGTTATGTGACTGCTGTTTGTAAATGAGACTCAATGTGTTGCAGATAGTGAAGGATACCTGACAAGATTCTATATGATGAAGATCAGCACATATCATTGAAGGTGTAATCGCCCCATTATATACAGTAGACTGATTGCACGCTTTCGAGGAAATCAATTGAACTGCTTCCCACTTCAGGGTCGCAGAATTGTTACCTGGAAGTAAAAATGTAAAATAAAAAAATGTTACAATCAAGTAAATGCTTTGGTGCTATAATGGGGTACATAAAAACCAATGTTCATTATGAGTGCAGTGAATAGAACCTGTGCGAAACAAAACTTTTTTTTGTTATTTCTTAAGATGAACAGGACAAATACAGAAACTGAAGCTTTGCCATATTTGGTCCTTTCTAGGGATTATCTTAACACTATATGAGTTCCTCCTTTACCCTTTGTTGTGACTGTTTTAATAGTAGGGGTTCATTATGGGGGGGATTATCTGTGCACTTGGAAACGAATTATCTACCATACAAGGACCAAACAAACTATTCTACTCATTTGTAACACAGACACAAAAGCATAATGCCTACTTTAAAATGCCCATGCGTGGCCCTATATGTGAGTCCCCCATATCTAAAACAGGAGGTAATAAGAAGTCCTGCAATGGTTGGGTACTCTCATTTTTTTCTATATTTTTTATTTACTTAAAATATACCATTTTGGGTATATTGTATAAAGGGCGACCACCAACATGGGGTCTTAAATGGTTAGTAACACCAGGAACTAAAATGCATTACATTTATACATTATATCTGACTTTCATCTGGGGGCAGATTTATCAAGGGTCAAAGTGAATTCGAGGGAATTTTCTGAGTAAAAAAAATTCGAAATTCAAAGTAATTTTTTGGATACTTCGACCATCGAATAGGATACTATGACTTCGACTTCAAATTCAAATTCGATTTGAAGTAAAATCGTTCGAATATTCGACCATTCGATAATTGAAGCAGTTTCTTTAAAAAAAACTTTGACTTCAATACTTTGCCAAATTAAACCCGCCGAAGTGCTATGTTAGCCTATGGGGACCTTCTAGAGCAGTTGTTTGAAGTGAAAAATCGTTCAATCCATGGATTTCATCACTCGCTCGAACAATTTTACTTTGACCGCAAAACGGTATTTATCACTTCAAAATTCGACCCTTGATAAATCGGCCCCCTGGTGTTTGTTTTTTTTAATATATTCTCTGATTTCCTTATGGGGACACTGGTAATATAGGTGTCTCCCTCCCTCTGAAAACTGTAAGTACAGAACACATGGAACCACAGCAGATCAAGATGGCCAGAAAGTCCACCTGCAGGAGATGTGCATAAGATATTGGACATCTATCTATCTAATCATTTAATATATAAAACAGCAACACACATAATATAAACATTTGTTCAGAATTAAGTGGTTTGTAGCTTTCAAGAACAGTACCATTCAAATTCTTTACTCTTGAATCTTTTCTTACCTACAGGTGAGGTCGTACCCCAACCAGATATCCAACATTGTGTTCCAGCCTCCCAGAACATTCCAGAATTGGGTAAGCACACCGGCTGGATGTTACCTGCAAAAATAAGTTTTTTAAGATTTTTTTTTTCTGGTAAGCAATGTTAGCATTTTCTGCAAAGAGTCACAGCTAATGACAGGCTACCAGAGCCTAGCCACTTGGATCCCTCATCGGAAGAACGAAATGTTGCATAGGTTGGGCAGAGGTTTAGCTTTTCTCACTGTAGAAGAGAATGTTAGAAAGAGTTATGTACCCTGACCATAGAAAGAGCTGAACTTCCTGTTTCTACTCCTATTGCTCTGTTGGAGACCGTGTACCATATTGTCTACCTTGCAGGAGTAGTGCACTAGTGATGGGCAAATTTGTCCCATTTTGCTTCGCTGAAAAATTTGCGAATTATCCACAAAATTTGTGAAATGGTGAAAAATGCGAATTTTGACACTGGCGTCAATTCGCAGTGGTCAAAATTGACAGCAGCTTCAATTTTGACTATTTTGTCCAATTGCATCAAAGTCAATGGGCGCACGTTAAATTGACGCAAAATTGTTGGCGGCGTCAAATTTTCACTCCCGTTTCGCAAATTTATTCCCAGGCAGCGAAATATGTTGCGAATTTGCGCCTATTTAATAAATTTGCCCATCACTATAATTCACTAATTAGAATTCTGCTGACTAAAAACGTCATTACAGATGCAAAAGAATTGACCAGTGAGAATGCTGATTCCCAGCACTACGTCTTGTTGTTACATACAGAGATAATTATGTCATTTTGTCTTCATTTTATTACACTGGAGTCAAACAAAGAGAAAGGGACAGACTCGTTCAGCACTGGGAAACTGTGTTTATTTTTTCCAACTCCATTAGCAGAAAGAAAAAAACATTTGATAATATTTTAAGGATGGTGGGATTTGTATTCCATAAAAGACTAATAAAAATGTGGTTGAGAAGTGCAGTGAGTTTACTGTCCCTAACACAAAATGCTGTGTAACAACAAAAGTTTTCTGGTCCATAAATTAAATTGAATGTGAAATTTGTAAATTACAAATAACATCGGACTTAAGAATTGAATTTGGGTCTGTTAAACTGCAAACGTTCATATCTCTGGTTACTTACTGCTAAATGTTATTTCTTTTGTCAGTTTCATAACAGCAATATCGTTAGCATTGTCAGAAGAATTATAACCAGGGAACACAATGATCCTTTCCACGAAAAAACCACTGGCATCATCGGAACTTGGCAAGGTCAGTGCCCCAGCGAAAACCTTCCAGCCAGAAGCACTTGAATTAACTCTAACAGAAAACAATACATTGTATAATGCTCAGTTCCAGGTTTTTTCCCATCATAAAAAAAAACTTATGTAAAATGTGCCATATAGGTACATGGAAGCTAAAATTCCTAGACTGCAGTGGTTAGGACATATGGAAAGGTTGTATATTGGCAGGAACCTGAAGGAACTAATAAATATAAGGTGGTAGAAGTACTGGATGACCAAGAAAACAGAGGCTGGATGAAGTAGAGGCTGATCTGAGGAAACTTCATCCAAGAGAATGGAGAAACAAGGCACAAGGTAGAGAACAATGAGACAGAATGATTAAGGAGGTCAAGGTTCGCAAGGGCTGTAGACTGCATATTACTGGTTAGGACATATGGAAAGGTTGGATAGTGGCCCCCCGGTTCAGATTCAGGCATCAGACATCACAGGCGCCATCTTAAGCCACTTTGGTAATCCTCGGAATGAGACCGGCGTGGTCTCATTCTCAGGGTTGAATTCTTCTTTAAAGGCTATAGACTGCAGTGGTTAAAGGCTATAGACTGCAGTGGTTAGGACATTTGAAAAGGTTGGATAGTGGCAGGACCCAGAAGAAACTAATAAATAGCAAGGCACAAGGTAGTAAATGTGCTAGAAGTTCAAGAAAACAGTGGCTGGATGAAGTAGAGGCTGATCTTAGGAAACTCCATCCAAGAAACAATGCACTACAAATGCTAGAGAACAACGGGACAGGGCCAGGGCTCTTCAAGGGCTGTAGTGCCACTGGGAATAGTAATGTGTGTATATCTATCTGATTTTGTCCATACTGTCTGACCATATGTGTGGTCAGATGATGGGGGGCAATCCCTTGTGGTTCAAAGATCTCCTCTTCAGTTCCTGCTGTTCGTATAGTTCAGTTGTTTGGCTCTAATGAACAGAACAATAGAAATGTGGACCTACATATTTAGGTATGTATGGTATCCATTTGATAGGCCTGTGGGCCAGACAACATAGCTATATGGGTCAGCCTGCTTATGGACACCTTTAGGGCCACACACCCAGGGCCATATCTACCATATTTCTTGATACAGAAAATGCAATTACATGATATCTGAAAATACATGGATTAAAAGGGGGAAGGGAAGGTTATATCCTAATGTGCACAGTAAAGTGTCTACAATACCATCAGGAACCATCATAAAATGATGCTTCCCTAGAAAACTCAACTATCTTGCACCCAGACAATATTACATCCGGGCAGTAGGTACCTTCTCTTCCCCAAGTTACTAAAGGCACAAAGTTTCAACCAAAACCAGTTCATTTTAACATAAAATGAAGATAACTGCTGATATCTTTATATTTAAACTGGGGATAAGAAATCTACACCTCAATAACAAGTATGAGTGAGCAACAACTTACCCATATACACAGTGAGCTGCAGTCACTATCCACTTGGGAGAAATGATGGAGCCCCCACATAAAGCTCCTGTTTTCTGCCGTAGACTGACTTGCCATGGCCAGTTTCCTAAGGAAGTATTAGTTCCTCCTACTGTTAGACTGTTTGCATTATTATAAGATACACCACAGCCTGTGGATAAAGGAATTTAGCCCAGATCAGAATGAAGGTGAAATTAGCAGTAATAACATGACAGACAGAATAAACTGGACAGTCACATAAAACTGGAGAAATGCTAAGATGTCCATACACATGTACATAAATGATTATAGGCAAGCAAATTCAACATCAGTTACAATTAAATCAGTAATTCAGATTATTTCTTTCTACTATCATGCTATAAATCACCTTATATGGCCTTATATCCTTTTTCTGTGTAATAATAAAACAGTAGCTTGTACTTTAAGATATAATTAATCCTTCTTGGAAGCAAAAGCAGCCTATTGGGTTTATGTAGGGAATTATTTATCAAAGGTCAAGTGTTAGAGTTTTTTTTTACCCCAAATGAACTCAAATGACCTTGAAACTCAAATGGTATCTTATTTAAGAAAAAAACTTTAATTGCAAAAAGCAGAATGTGCGAGTCCCACAACCCCGAAAACTTGAATCGATCGAGTTTTTTTTAAGAAAACGTGATAGATTTGAGTATTTTTAACCCAAAAATGTGAGTTTTGATAAAAACAAACAAAAAAATACAACTGGAAAATTTTAATTTTCGAGTAAAAAAGGGATATTGTCATGGGGAAAAAATGTGTTTTTCAAAATGCATCAGTCAATAGAGCTGCTCCAGCAGACTGAAATCCATTTCATTAAGTTTGGAATCTGACATGGGGTTAGACATACAGGGGCAGATTTATCAAGGGTCAAATTTCAAATTTGAAAAACTTTGAAATTCTAATTCAAAAAGACCAACCAAAATTAAATTGAAGGTTTTAATTGGCTGATTTATTAGATCGAATAGGTCAGTTTTCGTTCAAATAGAATCGTACCAATCGAAGTTTTCGCAAAATAAACTTTGATTTTTCCACCAATTGACTCCAAATTGGTTCTAGGAAGTCTCCATAGGCTAAAACAGCAATTCGGCAGGTTTTAGATGGCGAATGGTCGAAGTCAAATTTTTAAAAAGACAGTACATGATACATTTCAAAATTCGAATTTTCAAAAACTTAAATCAAATTTTGACTATTCCCTAGTCAAAGTACACAAAAAATTAGCTCGAAATTTCGAATTTTTTTATTTCAAATTTTAACTTCGAGCTTTGATAAATCTTCCCCACAATGTATTGTCAGTTTCCCAGCTGCCTCCATTCATGTGACTTGTTCTCTGATAAACTTCAGTCACTCTTTATGGCTGTACTGCAAGTTGGAATGATATTACGCCCCCCCCAGCAGCCTAACAACAGAACAATGGGAAGGTAACCACAGTGTCGAACTGGCCCACCGGGATACCAGGAAAACTTCCGGTGGGCCAAGGTGTAAGTGGGCCCTCTTACTTCTAACAATTTGGCCTATTTTATAGTCATTCCATATTTCTAAATGCTAAAAAAATGCTTAAAAATGGAAGAATAAAGTATAGTTAGTAGATATAAAAGACTAGTAGAATAAAGAGGTTGACTGAGGAGAGGAGGAATAATAGTTTGGAAAGTGGGCCCACTGTCTAAGGTTTTCTGGTGGGCCCCTGGCATCCCAGTCCGACACTGGGTAACCAGATAGCAGCTCCCTAACACAAGATAACAGCTACCTAATAGATCTAAGAACAGCACTCAATAGTACAATCCAGGTCCCACTGAGACACATTCAGTTACATTGAGTAGGAGAAACAACAGCCTGCCAGAAAGCAGTTCCATCCTAAAGTGTTGGCTCTTTCTGAAATCACATGACCAAAATGACCTGAGATGCACCTACACATCAATATTACAACTAAAAAAAATACACTTGCTGGCTCAGGAATGAAATGTTACATTGTAGAGTGAATTATTTGCAGTGTAATTTAGAAATAAAACAACTTCATTAAAATTATGACAGAATCCCTTTAATAAATCATCCCCATTAATGTTAAAATGATTTTTTAGCTGACTTAAGATATGAAGATCCAAATTATAGAAAGATCCCTTATCCAGAAAACCCCAGGTGCTGAGCATTCTGGATAACTGTTCCCATACCTGTATTAATAAAATATTTAATTCATATACAGTACCCTCTTTTTATGGGTCCTACATTAAGACAAGTAATTAGGTTTGTGACCAAATTTTTGATTTAGAATTAATTATGATTTCAACCTTGAAATGTCTAGATCGTATTCTTCCTTTCACTTATATAAAACTAAAATAAAGAACGAATACATTTGTTGAGTTGATGATTATATTGTAACACTTACTTATGCAATGTAATGAGACCACGTATCCCGATGAACAGGAAGAACTGTGATTAAATGTAGAAGTTAATAAAATTGATATGTTTATTATAGGAAGCTCTAAATTATACTGAGTAGAACATGAACGGCTCAAAATATGTATTGAATGCTGAACATAAATATGCATTGTGCAATGGTGCACTCAAGCTAGACTAATTATTTACTTATCAGAACTACCTGTTTTAATTAAATGACACATTTATCAAAGAAGATCTATATGTCAGTTCACCAGAAGGCATTGGCTGCTGAAACCCATTCTTGTGGAGTGTTAGTGCTCAGTGGGGCACCACAGCAGCACCGAACACCTGTTCCAAGTCCTCAATCCCAATCCAAACCATAGTACTTATTTGAAAAGAATTAGACACATTGCTTTTTGAGTTTGGTATAATTCATGCTCAAGTAGAGAGCTGCCCAGTTCTAGAAATCCTATAGCAACCAACTAGTAGATATTCATGCTCTTTAAAAGCAAAGTCTTCAGTTGGTTACTGGACCTGGAGCAACTACCTGGAGCAACTATATTCCTTTTATTATATTACCTCCTTACATGTCCTAACACAAGTCATTTGGGTAATGTAATGTTAGGATAAAAGTTTCCTCCAAGTTTTTGTATCTCACAACAGCCAATGCAAATTCCCTTACCGGTGAAAATTCGTCAGTGACAGCTTCGCAGCCATGGCAACACTTCACCAGGCGTAAATTCGCGAGGACAACACCAATTCACTAGAGTGCAAAGTTGCGTCCAGGGCGTCGAACGGTGGCAAATTTTCGCTAGCGTTACTTTGGCAATCAAAGCGAAGATGCGCTAGCGTTGCCTAATTTGCATACAGCGGGAAATGATAAAGTTGCTATCGTTACTGCGTCAAGTGAAGCGAACTTGCGCTAGTGTTGGCTAATTTGCATACGGCGGTAAGTTAAAGTTGAATGGACGCATATGTTGCAGCAAATACATTACACTACACAAGTCCAGGGAACCTTAATAAAATAAAATAGAGTTGTTATATTGCCCTACACATGAGCCCAGTGTATAGTTTATGTGCCATATGTTAGGAAATGTAGGGGGGGAACCTGGTTACCCAAAAAAAAATTTACGGACCTTTGCAGCTATCACTCTGAAAAAAGTAAAAGACGCCAGCATTTTTGGGACTGGTCTGAGCTGGCAAATGCAAGTCTGGCAAACGAGGAAATGTTCAGTAAAATCATCTTAGTGAATTTGCATAGTTACGTCCATTCGCCAAATCAAAAATTTGCCTGGTGTTAGAGTGCGAAGCTAGCGAATTGACGCCTGCACCCGTTAGGAAATTTACGAAGTTCCAAAATTACGTCACGCTGGTGAATTTTCGCTAACATTAGTCACTTCGCCCTTTAGGGAATCTGCCCCCTTGAAGTGTTTGTTTTCAAACAGCAGAACAGTAATTGCTACTCGCTGATTGGTTTTTATGGGTTTCTACAAACTTAACACCTCATATCAATAGCCACATATAAATGACTATATTATCAACTGGTAACTAAAACAGAGCCCATATTAATCATACCTTTACTGAACACTTGCATGAAGTTTGCTGGTACAAGAGCCATTGTTTAACTGGAAATACCCATTTGGGGCATAAAGTTTAAAGTACCAGATCTGATATTGCTTCTCCTGAAGAAAAGAACAAACATGGTTGTGTGGAAGAATGCTTCCATGAGCAGGTTTTTTTTACCAAAATAATTGCTTCCCAGGTTTTAGGTGGTGAGCTTTTTATTTTGATGAAAAACCCACTTATGGAAAAAAATGCTAATTTATTTTTTTTTTTTTTACATGGAATACATTTATAGCACCAATGCACCCATTACGGCACACCTAGTCCATATTTATACTACAGATCTACTACTGCTCTACAGGAATCATAGCGCAAAATTTGTGTCAGACAATGTGTCAACAGAGCTATTAAGTGGGTCAGTACAAAATGCGTGACCCCCTCCAACATTTTGTCCCAATAAATATTTGTCCCAATAACACAATACTAAGGGGCACATTTACTATTGGTCGAATATTGAGGGTTAATTAACCCTCGATATACGACCGTCGAAGTAAAATCCTTCGACTTCGAATATCGAAGTCGCATTTCCTTCGATCGAACGTTTCTAAGGGTTTTAATCCATCAAACGATTTTCCTTCAATCAAAAAAAAAGCTAGGAAAGCCTATGGGGACCTTCCCCATAGGCTAACATTGGTGCTCTGTAGGTTTTAGGTGGCGAAGTAGGTGGTCGAAGTTTTTTTTTAAAGAGACAGTACTTCGCCTATCGAATAGTCGAACGATTTTTACTTCCAATCGTTCGATTCGAAGTCGAAGTTGTAGTTGAAGGTCGAAGTAGCCAATTCGATGGTCGAAGTAGACAAAAAAATACTTTGAAATTCGAAGTATTTTTTATTCTAATCCTTCACTCGAGCTAAGTAAATATGCCCCTAAGTGTTTCGAGTCCTGTATATTAAATGATAATTTGATCCATGGACTAGTACGATTGTCTTTTGGGGTCACAAATTCTTTTTTTTTTTTCTTTAGATGGAATGTATATACAGTAAATAACATATATTAACTATAAATATAAATGGCATAAAGTTGACATCAGTAATATATTTACCCGCTGTATCCAATGTCGTGGCATGCTAAAGCCCCATAATCATTAGTCCAGTTAAGACTGCACACGGGCAGCCATGCTGACTTTAATGGAGAATAGATCTGCAGTTGGAAGTCTGCTCCATATAATCTCACTGGAAGAGAAAGGAGGTCTGTTTTTATAGAAAACCTGTAACTCTACAACTAACATGATTAATATGCAAATTTCAAGAAGGGAGTTACAAGAGTTATTACTTGTGCACTCCAGTTAGTAGATCTATATGTGTTGGACCAACTGGTAACACATTTGACTTATATAATTTATATAAAATCCTTGCAATCGAATCCAATAAATGTTTGTTGTTCTGTACTAAATTTCTAAGAATAATGGATGGCTTATGCTCTATGCCCAGTCAATTTAGTAGTTTAGTACAACATATGGGTGTGTGTATGTATGGAAAGTCATGTCTTCACAGTTAAAAAATAGTTTGAGCTGGCCCAGCATGTATAGGATTATCAAAAGATTTGTCATACAGAGATCCCAAAATCAAAATAGTGCACATCCATTTTGACAAGAACAACCTATGGTCTACAGTTTATATATGGTAAAAGCCCCTAACAGTAAGTTGACCTCAGAAACCATTTATTCTTTGGAATGAACATATTGTGATTAATTCAAAATGAGTAAATATATATGTTTCTACCACAACCAAGTGAAAATGCTTTTTTTTGCCATATTGTCATATTGAGACCCTGAAATGAAAATGTTGAACAAAACAATGCAGTATGCAAAAAATCACTAAACATAAAACATTAAATAACAGTGTGATTGGCAGTCAAAATTCAATATCCACTAGTCTCATGGTGCAATTAAAATTCTAAGGTCACAAAATAGCAATCAACTGAAATGTGGGACTGAAAATGCAATAGAAATCCCAAAAAAACCCAACAACATCACTGAAAGAATATAAAAACTACTTGAAATTCCCACATAAGATGCAGAGTGAAGAACTGTTGGACACATGACAGTCCTATACTACTGCTCCTCTTTGCCTTGCAGCCCCTGGAGCCCTTAACCTCATTGATGTGCAAACTAATTAGGGTAGGTTGTGGCAAGCACATCAACATACCCCAGGATGCTCCATTCTAGGGTATGTTGATGTGCCAGCCACCACCTGCCCTATCTTGATTCAGTGCTAATGAAAGCAAATAGTGCTATATTTAGGGGCAGATTTATCAAAGTTCGAATTTCGAAGTGAAATATACTTCAAAATTCGACCATCGAATGGCTATACTTCGACTTGGAATTTTACCGAATTTGACCGTTTCGAACGATTAGAACGATTTCGGTGATCGATCGAACGATTTTACTTAAAAAAAACTTTAAAAAATGCATTAGAAGGTCCCCATAGGCTAACATAGCACTTCTGCAGGTTTCATTTGGCGAACTATTGAAGTCGAAGTTTTTTTAAAGAGACAGTACTTCGATTATCGAATATTCAAACTATTTTACTTCGAATCAAATTCGAATTAAATTCAAAGTCATAGTATCCTATTCGATGGTCGAAGTTTCCCAAAAGTTACTTTGATTTTCGAATTTTTTTACTTCGGAATTTCCCTCGAATTCACTTCGACCCTTGATAAATCTGCCCCTTATGCTCCCCATAGATGCGACGATTCTTCTTGCCGAACAACCGATTTTAGGGAAGCCTGACCAATCCTTCGAAATTATCGTGCGGTTGGTGGGATTCGAACGATCGTACATCTTACGATTTTTCGGCCGACATCTGTCAGGAAATTGATCGGCCAGGTCAAAAAATCTTTGTCGGTCCCAGTGCAATGTATCTATGTTTGCAGGGCCAAGCAGGCAGCTCCCCTTTGTTTTCCTGGCAAATTGGTCTTTTTAGTTGATGGTAAATTCGTACGATCGTGGTCTTAGATCAGTATCTGATCTTTTAAAAATCTCAACATCTATGGCCAGCTTTAGAGTAAGGTGCAGCCCAGTGCTCTCCAATCTTTGCAACTGTTTTTTTTTTTTTGCATTTGGAACCTTGTTCCTTGTTTTGTAACTGAGCCATGATGTTTGTGTACAAACTATATATTGAGTGATGTGATTATGCAAAAGTCCCCCACCCATAAAAAAGAAAGTTTTTGTGTTAGTGTAAAATGTGTGTATTTTGGTAGGGTTGGTTGTAGATTCCTCTTAAAGCATTAACAGATGTGATTAATGTCGACATTAAGCTTTATATTAAATGCTGGTCATGAATCTTTCCTTACCACAATTCTCTTCATCATCTCCATAAATGCAGTCGGCTACACCATCACATATCTGGTTGGCACTGACACAGATGAAAGAATAGCTACAGTACATTTGGCAGGTCGAAAAACTTGGCAATATTAGGGGCCCTGTGAACGTAAACAAAACCATTTCTTTATACCATTAACTTCAAAATAGATTTTTATTATAACAATATTAATAGACTGGGGCTAGTAAGGACTTAAGTGAGTCTGTTGTTCACTACAGTTATGGGACCTGTTATCCAGAATGCTCGGGACCTGGGGTTTTCCCGATAATGGATCTTTCCGTAATTTGGGTCTTCATGCTTTAAGTCTACTAGAAATTCATTTAAACATTAAATAAACCCAATAGGCTGGTTTTGCTTCCAATAGGGATTAATTATATCTTAGTTGGGATCAAGAAAAAGCTACTGTTTTATTATTACACAGAAAAAGGAAATAATTTTTAAAAATTTGGATTATTTAGCTATAATGGAGTCTATGGGAGACAGCCATTCCATAATTCGGAGCTTTCTGGATATCGGGTTTCCAGATAAGGGATCCTACACCTGTACTGAGAACTCACTTTTTTAACAGAAGAGGATCAGTGTCTGTAAAAGCCTCTATTCCACTTTAATTTCCACTTCCATTCAAAAAGTGCTGCAGACCAAAGAACATATGAACTTTGGCACTTAGGTCCTTTAAGAATTTAAGGTATTCTGTATGATTTTTATGGTATAGTTTTTATTACTAACACTGTGTACATAGCACATCATTTATTCTATCATTTAAAATGTTATTCTTGAACCAATAAGTGTATTTTTTACACTGGTGAGTAGGCGGCCATCTCAGGTCATTTTGCCCGATCATGTGGTTTCAGAAAGAGCCAGCAATACACAGTGGAACTGCTCTCAGATAAGCTATTGTTTCTCCATCTCAATGGAACCGAAGGAGTTGCAACTTGGCTTAGCTGGACTTGGATTTTTACTATTGAATGCTGTTCTAATATCTAACACTAGGTGGGGCATGGAAGCTTTTTAGCAATGCAGTAGTCAGGGAGTTGTTATCCTTCCCTTTGTTATGCTGAAGGGCTGCCGGGTGAAAGGGAAGGGCTGAAATCACTCCAAGTTGCAGTGCAGCAGTAAAGAGTGTATCAGAGCACAAGTCACATGACTGAGGTCACCTGGAAAACTAACATGTCTAGCCTTGGATTGAAATGGATTTCAATGCAGGATTCTGCTGGAGAAGTGCTATTAACTGATGCATTTTGTAAAAAAACACGTTTTCCCATTTCAGAATCCTATTTATGTGCACAGAAAAAATAAAAAGTTCTTAGCCTCACATTAAATGCTGGTCATGAATCATTCCTTACCACAATTCTCTTCGTCATCTCTATAAATGCAGTCTGCTACACCATCACATATCTGGGATAGATGCAGTTGAGAGAGAAGCTACAGTACATTTGGCAGGTGGGTGGACTTGAGTGGATCACGCGTCTTGTGACTGTAAAAAAAAAAACTCTTTAATCCTTTTATTGGAATACATGATATTTATTATAAAAATATTAACTGTTCAGGTCTATTTAGGGCTTAATAAAGTCTGTTTACTCCTGAGAACTTCCATTTTATTACCCATAATATTTGCCCAGAACATTTTTCATTGTAAGATTGCAATGTTATGTCTTATATGTTATAGTC
The DNA here is from genome assembly GCF_017654675.1 of Xenopus laevis. NCBI lineage: Eukaryota > Metazoa > Chordata > Amphibia > Anura > Pipidae > Xenopus > Xenopus laevis. Next base: position 9,778,051 of record NC_054373.1, read on the forward strand.
GGCATCTTCACCTTGTTCCTGAGTTCTCTCCTGAGGTAGGTCGAAAGCAGATCAAAATGTTGACTTATAAATTGAATTTAAGACCCCAGAGTATCCAACTGGGATTTATTTCATATATGATTTGGCTTTTCTTCTCTTTCCCCTTTTTCTTTTTTTTCTCCTGTGTTTTACCATTTTGCACTTTATTCTGCTTCTCTTTTTTGTGCTCCAATTCCCCTTGTATTCAGGATTTTTTCCACTTTTCCTTATTTCTCATTGTCAGCTACTCCCCTTTCACTGTCCTTCTCCATCTTCTTAGGTGCATATTTACCAAGGGTCAAATTTCAAATTGAAAAAACTTCGAAATTTGAATTCAAAAAGACCAACTGAAATAAAGTCAAAGTTTTTTTTGTGTTGAATAGGTCCATTTTCAATCGAATAGGTCCGTATTTGGCCGAATTTGAATCGTTTGAATCAAATTAATAGCGCAATTGATCGAATTCGATTCAAAGTTTTTCCCAAAAATTTTTCCACCAGTCCACCAGTTGACTCCAAATAGGTTCTAGGAGGTCCCCCATAGGCTAAAGGTTTTAGTTGGTGAATGGTCGAAGTTGAATTTTTAAAGAGACAGTACATGATAAATTTTGTTATTCACATTTTTGAATTTTTTTCAAATTCAAATTAAATTTGGACTATTCCCTAGTCGAATTACACAAAAAATAGCTCGAAATTCTATTTTTTTTTTAACTCAAAAATTCACCTCGACCTTTGATAAATCTGCCCCTAAATGTGTAGCTCAGTGATCTTCTTCCTGCTTTGAACGGCGTTTTGGCACATGCACAGTAGGAGCATTTCGCCGGTACGGATCTACTGCGCATGCGCCAAAAGTCACAATGTACTTTTGGCGTATGCGCAGTAGATCGTACCGGCGAAATGCTCCTACTGCGCATGCGCCCGTCAAAGCAGGAAGAAGATCGCGTGGAAGAAGGTGTCGTCTGTGAACTCCCTGGACTGGACCTGCGCAGAACGGTAAGTAACAAGTTATGGGCATTTGCCCAGCGGGACGGGTAGGCCAGGGGGGAGGGTGGGCAACACACAGGAGGGTTTTTGCGCCAACTAGGTTTCCTTCCCCTTTAAAGGGATTCTGTCATGGGAAAAAAATTTTTAGTGCTGCTCCTGCAGAATTCTGCATTGAAATCCATTTCTCAAAAGAGCAAACAGGTTTTTTTTATATTCAGTTCTGAAATCTGACATGGAGCTAGGCATATTGTCAATTTCCCAGCTGGCCCAAATCATGTGACTTGTGCTCTGAAAAACTTCAATCACTCTTTACTGCTGTACTGCAAGTTGGAGTGATATCACCCCCTCCCTTTCCCCCCCCCCAGCAGCCAAACAAAAGAACAATGGGAAAGTAACCAGATAACAGCTCCCTAACACAAGATAACAGCTGCCTGGTAGATCTAAGAACAACACTCAATAGTAAAAATCCATGTCCCACTGAGACACATTCAGTTACATTGAGAAGGAAAAACAGCAGCCTGCCAGAAAGCAATTCTCTCCTAAAGTGCAGGCACAAGTCAGATGACTTGGGGCAGCTGGGAAATTGACAAAATGTCTAGCCCCATGTCAAATTTCAAAATTGAATATAAAACAATCTGTTTGCTCTTTTGAGAAATGGATTTCAGTATTCTGCTGGAGTAGCACTATTAACTGATGTGTTTTGAAAAAAACATGTTTTCAGATGACAGGAATTTGAAAAAAAAAAAAGCAGCAGTATTGCACTTAACCAGAAAGAAAATCAGACAAATTTCTGTGCAAATACATTGAAAAGATCTTGGAATACACAAGAAAATACAGATGTATATAATGTTTCTCTTACCAAAAACCCTGATAAGTACTATTGCCACAATTACGACCACTTTGACAACAATTGTGCTTACAGTTATGCGAATCTTCTTTCCTTAAAGAAAAAAGAAATTGTCAATACTGAGGAAGGGCTGCAAGCATGTGATTGTGGGTGGTAATTCAGGAGAAGAATACAATAACCTTGGCTTGACTGATTCCTTTCATTTTTTCTCCTGTAATGCCCAGTGGGTGGAAGGGAGGTTTTACAAGTATCTGCTAATAAGGCAGTGAAAAGATAACCAAAGCCAAAAAATCTGTATCCTTATAACACCCCAGTGATTCTGCATCCCCTCCAGTTGAAGCATTTTAGGCTTAAATATTGCCAGGCCTTTCCAGCTGTAGTCCCTACTTTAGGCAGGTGTAATCTGGGAATTATTAGCCCCACATTATTTTTCTTTGCCTGAGCTGCTCTTTATCATTAGCCCAGAGATGTACTATGACTGAGCCTAGTCTATCATTTGCTGATCCTCACTGATGGTGTCCCTGTATCCCAGGCTTCATTAAAGTGATAGATAGGCTTACATCTTCTTCATTGGCACTAAGGTCTACCTCCACCTCAGGCACTCTAGCACATCCACCTCCATGCTAATATGGAGTCCAATTAGAGACTGAGTGGATGTTCCCTTATGTATTATAGTCTTGGGAACCAGATGCTACTAAACTATCCCTGGGCCAATAGGAATACCTCCCATGCACAGGTCATTGATTACTGACCTGAGACTTCCTGAACATTAGAGGAAAGTTGACATTTTCTATTATATTTTTTAGTTAATCTTGTAAGTGAATAGTGTTGGGATGTAGGCAATAGCATGTATGCTTAGTTTTGTTAATGTGTGTGTATGCTGTCGTATTGTTGCCCTACAGTGTTTTCTTCCTTCTTCCCTTCCACTACATATGTATATACCGTTAAACTATGCCACCATAGGTATTGTAAAGTGATAAGTACAATTCAGCAGGAACAGCTTCCTAGGTGATTAGGTGAAATATATGAAGATTTCTCACTTCCTCTTATGTATAGTTACAGAAAATCTGGTAAGATTCCTCGCTTCTTACTAGAAATAGGTTCTTGTGGTTAATGATAGGGTCTATGATAGAAAGTTCCCCCTCTTTCTGTTTTGTATATCATAGCTACTAGTGATGGGCAAATTTATCCAGTTTTGCTGAAAAATTTGTGAATTTCCCGTGAAATTTTGCGAAACGGACAAAAATTTGCGAAACGTCGCCGGCATCTCGTTTTTGGTTGCCACTGTCCATTTTTGGATCCTGGCGCACATTTGTTGGTGACAATGCGCCGGAGCCCAAAAAAAATGGACGCCAGCAAATTTTCGCGGCAGTTTTGAGAATTTATTCGCAGGTGGCGAAACGCAGGAATTCGCACCGGGCGAATAAATTTGTTGCAGCATACTAAGGTATTGCAGTTTTTCTGCATTTGAATAAATTCGCCCATCACTAATAGCTACATTTCTGAAAAATTTAGATTATTGGTAAAAATGGGCTTTCATTCATGAAAATGACATACCACGACTCCAGGTTGATGATCTGGTAAGAGGTGGTGCTCTGAACTGGCCAGTTTGTTCTTCAGCGCTGTATGGAGGTGGTGGTGGTAGTACAGGCTGCATTGGTATTGTATAGGGAACTGATTCATAAGCAGGAGGTGCCGGCTGTTCATAGTTATTCTTGTTGGATTGGATCGCAGTCTTTTTTAAGCCAAACACAAACACACACAATTAAAACACATTCACACAATTAGACAATAATCAATTTCTGAGGGGTAAAATGTTATTTTTCAACGTTTAGAGATCCAACAAAAAGGTGTAGTAAAAAAAAATAATTCTTTGATATGAAAACATTGTTATAATTCAAATTACAAACAGGACAATTTGGGGCAATTAAAAGTCAGATTCGTCAAATGTCATTCTCAATGTAAAATATGAATTTGACCAATTTTATTTGCATGGCAACACTTCTCACCCACCCCCAGGGCCGCCATTAGAAATCACGGGGCCCCGTACAACAAAATTTTTGGGGCCCATCTGGGCCCCGCCCACACTGACGACCAAGCTCCACCCCATATCCCGCCCACTCCACATCGCAGTTAAAAGACCACACAGACATCAGTGCTAAAAAAGTAACCCCCCCACACGAGTTGTAAAAAGCTATTGATGGTCAGGGCCCCCTTATAAAAAATTGGGGCCCCAAAAATTTTTTTTTAGATTTTTAAAAAAAAACAAAAAAAAAAACATTGGTGGCAGGGGCCCCCTTATAAGTTAAAAAAAACTTGGGGCCCCAACAAAAAAAAATGTAAAAAAAAAACAAAGAAAAAACAAACATTGGTGGCAGGGGCCCCCTTATAAGTTAAAAACAAATTGGGACCCCAAAAAAAATGTGAAAAAAAAAATTTTTTTTGAAAAAAAAATTTTTTTTTTGAAAAAAAAATAATTTTTTTTGAAAAAAAAAAAACATTGGCGGCAGGGGCCCCCTTATAAGTTAAAAACAAATTGGGATCCCAAAAAAATGTAAAAAAACATTTTTTTTGAAAAAAAAACTGGTGGCAGGGGCTCCCTTATAAGTTAAAAACAAATTGGGGCCCCAAAAAAATTTGAAAAAAAATAATTTTTTTTTGAAAAAAAAAAAACTGGTGGCAAGGGCCCCCTTACAAGTTAAAAAAAATTGGGGCTGCCAAAAAAAAATTACATTTTTTTAATTTTTTAAAAAAAACAATGGTGGCAAGAGACCCCTTACGAGTTAAAAAAAAAATTGGGGCCCCAAAAAAAAATGTTTTAAAAAAAAGATTGGTGGCAGGGGCCTATAGAATATTAAAATAATACATTGGTGGCCAGGGGATTAAAAAAAAAAAAAACACAAACTGGTGTTCAGTAGAATTGAACTCATGGCTTCAGTACTTCAACTTCGCCTCCTTTCGTGACTTCGGGTCTTTTCACCGCTTCAGGACTTCAATTTCGTCTGTTTTCGTGACTTCAGGTCTTTTCGGCGCTTCGTGACTTCGGCTTTTTCCGTGACTTCGGGTCTTTTCGGCGCATTGGCTTCGGCTTTTCAGCACTTCCGCATTCGGCAACGCAAGAGGCAAGACGTACGGCTCGGGCGCTCGTAAGGGGGGCCCGGATCTTCAAAAAATGCAGCGCCCCCCTTCATGCCAGGGCCCGGTACGCTTGTCCCCCCTGTCCCCCCCTGATGGCGGCCCTGGGCACAAGTATATATTTGGGGCAATATTGTGGATTTTTTGGCTGCTGTTGGCACAGATACAGATTGGGGGCAATATGAGGGATTGGCTGCTGCCGGCTCAGGTATATGGGGCAATATGGTGTCTGCTGGCTCAGGTACACAGATGTTTGGGTCAATATGATGGATTTTTAGCTCCTGCTGGCACAGGTACAAATTAGGGGCAATATCTGGCATTGGTACAGATTGGGTGTAACAATATGATGGATGTTTTGGCTTATGCTGGCACAGGTACATATTGGGAGCAATTTGAGGGATTGACTGCCGTTGGCACAGGTACAAATGGGGGCAATATCATGGCTGCTGGCACAGGTACATGGAGCAATATGAATGGTAAGGAGGGAAATGGTAATGCAGGACCGGTTGGGGGGGGCACTGATTGAAGCCCTTGCCTAGGGTGCCAAAATACCTTGGCCCAGCCCTGTCTAGTATCATGCCAATGGATTGGAAGAAAGCTGTTGCAATGCTTTAATGTAAAAATAGATTGTGGTCTTGACTTGGCAACTATAGGCCTGTTTGACACTTGGAGTGGGCAAATTACAGAGATAACATTCACAATTATGAAAAATGGCATTATAAGTAATAATACGATTGGCTTTATAAAGGACAGATTGTGTCATACAAATTTACTAAGCAGGAATTGGACAGTGGGATTGCAGATAGATTTTGATAGATATGATTTTGTTGGACTTTGAAAAACTTTTAATAAGGTGCTGCATTAAAGTTTATAATGCATTTTGTCACATTTTTCCTCTTGAGGCAATCTTAAGTCATTTTGGAAGACTGAAGCGACACATGGGTTTTACCACCAGCTATTCACTTTATTGCCATGGGCATATAGATATAGGAGATTAGTCACCCACAGAAGAGAAGATTTATTGCCCATGATTGTGTGTCATTGTCCTAAGGGCAATGGTATGCCACAAGGTTATATATTTAATAGTAATAGACAACATTCTTCTTGCCAAAAATCTGTTGGTGCACAAATATTTGATGTTTCCTACTAATATATTTTACCTGGAAAAAATATGCATATAAGCACCAATGCAAACTTAATATAACAAAACTTTTTAGTAATTTGCCGATAATGTGCTAAATATGACAAATAAAAATTACAGACTTTACTGCACAGAAACCATAGAGAATACTTGCAACAACGGCAATACTTCAAAGGGTTTTTTGGGGTTATCTCAATATACATCTTAGGTCTATGGAATATGGGACTTTTTCACTACTGTTTTAATGCCTAAACCACTTGTCACTGCACTACACTATTGCAGGCTCACAGACCGCAGCTAATGCAAAATGCTAAAGAACGATTCCAGGAGACTTAGGTCATTACACTGCTTCTCCACAAGAGAGAAGTAACGTGTGAGTGTGAATTACAGTCACTGATTGGACATCAGGGGTAAACTGAACCATACAATGTAATAAACATTTTTACATTGTACAGTTACTGCTACTTGTGAGATAAAGATAAAGCAAATTACACATTTCTTGTAAGATGCAATTCAGGAATGGGATAGACCAGTTGTGTCCTTATTTGCAATGCTATTGTGTTTTAATCTTTCTCCTGTGAGAATTTATAAATTTATAATCTATTTCCCCTTCTACCGTCTTCTTTCTAGTAAACAGGTACGTGAATCAGGACACCTCTGATTCAGTGACGACAGTTGAGATTTGCTTTGACAAATAATAAAATAGATTGAGCTTCTGGCAATCCTTCTGCATTCCATAGCTGAAGCTATAATAAATTTGCCCCATTTTTTTAGGTTGGAAAAACTAATTATAAGAACAAATTTAAAAAAAATGGAACATACTGATGCTTCTGTAGGGACCCATAGGGTTAATAGCCTACAGTATATAGTATAAATCCCTACAATTCCTCATTCCCTAGTTGCTGGGCAAAAGCCCATATATCTAGTTTTCTAATTTACATTTTTGTATTGTTGGCCTATAGGTTGATGACCACTCCCTGCCAAACTTTAATATAGTGTTTGGCATGGGGTGATCATTCCTCTTTGGCCTTCAGTGACTGACCCAGTTGGATAAGGTCCAGGGAGTCTGGGATCAACAAGGCCCCAGTAAATGTTCTGCACATACTCCAGGTAGAAGGATAGAAGGAATAGAAGTGAGCAGCTCTACCATAGGCTCTGGTTGCCAAAGTGAAGGGACCACTGTACAGAAAAGGGAATCAAGCTTTTTTTTTTTTTATCCCTGATCCATTCTACTGTAGGGAACAGTGTCGGACCGGCCCACAGGGATACCAGGAAAAGTCCCTGTGGGCCCAGGTGTCAGGAGATGACCCTCCTGCTTCAAAACATTTGGCCTATTTCTTGGCCATTACCTATTTCTACGAGAACAAAGAGACTAAATAGATTGAATAATAGATTATAGCATGTAAAGAAAAGAGACTAGCAGAATAGAGGCTGCATAAGGAGAGGAATTATAATAGTACTGAGAGTGGGCCCCTGATCTAAGGTCTTTTGGTGGGTCCCTAGTCTAAGGTTTTTGGCTGGTGTCCCAGTCCTACACTGTTAGGGGATCCAGACTACATGAGGCATTAAAATCCTAGAACAGTGTTGTCTAAGTGCTGCTGCATCCGGCTTGCGACTCCCCCCTTTGTGTGGCCCCCACATGAAAGCCTGCCTGCTGTGACTGCTTACCTTGTTTAAACTTTAAAAGGTATCAACACTGACTAACTGGTCCCTGCATTGTTTACACCTCAAATTCAAGCTGTAAGCACCTGCATTGTTCACACTTATTATTCCCCCTGCTCCCCCTGTTAACACTTGTGACACCTCTAATGTTGACACCCCTAAAGCCCTGTACTGTTCACACCTGATACCCAGACTGAAACTACCAGCATTGTGTCACTGTATGTAGTACATCTTAGAGTGGCCCTGATAGGTTTCCCTGTCTCATGCTGTATTCTGCCTTCTCTATGCTCCCTGTGTGTGCCATACTCTGTCTGTCCTATGCTCCCTGTGTGTCATACTCTGTCTACCCTATGCTCCCTGTGTGTGTGCCATGCTCTACCTGCCCTACTCTGTCTTGTGTGTCATACTCTGCCTGCCCTATGCTCCCTGTGTGTGTCATACTCTGCCTGCCCTATGCTCCCTGTGTGTGCCATACTCTGCCTGCCCTATGCTCCTTGTGGGATAATCTATGGTAATATACAGTAGGTGTGCTTTAAAGTGTGTGTCATTTAAAAAGGGAGTGGTCAACAATGGCTTCCCTTATCGGCCGTCCACCACTGAGACCAGAAAAATTCTGGCCCTCTGTACCACAGAAGTTAAACAGCACTGCCTTATTAGGTGAGTTTTTCAGCCTGTCCTGTCTCCACCTTAGTGTAACGAAACTGTCTCTGCTAGTCTTTGATTAGGAAAATTAAATACAAATTAAAATGGGGGATGTTCATTTATTAGGGTCCCCCAGTCACTCTTAAAAAAAACTTTAATCCCTAGGCTGATGCTCTTATGCTTTTTTTCAGGTAGCTGCTTAACTTGTTAGCTACCCATTGTTCTGTCGATAGGCTACTGATTGATAGGCTGCTGGGGGGAGAGTGAGGGGGTGATATCACTACAGTAAAGAGTGACTAAAGTTTATCAGAGCACAAGTCACATGGTTTGGGAGTAATTGGGAAATGGACAACATGTCTAGCCCCAAGCCAAATTTCAAAATTAAACATAAAAAAAATCTGTAAGCTATTTTTTAAAAATGTATTTCTGCTGAAGCAGCACAAGGAGCAACAAAAAAAAAAGAGGCCTCACGGATTAATATTAGCTGCCCTTGGGCATTTTAACTGTTGTCCACATTTAATTCATGATAAAACTCATACCTCCCAACTGTCCTATTTTCTGTGGGAAAGTCCTGATTTTGACAGCTCAGTCTGCAGGCCTGGATGTTTGTTAAAGGGATTCTGTCATGATTTTTATTTCTAAATTACACTTATTTCCATTGCACATAATTCACTTTACCATTTAAAATTGTATTCTTGAAATAACCAATGTATTTTTTAAGCTATAATATTGGTGTGGAGGAGCTATCTCAGTACTTTGTGCCTGATTCTGAGCTTTGAGAAGGAGCCAGCACTTCAGGGTGGAACTGCTATTGAGACAGATATTGTTTCTCCCCTTCTCATTGTACTTCAGTAAGACCCAAGTCTCTAGCCCCACCTAGTGGTAGACATGAGAATAGTACCAAAGCAGGAAAAAGCAGGGTTTTTATTTTTAGCAATGCAATGTAATCCTTCAGCAGAGGTGTCAGGGAGCTGCTATCTGGTTAGCTGCCCATTGTTCTGTTGTTAGGCTGCTGGGGGGAGGGAAGGGAGGGGTGGTATCACTCCAATTTACAGTGTAGCTGTAAAGAGTGACTGAAGTTTATCAGAGTACTGGGGGCAGCTGGGAAACTGACAATATGTCTAGCCCCATGCCAAATTTCAAAATTAAATATAAAAAAAATCTGTTTGTTCTTTTAAAAAATGGACTTCAGTGCAGAATTCAGCTGGATCAGCACTATTAACTGATGCACCAACGCCAGAAAAAGATACAAAGTTTCTGAAACTTAATAAAATAAGAGTCTAATTGGCAGAGAGACAGGAATACTCAGCACCTGCACTTAGATACATTTGTAATAATTTAGGATAGGCAAAGATACAATTGTAACTGTTTAAGATAAGCAGGTCTCTTGGGAGGACTTGGGAGACTTGCAACTTAAAGGGCAATTTCACTTTCATTAGCAAAACGGTAAAAAACACATAAAAATGTACCTAAAACTCTCAGAAATGTGGTCAAACTTCATAACCTGCTAAATCTTTTAAAATGGATGTGGTGATTAGGTGGTGTGCCCAACAATTGGCGTGGTGTTCGTCGTGCGTAGAGTGGAGGATCATTTTATCACTCTTTCCATTTTAAAAATTATTAAAATGCCCAAACCACAGCAATCTATATAAATAAAGTCAAACACATGGAGGTTTTACCAGGCACGAGTGTATTTTTGGTACAGGTATGGAACCTGTTATCCAGAATGTTCGGGACCTGGGGTTTTCCGGATAACGGATCTTTCCATAATTCGGGTCTTCGTGCCTTAAATCTACTAGAAATTCATTTAAACATTAAATAAACCCAATAGGCTGGTTTTGCCTCCAATAAGGATTAATTATATCTTAGTTGGGATCAAGTACAAGCTACTGTTTTATTATTACAGAGAAAAAGGAAATCATTTTTAAAAATGTGGATTATTTGTATAAAATGGAGTCAATGGGAGACAGCCATTCCGTAATTCGGAGCTTTCTGGATATCAGGTTTCCGGATAAGGGACCCTATACCTGTAGTAAATACAAACTTGGTCGTCTGGGTAATTTCATAATAGAAAGATTGTCAATGTTCTTTTAAATTATTTTATGGTTTAAGGCTTCAGTCACATGCTTTCTAATAACAGCCAGAAAAAACATTCTTGGGTCACTGGATAGCGCTTTATAAGGGTCAGTCTACAGAGCAGATTCGGGAAGATTAGTCGCTCCCGCGACAAATCGACTCTTCTTTGGGAGACAATCTCCCTGAACTGCCTTCCCCCTGCCCTCCGCCGGCTAAAAAAAAAAAATTGCCTGCGGCATTTCACACACAGCGCTTCGTTTTCCGAAGTCGCCCAAAGTTGCCTTTGGAAAATGAAGCGCCGCGAGTGCATTGCCGCAGGCAATTTTCATTTTAGCCGGCGGAGATTGTCGTCCCGAAGAAGAGGAGATTTGTCGCTGGGGCAACTAATCTCCCCGAATCTGCTCGTGTGGACTGACCCTAAGAGGTAACTGTCTTAATGCCTCCTTTCTATAACCCTGATTCTTTATTTATCTGCATATAGTCCTTTCTCAGTGCATCTACATTTTTTATGATATCTGCGTTTATGTTTTTCATATGAAATCATATCCTTTTTGACATTATTGATACATATACGTTCAGATTTATGTGCTACAGGGGGCATATAAGTGTAAAGCATCTTTAATTTCTGGGTCATTGCTGTCTGATGTTCAGTTACTTTTGGATTGGCAATATCTTTGTCATTCTGAAAAAAAGATTTCAAATTAAGCAATCAAGAGAATTTTAAAAAGATCAATTTAAAAAACATTACCATTAGTACCAAAGATAGGCCCTTGATGAGTACCTGAATTTGAGTCTCTGTCAAGGGAATCTTAGATAAATTGAAGACTATTTGTCTTTCTGTTGACTTCTAGTCAGTATTTGGGACCCTGTCACTACTTCTTTTTCTTTTAGTCTTGCCACTCCCTCTCCTAGTTTTTTGTGGTCTGCCTTTTTTTTGTTTGACTAAAAAAGGTTGTGATCCACTTGATTCTTCTGAGGTATCAGTTTTTCCAGAGAAGACTCTTTGTCTTCTTGTCTTCCTACCAAATTATTTGCTTTGTGTAAATCCCTGGGGATCAATCTTTGCTTATAATACTCACTCCGCGTTAAACAAAGTGAGTGTAGTTATATTTCTTTTTTTAATCTTTCTAATTCCTTTTGGACATCCTGAGATCTGGCAGGAGCAAAAGCTGTTAAATAAAAATTGGTTCAAAGGGGCTTCAGTAAGGGGCAGATGTACTAAATTCGAGTGAATTCGAGTGAATAATTCGAATTAAAAAAAATTCGAATTTCGAATGATTTTTGGGCTACTTCGACCATCGAATTGGCTTATTCAACAGTCGAATTCGAACGATCGAACGATTCGAACAAAATCGAATAGTCGAATTGTTCGACTATTCGACCATTCGATAGTCGAAGAAATGTCTCTAAAAAAAATATTCGACCCCCTAGTTCGGTAGATAAAACCTACCGAATTGCTATAAAAGCCTATGGGAGTCCCATAGGCTTTTTTTCCAAGTTTGTGATCGAATGAAAATCCTTCGATCGAACGTTCGATCGAATAAAAAATCCTTCGATCGAACGTTCGATCGAGCGCCTATTCGACTATCGAATATTCGCCAATTCGAATATTCGATAGAACGTTAATTGGCTATTCGATTTTATTCCATTTTATTCCCTAGTCGAATTTCGAATTTTTTTACAATTCGAAATTCGACCCTTGATAAATCTGCCCCTAAAAGTCAAGGTTTCTGCTCTATTGGTAAAATCTCTGGATACAGACCCAACCTGCTCCATTGGAAGTAAGAGATGATTTTCACACAAGAAAACAAAGCAATCAATGTTGTGACTTTAAGGGGCTGATTCACTAAGGGTCGAATATCGAGGGTTAATTAACCCTCGATATTCGACTGGGAATTGAAATCCTTTGACTTCGAATGTCGAAGGATTTAGCGCAGATAGTACGATCGAACGATCGAAGGAATAATCCTTCGATCGAACGATTAAATCCTTCGAATCGAACGATTCGAAGGATTTAAATCCAACGATCGAAGGAAACTGTTTTCCCCTTCTCATCCTTAATTTCCATATGCAAATTAGGATTCAGATTGGGTATTAGGCCGAATATTTTGCAAAGGATTTGGGCGTTCGGCCAAATCCAAAATAGTGCATTTGGTGCATCCCTAGTTAAAATGTCTGAAAACGCCTGTTGCGGCATCCCATAGCAATGTATGGAAAACACTTTTGCCGACTCACAGATGGACGCCAATGCAAAATGTAGAAGTGTGTTTCCCTTAAGCAATGGGAATGGGAGATTTGGTCATTTCACCCACTGCTTTTGTACTAGAGAGAAGTTCAGCATACAAGTATACAATAGAGTTGCTGATGATACATCAGGGTAAACTGAAACCATAATAAACATTTTTATTCTTATACAATCTGCTACGTGTGGGAAAGAGAAAGTAAAATGAGCATTTCTTGTAAGATGCAATTCAGGATTGGGATAGGTTCGTAATGTTTCTTTATTTGCATGTCCTGTGTGTTTTTTAACCTTTCTCCTGTACTCCCATTTCCCTTCAAAAATCTTTTTTTCCAGTAAATGGTAGCTCTGTTCACATTCATGAATCAGTTCATTTCTGCCTCAGTAAATACCATGGGGTATATTTATCAAAGAGTGAAGTTAATAGTGAAGTTCCGCCGCTAGAGTGGAATTCCGCCACTTTCCATTCATTTCTATGGGATTTTTAAAGGTGTATTTATCAAAGGGTGAACTTTCACTTTCACCCATTGATAAATACGCCTTTCAAAATCCCATAGACATACAGGGGCCGATTCATCAAGAGTCGAATATTGAGGGGTTAATTAACCCTCGATATTCGACTAGGAACTAAAATCCTTCGACTTCGAATATCGAAGTCGAAGGACTTAGCGCAAATGCTGCGATCGAACGATCGAAGGATTATTCCTTCGATCGAACGATTAAATCCTTCGAATCGAACGGTTCGAAGGATTTTAATCCAACGATTGAAGGAATATCCTTCGATCAAAAAAACTTAGGCAAGCCTTTGGGGACCTTCCCCATAGGCTAACATTGACTTCGGTAGCTTTTAGCTGCCGAAGTAGGGGGTCAAAGTTTTTTTTAAAGAGGCAGTACTTCGACTATCGAATGGTCAAATAGTCGAACGATATTTAGTTCGAATCCTTCGATTCGAAGTCGTAGTCGTAGGTCGAAGTAGCCCATTCGATGGTCGAAGTAGCCCAAAAAACACTTCGAAATTCGAAGTTTTTTTACTTCGAATCCTTCACTCGAGCTTCATGAATCGGCCCCGAATTGTGAGCTGCGGAATTCCACTCTAGTGGCGGAACTTTGATAAATTTATCCCCATATCTTTTTGGTTTGATAAATCATAAAATAGATAAAACGGCTGGAGTCCAAAGCTCGATGAATAGCTAATCTGGCCCATTGTTTTATGATAGAAAATACCAAACCGTAAGACAAAATGTAAATATGAAATATGCTGGATGCACCTTTATTAAAATATGGTTATAAAAGAAAAATCTTCTGGGGCTGGTTTTATCAGCACGGCCTGTGCATCTTGTTAAAATAGAAGGAACTTTTGCGACATGGTCAACGTACATAGAATCTTTACCAATATTGCTTAGACACCTTACGATACATACGTTCCGTTATACGACTTGGTATGATACAGCGATACTTACGGAACATCCGCTGGTTATGGAGTCGTCCCAGTATCTCAGAGACCAACGTCTAGATCAACCACATTCGAATCCGACGTCCCCCGGGATCCATTTCACCAACAGGTTATTAAGTTCTTACTTATCGAACCCTATATAGGGAATTTTCTTTTCCTTTTTTCTCTCGGCCTTTCTCTCTTTTACCTTTCTCAGTCCTTAGTTTGAGCTATTTGTTTATTTTTTTTTTTGATTACTGTTCTTGATAATTTGTGCTCACTGCATACACATATTGTTACAAAAATATTCTGGGCATTTTCCTTCTTGATTATGACTTTGTAACTACTATGTGCTGATCCCTAATAAAAACAAGTTTTAAAAAAAAAAAAAAAAGCTCAGAATTACAGAAAGCCCATCTCCCATAGACTCTATTATAATCAAACAATCCAGATTTTTAAAAATGATTTCCGTTTTCGCTGTAATAATAAAACAGTACATTTTAAACCCGAAAAAAAAAAAAAAAAAAAATAGAAGGAACAATGGAAGGTGAAAACCTGTTTCAGGTTGCTAAAAACTGAAATGGGTGAAATTTCAGGAAAGGGCAGGATAATCTTTAAAGGAATATAGCTGCTACAAAACCATGGCCCTCTTCTCGTGTCTAATTTCTGTAATCCCTTGTGTGAGGCCACAAGTAAACAATGTGATTTTTCTCTATATCGAATACTGGGCAGTGTGCTAAATTGTTCTTAGTAGTGATGGGCGAATTTACGCGATTCGCTGCCAGCGAACAAATTCCCGCAAAAATTCGCAGCAAAAATGGGCGCCGGCGTCAAAAATGAGACGCCGGCGCCGTTTCCCAAATTTTTCGCTGTTTCGCGAATTTCGCAAATTTTTCGGCGAAGCGAAACGGCGCAAATTTGCCCATCACTAGTGCTTAGGATTCCCTTCCCTATGTTATCCTGCTAAAGATCCAAACTTTGAATGCTTTGTAAACAAACAATAAAAAAAACAGGCAAAGTCCTTACCAATAATTTCCCTGTGCTGAGAAGGACGGGGGTCACTGAGCCACCAATTTGCCTTTTAGTAAGTCCTTAGCCCAGCTTAAAGAGCCAGTGTGGGCGGGAAATTCAAATCAGTCAGGGGCAGCGAGTCTGTCACTGTCTTGTTCGTGCCCCCCCCCCCTTGCTCTACCCGATGGATGCAGCCAGTGTCCCAAAGGATACAGGAAGTTCAAAAGCAGGAGATTCTGACTGAAGATGTGATTGGTGCCAGACCTGCATCATCAATCACTGTGTGCGCTCCTAAATAAAAAAAAAGAATGTGAGGCAGACTGTGACTTGAGGTAACATTTTGTACCACACAACCAGGGGCGCTCCGCCATTGAGGCGAGTTGAGCAACTCGCCTCAGGCAGCAGGGCCAGTTAGGTTTCCAGTGGCGGCAAAAAGCCGCTCCTGGTGCCTTTAAGAGCCGAATTTTTAAACCAAAAATTCGGCTTTACTGATGAGACGAGAGAGAGTGCAATTGCGCTCTCCACGCTAGCGTCGCTGCCTCCCCTTGCAAAGGTAAGCGGGCAGGGGGAAGGCAGCACAGGAGCCGCCTCAGTCGGCTCTTTAGTAAGAAATGGTACTGCATACAACTGAGCGCACACAGTGGTTGATGATGCAGGTCTGGCACCGATTGCATCTTCAGTCAGAATCTCCTGCTTTTGAAGAGCCAGAAGAGGCTAAAGTGATTGACAGCAAATAGCAGAGATTGATATTTCGGTGCAAAAGCCGTAGTGACGATACAGAAAAAATGGGGCTGGAAAGTAGTATGGTCTGGTGATTACCGGGCCCAGGGGTACAATATGGGGACAGATAGAAGGGCAAAAGGATTTTGGGAGCTGGATAGTGCTGGGGGCTCGACCTGAGAGAGCTGCAACACGTAGCCTGGGAATACCTAAGTCAGTGATGGCGAGCCTGTAGCATGTCTGCGTCTCGCACAGGAGTCCTTCTACTGACGTCCCCCGTCTGCTATGCTTGCAGCGGGGCCCAATTGGAGCAACTTTGGTGGGGCTCCCCAAATTTAAAGAGCCAGTGACATTTTTAGTAGACTTTATGTATGATGATCTAATTACAGAAAGATCCAATAACTGGAAAATAGCAGATCCCAAGCCTTATGGATATTTTAAATTCTCTGTATTTTACATAAAAGAAATTAAAATTTTCCCCAAAACTACTCTATACAATCAAAATAATTCTCATTGTTTTCTGGCAATGTGAACACTTATTCGGATGACAGTTTACGTTAAGCGTTAGAAAGTTATCAAAAATAAACTGTATGCAAAACAACACTGAGCATAATGCATATTTTAATTTATAGCATCAAATTATACATACTTAAAGTCATATGACAAGCCACAGCCTCTGGGAGAAATTAGGATATATAGTACATCATAGTAAGCAGCATAAAGGCTGGAAATACCTCAAAATCTCACAATAGGCACCATACATGCCACACAATGGAACACTCTTTATTATGAGGTGCAGTGTGGCCGATGTGATGATACACAACCAGTTCAGTGATCCTTACTCACTAATGCAATAAAAGACAAATCTAATGCTATGTACCTTAAAATTGTGGGCTTTCAAATTGGACTTGGAGGGAGCTCAAATTCAGCTCCAGGAGGAGCGTAACATTGCTAGCACAACTTCACAAATGATCGGTAACTTATGCCCAACTTCAGATCTTCGTGAATTTGAGCAGCCCTGACAAATCTACGCCTGGCGAAGTGCACTGTAGTCAATACTGGCGCAACTTCGAAGGTAAATAAATTTGCCCCTCAGAGTGAAGTGAGTCAAAGGAAGAAGAGAGATGCGACCTGTTTGGAGCTTGCAAGTCACGGTAGGTACGTGTTTGGGGAATAGCAGGGGGTGAGGAGGGAGTTAGTGAGAGTTGAAATGTGAGCATATTGTGATCAGAGAGGGGAAACTGTAAGTTAGTAAAATTGGTGGTTGAACAGAGTCTGGTAAATATGAGATCCAGAGCATTACCATTGGAGTGAGGGGGGAGTCTGAGCACAAAGATAAGCCTAGGGAGGAGGTTAGCGAAAGAAGTTTAGAGACAGAAGAGTTGTTAATGTTGTTAACGGGTATATTAAAGTCACCTAATATGATGGATGGGATGTTAGATGAAAGAAAGTAAGGAAGCCAGGCAGCAAAGTTGTCCAAAAATTGGCCGGTTGGTCCTGGAGGTCGATATATAACAGCAATTCAAAGTGAAACAGGAGAAAAGAGCCTAATGCAGTGAGCCTCAAATGAGGAGAATGATAGGGAAGGAACAGGTGGGAGAACTTTAAAAGTACAGCGGGGAGAGAGAAGCAAACCTACCCCACCTCCAGGTCTGTTACCAGGTCTGGGAGTATGAGTAAGGTGTAGGTCCCTATAGGACAGGGCAGCAGGTAAGGCAGTGTCTTGGGTTTTTGGGTATAGGGACAAGAGTTCTGTACTGTTGGAATTTGCACTGAACAGAAGGAGCCAGTGGCTGTGATATAACTGGGATGGGATAGGGGACAGGGTTTGGGGAAATGTCCCCAGCTGCCAGCAATAGAAAGGAAAGATAGACTAAGTGAGAGCGGGATTTGTTAGTTCTTAGTTTGTATGAAGAAGAGGCATAACCTGGCTAAACACAGTACTTTATATACTTCATGTGTGGAGAGGGAAGGAGAGGAAAGTAGAGAGGCTGAGATTTGTATAAATTTTTGACTTGATGGGTGAGGTGGTGAAAAATGTTTTAGGAAGCAAGAAAGTGAAAAGAGGAGAAATGCAGGATAAAGCATTTTTGGAGTAAGAAGTAACAAACTAGCAGGTACAAAAAAAATCAGTTTTTTTTCTTATCCCAGCTGGTTCACTGTTGATTGCAGGGGAATCCGGTTCACTTTGCCTTGTCAATGCCTTGTCCAACTGTCGTGTATAACTGCCATTTCCTAATATTTGTTTAATATAAGTTCCATACAGGATGCTTTGCAGAGTGATCTTACTAAATTATAGAACTAGGTATCAAATTTTGCAAATGAGATGTAGGGGGTTATATATCAAAGTTTGAATATTAAAAAAATTTTCTTGAATGAACTCAAATGAACTCACAACTTGAATGGTATCTTATTTAAAAAAAACTCAAATGGAAAAAACTTGATTCTCCGAGTTACAGTTGCGAAACCCAAAAACTCAAATTAATGGAGTTTTTGGCTGTAAAAAAACTCGAATTACTGAAATTATTCCAGTTTTTGGGCAAAACCCTCTAAAAAACACAATGCAGGCTATTAACATATTCAAATGGTCCAAGGGACCTCTGCCTCATACATGACCTTGACAGGTTTTAGATGGTGTATGTTTGGATTCAAACTATTTCCAGGGTTGGTGTACAAAAAAAATTTGAGTTTTATTCTTTAAAAAAAAACTTAAAAAATTTGAGTTTTGTTAACCTGAATGTTCTTGGAAAACATAACTCAAACCTTAAAAAATAACCCACTTAATATTGATAAGTGCAAGGCTATACAATTTGTTAGAAATAACTGTGAGTTATACACACACATGGTAGTGTGTTGGGGGCTCCTTAATTGAGAATAATTTGGAGAATTTTGTGGATAACAAGTTGTGGAACTCTAGCAGTGTCACTCAGTGACAAATAAAGCACTGGCTAGCATAAAATGGCCTTCACTTGAGGGATGAAAACATAATTTTGCCACTTGATAGATTGCTGGTAAGGCCTCACCTTGAGTGTGCAATGCAGTGCCATTTTTGGGTCCAGTCCTTTAAGAAGGATATTAATAAGCTGAAGACAGTGCAGATATGTGCAATTAAACTAGTAAAAGGAATAGAAGAATTAAACCAAAGATTGTCAAGGTTGAGGCTGTTTTTTCTGGAGAAAATGTGGTTGCAAAGGGCTATGATTACTCTTTACAAGTACATCAGAAGACATTATAGACATATAGTTGTGGATCTTTTTTCCCCCACAGAAATGATCAACCAAAGAGAAGGTAGTTCTTCAGAGTGAGGGCAGTAAGGTTGTGGGAATGTACTGCCAGGTGATGACAAAGTGGCTTAGATTATTTCTTAAATAAGCACAATATAAATATGTGAGTTTGGGGCCAGTTTTATAATAAGTTTTATATACCGTATATACAGTACATATATATTTACATATTGGTACATGGTTCATTTTGCCTTGTCAATGCCTTGTCCAACTACCTTGTATAACTGCCATTTCCCAGCACTTGTAAAATATAAGCAACTGCCTTGTATAGCTGACATTTCCTAGCACTTGTAAAATATAAGCAACTGCCTTGTATAACTGCCATTTCCTAGCACTTGTAAAATATTAGCAACTGCCTTGTATAGCTGACATTTCCTAGCACTTGTATAATATAAGCAATTGCCTTGTATAACTGCCATTTCCTAGCACATGTAAAATACTAGCACTTAGGAAATGTTAGCACTATTGCCATGCCACTGACACTAGTGCCATCCCCTATACTGGGCCTGAATTTATATGTAGCTGATTGAAAAAACAGAGTTTAATTGACTAATTAATCAATTAACCAGCTATCAAAGGGCAGAGTTTCTACAGACACCAGATCAGAACCAAGTTTGGGGCAATAAAATATCTCTTGTTCACTGAGGAGTAGACACAGATGTGTGTTTGAGATATTTATCAAAAAGCACTAAAGCAGAGTAGGCCTAACAGGCAAAAATTATTGGGGTTAACAGATACAGGTAGGGATATAAACAAAATTACCAGAATAAGCAGTATTTAGCAGTTGCAATAGAGTGGTGTCTATAGCAGTATATGGAAATGCAAAATTACCTGTAGGTGGATGTGATCTATTTAGACTGCTTAAAGGAACAGTTCAGTGTCAAAATAAAAACTGTGTAAATAGATAGGCTGTGCAAAATAAAACATGTTTCTAATATAGTTAGTTAGCCAAAATGCAATGTATAAAGGCTGGAGTGACTGGATGTGTAACATAATAACCAGAACACGACTTCCTGCTTTTCTGCTCTCTAACTCTGAGTTAGTCAGCGACTTGAAGGGGGGCCACATGGTTCATTTCTGTTCCGTGAGTTTGCAATTGATCCTTAGCATTCAGCTCAGATTCAAAAGCAACAGTTATGATCCATGTGCCCCCCCCCCCCTCGTCTCTGATTGGTTACTGCCTGGTAACCAGGGTAACCAGTCAGTCTAAACCAAGAGAGCTGAAAAGCAGGAAGTAGTGTTCTGACTAACATTTTATACATCAAATCACTCCAGCCTTTATACATTACATTTTTGGCTAACTAACAATATTAGAAACATTTTTTTTATTTTGCACAGCCTGTCTATTTACACAGTTTGTATTTTTACACTGAACAATTCCTTTAAGCATTTAATATTGTACCATACATATGGTTACTGACAATATAAAGGAATATTGACTTGGAACATAATATTTGTTTAATATAAGTTCCATACAGGATGCTTTGCAGAACGATATGACTTAATTATAGAACTAGGTATCAAACTGGCAATTAAAGGGGACCCATCACCCCAAAAAAATATTAAAAATCCTATTTTATCACATTAGTCAAGCAAAATGAACTTTCATTACACTATATAAACTATTTGAATCTTGTTTCCTTCAGTCTGGGGATTCATAATTATAACAAGCAGGCAAGAGCCATTTTGTGGACACTGTTATTAAGAGAAGCCTTGTATCATCTCAGAATCTTGTTTGTACACCAGAATGCGGGACCTGATGTCCATCCCCATGTCCTGGCTACACAATTAAATGGTGAAGTGAACGGGGCATTGTGGGGAGAGCAGTGACATCTAGGAAGTGCTGAATGGAAAGTGAAAGTAATTGCTTGCCCCACCTCTATGCCTAGGCATAGAGGCGGGGCAGACAATATTTGATTGACAGCTGAGATTTTTAAATGCGCTTACAACAGCTATGAATGCTTTAATAAAAAATAGAAATTGGATTTCACGTTTAATTTAAAAAGGACTTTTATTATACAGATTTTTGTGTCTGGGTGACGGGTCCACTTTAAGATTTAGGGGGTTATATATCAAAGGTTGAATATTATGAACTTGAATGAACTCAAATGAACTCACAACTCGAATGGTATCTTATTTAGAAAAAAACAAATGGAAAAGAATGGAGAAGAATTTGGAGAGTTATGTGGATAACAAGTTGTGTAACTCTAGCAGTGTCACTCAGTGACAAATAAAGTACTGGCTTGCATAAAAATGGCCTTCACTTGAGGGATGAAAACATAATTTTGCCACTTGATAGATTGCTGGTAAGGCCTCACCTTGAGTGTGCAATGCAGTGCCATTTTTGGATATTAATAAGCTGCAGACAGTGCAGATATTTGCAATTAAACTAGTAAAAGGAATAGAAGAATTAAACCAAATATTGTCAACGTTGAGGTTGTTTTTTTGGAGAAAATGCGGTTGCAAAGTGCTATGGTTTCTCTTTACAAGTACATCAGAAGACATTATAGACATATAGTTGTGGATCTTTTTTCCTCCACAGAAATGATCAACAAACGTGAAGGTAGTTCTTCAGACTGAGGGCAGTAAGGTTGCCAGGTGATGACAAAGTGGCTTAGATTACTTCTTAAGTAATTATGTAAACATACCCAGAGCAGAACGGCATTAGTCAAGGTTCCCAAAGGTCTAATAAATTTGCACACACACTGTTCTCAGTGAATTTGGGTTTCATTGTCCTTGAGTTTTCTTGTAAATTGTCCTTCTGATAAAAAATTTAATTTCCAACTGTCAGTTTTAGCATCTTAAAAAGCAGTTTTTCCTCTTCTATTTAAACAATATGTTATCTTCATACCTTAAGTCTACTAGAAAATCATGTAAACACTGAATAAACTCAGTAGGCTGGTTTTGCCTCCAATAAGGATTAATTATATCTTAGTTGGGATCAAGTATGAGCTACTGTTTTATTATTACAGAGAAAAAGGAAATTATTTAAAAAAAAAAAAATTGGATTATTTGATTATAATGGAGTCTAGGGGAGACGGCTTTTCTGTAATTCTGAGCTTTCTGGATAACGGGTCCCATACCTGTACTGCACATTTGATCAATGATATACAGTAAGTGGCTTTATCCATCATGTAAACCTTAAAGAGCTACATCATCACTCCTTCCTATTTGTCGAATGGAAATATATGGGGGCTAGAGGAGGGGCAGAGCTGATAGAGTGGGGAGCTGGTTGGTGATGTTCAGAGGGATAAAATCAGCTCCAAAGGATCCAAAGGCTGATTCTACAACTACCATTTTCACTATGAGTGCATACAGTGTGTTGCATTTTTTAATTCTTCTTATGATTTGTCTTTTCAAACATAAAACAATGGTGCAGATTTATTATTTATTCAACTGGAGAATCCAGAAGGATTCCCAACAATTTAACGTATTTTAGGATTTATCAAAGCAACTGTCATTTACTGTGGTGGGAAAGTCCCGATTTACTGAAATGAACAAAGTTTCCTTTTACTGGAAGAAGGTACAGATGAAATAGGTAAATAATAAAGAAAATAGGTTAAAAACAGATTGTAAAAAAGGGGAGGGGCATACATTACTAGCCTATTTTTTTATCTTATCTTATGAGACACTTTTCTTTTACATTCTCACACGTAGCAGTAACTTTGTGGGAATGAAAATGCTTATTACATTGTCTGAGATTCAACTTAACCCTGATGTATAGTGATGGGCGAATTTGCGCCGTTTCGCTTCGCCGAAAAATTCGCGAATTTCGCGCGAAATTCGCGAAACGGCGAAAAATTCGTGAAACGGCGCCGGCGTCTCGTTTTTGACGCCGGCGCCCGTTTTTTTCCGCGAATTTTCGCGGGCGTTTCGCGAATTTATTCGCCTGCCGCGAATCGCGCAAATTCGCCACGAATTCGCGCCTAGCGAATAAATTCGCCCATCACTACTGATGTATGATCAGTAAATGTATTTTAGACTTGCATGTAAAAGGAGATGTAAATCCAACCTTAATGCTGTACCACTATGCCCCCTAGTTTTCTATAGATATTGCCAAAAATTTTAAAAAGCGTGGCCTTAAGATTATGGTGGTTGGAGGCACAAAGATCATGGCACTATGTGAACTTTGTCTCATGCACTTTAATGCATTGCTCTTTTACCCCAGCCTGTTGCACACTGGGAGTAATTGAATCCCTACATTACGGTCGTTAGACTGTAGCTGCACACAGCCACTTAATTTATTGTGGATTTTATACTGTTTATTTATTCTTTTAACTCACATTTGTCACATTGCAAATTTTATATGTCTTTTATTTTTAAATAGTCAGTAGAAGTAGGGTCCTACAGGTCTGCACAGATCTAGGGGTGGATGCCTGGCCATTAAGCTCCTTCTTCTAAAACTCAGCTCTGCTGTGGGTGAATATATATTTGAGGCTTCTTTGGATCATTTGTTACCCTTCCCCTTGTAGGCTTCATCTGGAGGGGATTTGACAAAGGTGCCCCCCTGCACTTGAGGTGAAGGGGTTCTGAAGTCCTTTACTCCCTGTGGGCCTTTTGGCTGGGGATAAATGACCCTTAAGCCCATACTTCTGCAGTAGCTGTTGCTCAAACTACACATTCCAGGATACCTTGAAAAGTGTCAGGGTCTGAAACCATACATGCAGAGCCTCTCTTTCATGCATGATGTCAGCGAGTAACCCTGGAAGTAGGTATTACTATTAATTTAAAATGTAACAGGAAAATAAAGAGCCTCTCTTTCATGCATGATGTCAGCGAGTAACCCTGGAAGTAGGTATTACTATTAATTTAAAATGTAACAGGAAAAGGGCAACCATGTCTGAGAGTTTTAACCTTGAAAGCAGCTAGTAAGTTGCAGGAAAAACTTAGTCCCTGTGTAAAATGAATAATGAAACAATAGTATTCTTAATGAATCAGATGCAAGTTGAGTGTAGGACTGGCCAGATATAGTTGGCCAACTTAAATATATTGCAATATATGGACAAACAATTCCTGTTTTAAGTGTAAGGCATTTTTTTTGTAGCTTAAGGCACAAAATGTGTCAGTGTCCTTAATATATTGATAATGGGTTGAGTGCAGAGGATCTATTGTCTTTGTCTTGATGAATTTTGTATTCACATCCTCATTGCACCCCTGTCTAATGGTTTTAAAATTAGTGGTGAGTACAAAGTTTTTTTGCAAATGGTCACAACCCTCCTGGGCCAATATCACAACCAAGGGCATAAATTACAGATCCTGAGACTAGAGAGAAAAATCAGACTTAAATAGTTTTAAATAATCTTATACTAAAATATTGATTGATACTGAGTTTATATATGCTGTATGCCTACATATCTTGATTTACCCTAAAGCAACATCTCAGATTAGCTCTCATAGTTAACTCAGCTATTTGTTTAGCAAAAGCCCTGCACATAATTATACATAATTCATTTTTTAATAATTGTGTAGCTTTTCACAATCTATAGGAAACAATTTACAAACTATTGTAAAATATGGGGTAAAATATGATAAATGCAAAGTTGTGTTAAGCAACCTAAATCCTTAGTTCTTGCACTGATACTTTTAGCATTAAAGATATATATACAGTTTCCCACTAAGGGGTGTCATTTAAATTTCCTCCAACAAAAAGCATTTCCGGGTTGCTCTTCACCTGAGCATGTGACCCATTATCTCCCCACACAGGCAGTGGTACAGGCAGTGCTTCCCCTATTGTTACACCAGTATGACTACTGTTTCAAAACCTACTTTCCTTATGACCCAGCAAGTATGCACTTCTGAATGTTGCTGGAGTAATACAGATTGGCAAGAGCAAGGACAAAACCTTCCCCAACCAGTGGCTTGTGAGTAACATGTTGCTCACCAACATTTTGGATTTTGCCCTCAGTAGTCTCAAAGCAGGTGCTTATTTTTTAATTCCTAGTTTGGAGGCAAGTTTTGGTGCATAAAACCAGGTGAACTGCCAAACAGAGACTCCTGTAGGCTGCCAGTCCATATATGTGCTACCAAATAGCCAATCACAGCCCTTTGGCACCCACAGGAACTTTTTATGCTTGTGTTGTACCCCAACTCTTTTTACATTTGAATGTGAGTCATGGGTAAAAAAAAAGGTTGGGAATGGGGATCCCTGTTTTAAAAGAACGGCATTTGCAGTGACAATGAGGTGGATGCCCTTTGCTTTGGACACAGGGTTGTATGACAAATCAGTGCATGCCAAATTACTAATTATAGATGCTATTCTCTTGTTTTATGATCTACCTTGTTCAAATAAATTACTTTTTTAAAGCTCCTCCTCTCACCCCACTTTATGGGTAACCTTGATGAGAACTAACAAATGGGAATGTACCTTGCAATTTTTATATATATTTATACAGATTTGTTCCTCATACCAAAGTCTAGAGCTACGTATAAATACTGCTTTATTGTATGTAGGCATCCACAGATGCTCAGTGTTCTGCCTCTCTTTATCTTCTCAATGTTTAGGCCCTGAAGGAATAGAAAGAAACTAATCTGATCCAGGTATGAACAATCAATATTGCTGATAATGTATATTTGTATTCAAGCAAGTACTACATATAGATACTGTACTGTACAGTAGAGCAAGACAGGGACAGACAAACATGATAAAATCGAGCAAAATGTAATCTTTTTTTGCAGAAAAACATGATAAAATCGAGCAAAAATCCGAATTGCTCAAATTTTTGGGGTTTTTTTTCCGAATTGCTTGATTTTTTCTAGTTTTTACCTAAAATCCTCCAAAATGTCAGATTTTTGGGCTAAACCCAATGCAGACCATGAAAACTTTAAATTGTGATAGGTGCCTCTACCATTGACTTACAGATGAAGCCACTTGGATTTGTGTATTAAATGTGTCATGACTCAGGATAAACTGAAGAAACTGTGTTATCTAAAATCATCTAATCTCATTTATTGCATTTAACCTTTTCATTAGCATACCAAAGCACCATTGTTCACAATGGTGAACGCTTTAATTAGATGTGATGCTATGATGCAATTTTCTGTGTTAAATGGAATAAATGGGTTAAATTTGTTAAAATATTCTGAGTTAATCACACAAACCAAAGTGGTTTCATCTTTATACAGGACCACAACAGGTCTGAATGGAGGATTTTCAGATTCAGGCTTTTTGTAGCATCAGGGTATAATAAATCTCAAAAAAACCTTGAATATTTAGAGATTTTAACATTTGGATTTTAATAAATAACCTTTTTAAGTTGCAATTTGTAACAATTCAAAATCTGTACCTCGATCACTGAGATGCCAGACTGAAACACCAGACTTTAAACTTCAACTTTGGGATTATTCCTTCGATCGAACGATTAAATCTTTCGAATCGAACGATTCGAAGGATTTAAATCCAACGATCGAAGGAATATCCTTCGATCAAAAAAAGTTAGCCAAGCCTATGGGGACCTTCCCCATAGGCTAACATTGACTTCGGTAGCTTTTAGATGGCGAACTAGGGGGTCAAAGTTTTTTTTAAAGAGACAGTACTTCGACTATCGAATGGTAGAATAGTCTAACGATTTTTAGTTCGAATACTTCGATTCAAAGTCGTAGTCGTAGTCGAAGGTCGAAGTAGCCCATTCGATGGTCGAAGTAGCCCAAAAAATACTTCGAAATTCGAAGTTTTTTTACTTCGAATCCTTCACTCGAATTTAGTGAATCGGCCCCTTAAAGTGGAATTTTCATGACATTAATAATTCTTGAGATGAATCATCATATTGTTATTAAAGTTTCTAGCTATAATATATAACAAGTTTTATACAGTTTTCAAAATATTTAAGTTTTATAGTGATTCCACTTTAAGTTGCTTCTATGTTACTGGACCTCTGGCCAGCTCTGAGGTTGGGTTCATTTCAAAAACAAGTCTGTCCTCAATTTTATTTGTTAATCATAAACCATTAACGGAGAAGGAAAGGCTGTTTGCACTTGGGGGTGCAAAATGTTAGGCACCCCCAAGTGATTGGATTGACTTACCTGAATCCCCAGGCTGGTGCTCCTATTAGCAGAAAACTGCACCGGCCCGGGGTTATACCAGTGAGCACCACGGAGCTCACCCCCTCCCCTCCTCAAAGGCATGTGAAAAAGCAATATCAGTAATCCCTGACCTTCCCACTTAACTCCTGCTCGTTCCTTGTTCAAACACTCCTGCACAGCACATTCAATGCCTGCGAGGCATAGAGCATAATTAAAAGTGAAAGTACAACCCTGAACATTGAAGGACGCCACCAATTATCTGCCTATCCTCCCTTTCTGAGGAGGGGAAGGATTTGTAGTAGGAGTTGTGTGGAGAATGGAGGGGAAACGGAGAAGGAAGTATTTGAAGCCACTTTACTATGGACAACACTGCCTTTCCACATGCCATTCTGAGGGGAGGGGGGGTCAAAGAAGAAAGCATGAGATTTGTGTTTTTAGGTGCGGCAAAAAAGGAAGCTTTTCAATCCACTTTACAACCAATGATAAAGTAGGAGACAGAAAAGAAAGCAAAGTTAAAGGAGACCAGACACTCTAAGAAATAATTCCAAATCCCATTTCATGATGTTAGTCAAGCAAAATAAACTTTACTTACACTTTATAAATGATTTAAATCTTGTTTCTTTTAGTCCTGGAATTAAAGGAAAACTATACCCCCCAAACAATGTAGGTTTCTATAAAAAGATATTGCATAAAACAGCTCATGTGTAAAACCCTGCTTCATGTAAATAAACCATTTTCATAATAATACACTTTTCTAGTAGTATGTGCCATTGGGTAATCATAAATAGAAAATTGCCATTTTAAAAAATAAGGGTCGCCCCCTGGGATCGTAGGATTCACTGTACTCACAAACATACCAACAAACCATACTTGTTAGGTCACATGAGCCAATTAACAGACAGAGTTGTGTCTTTTGTTTCCACACTTCTTCCTGTTACAGTTAGTGTTGTAGTATTTCTGGTCAGGTGATCTCTAAGGCAGCACAGAGAGAATCACAAAATGGTGGCTCAAGGCAAGAGATGTAAAAGGGCAATATTTACTAAAATATATATTCCAGTTTGGTAAGATTCTTTAATATGCCACTTAATATGATATGAACTATCTGTTGCTTAAGTGTTCATTTTGGGGGTATAGTTTTCTTTAACAATCACATGACAATTTGATTTTCACTATAGTTCCCCTTTAGAAATGAACAATGCACAATTCAAATTTGCAATACAATAACAATCTAACAAATAATATTACATGCGTGGGGAAATGCACATATTTATTCTTTTATAACTTTCCCCCCTTAGTGTATAACATTTATGTTTTTATACCAAACTGCATAACTTTGCATATATCAACAATGAATCTTATTTTTCAGTTTGCTGCCCAGTTTTTGCCAAAGTGGCAGCAACCCGAATGGAACTTATAGTTTTGCACAATTCAGTATCATCAGTAAAAATAATAATAATTACAATATAAATAAAATAATAAAATAATAATAGACAAAACTTACATTACTCACCTCCAGGTCATTAGTAAACAAGTTACAGCAAAGGGCTTTTGTTTAACACAACACTCAGTCTTTTTTGGGGACATTTTACATTAGTAACTAGGGATGGGTGAATTTGACCCGTTTCGTTTCGCCAAAAAGTCGCCGCCGGCGAAATGTCGCCAACGTCCATAAAAGTCTATGGCCGTCCAAAAAATTTTGTCGCGTGGCGAAATTGTTTTGACACATGTCTTTTTTTTGACGCACGATGCCATACAAGTCTATGAGCGTAATTTTTGAGGCGAAACAAGGCGAAAAAATTCGCCCATCCCTATTGGTAACATGTAGATTATGGTGCTCAGGGCTGGATTTACTCATTGGGCAACAATAGGCCTGCCGCCTGCCTGCTCTTTGTCCCTACAACCCTCCCCTTGACACATCCACGCACACAAATTTCCTTTTTCAAGTCCAGAACACTGAAGATTGGTGCTTGGGAAATTTTAAAAAACTATCAAATCTCCTGTATGTCCCCAGTGCTTCAGAAACAATGTGGATGCAGCTGGGTGGTATGCCACCCCTAAAATACTGCCACCCTATGCCCGTGCCTTTGTGACCTTCCCACAAATCCAGGCCTGATGGTGCTGCCAGTGAACATCCACTGGAAAGAATTTAGTTTGTAAAGTGTGTAGTTCACCTTTAATTTTCACCTTTAATTCAATAGAATAATTACACACATTCAAAGGTAATTCCACTAAACATTTTAATTTTATAGTTATGGTAACTGTGTAAAGTTAAACATAAGCATTCATTTTTTTCCATGGGCATGCTCACCTATTTATTCTCTGACCCATGTGTATAAAGTCCTGAGCCAGTCTCTCACAATATAAGGGATTAAATCAGTTCAGAGGTTTACAATAATGACAGAATAGAATAGAACAGAACAGATGGCAGAAAGGACAACAAGCACAACTAGAAGAAATTAGAAGGAGTACCCTTTGAAATACCTTAAAGAGGGTGTAAACCCATTTGTAACGCTGTCCCACAGTGCCCCCTAGTTTTCTGTACAAGTTACTCAGAAACAGCAACATACGGCTTCTTTTCCTAAAGCCATGTTGCACAATAAAAATAAGATTTTTCCCCAAATCTCCACAGCCAGCAACTGCTTTAAAATGCAAAATATCCTCCAATGAGAATCCCAGCTGATCTGTGTAAATCTGGCCCCATGTTCTTTGAGAACTAGGGGGTATTGTGACAGGGTTTACATTTTGTCTCCTTTCCCTTTGTAGAGTCTATGGATGAATCTGTCATTTGAGACCAACGCCACCACTATCCATTTTTCCTAAACATAGAGTAGAGCTTGTGATAAACGTCAAGAAGTAAACATGCCAGTACTGTTAAGTAAGTGATTATTTTTATATATAAAAATACATGGAGACCAAGGTGTCAAGCATATACTTTGAAACAATTTTTTAATCATACTAGCTTACCAATTTCTGTTTGCTGACTGATTTATGACCTTGTTCAGGTGAGTTATTGACTAATTGACAATGAAAACTAGAAAATGAAACTAGTGCTTTGATGCCCTTGTATATAATTTTTGTAAAATGTTCTTCCTGATGCTTGTTAAACAGGACCTTAAACAGTTTGTAAACCCAACCATAATCCTGTCCCACGGTTAAGCCATGCTAGGAGCTGTAGTCCAGCAACATTAGGGTTGTATTTTTAAAGCAATATTGCACAATATACTTTGCCAAAACTTTTCCCCAAATCTCTACAGCCAGTGACTGCTTTAAAATGCAAAACAATCCTCCAATGAGAATCACAGATGATTTGTGTAAATCTGGCCCCATGTACCTTGTTCCTGCAACTGGAGTTCGAAGCTTTAAACAGTTCAGTATAAAAATAAAACTGTGTAAATAGATAGGCTGTGCAAAATTAATAATGTGTCTTATATAGTTAGTTAGGCAGAAATGTAATGTATAAAGGCTGGAGTGACTGGATGTGTAACATAATAGCCAGAACACTACTTCCTGCTTTTCAGCTCTCTTTGTTACCACTCATTGGTTACCAGGCAGTAACCAATCAGAGACTTGAGTGGGGCCACATGGATCAGAACTGTTGCTTTTGAATCTGAGCTAATATAGCCGAATATGAGTGTCCCAATCAAGCTAATACCTGAGACACTTTAACATACATTGGGACTCAAATTCTAATCTGCAAATTATTAGACATCCAAACAGTTCTAAAACCATATAAGTTTCTTATCAATCTGCCAGTGTGTTCAATTAAAATAATCCTAAACCTTGATAACATACATACTGTAGATGTTACCATTGTGGGCCCCTCCTTGCCAAGACATACAAATAATTATAGCAATTATGTATAAAAGTATCTCTTGTGTAGATCTTCATCAAAACATTAGGGTGAAAAATTCGACAGGCGCAAATTTGCGGCATATTTCCGAGTTTCGTCACCAGTGAATAAATTTGCAAGACTGCAGAGAAAATCTGCCACATCAAAAAAATTTGGTGCTAGTCAAAATTATTTGGACGTCCGTTGACTTAAATGCTTTCGTACAAAATAGGCACGCGTATAAAAATTGTCGCTGGTGTCAAAATTGACACCCACTGACTTCAATGCATTTTGCTAATTTTACGAGGTTTTGTGAATTTCACTGGAAATTTGCAAATTTTACAGGGGGAAGAGAAACGGGACAAATTTGCCCATCACTACAAAACATCACCTATTGTACACATGCACAATATCACTTGTTATATTGGAATTTTAAACCACCCAATGATATATGGATTGGTTCAGTTTGTTAACTGAGCACAGCCTTATCCACAATCAGTGGTGGAATCATATCCTTAACGCAGTACTGTGTTCCCAAATATATTACAACCAGATATTCTAGCTTGTCTAGCATCACTTTAAGGATCCAATTTGAAACAATACACAAGACTGCACAAGTCACTCAATTAAAATAAGATGTTATAGCTTATACAGCAATTTGCGGTGCCATGAGGTGTTTTACATAGAACCACTTCAAATCCAAGTGGTATAATGCAAAACTGAGGGGGTTGTGGGTGCACACCAGAGGCCAATTTCAAAACGTTTAGAGCCCTGTCTAAATGATTCAAGTAAATATGCAAGTGCAAGTAATTTTGAAACAGGGTTTTTTTGTTACAAAGTTATGATCATAATATTGATAAGCCACCATACCACATCAAGGTAAAACCCCACATGGTGGTCCCTAACTTATTTATCTCAAATCATAGTAAAAAAGGAATTTTACCTCTCTGTTTAGTAACAATTCTTTATGTAAACATCTCCAGTGCTTTGGTTTCAAACTGTGTGCTAAATCCTCCCCCGCCAACTGCTGAGCGGCTTTTAAGAGGGAGAGACTGCCTAAACCAATGCCCATTTTAGAAAAAAAGAAGTAAAGTGGTGTAATTAAAACCAAAGTGGTACTTTTTTTCTGAATATTTTTTCTATGGCCCGACCAGATATATATGCAGAGCTGATATCCGGCACACAATGATAGTCTTCAATAAATGTGAATTATTGTTTATCATAGTAGTGAGTCATGCCCAATATTTGAACTGAATACTTATCAGGACCAGTACTGCTCAATTAGGACTGTAGCTCCAAAACAATATTGGCAGGCTTGTGCTCAGACTGGATGACCAATCCGTGGTAAGTTATTATTCCATAGCATATCACAGGGTGGTATTGGGGGCCCACAGCCAGCGGTACAGCTCTATACCTCGACGATAGTTTGCCAGAAACTGCTTTCCCATCAAGTCACTGAATAACACTTTATAGATGACATTTTTGGCTAACTAACTCTATTAGAAATATTTTCTATTTTGCACAGCCTATCTATTTACCCAGTTTTTATTTTTACACTGAACCGAGTCCCAGTTTCCCAGCACTGAACAAGTCTGTCCTTTATCTTCATGTTTGATTCCAGTGTCATATAATGAAGAAAAAAATAAGATAAGAGCAAGATGTCTGACATGGTGCTGGGATTCAACATTCTTATTTGTCAATTATTTTGCATTTATAATTACATTTTTGATCAGTTGAATTGTCATTGGTGAATTTTCTTGCTTCGTCTGTAAGGTAACTAGATGTTCTCAGGTTACAATGATTAGATAATATCACTGCTTACTTGAAGTGATCTTTGGTATAATTAAAGTTACAATTACAATGTAGACCCTTGTATAATTACAGTGTAGACCCTTGAAAAGGTCCTGCCATCTCGATTGTTTATACACATGTGTGTTTGATATCAGTGCACTCTAGACCAGGGCCAATATTTCTCTTTTACCATTGGGTCTCATTGGGCCTCTCTACTGAGCTCCAGGGAGCAGCTGCTGCCTCCGCTACAGGCTGCATTTCATCCTCTTTGTTCAAGTCCTCCTTCTTCTCCGCTGCCCTACACCCAAAGCAAGTTACGGCCAAACCATCCTTAAAGCATCACTGCTTCAGTGCCAGGCTGTGCTGCAACTTCTCTGGCTTGGGAAGAGGAGCCACACTGAATTTGAGGTCCTGGACACCTTCTAGTCTCAGATCCAACAGTGGTTTATCCCATGCCAACACCAAGCAGGTACTGTGATCTGCAACAATAGACGCAACCTGCTGGCTATATACCATGCTTCACACATGTTCTCAACCTTATGGTGCAGAAGTTCTTGAAGAGCTACAAGGGGGTTGGGTGATGTGCTAGAGAAGGCACATAGCATGTTATTGTAGATAAATTACTAGCACAAGGAAGCTTTGTTTCAATTATTTCTTACTAACAACAATATTACTTTTTTTCTACAGCACAGATCAAGATTACAGCAGGAGCAGTCACAGTAGCTGCTATTGTTGCTATACCAGTTATCTGGTATTTTGGTAAGAGAAGTTTATTAATCATTTATGTATAATATAAAAGCACTGGTATAGAGACAGATTTACTTTTTTTGTATGTTAATTTATTTAACTTTAATAAATCTTTCATGTTATCAAATTGAAGAAATGCAGATTTCAGCACTAATATCCAACACCGTAGGTGGCCCCTAGGCCGCGTAGTCCTAGAACCCAGTGGCGCCCGCATATCCCCCCTACCATGATTGCCTGCACTGGAGCGATGGGGAGCTGTGCTCCCCAGTACTCCCCAGAAAGCGGCTGGAAGGCTGTGAGAACGCACGCATGCGTCCTGTCCGGCGCAGGCGCGGGCGCGCTAATGCGCGTCGGCGCCTGACGCGGGAGCTGGCGACGGTCGCGGGCGCGGAGGCGACGGTCGCGGGCGCGGAGGCGCTGGCGACGGTCACAAGGACGTAGGCGGAAACGCCTATGATGGACGTGCTGGCGTCAGTTCCGCGACGTCAGCGCAGTGACGCCAGTTTGGCGCCAAATTATCTGCATTTAAACCCAAACCAGTCTGTAATGCATTGCCTGGTTATTAGGTTGTTTGAACTGAAACCCTAGCGTCTTGAACTTTTTGGATTCCTGATTATCGACCTTTGCCTGAACCCGGATTTGATTACTGCCGTCTGTCTCGACCTTCTTGCCTGTCTTATCGTTTACGAATCTTGCTGCCTGCCTTCTGACCTCGGATCTCCTGACTACGACTTCGCCTAATCCCTTGTACTTCGCTATCGTCTCACTGGCTACTCTCCACAACCCTGCTCCTTGTTCCACTCCAAGTGGGTAGCGGTTGTGTGAGGCGCTTGTGGGTTCATTATCTTCTGCTCCAGCTCCTTCTACGACTGGATTGTACTGGTGAGTCAGACAGTATAACCAGGCCAGATGGATCCAGCTGAAGGGCCGTCCTGACTCAACAACTGTCGTCCCTCACGCAAGATGTCCGGGAGCTGCAAAGTGGTTATACTCAGCTACAGGAACACATCAGGACCCATCCACCAGCCGTTCTCCCTTCCACGGCCGCTGCAACTCCGCCTGCTCCAACGGAAGTTCAGGTGATCACCTCTGAAATTTCGGAACCTAAGGTGGCCTTTCCGGAGAAGTTTGCTGGCGACCGAAATATGTTTCGGAACTTCAGGAGCAACTGCAAATTGCTGTTTTCGCTCAAACCACACACTTATCCTAATGAGCAGACCCGGGTCGGGGTGATTATCTAATTTCTTACGGGAGAGCCACAGACATGGGCCTTTCGTCTTATGGATCGTCACAGTCCTGTATTGGCCTCAGTAGACTCCTTCTTCGATGCTATGGCAGTTCTTTTCGATGACGCTCACAGAGCAACTACCGCCGAAGCCTACCTGCGTGCTCTGAAGCAAGGTGGCCGTCCAGCGGAAGACTACACCCTGGAATTTCGGCAATGGGCAGATGACACGGAATGGAACCCGGCAGCGCTTAAAAACCAGTACCGCTTCGGACTTTCTTCCGAATTAAAGAATGAATTAGCCGCACTGGCATCCCTGACAGTTTGGAAGACCTCATCTCTCTTTCCATCCAACTGGATCGGAGGCTCAGAGAACGTAGAGAGGAAGAACAGGCAGAGAAAGCAGGCCTTCTTCCTCAGTCTTGGATGTTACCAACCGCTCCACCTCCTATTCGAATGCCTTCCACTTTTCCTCCAGCTGTCTCTCCGCCCGTCTTCAGCACAGCTCCAGAGCCTATGCAGATTGGAGCCATTAGATCGGCATTAACTCCAGAGGAACGGATCAGACGTCGCAGACTCAACCTCTGCCTTTACTGTGGACAAGCTGGTCATTTGCTTCGAGGTTGTCCGATCCGTCCAACGGGTAAGAGGATGTTTGAAAGAGACTTTTCTGGTTGCCATGTGCCCGTGCCTCTCCTGACTGTCTCTTTATCTTTGCAGTGGGGAGACAAGCGGGTAGAGCTTCAAGCAATCCTTGATTCTGGGGCCAGCGGGTGTTTCTAGGATAATAAGGTGGCACTACAGTTCCAGATACCACTCCAGTCTAAGAAGAACCCCATAGCTCTCTGTGTGGCAGATGGTTCTCTGATTACCTCAGGCCCTGTGGTGCAAGAGACTGTCTCACTTTTTGTTGTGTTAAATAAAGGGCATGCTGAAGTCATGAACTTCGATGTGGTTTCTTCTCCTTTATTTCCCGTCATCTTGGGTTTACCCTGGTTGCAGAAACACAACCCATCCATCAACTGGACTACCGGCGAAGTGAACTTTCTTTCAAATTTTTGTTCCTCTCAATGTATTTCTTCTTCAAGTAGAGTTTGTTCGTTATCCCTTGCCTCTGAAATTCATAATCTTCTTCCTCAAGCTTACTGGGAATTTACGGACGTTTTTAATAAAAAAGGGGCAGACAAGTTACCTCCTCATCGTATTTATGATTGCCCTATTAAACTTCTTCCTGGGGCTCAAATTCCTTTTGGGCGAGTTTATCCTTTATCCGAATCTGAACTGTCGGAACTTCGTTCTTATTTAGATGAGAATCTGGCCAAAGGGTTCCTTAGACAGTCTTCTTCCCCAGCTGGAGCCGGGATCTTCTTTGTTGAAAAGAAGAATTCGAGGAGATCCTGGATTCCAGGTTAAGAGGCAAGCGGCTCCTGTACCTGGTAAGATGGAAGGGTTATGGTGCGGAAGAAAATTCCTGGGAACCAGCGTCTAACATCCACGCTCCGGAGTTGCTGGAGAAATTCCATGGAACTTACCCTGGTAAGCCTTCTGGTGGTCGCGTCCTGAGGCCGCTCCTTGATGGGGGTCAATGTGAGAACGCACGCATGCGTCCTGTCCGGCGCAGGCGTGGGTGCGCTAATGCGCGTCGGCGTCTGACGCGGGAGCTGGCGACGGTCGCGGGCGCGGAGGCGCCGGCGACGGTCACGGGCACAAGGACGTAGGCGGAAACGCCTGTGATAGACGTGCTGGCGTCAGTTCCGCGACGTCAGCGCAGTGACGCCAGTTTGGCGCCAAATTATCTGCATTTAAACCCAAACCAGTCTGTAATGCATTGCCTGGTTATTAGGTTGTTTGAACTAAAACCCTAGCGTCTTAAACTTTTTGGATTCCTGATTATCGACCTTTGCCTGAACCCGGATTTGATTACTGCCGCCTGTCTTATCATTTACGAATCTTGCTGCCTGCCTTCTGACCTCGGATCTCCTGACTACGACTTCGCCTAATCCCTTGTTCTTCGCTATCGTCTCACTGGCTACTCTCCACAACCCTGCTCCTTGTTCCACTCCAAGTGGGTAGCAGTTGTGTGAGGTGCTTGTGGGTTCATTATCTTCTGCTCCAGCTCCTTCTACGACTGGATTATACTGGTGAGTCTGACAGAAGGCATGTCACCCCTAATATTTTGCCACCCTAGGCCAGGGACTTTGTGGCCTCACCACAAATCCGAGTTTGCTAGTACCTTAAAACTCATTGTTCTGAAAGATCGGAACAATAGCAATGCCATTCCTTTTTATAACAATAAAGTCTCTTGTTGTACTTGACTCAAACAATTGATAAGATAAGTGTATCAGAAAAGTATAATTCAATTTAAATTGAATTTAAATTAGACACTAAGGGGCAGATTTACTACGGGTTGAATTTCTTAGTGTAAAATACTTCGAAATTCGACCCTCGAATTGAAATACTTCGACTTTGAATATCGAAGTTGAAGGATTTCTAACCGAATTTGGCAATCGCACGATCGAATTAAATCGTTCGAATTGAATGATTCGAACGATTTTAGCTTATTGGTCTACAAGGTCCCCATAGGCTAACATAGTACTTCGGCAGGTTTAATTTGGCGAACTATTGAAGGCGAAGTTTTTTTTTCAAAGAGACAGTACTTCGATTAGCGAATGGTCGAATATTCGAACGATTTTACGTTGAAGTCAAAGTAGCCTATTCGATGGTCGAAGTATCCAAAAAATTACTTTGAAATTCGAACTTTTTGAACTTCGAAAATTCACTCGAATCCACTTCGATCCTTGATAAATCAGTAATCAGTTATAAAAAGTGACACATTAAAAATTATTAGAAATAATGTACCCTATACATATTAGGACATACCTTATATGTATTTAGGACAAATTGCACCCCATACTCAGTCTTTTGGCAAACCAGACCCCACCATTCATATTCAAGGTATAAACTTGCGTCCTGACCTCTACTGACTCTTAGCTAGACATCTTACATTCTAGACTTAGCTATTCTAATGACCCCTAGCCATACTCACAGATAACCTTGTCATCTGCACATGCACTGTTACAAATTTTAGCAACAGGTCAAGGAGGATTGGGCTCTAAACAGAAGCCAGACTATGTGCCAAAATCCTGTTCCTCTACAGACTGTACAGAGATTCCTTGCTTGCTCTCACTTTTGCCAAATCTTCCTGAACAATATCCACAAACCCATATTCTATGCAATAATTTTAATATAAGGCATATAATCTATTGTGTTAGTCATATATTTATACTTTTATGAAATACAAGAAAATACACACTTCACAGGGAGGGATACCCAGTCACTGCTATATTAACCCACAAATAATATGCTATGATTGATTCAAACATGGTTCTAATACAAAGCACTAGCAATGAATCCTGTACACTGTCCAATGTGCTCAGAAATTCCCTCACCAATCACCACTCCAAATGGATATTGATTTGAAAAGGCTATTAATTTGCCTTTATTGGCAGCTGATATCTCCCCATGCTACAGGTTATTAAAGCACAGCAATGTACAGTATACAAATGGGCATGTGCCTAATCTGCTGTGACCAATTGCCAACCATATAAAGAAAACTGAAGACGGGCTGATCTGTAGAAAGCACTATACAGTATGTGTTGCATTCTGGCATGGAACAAAATAGAGGAATATTAGTACTTTATAATGTCAAAACTGTATTACAACTATTGTTGGGACCAAATGACACTGTGGGATTGTTATTATTATAAACAAAAATGTAAGTAATTCATATATCTGCTTCTTTACATATAGTAACAAAAAATGCACAACCTTTTTGTGACAAGAAATGTGGCTCATCTTCACAATGTATCCTCTTGTCCCAGTGGTGTGATGGAATGGTCCATTGTCCCAACGGAGAGGATGAAATGTCCTGCGGTGAGTAATGGGCAAGTCTTACCCACATCTAGAATGTTTTTTATTGTCATGAAATGATGATTAAAATAACTTGTTAGACATGTAAAAATGGTCTTAAATATAAACCATTCACCCATAAAAATGCCAGCTGATGTGTGTATGTCTGGCTCTATGTTTTCTGCAACTGGAGTTGGAAGCTTTAAGCCCAGCTTCCCAGCACTGAACAAGTCTGTCCTTTATCCCTATGTTTAATTCCAGTGTCATATAATGAAGAATAAAAATGACATAATTATCTTTATATATATAACAGCAAGATGTTTGATGTGCTGGGAATTGGCATTCTCATTGGTTAGTTATTTCGCATTTATAATGAAGCGTTTGATCAGTCAAATTCTTATTGCTGAATTATCCTGCATATACAATTACAGTTTTTGGCAACTTCTATAGACTAGGGGGTGCTATGGGACAGCGTTACAGCTGGGTTTACATCCCTTTTAAGTTTGAGCTCAGTGCCACTTTAATATAACTGCTGCCTGTGGAGACCTGGGAAAGAGTTTTAATGTATACAAATTAAATACCTTGTATATTTGCTTAATTAAAGTTACAACAAAAACACCACTCATGTGTGAAAAAAGATGTGGCTTCTCTGCCTATTGTATCTTGTCATCCCAGTGGTGTGATGGAGTGACCCAGTGTCCTTATGGAGAGGATGAAATGTCTTGCGGTGAGTAATGAAGTTCAACCCTTCCCCACAATGTTTAAAAAACATAGAAATTGTTGAAGGAGATGTAAACTGAGGCAAAAAGTCACCCCACGGCTCCCCCCGGAAGTTGCTGAAAACCGTAATTATAGATGCAAAAAAATTCACCAATGAGAATTCTTCTGACCAAAAACTTCATTATAAATGCAAAAGAACTGACCAATGAGAATGCTGATTCCTGGCACCATGTCAGGCATCTTGCTGTTATCTTACATAAAGAGATTATTATGCTATTTCATTATCCCTTCATCCCAGTGAAATCAAAAATAGGGGTTAAAGGACATATTTGTTGTAATAAAGGAAGCTTTAAGCCCAGTTTCCCAGCACTGAACAGATCTGTCCTTTACCCCCAGTGTAATATAATGAAGTAAAAAATTACATAAATACAGTATATCTATAAGATATCAGCAAGATGCCTGACATGGTACTGGGAATCAGCATTCTCATTGGTCAATTTGTTTGTATTTATAATGAAGTTTTTGATCAGTAGAATTCTCATTGGTGAGTTTTTATACATTTATAATTAAATTTTTTATCATCTTCTATAGAAATTTAGGGGGCGTTGGGGAATGGCATTACTGCTGGGTTTACATCCCTTTTAATGTCTTTCATATAGGTGACACATTCTTTAACCTTTTGTGGCACAATATTTTCTCTCTTAAGAAAAAACAAGCATCAATAATTTCTATATCTGCTTGCAGTAACAACAAAAAAAACGACGACAACAACAACAACAACATGTGAAAAGAGATGCGGCTCATCAGCACATTGTATCCTCTCAACCCAGTGGTGTGATGGGGTGATCCAATGTCCTAATGGAGAAGATGAAATGTCTTGTGGTGAGTGATAATAGGCAAGTCTGACCTACTTCCAGGATGTTGTTAAAGGGGTTGTAAACTCAGCCATAACACAATCGCACAGCACCACCTAATTTTCTGTAGAAGTTGCTGGAAAACATGATTATAGATGCAAGAAAATTCATCAATGAAAATCTGAAAGATCAAAAGCATAAGTATAAATGCAAAACATCTGACTAATGAGAATGCTGATTCCCAGCACTATGTGGGACACCCTCTTTTTATCTTATGTAACCCTTTCTACACCCCTTTGTCTGTGTTACACTCCACGTGTGGCACTTACTTGATGACGCGGGACAAACCTGAGCCACTCCGCAGTGGTATTGGGAGAGACTGGGTACCTGGTACTTACTAGCACAGTGACTCCACCTAGTGGGATCCGGGAATGCACCTACGGATGGCCCCACTAGGAATACAGTAATAACACACACACACAGTATTGGTTAAACTAAATAATGGTTTATATAAAATAAATGGCCAGCTAGTACTGTACATGCAGCACTCCTAACTGGTGGCAATAGGGCCTCACTATCTAACTTGCTAGCGCCAAACTGTCTAACTAAAGAAGGCAAAGTCCTTTAATAAAACAGTCTCTATGTTCAAGCGCCTCTTTTAGGTAATGTCCCTTTAACCAGGATACTCACTAATCCTCTTTGTAATACTTTATAGCTCTCTCCAGGCGAATCCAGCATATTCAGACATACAGTGCGATTACCAGTCCCTTCGGATGCTCAGATACGAATCTTCTGCTGTTTGTTCCACCAGTCTGGATTCCTTTCACACTCTCTGTCTCTCCAGGCACCGTATGTGGCTTCCCTGTACCAGCCCGATCCAAATGAATATTTTTGGTGCAGCCTTTCAGCTCTCTGGGCCCACCAGCAGCTCTCTTGCTTCCTTCTCTGTCCACCATGCGCTCTCTATGTCAGGCTCTCTTCTTTGCCAGTATCTCTCACTTCCTTTTCCTGCCTGCCACTCCGTAGCTGCTGTGTCACTTCCTGTTGCACTGAAATCACTGACAAGCTGGTTGCTAGGTAACAGCTTACAGGACACAGACACAGGCTCTGTACTTCTGCCATAACAGGGATAAGGGCAATGCTTTTGCACTGATTCCCTACACTTACATACAGAGATTAGTATGTGATTATTGTGTTATTTTGGCTTCATTATATTACTTAAATCACACAGGTTCATTGCTGGAAAACAGGGGTTAAAGCGTCCAACTACTGAGTAAAGTTTGTTTGAACAGTGCTGCGCAGCAGAATGTGCTACCCCTTTAAAGGGGTTGTAACCCCAACCACAATGGCATCCCACAGTGCTTGTTCAGTGCTGGGAAACTGGGCTTAAAGCTTCCAACTCCAGTTGCAGGAACAAACATATCTCCCAACTGTCCCTTTTTCAGAGGGACAGTCCCTCTTTTGACAGCTCAACTTGAGGTCCCTCATTTGTACTGGAACGTCCCTCTTTTCTCTGCACAGAAAAAAAAACAAAGTTTCTCACTTAATTGGCTTTTGGCAGAGAGAGGCCAGTACAGCTAACAGGTGCAAATAAGATGCTTTATAACAATTTTGAGATAAGAAAATAAGTAATTTTAACAGTTTAGATAAGGAGAAATATTTTCAAATTTTTATAACCTGCCAAACTTTGTAAAATGAACATGGTAATTAGGGGGTGCGGCCACAAAATGGGTGTGGTCAAAAAAAATTGCTGCACTACATGCAAAAAAATTTTTTGTCTCTCTTTTTATTTCCAAAATGTTGGTAGGTATGGTTCAAATACTACATAATAGCTTTAGCCAGAGACTTGGGACTGATCATGTGCACAAAGAACATGGAGCCAGATTTATACAGATCGGCTGGGATTCTCATTGGAGGATTTTTTGCATTTTAAAGCAGTCGCTGGCTGTGGAGATTTTGGGGAAAGTTTTGTTGTGCAATATTTTTTTAAGAATACAACACTGATGTTGCTGTACTACAGCTCCCAGAATGTCTCAACTTTCCCTATATGTTACATTATTCTGGGATTTGTAGTCCAACAACAAATGAGGAACGTTTGGTTGAACAATGCAGTGCAGCAGGGTTTACTACCCCTATAAGAAATAACATAGGGGCATCCAGGGCAACCTGAGTTTAATTGTTTGCAGATTTAGTTGCTAGATTTCTCATGACCAATGAGACTCAATATCTTTGAACTGGTTTTTGGACTAAATCATGCTGCAATGCATTTCTTACCCACACTTTACTTACTCTACAACATTAGTTGTTGCTGGAATACAAACATCCCAGAATAGTGTTATATAGTAACAAATGTATGGCATGCTGGAATCTGTAGTCCAGCGACATCAGGATTGTATTCTTAGAGTAACAATAACACAAAAAATAAAAGTGTATTAAAGTAATGATAATATAATGTACTGATTATGCTGTGCTTGTACAAATGGTGTATTGCTTCAGAACACTACTATAGTTTATATAAACAAGCTGTTGTGTAACCGTAGGGACTAAAATTCAAACCTGAATAAGGAGAAAAGGCACAGGATACACAGCAGATAACAGATAAGCTCTGTAGTATACAATGGGATTCTGTGTGTGAACCTTGCATGAATTTAACATAGCTTTTGTGAACCCAAAACTCCAAAAGATTGTGCCACATTCAAGCATGCTTTAAATGTCTTAGGTCCCTTACACACAGGTATTTCACTGTACAGGTATAGTATCCGTTATCCGGAAACCCATTATCCAGAAAGCTCAGAATTACGGAAAGGCTGTCTCCCATAGACTCCATTATAATCAAATTATCCAAAGTTTTAAAAACTATTTTCTTTTTCTCTGTAATAATAAAACAGTACCTTGCACTCGATCCTAACAGATATAATTAATTATTATTGGAAGCTTAACCAGCGTATTGTGTTTAATTAATGTTTAAATGATTTTCTAGTAGATTTAAGGTATGACGATCCAAATTACGGAAAGATCCGTTATCCGGAAAGCCCCAGGTCCTGAGCATTCTGGATAGCAGGTCCCATACCTGTACATTATTTTCCTGCATTCCACCGCAGCACAAAACGCAGTAATGTATAGTCTTTTTTTCCGAGTGTTTCACCCGCTTAGTGTTAGCAGAGGACCATAAGAAAGACTAAGCAGTGTTTCAGGTAGTTAAACCTCCTGCACTACTCAACCAAATGTTACTCATTTGTTGCTGGACTACAAATCCCAGAATAATGTAAGAAATGGAGAAAAATTATCTAAATGCATTTTAGTCAATGGGGATCAATTTTTTTTTACGCACAACAATTTTTTACGTGCACGAAAAATTGTCCTTGCTCCAGACGCATGAGCGTTTTTTCTTATGCCTACTTTTTTGTCTCTGCAACTTTTTTGTCCAAATACATTAAAGCCAAAAGGCGTTTTTTCTTATGGCGACTTTTATGTCCAAATGCATTAAAGTCAATGGGCATTTTTTCTTTGTGACTTTATTTTCGCGGTGAATTTTTTCCGCAGCAAATTTTTGCTGCAGTTTTGCGAAAAAATTTGTAGATGGCGAAATTCAGAATTTCTCCACAAATCCATGGCTGGTGAAAAAATTCGCTCATCGCTAGTCAGGAACAACCAACTGTAAGCTGTTATCGTACTCTTACAGGTCAAGGGTGCAATTCACACATGAAAGAAAAGGATTAGCTCACTATATTATTCTGTGTTTGGCTAGCTAAAGGTTTAACAATGAAAGAACTACTAAATAATTTTCTTGTGAAGTGATTAATCCACTCTGAAATAAGAATAATGTCTTTGTTAGTAGAAGAGTTACAGGACATTCTCTTATTCTTCCAGTGAGATTATATGGAGCAGACTTCCAGCTG
Source organism: Xenopus laevis (assembly GCF_017654675.1). Taxonomy (NCBI): domain Eukaryota; kingdom Metazoa; phylum Chordata; class Amphibia; order Anura; family Pipidae; genus Xenopus; species Xenopus laevis. The sequence continues at coordinate 9,822,232 of NC_054373.1, forward strand.
CAGGTCTATTCTACAGTAAAGTCAGCATGGCTGCCCGTGTGCAGTGATTACTGGAATGATGACTATGGGAAGTTCGCCTGCCAGGACTTTGGATACAGCAGGTAAATTACTATATATGGTCCAACAAAATTCCAATATACCTATAGTTCACCAACTGTAGGTCCTATTAGTTTACAATATAATTGAGCGTGTCCCCCAATTCACAGTTATTTCGCATTTGAAGTATATGTGTTAACCAGAGTTGTTAAGGGATCAAGTGATACTATTTATTTGTTTGGAAGTTAGAATACAAAAGCTCACAATATTTTTAATCTGTTTAGCAAGCATATGCTATGTACTTATGTATATTTTTATTTATATAGTGCAACTTATGTTTGCAGCACTGTACAGTATAACAATTATTAATAGAATAAACAGGGATCATTACAAAAACGAAATACAGTAATTGCAAAAACAGTTGCATTAAAGATTAAAAGCTAAGTATTAAAGATTGGAATCAAACATGGAATCAAATGTTGTTTATTTCTTGAAAAATGTGATGAAACAGGTTGTAAACCCAGCTGTAAATCTGTCCCACTGTGCCCCCTAGTTTTCTATAGAAGTTGCCAAAAAAATGTAATTATAGATTCAAGAAAATTCAACAGTGAGAATTCTACTGATCAAAAACTACATTACAATAAGCTGACAAATTCGTAATACTGATTCCCAGCACCATGTCAGGCATTTTGCTGTTATCTTACATATAAATATAATTATGTCATTTTTTTCTTCGTTATTTGACACTGAAATTAGACATGGGGATAAAGGACAGACTTGTTCAGTTCTGGGAAACTGGGCTTAAAGCTTCCAATTAGTGATGGGCGAATTTATTCACCAGGTTGAGGCATGCTGGGAGCTGTAGTCCAGCAACACCTGGGCCGTATAATTAAAGCAATATTGCACAATAAAACTTTTCTAAAACATTTCCCCATTTTCCCCAGCTGCCAGCTGGGAACTTCTACAGATGGTGGTACTGTTGCTGCCGGTGGTTCTGCTGCCTGTGTTGCTGTTGCATATTCAGGTGCTGTGCCATCTGCAGGCGGAACTACTTGAAGCTATTCAGCTGGCAATGAAATAATTTGTCTGAGTATTGCAGCACTTGCATTTGTACAGTACAAATTATACAGGCTGAGTTGTGTGATGTAACTACAGGAAAACCATCATCTATAAGGATGGCAAGTATGGGGCGGCCACACCATTAAGTTTTTTGCAGCAGATAATCTCAGGCCAGAGACAACAGCAGGTTAGAGTCACTTAATTTGTTCGATTGCAGGTAGCAGGACTTGACTATAAATCTCAAAAGGCCAGAGACAACAGCAACAGCCTTAGAGATGTGATTTAAATTGTAAGCACTAACTGAAGAGAATGATTTTTGTTTGACAATGATGATTAGACAGCAGGACTTGACTAAAAGTCTCAATAGACCAGAGACAACAGTATCTTGGAGGCATTTGAGCACTCAATTAAGAGACATGTTTGTGTGATTGCAAAATTTTTATACGGAGTACTTAGACCCAGCAGGACTTGACTAGTAGTTTCAAAAGGCCAGAAAAAACAGCAGGTTAGCAGTAATGCACTCTCAACCACCCTCACACCCTACACCATCCTCCCTCCCTCTGCCACCCTCAACTCCCATCCCACCATTTATCCCTCTCCCACAGAACCTCATACTGGACCACACCTAAACTAGATATTTTTTTTTTTTGGATATTTGGGGAAAGGAAGAGATAAATAAAGCACTAAATTAACCTGGAACAAAACCTTCAGCAGCAGTGTGCACCACAAGGGATACATACAGCCAAACAAACATAACGCTAACAATGGTTCTTGGGTCTCACAGGTGAGCAGGCAAGCAGATGAGGGAAAGCAGTAAACTGAAATCTACAACTTCCACTTGCATTGACTCAAACAGCTAACTCTCCAAACGCCTACACCTAACCTAGGTGAAAATGCTCCTACTCTAACAACAACCAACAACGCAATGAGTAATGGCCACCTGTGCACCTTCTTATATAGACTGTGGGACAGCTGAAATCCCATTGGCTGATGTGGAAGGAGAGGGGGAATGATAACATGGCAGGGATTGGGTGGGGTACTTAACTTAAATCCTAATGAGGGTGAAATTTGTGGAAATTACTACCTTTCAGGGTATTCCTGATATCTAACCCTGTATGCCAGTTAAGATACAATATGAGGTGAATGTCTGTCATTCCTATTCTTTGTACTACAGCAGAAAGACTGATATTACACCTTTCAAACATATACGTTTAAATTATGTTTTACAGTAAAGTTAACTAACTGAAGCATAGTTTCCTTTTAATTATCCATAATGTCTGACATACTATATTTCCCTCCTTGGATTCATTACATGCCACTATACAGTATATACCAGTGTTTCTTTAACCCAGACATGTATGTTTGGTCTCTTCTTCAGGAGTAGTTATATTAGATATGGTATGCTGAGGTCAGTATATGCCCCTGAAGGGTATTTCAAACTGAAGACAGAATCTTTGACCAGCAAATTCTATACAAGCATTAAATACAGGTATTTGTCTTTATTATACCCTCTCCTATAGCAACAACTAATAAACATGTACATTTTATTTTTTTCTTAAATGCCTATATATATATCAGTATTTCTCAAAATCTAAGGACAGGTCTCACTTATAAGGTTGTGATAAGGATTTAGAGGACTCCCCGATTTATTTATTTGGCTCCTGAGACACATAGCATTTCTTTTCCACATCAGGTAAACCCATAGGCATTTTAGCTGATTTTTATGTCTCTCTTTATTAAGCCTCCCAGTATCTAGTTTTGTGCCTTTGCCACCAAAAGAAATATATAATTAAAGAATTACAATACATACACATTAATGTGATGTATTATCTAGACAACCCTCAGATGTCCCTTTTCCATCGGTTGAGATGTTGAAATGTGCAAATATCATTGGATACAATTAAAATGTAAGCCAAGAGTTAAGTTTAGCCTAAACATTTCCATATTAATATTAATCCAACAACCTGTACATCATTAACATAAAGTATAGGGTTCTGCATTTAGTGCAACTTGCAAACTGTACAGGTTTTTTCTAAATATAACTAATGTATTATTAAAATAATTGCAATTAACAATATTCTGCCTTTATTTTCAGTCTTTCCTGTTCATCAGGATATGTGGTCTATTTGCGTTGTATAGGTAAGTGTCAAACTATGACCATCAGAATGGGAATATGAGGGATGCATTGATAGCAGGAATTGGTTTGGGATTTGAATAATATAACAATTTACTCTAATGATACAGTTTTATGAAACCAAATTAAAATATTCTGGATTTAGTTATATTAAAAATATATATATATATGTATTAGGGGCCTCTCTAAATTATATATGTTTCTGATTTATCATATTAATTTACTTAAATGATCCATTAATATAACAAGATCACAACTGACAAGACTGCAATCTGGAATATCTGATCTTTAATAATATGTTAAAGTATGCTGGGATTTGTAGTCCAGAAACAACTGAGTAATGTTTGGTTGAACAGTGCAGTTCAGCAGGGTAGTTCAGCAGGGTTTTACTACCCCTTTAAGTCTCTTCTAGTCAGTGGTTGATGATGTCCCTTTAATTCAACAACTAGCTGTAAAACCCTCTCTACAGAAATATGCAGGTTTCTTGTTGTGATGAATTGCTGTTTGTATTTCTTGCTTAAATTAGGGGTATTACCTACCGTATATACTCGAGTATAAGCCGACCCGAGTATAAGCCGAGGTACCTAATTTTACCTACGAAAATTGGGAAAACTTATTGACTCTAGTATAAGCCTAGACACAACTACAGCCCTGTCTCCCAGCAGCGCACATTCTGCCAAAGCGACCCCCCCAGCGATCAACCGGACTTCTTTGCAAAGTTGATGGTGACAGGGAATTGCCAAACGGATTACTGTGTGCATTGTCCCACTGTCCCACAACCATGTGCAGAGGGCGCTGTTTGATATTGCCATCACTGTTAATCTTTTGTATAACCAACAGAGGGCGCTGTGTGATATTGCAGTCACTGTTATTCTTTCATATAACCAACAGAGGGCGCTGTGTGATATTGCAGTCACTGTTATTCTTTCATATAACCAACAGAGGGCGCTGTGTGATATTGCAGTCACTGTTAATCTTTCATATAACCAACAGAGGGCACTGTGTGATATTGCAGTCACTGTTATTCTTCCATATAACCAACAGATGGCGCTGTGTGATATTGCAGTCACTGTTAATCTTTCATATAACCAACAGAGGGCACTGTGTGATATTGCAGTCACTGTTATTCTTTCATATAACCAACAGAGGGCGCTGTGTGATATTGCAGTCACTGTTAATCTTTCATATAACCAACAGAGGGCACTGTGTGATATTGCAGTCACTGTTAATCTTTCGTATAACCAACAGAGGGCGCTGTGTGATATTGCAGTCACTGTTATTCTTTCATATAACCAACAGAGGGCACTGTGTGATATTGCAGTCACTGTTAATCTTTCGTATAACCAACAGAGGGCGCTGTGTGATATTGCAGTCACTGTTATTCTTTCATATAACCAACAGATGGCGCTGTGTGATTTTGCAGTCACTGTTATTCTTTCATATAACCAACAGAGGGCGCACTGTTATTCTTTCATATAACTAACAGAGGGCATTGTGGGATATTGCAGTCTCTCCCCAAGTGAACTGTTGGTATAGGAATGATTAAAAGTGACTGCAATCTCAGCTACTTGGGTCGGGTACCGCTGACCTGAGTATAAGCTGAGGTAGACTTTTTCAGCACATTTTGGATGCTGAAAAACTACGGTATATAAGTTTGACATCTAAGTGGTAATTCACAAATGACCTGGATGCAAGTGCAATAATGTCCCTTATTGCTCAATTACTCAGCACTTGCCTCTTGTAACATACGTATGCACCTTGTGACTCTCTGCAGCCAGAAATGCTTCCTCTACACCACACACTAATTTTGATATCTGAATGACGATGATAGATGCCTACATGCCTCTCCCAACAGATCGTGCCAATGGATACTTGCTCCTGTTTTTTTTTAACTTTGCGCCCTAATCCTTCCATTGAAAATAACCACTCTAACCACTCTAATACAGGACCTTCTATTCAACGGGTCAGTCACAGTTCTGTTCAAGGTAGATCTCTACACATGCTAGGAACCTTCCCCTTGAACAGATGATGTATGTCCCTCAGCTGAAAGCTATCAGGACTCTGGCTGGAGTTTTCTCTCTTGCTGACTAGTTACTACTATCTGGTAAGGTGCAGATACTCCTCTGGGACTCCTTGCTATGGCTGTTTAATATCTAAAGTTTTTTACTGTGAGCCTAAGTCCTCTGTGCAGACACAGTGTATGTGTACTCTTATTATACAAGGTACTTCCACAACTGGATGGGGGTTTTGCACTGCTATGGCAGTATGGTACTTCCTTCTTCTCTCACTGTCTGACTTTGAGTCTACGCATATTAAGCCTCTTTTCTCCAGGGATTTGAATGGGGTCTGTTTTTTGGAAAGGCATTGCTATCTAGTAAAGTTCCTCTGGTTTTGCAGTTTTGATATCTAAGGGTTTTGCAGTTTTGATATCTAAGGGTTTTGCAGTTTTGATATATAAGGGGTTTGCAGTTTTGATATCTAAGTGTTTTGCAGTTTTGATATCTAAGGGTTTTGCAGTTTTGATATCTAAGGGGTTTGCAGTTTTGATATCTAAGTGTTTTGCAGTTTTGATATCTAAGGGTTTTGCAGTTTTGATATATAAGGGGTTTGCAGTTTAAATATCTAAGGGGTTTGCAGTTTTGATATCTAAGGGGTTTGCAGTTTTGATATCTAAGGGGTTTGCAGTATAAATATCTAAGGGGTTTGCAGTTTTGATATATAAGGGGTTTGCAGTTTTGATATCTAAGGGGTTTGCAGTTTTGATATCTAAGGGGTTTGCAGTTTTGATATCTAAGGGTTTTGCAGTTTTGATATCTAAGGGGTTTGCAGTTTTGATATCTAAGGGGTTTGCAGTTTTGATATCTAAGGGGTTTGCAGTTTTGATATCTAAGGGGTTTGCAGTTTTGATATCTAAGGGGTTTGCAGTTTTGATATCTAAGGGGTTTGCAGTTTAAATATCTAAGGGGTTTGCAGTTTTGATATCTAAGGGGTTTGTAATTTTGATATCTAAGGGGTTTGCAGTTTTGATATATAAGGGGTTTACAGTTTTGATATCTAAGGGGTTTGCAGTTTTGATATCTAAGGGGTTTGTAGTTTAAATATCTAAGGGGCTTGCAGTTTTGATATCTAAGGGGTTTGCAGTTTTGATATCTAAGGGGTTTGCAGTTTTGATATATAAGGGGTTTGCAGTTTTGATATCTAAGGGGTTTGCAGTTTTGATATCTAAGGGGTTTGTAGTTTAAATATCTAAGGGGCTTGCAGTTTTGATATCTAAGGGGTTTGCAGTTTTGATATCTAAGGGGTTTGCAGTTTTGATATATAAGGGTTTTGCAGTTTTGATATATAAGGGGTTTGCAGTTTTGATATCTAAGGGGTTTGTAGTTTACATATCTAAGGGGTTTGTAGTTTACATATCTAAGGGGTTTGCAGTTTTGATATCTAAGGGGTTTGCAGTTTTGATATCTAAGGGGTTTGCAGTTTTGATATCTAAGGGTTTTGCAGTGTTGATATCTAAGGGTTTTGTAGTTTTGATATCTAAGGGGTTTCTTTGTGAGCCTCTGTGCAGACACAGCTGGTATGTGTGCTCTTATTACACCAGGTGCTTTTAGAACTAGTTGAGGTTTTTATGTACTGCTGTAGCAGTATAGTAGCTCCTTCCTTCTTTCAATGTTCTTGCACTGAATAAATAGCCTTTCCCCAGAGTTATGTGTTTTGCAAAGTGGAATCTGTGTTTTGACATACCTCCCAACTGTCCCGTTTTTCATGTGACAGTCTCGATTTTGACAGCTCAACCCACAGTCCCAGATTGTTACTGAAATGTCCCGACTTTTTCTTTGATCTCCTGCACAGAACAGCTAGATACAACGTTTCTAACTTAATTGGCTTTTGGCAGAGAGCAAATCCATTGGAAACCGGCACAATGAGGCTGTTACGAGCTGTCACATTTGGCACCCTATATCCAGAACCCAAGCTAAGCTCCCTGGTTTTGGCTCTCACTTCTTCCTTTAACCGATGCCTTTCACCTCGGGAGGAGCCCTCGGCTTATCGGATGCCGCCAGGTCTTAAAAGAGAGAGGAGCAAAGCTAATGGTTCTGGATGAGCAAAGGGGCACGATCATCTCACCAGGATACTGGAATATAAGAACACCTCAGGAGGGCAGGCCAGATAACACAGAGTGGAGCAGGCAGGCCGGGCCAACCCAAGCAGAGTAGAATTGTCAGACAGGCCGGAATCAGGATTGGAGAGCGTAGAGTAATTGGTGGACAGGCAGAGGTCAGATTGGAGAGTTCGGAGTTAACAGGCAGGCAAGGGTCAGGATTGGAGAGATCAGAGTAGTCACAGCAGGCAAAGGTCAATACACAGAGAATCGACTGGAATCACGAAGATTGAGGCACCCAGGAACAATCAAATAGAATCTAACAGGGGGCAATCTGCTAGAGACTGAATTCCCCTTTTAAAGATTTCAATCTCGCGCCACTGCGCGATGACGTCATCATGCTGCCAGTGAATCAGGAAGCGCACTGTCGCGCACGCCATAGGGAAACCGGACTTAGAGGAAGAAGGATGCATGCGGTGGGCGTCCCCGTCGGAGGCATGGCGGGAGCCCCCGCATGCCCAGGAGAGAGCCACTGGACCACCAGGGTAAGTGTCAACCACTAGACCACCAGGGTTCCTTACACAAGCAGTATAAACCCGGCATGTTTATTGGTGCAAGTGATGTAACATTTCGGGGCATGTCTGATGAAGGGGCATGCCCCAAAATGTTACATCACTAACACCAATGAACATGCAGGGTTTATCACGCTTATAACAGCCTTGTTGTGCCGGTTTCCAATCAACTTGCTACTAATTGGAGTGCCGATCCCTCAGGAGACATTGAGCACCGTGGCGGAAATCAGTTCCAAAGGCCAGGGTGTGCTGGTGTGTTTCTTTACCTTTTGGCAGAGAGCCCAGAATACGTGGCAGGTGCACTTAGATACTTTTGTAAAAATTTAAAATAAGCAAAGAAACAATTGTAACAATTTAAGATAATCAGGTCTCTTGGGGAAACTCTGACTTGCAGCTTAAAGGGCAATTCACCTTCATTAGCAAAACTGTAATAACACATAAAACCTGAACCCTAAAACACACAGACAACTAAATGTGGAATTTCACTGCGAATTCACTGCGAAAAAAATTGCTCATCACTAGTAGCCAATGCACTGCTGCAGCTAAAGAGTGTGTCAGCAGCACATTCCACTACATAGAAAGAATCAGACAGAGACAGAATTGTCATTGAATGTCAGTTCTGATTGAAATTTACCACATATATGCAAGACATGTGATGAGCCATAAGGAAATATTTTCAGCTCAGTATTGTGTAATCAGGGTCGGACTGGACCATTTGGGCCCCACCGAGTTCCATATCTCCGGGGACCCCCCTAAGCGTGCGTGTTACGCATGAACGCATGCATGAATGCCGCCGTACATGTGCAGATGCCAGTGTGTGTGCACCGGCACCGCAATTTTTCCCGCCATCCCGCCGGCCCAGTCTGACCCTGTGTGAAATGCCACTTTGTTTGTACAATTCTGGTAAGTGGTTTGGCTGATAACATTGACAGATGCCCCTGTATCAATAAGAGCTTCTACAAGGTTGCCATTTATTAGAATTATCTGCTTTGGATTAGCAATTGCATGACCATGACAAGAATCTGCAACCACTGGTAAAACTGTGCTTACTCTTTTCCTGGAGATGCTTCCTGGAGATCTATGATCTACATACCTTTGCAAAATGATTGTTTTCCACATATGGAAGATTACCCCTTTTGCTGGACAGTTTTCCTGGTGGGGATAAGGGCCACCACGATTGTAGCAGGTTGCAGCAGATTTATGGGCTTGATGTGGTTTTGGTGTGATATTAGTTAAAGAGAATGACTGATCTGGAATATTGTCAGTTTGCTCAATCATTTTAGCTTGTTTCTCTGCAGCATCGTTAATGCGAGCAGTCTCTAGTAATTTAGACAAAGTAATAGTGGGGTCTCTGAGTGCCTGTTGTCTCAGCTTAGTTCAAGTGCACCCATGTATAAGCTGCATGCGAATTTCTTGTCCACATCTGCAAATTCCCATGAGACAGCAAGAAGTCTTAATCTCACATGTTACTCATCAGTGCTTTCATTTGGTGACTGTTTTGAAACTTGAAAGTCTCAAAAACTGGATTTTTATGCGGAGAAAAGTAGTTTGTTAGGGCTGTTTTGTATAATTCATAGTCATGGTCACCTCCTGTGCCAGGCAAAGTTATAAATATATCATATACCTGCTCCCCTGCATAATGTAATAGCATGGCTTTCTTTCTGGTATTGTCAGTAATGTTCATGGCTTGGAGAAATATTTTAAAAGGCTTTAGCCACTTATTCCAGAGTGTTCCTAGGTTTGCTTGGGACTGGTGCACATCAAAACAGGGAAAGTTAGGCAGGCTGGCCATGCTGTGTGCTGGAATGCTGATAGTACTGTGGATTGCGAGTTGTTTTACTGTGATACCTGCAGATGGTATGAATCCTTGTCGCCATACCTCCCAATAGTCCTAGATTGCTGCTGAAATGTCCTGACTTTCTCTTTGATCTCCTGCACTGAACAGCCAGAAAAAGATACAATGGGGTAAATTTATCAAAGAGTGAAGTTCCGCCACTAGAGTGAAATTCCACAGCTCTCAATTAATTTCTATGGGATTTTGAAAGGCGTATTTATCAATGGGTGAAAGTGAAAGTTCACCCTTTGATAAATACGCCTATAAAAATCCCATAGAAATGAATGGAGAGTGGCAGAATTTCACTCTAGTGGCGGAACAATTCAATGTATTTTGTTCTAGCTAAAGAATAACAACAGATTTAATGGTGGGATATTAGCCTTAATCAGTGAAGAATACTAAAAATAAATACTTCCTATGTTCATATCACTAAAATGAAAAATTGATATTGCATACATTGAGGGGGTTATTTATTAAAGTCCGAATACCAAAAACGGGGGGAAAAAAAGCATGTTTTTTTTACTCTAAAATCATAATTTTCAGTGGACCTGCCAAGGTTGTATATAAGTCAATGGGAGAGGTCCCTATCCTGTTTTGAAGTTTTTGTGGACTTTTTCTGCCAAAAAAACCCAAAAATTAAGGTTTTTTGGAAAAAAGGCTGGAAAAAAATAGCGATTTGGGAAAAAACTTGACAAAAATCACACAAATCAGATTTTTGCTTGTTTTGATCAAATTTGTCCCCTAAACAATTAAATCATGCTTTTTTAATAAATAAGGGCAAATCATGGCTTCTACTTTGCTCAGACTTTTTTAATTTAAAAATTCAGATTTTGATAAATAAGGCCCTGAAAGTCTAGAACAGTCAGAAATTTAACTATAGCTGTACCTGCAATGCTGTTTTTTTCATGCAATTTATCTCTCATGCCCAGGCCCGGACTGGCAATCTGTGGGTTCTGGCAAATGCCAGAGGGGCTGCTATAAGGTGCCATAGAAAGTCACTATTTAGTGGGCTGGTGTGGGCTGTTTGGGCCTCTATGTGGGCTGATTGGGCCTCTATGTACCTGAAATGCCAGGGCCTATTTTTTTATTCTCAGTCCGGACCTGCTCATGCCCCTTGTGTCTGTTACTGTTTTGACTGGGTTTTTCTTATTAAACAGACCTGGGAAGGGTCTGGTCTCTCCAGAAATACAAGTCTGGGTTTGGGTAGCATTGAGATGATGTGGCCTAACTGAATGTGGCCATTTTACTTCTGACTTGTAGCTGATATATTGCTTAAGTATTGTATGTTTTAATTCCTTTACCTGCAGGCTGTGGTTTATCATATAACAGTGTTACCAGCCGAATATCAGGAGGATCCATTGCTTCATACGGAAACTGGCCCTGGCAAGTGAATCTACAGCACAGAAAAGGAGATTTTTGTGGCGGGTCAATCATTTCTCCACGGTGGATAGTAACTGCAGCTCACTGTGTAGATGGGTAAGGTTTTATTATTTGCAAACACAAATGTTGATGTGGCATTACACTGCAAACTGCTTGTCCAGTAATATAAAACTGGACAAGCAAATGTAATAAACTCCATTACCTATCATGGCTAACACCTCATTAATATAGCAATAAGCACACCTATAGCATTAGGGCATAATCATATTTATTCCATATTTATTTCCAAATAGATTATAGGCTTTTGGGACTTCAGCTGCAGTCCTGCAGAGGTCCATTCAGAAGGACCCGCTGAACCTTAACCTGCCCCACATCTGCAATCCACCACTACCCAGAATCACTACCCAATGTGGACTGTATACAGTTAACTTACTTTCTAACCCAGGAACCTGCAAAAGTGTCACAACTCTGGAGCTGATTCAGCAGGACAGGCACAGAAAATTCAATAAATGTTTAAATATATATATATATATATATATATATATATATATATATATATATATATATATATATATATATATATATATATATATATATACCAACCCCACAATCTACAGCCTTACACATTTTATGCCCAAATGGCACTTAGTCAAAGGCAATGAAAAGCTCCAGTCATGTACAACATTTAGAAACATAAAACCCCACCCCTTCAATCAAGGATTAGCCAATTGCTGAACATTTCATCAGTACTGGCTCTTCCCCTATCTTATACTTATACACAGGGCTGCCATCAAAAAAATCGGGGCCCCATACTACAACATTTTCTGGGACTCTACCACCCACCCACAGGTCCGCCCACACCACAGTGAAAACAAAAAGACATTGATGGTCAAAGTCCCCACATGTTATTAAAAAATGGTGGTCAGGTCCCCCCGTAAAACTACTATTGGTGGTCAGAGCCCCCATTAAAAAAACTATTGGTGACTAGGAACCCCTGACATGTTCATATAAAAAATATGGCCAACCCTCCCCCCCAGTTTTTTTTTATAAACTTGGTGGTGGCCAGGGTCCCCCCACATGTCAAAAAAAATATTGGTGGAAAGGGCCCACTCACATATTTATGTAAAAAAAATTGTGGCCCCCAGAAGTTTTCAAAAAATTGGTGGCCTAGGTTCCCTCCATACAATAACAGGGACCACAAAGGGGTTAACTTTAGGGGGCTCTGCCATGTGCACTTACTTGATTAGCAGGGCCCCCCCTACTGTCAGTGAGCTGCCAACTACGGAAAGGAGGACAGGAGCACAGGTGGCTGCATTCTCTTCCCTTATTTGTCACAGAGGTTTAAGTCCCAGTAAAGTCACAGGGGGATTGGATGAGCTGGAGGGGAAGTTCAAATCTCAAATATCCAATCCCTAAGCAGCTCAACCGGGACTTAAACATCTGTGACCAATAAGGGAAGAGAATGCTGTTACAGGAGTTATGAATCAGTCATCTGTGATCCCGCCCACCCTTCATAAGTCTGCAGCTCACTGAAAGCTGGTGGGGGGGGGCTGGCTAATCAAGTAAGTGCAGCACAGCCAAGCCCCTCTTAAGATCTAAAACCCTCCAAGCCTGGGACAACACTCCCCCTTCCCCGATGGCAGCCGTGCTTATACATATACACGGTGCCAATGGAATTATTTCTAATTTCTATACATTCTGCAGGGTTGTTTCTCTGTGAAAGTGACACAATCATAATGCTGCCTTATACATAGATGTAACAATATATGCAAATTGCTTTTTATACCCATATGGTTATGCATTGTAAAAATCTTACAGTAAATACCCATATAAAAGACAGCATTAAGTAATACATACAGTGCATACATGAATCCAAATATACATTTAAAAAAAGCTGAAGTCAGAGCCCAAATCAACTATGTAAATTACTTAAAGGATTGTTCAGTGTAAAAATACAAACTGGGTAAATAGATAGGCTGTGCAAAATAAAAAATATATCTAATATAGTTAGTTAGGCAAAAATGTAATGTATAAAGGCTGGAGTGACTGGATGTGTAACATAATAGCCAGAACACTACTTCCTGCTTCTCAGCTTTATTACTTTCCACTGATTGATTACCAGGCAGTAACCAATCAGAGACTTGAGGGGGAGCCACATGAGTCATAACTGTTGCTTTTGAATCTGAGCTGAATGCTGAGGATCCATTACAAACTCACTGAATAGTTATGTCCCATGTGGCCCCCCTTATAGTCACTGACTAACTCAGAGTTAGAGAGCTGAAAAGCAGGAAGTCGTGTTATGTTAGACAAACAGTTACTCTAGCTGCTTACATTTTTGGCTAACTAACTATTAGAAACATTTTCTATTTTGCACAGCCTATCTATTTACCCAGTTTTTATTTTTATACTGAACTTTTCCTTTAAGCATATAGAATATATATAAATGTTTATATACAATACTTAAATATATAATTCTAATTTGTATAACAAGTAACATCAAATATACAATTCAAACCTAGTGGTATACTAGTGTGTAAAAAATCCAGTAGTAAACTGGCTAGATCTCCCCTTCTTATACCTAGTGCAAGGCACCAAAAGCCACATGAAAATTGGCTCACGTTGCTTTTAGTGCATTCAGCAAAATGCTTAGTTACATTGATTTTGCCCCTATACTGTGGATTCTTAATATGGCTCAGATGTTCCCTCGTGTTCACACCTATTAAACAAATGATCAAATAAATAACAACTGGACTATTGCATTGATATAGGATTTAATTTGGTAAATTTATTTCAAAGCCATTGACCTGAATACCTTAGAGACTTAGAGACTGTTCAGATGATTTACAAGTAATACATTTTAACTATCACATTTATAACAACCCACAGCATTAAGAAACTGATCTTTACCTTCTGATGTACTACGGTACATACTTAGAGACAAAGCATCACCTAAAGTGTATGCTCTCCTGGGAACACCCCCTAATGACCATTTTCAGACAATTAAAGAAATACTTATTAGAATACAGAATGGGCAAAAATCTCTTGACTATGCCTATTATCTTATGAAACTGTTTGCTATAGCTGGCGATTAAAGAAACTTATTTAAAAAGCTAGAAATGTTGAAAAATTGAATATCTGTTGAGCGGTTCCTCCTTAATTGAAGGAACTGTCCAACTGGTATACCCAGTTTAAGATTTTTTGCATGACACGTATGTGCTTGTAACTAAGTATTGTCACTACACTGTTTCCAAAACATTGTAGTGTTAATTTATCCATCCTGTATACACAGTAAATCATCTATATACCGTAAATAAAAAAAAAAAAATGTTTTCTCATATCTGCAGAGATGTGGGTCTCCTCCAACCAATCCATATACAGGTTGGTGAAGGAGGGGGCAAATTTGCCCCCATTGCCATCCCACATCTCTAAGAGACAAATTAAAAAATTAAATAATTATTTTCTAACAAGAATTTAGTTGCTGTTAATAAAAATTGAATACATTCCTACATTACATTAGGTAGGTGATAGAAGGTGGGGTCACTACTGTCTTGGGAATCAGGTAATCCTTTATAACTATATCTATCAGACCTTCCTGTACTGCATTATCAACCAGAGAATTATCACATATTCATTTATAGAATTATTCTTCAGGACAATATAGACCTGCCTGTCACTCAACTTTCTCAGAGCCTCCTCTCTATATGTTTCTGAATCCAACACCACTACTAAGCCTCCTTTGTCTGTATTTTTTATTATGATGGACCCATCTTGCTCTAATTCTAGTAGTGCTCTCTTTTCTTCTCAAGTCAAAGTTTTCTTTTCTTTAACCTCACTATTTAATTCCCACAGAGCCTCTTCCTCTATTTGCTGAAAATGATATAAAAGGGGACCCCTATGTTGTGTTGGATAAAAATTGCTTTTATTTTTAAATTTGGCAGTATCTATATCTTTTTATTGCTTTGGTCTAATGATCTCAATTCTCTTTTGTTACCTAGATGGTTATTTGCACTTTGTGAGAAGTATTTTTTAAAACTATTTTCCTTACTAATCTATTGACATCAATAATGGTTTCAAACATATTAAAATCCCTACTTGGTGAGAAAGACAGTCCTTTACTCAAAAATTACACATTACAAAAAACAAGTAACAAAAGAGATTTGAGATCATTAGACCAGAGCAAGAAAGGATTATTTTACGTTTGTGGCAAAGATATATGATAATGAGTTGAATTTTAAATTTACTAGGCAAAACAATAAAAAGAAGATAAATTTTATTGACATCAACATTTCAGTAATTGATCAATTAACAAACACTACATTGCTTCGGAAGGAGTGTAGTGGCAATACTTTGTTATATGCACGTTTCTGTCATCCAAAAAAATTCACTATCGTGAAAATAAATGAATGAAAATTCATCAAATTCATCTTCACTATTCCTCTCGGAATCAGTTTTTCTTCATTCTACCTTGAGAACATGCATGTTGGGTGTCAGTCATTGACAGTTAGATCCAATATATCTTGTAGGGGGGCTCCTTTTGCCTAGAAGATGTATTAGAGCTCACTCTATTAAAATCACCAGACAACATGTCTCTCTACATGCAGAATTTGTGCAAAAGGCAGTTATTTTGTTAGATTTTGTTTGTACTGGAATCAGTTATTTGAGTGAGCTCTAATTCATCTTCTAGGAAAGGAAGCCCCCCTATAAGATATATTGGATCTAACTGTCAATAAACTTCTGATACCCATGCTGAGAGGGATAGTGAAGATAAACTTGATTATTTCAGAAATGATACAGAATATTTTATTGATTGTATTTTGAAAGTTTCTTATTTCAGTATGCCAAAGCTTATATTAAATGTTCATTTTCGCCATATGAAAACACCAGTTGGGTAGTTCCTCCAATTAAGAATTAACAGATATTGAATTTTTCAAACATACACAGGCTATGAGGAGGAAGTTTGAGGAACAAGGTTTTGGTCAAGGAACTATTGATAGAGCTTTCCAAAGGGCAATCAGGGTTAGGAGAGGTACATTATTAGTAGTGATGGACAAATTTATTCACCAGGCGCGAATTTGTGGCGAAAATTCGCGTCAAAAACGGGCGCCGGCGTCAAAAAAATGGGCGCCGGCGTCAAAAAAATGGGCGCCGGCGTCAAAAAAATGGGCGCCGGCGTCAGAAACGGGCACCGGCGTCAAAAACGAGAAGCCGGTGCCGTTTTGAGAATTAAACGGCGAAGCGAAACGCCGCAAATTCGCCCATCACTAATTATTAGCTGCCATTAATGCATCCAAAATTAAAAGAACAAATTTCTCTCATCACCAGCTATAGCAAACAGTTTCATAAGATTTTTGCCCATTCTGTAGTCTGTCGTGGGTTGTTATAAATATTGTAGCAAAAATGTATTACTTAAATAAACATGTCTCTAACCTATCAAACATATTAAAGTCTGTAAGGAGCTCAGGTCAACGGTTTCAAAGAGAAATAATCAAATTAACTCCAGCAAGATACCTGACATGGTGCTGGGATTCAACATTCTGATTGATCAGTCAGTATAATTCTTATTGCTAAATTTTCTTGCATCTATAATTATGTATTTTGGTAACTTCTACTGAAAACTTTGGGGGCTGTGGGATGGATTTACAAATACAGTTGGGTTTGCAACCATTTTAACAGGGATGTAAACCGAGCCATAACGCCATCCCACAGCACCCCTAATATTATTAAGGTTAAGGCGTGCTGGAAGCTGTTTGAGTGCTTAGGAATGCTCAACTTCTTTGATTGAGATTCTACTTATGATATTCTTGCAGTTCTCTCAGGATGTACTGTAGTGGATACATTGTTCTCTATGGATTTTCACCATTGGAGAAAATGTGGAAGAGTATAAGACAAGAGCTGAGATAAAGACATCAAATAAACCAGACCAAACCAGATACAATATAGTTAGGATATTAATGATTTTGTTAGAATCTTAAACCTGAACTCAATGCAGAAAATGAGGGGACATTCTTAGGTTTATAATGCTGAGAATTGCTCCCTTGTGTTTTCACTAATGTACAGTATTTCATTAGAAAATGTTGGGTTAAATGAGAAGGAACCATAGTTAAATTAAATTGGGTTGAAAAAAGACAAAGTCCATCAAGTTCAACCCCTCCAAATGAAAACACAGCATCCATACATACACCCCTCTCTACTTTTAATTAAATTCTATATACCCATATCTATACTAACTATAGAGCTTAGTATCACAATAGCCTTTGATATTATGTCTGTCCAAAAAATCATCCAAGCCACTCTTAAAGGCTAAAAGTAAGTAAGCTTTATCAGAAAGGTCTATATAAATACACCAGTAACCCCTCAAAGTAATACTGATCTGAGTCCTCTGTCAAAAGAAACACCACATTTCTTTCCTTCTATTGTGTACTCATGGGCTTCTGTATCAGACTTCCTGTTTTCAGCTTAATCCTCCAGGGCTAGGGCTTGAGCATGCTTAGTTTGCTCCTCTCCCCCTCCCTCCTCCCCACCCTGCTGTAATCTGAGCCCAGAGCTATGAGTGAGCAGGGAGAGACTCAGGCAGGAAGTGATGTCACACCAAGTGAATATGGCAGCTGCTATCCTTAACAAACAGAGAGAGCTTCTAGAGCCATTTACTCAGGTATGGTAAAGCATTCCGCAGAATAGCTAGTGTTATAGCTTGCACTATTGTGCAAGCTATAACAATAAATAAACTGCTTCGGTACCTTTCCTTCTCCTTTAAGACAGAAAATGGACATCCATTTTGAAACAAATAGCGATCATTTAGTGTACTCAAATAGTGACTACATAATTTGAATGGGATATGCTCATAGTGAGGGCACCTAAAACATTGCCAGCTATCGGCCCGGAGGTTCTCGTTGATATATAATTAATATTTTAGTAATCTCAAAGCCTTTGAGAATTGGATGGATTTTTAACTGAAATGTGTGTGTCTTTGATACACATTTTGCAATATGAGAATCATAAAATGTCCTGTTTTTCTTGTAGATCTAATTCATATGCTTCAGACTGGAGGGTATTTGCTGGGACACTGACCCTGCCAAGTTACAGTGACACCAGTGGCCATTTGGTGCAAGCAATATATACACACCCTGGTTATAAGTCTTATGATAATGATATTGCCCTAATGAAACTCCAAGATGAAATATCATATAATTGTAAGTTTTATCTGTATTGAAATAAAATGGGCAGAATCCAAGCTCTAACAGTTCAGAATATTTAGGGATGGAGGCAAGAGGAAAGTGTTGGAAGGATTACTGCCTGCTCTGCTCTCATTTCCATACAGAAATAGGGATTGGTAAGCACTAGATGGCTTATATATGTGGATAGAGATAAGGGGAAAGTGTTGGAAGGTATTCATGTGGAATGAGATGGGGATGCACATGGGGACGATGCTCTTGTTTGCCTTTGAACTTTGCTTGCAGTATTCATGTGAAATAAACTGAATTAAAGATATTTGGGACATTTTTCCTGACATTTTTTGGTAATCCAAAAATTTAGGGCTGAAATGCCAAACATTTCCCTCACTGGCTGCAAGGTCACACACCTAAAAATTCAAGTAGCATCTGCTAGATTTTTAGCTATGATTTCCTGCCAAGTTCTATTGTTTTCAAATGCAGGTGATTGGGGTTATGCATGTTTAAATCCTTTAAAATACCTGCTAGACAAACTGCTAAAACACTCCTCATCTGTCATTTCTTAAAGAAACCCAAAAGTATCTAAAGCTGACAAGATTTACTCTGTAACTGCATTCTAAAGTTGCATGAAGCTGACTCAACACATTTATTTTTGGTTTATGTTAGTAATGTATACCTCTCTGAAATGTACCATTTATTGCCTGGAATTCTTTTTTACAAAAATATTTTTTTTCAACAAATTTGTAAATGTGACTAGATACTGGCTGCATAGCTATATAGCTGTGTAATTTTGGCATTGCTTAGCAGAATAAGAAAATGCAAACCATACAATATTATCTTATTTTTTGCAGATAACACTCAGCCGGTGTGCTTACCCAACTCAGGAATGATCTGGGAAACTGGTACCACATGTTGGATATCTGGCTGGGGTAAGACCTCTGAAACAGGTAAGGAAAATAAGTAGCATTACCTAAAGCAACTTGAAAGTTGTCATTTTGTTATATTATGCTATTTTTTTTTTTTTTGTTTTTTTTTTTTGCTTTTTTGTTGTTTAAGATATGTATGTAACATTCCATGCTCCCGCCACTAGGTGGAACTTCACTTATTGTGTGAAATAGTAACATGTGTCTGTAATTTTGTGATTGGTCACAGCCCCTATATAACAGATGCACAGGGGTGTGTCATTTAGCCTATGAGTAAGTGCCCCTATAGGCACGAAACGCGTTAGGTCTTCATGTCCTAATAATTTTTTTACTTTTTACATTTGTTTCTTTATTTTTGGAGACCCTCACATCTTTTGGATACAATATTATGCTATGTCTAAATATATAACCTTAGCCTGACAGTCTTAGATTACTTCTTGTAATTAGTGATAAGTGAATTTGCTTTTTTTCACTTTGCTGAAAATTTGTGAAAGTGTGGAAAATGTCACAAAACTGAGAAATTTCACTGAAATGAATTGGAATGCTGCTATCCCATTGGTTGATATGGAGTTTAAGGGTGGATGACAATGACATCTGTGGATTTTTCTGTTACATCAGACACATTTACGTAAAACAGAATATACAAAGATACCTCTAAAACAACAGAGAAACACAGTCACTGTTGGGTACACAGCAAGGCTGCCAGCCCACCCATTACAACAGGCAATTATTACTATATAGTACACAGGAGCCATGAATATCCTGTAAATTATAAATCCTTATATCCTTATAAACGGTGCTCAGTGATGTCATTTCTGTCACATGACTCACTAAAACTTGTATATTATAATAAATAAAGTACCCCCTGTTGCAGAATTTGAGGATTTTAGAAGTTACCTCTGAGTTCCATGACCTGTATAAAATATGGTCATGAAACTCCTCTGTGACTTATATTTTACTTTATTCACTGTATATCGCTAGAAACATATGGGGGTCATTTATCAACACTGGGCAAATTTGCCCATGGGCAGTAACCCATGACAACCAATGAGATTGCTGCATCCATTGTCCTATTTGCAGATGGCTTCAAAAAGCTAATCACTGATTGGTTGTTATAGGTAACTGCCCATGGGCAAATTTGCCCAGTGTTGATAAATGAGCCCCATTATGTTTAGAACCTAAGAGCATATGATAAAATACATTAAATATCACTAAATAACAAACAGTCTTTTGCATTGTGATGAGAAACTCATAATCAGATAACAGTACTTTTCAGCCTGTGTATATTTCTCATGCGGCAGCCATTTTGTGATGCACCATGTGCTCTGCAGTGCTTCACTATAAACTTTAGCTCTCCTGCGGTACAAACTAAGTAAATATGCTGCATGGTACTCAATGACTATAGCAGAACATGCACAATTTCTTTTGACAGAGGACACAGAGCAGCATTACTTTGAGGGGCTACTGATGTATTTATATAGACCTTTCTGATAAAGCTTACTTTGTTTTAACCTTTCCTTCTCCTTTAAGAATAAGTAAGCCTCTTATTTTAAAATCTCTAAAAAAACTTTAAACAAACCCCTCCAAATGACATACCTCTGTTTCTATATTTAGAGGCAGACTTATGATTGCTCAAGCCTTCAGGCTCATGCAAACATTTTTCTGAGACCACATGTTCCTGAACGTACTCATTTTTTCTGCTCTGCTTTGACTTTTTGGTGAGCAGATTTTTTTTTCTACAAAGGGAGCTTTTGAAGAAAATTACAATTACAACATGCCAAATGTTTTCAAAAGCCTGCTTGGCGGAAAAACCCATTCTCTTAGTATGTGTAGTTTCAGGAACTCACGCATGGTTTCAGTAAATTGTTGCTTAAGCATCATAAAATCAGTCTTTTATTTGTATCCCCTTAGTCTGTAAAGCGCTGTGTGAAATGATGACACTGCAGTATGTAAATAATAATCAGCCCCTAAGGGTGGTGGCACACGCTAAGATTCCGGGGAGAGAAGTCGACCAGCGACAAATCTCCTTTTCTTCGGGCAACTAATCTCCTCAAAATGCTTCCCATCGGCTAGAATGTGAATCACCGGCTGGATGGAACTCGGATCACTTTGTTTTTCCAAAGTCGCCCGAAGTTTCTTCATGAAGCAACTTAAGGCGACTTCGGAAAAACGATTAGTCGCCCAGTGACAAATCTGCTCTTCTTTGGGCGACTAATCTCCCTGAATAGCCACATGTGCCACCACCCTAAAGGTGGCCATAGATGCAAAGATCCGCTCGTTTGGCGATGTTGCCAAACGAGCGGATCTTTCCCCGATATGCCATTAACAGCCATGGCTATATCGGGGGTAATCTGATTGTTCGGCCGTATGGCCGAACGATCAGATTACGATGTGCCATGAGCTCCGATGGGATCGGTCGGCTCAAAATCAAATCTGACCGATCGACCAAACGACCGATCTCTGCCGGGCGAAAGATGTCGGCACACGCCACACATGATCCGAAAATCGTACGAATCCTCGATTCGTGCGATCGGATCTGTGTGTCTATGGTCACCTTAAGTCTGATGTATTTTCTAACACAGAAGCTGAAAACTGCAGCTCAGATCAGTACTCTAGAAGAAAGCTCCACAACTTAATTATACTGAGCTTTCCTTTAGTGATGTGTGGGTTGACTTTTTCGGCTGACCCTTCAGCACCTGCACCTAACCCTAACCTGGTGTGCTTCCCTATTTATAGACCCACGCCCGACCCACTCTAATGTCACGGAAGGGGTGGGGCACAGCTGTGAGTGTAGAAAAAGCTCCCACTGGAGGCAAAAGTGGGGCACTGTAAGGTAATGGCCAGGGTGGGCACAGGGTAAAGTTCAGCCCAAACCCGCTGACAGCCCACAAACATTATGCAGAAGTTGGCTTGATCCCATCCGAGCCGCGGGTCCCACAGGCTTCGGGCCGGCTGCAACATCACTACTTTCCTTCTTGTTTGAATAATGGAATAACATTGGATGGTTTGCACCTATTTTTGGAGTTAATGCCTTATCCAGCTATCAAAAGTGAGCCTTTTGATTTTTAATTTCATTTATCTTCTATGTGTTTGTCAATTGCTAAGTTTACTGACTTTTTAATTCCAGGTAGCACTTCTATGTACCTAAAATATGCAGAGGTACCTGTGCTTGACGCAAATGAATGTAATTACAATTACATACATAATGGGAGGATTACATCTTCAATGCTATGTGCTGGTTACCTTTCAGGATTCAGAGATACTTGCCAGGTAATTGCATTTTGTGTGTTTCCCAGTTTGCTATAAATATACATACAGTATTTATATTAATTGATTAGAGGCTTATCAAGGGGCATGCAAGAAAAGAGCTGCAACATCTTAATTCAGACCAACATTATGTAACATATTTTATTTTATTTTATTTGTAGAAATAATAATATTCTGATTTCCAGGTGGGGATGCTGAGAAGTGTGCTCTGATGCTGTAGAGTAAAGATTCCAAGATGTAGAACTGGTCCAACTAGAAAAGGGCATAGCTTAGCAGCATAATATTTATGTGGCAGCAATAAAGATAGGGAATAATAACATAGCAGCACAGTAATTTAAGTTGGAAAAAGACACACATCCAAAGTCCAACTATTTAAGTCTGTGTATAACCTGCCTAACTGCTAGTTGGTCCAGAGGAAGGCAAAAGCCACATTTGAAGCCTCTCCAATTTGCCTCAGAGGGGGAAAATTCCTTCCTGACTCCAAGATACAATGGGACCAGTCCCTGGATCAACTTGTACTATGAGCTATCTCCCATAACCCTGTATTCCCTCACTTACTAAACACCATCCAACCCCTTCTTATACCTATCTAATGTATCAGCCTGTACCACTGATTCAGGGAGACAATTCCACATCTTCACAGCTCTCACTGTAAAAAAAAATTATCAGGAACCTCCTTTCCTCTAATCGGAATGGGTGACCTTGTGTCAGCTGGAAGGACCTAGTGGTAAATAAAGCATTAGAGAGACTATTATATGATCCCCTTAAATTATACATAGTTATCTTATGGGTGGATAAAGAAGACAGAGGGGAGAAGAGGTGCTTAAGGGAGGTTATTTTTGCGGTGTCTACTGATTCTCTGCCTGATTCTTCTACTGGAAAATATAAAATAAAGTGTGCTTCTTTGCAAGCAATTCAAAAGTTAGTGCTTAGAATATTATTCTATATATGAATTTCTTACATGCTGGGGGACTGGGTCCCCCCCTAGGTTTCTGCCTCAACTCTCTAATAAATTAAGTTAAATACCTAGATACTGAAATAGTTTCTGCATTGTCTGATTTATATTTATAGGGAGATGATGGAGGACCTTTAGTAACCTACACAAACTCTCTGTGGTGGCTTGTTGGTGACACCAGCTGGGGATTCAGTTGTGGCCAAACCTATAAACCTGGTGTATATGGGAATATGACAGTGTTCTTGGAATGGATATATTTCCAAATGCGGGTAAGAAATATCACTGTACCTCACTGTGTGGTATTTAATTTAGTATTGCTACTATGATTTTATTATTACTATTGCATCATTTTGCTGGAGTTGATAACCTCCAATTTAGAAAGATCAGGTTACACTGACACAATTGGTTTAACCTTATGACATAAAAAAAATTTTTGGGAGCGGAATAAAAAATTGTCATTCAGATGATTTTGAATTTGATGTAAACTTTTTGACTTCCTGTGGCTTTAGTGACTTCCTCCAAATTTATTGCATTATTCAAACTTGCAAAGGAAGAACTAACTTTTGGTTGTCACTAGTGATGGGAGAATAAATTTGCCAGGCACGAAATTTGGACGCCCATCGGAAAAGTTACCAGCATCAAAGCTGTCGTGCATCAACAGTATTCGGACGCCCATTGACTTTAACACATCAAAATTGACGCAGGTGTCAAAATTGCCATTTTTGGGTGTTTCATGAATTTCACAGGAAATTTGCTAATTTTTTGGCAAAGCGGGACAAATTCACCCATCACTAGTGGTCACCCTATTCTTTTTACCACAGACACAACAGTAAAGATCTCAATAACATACCTGTTACACAGAGCAAATTGATAGCAAAACTAGACCTATTATTAGCAGGGGAAATTTGGACTTTTGCAAAAGTGGATTAAACTGAAATTGGAGTAAGAAATATAAAGAGTTCGGTAGTTAAACTTCCAGGTAATTAACACATCTGGACACATCGATAATGCTCAAACCCAGAAGATATGATTTATTGAAAGGTGCACCAAACTGCAGATAAGCAAAAAAGTAATCACACAGGTCCGGACAGTGGCTCGGCGCTCTTTAAACTGTGTTATACAATTTTATTTGATTCAATTTCATAGGTTACTACATCATATATTTAATTTTTGCATATTTCTAATTGTTTTTTTTATACAGACATTATCTCCGAGCCATAAAGAAATTAAAAAAAATTAAATTAAAAAATTTAAAAGAAATTTAAGAAATTGCAGACTTATAATATCCTTGAGAAACTGAGCTGTTTTCATTAACCGTATTTCAATGTCCATGATAGTTTGTGGCTTCTTGAAAAGAACCACATACCAAAGCAAACACTTTCTGTTCCTATTTTCCAAATTAAGGCAATATCACAATTCAGCAGTATTAAGGTTTAACTCTATAATAGCAAGCAGAAGCAGCTTGACCTGTCTTTGAGGCCTGTTGCTTATTTTTTGATCTTAACAAATATTATTTCAGTTAAATTTGAGTTATACAATAATTAAATTCACAAAAGTCTTAAAGGGGTTGTTCACCTTTAAATTAACTCTTAGGGGCAAATTCACTAAGATTCGTAGTTGCGCCAGGCGCAACTTCGCCGCACTTCGCCGCACTTCGCCACACTTCGCCAGGCGTAGTTTTGCCAGCGCTCCGCAAATTCACTAAAATCCGAAGTTGCGCACAGGGGTAGCGTAAGGTTGCGAAGTTGCGCTAGCGTTTATTCGCTAAGTGAAGCGAAGTTACGCTAGCGATGGTTAATTTGCATATGGCGCCAAATTCAAATTTCAATGGAGGAATACTATTAAATCCTTCGAATCGAATGATTCAAAGCATTTTAATCCATCGATCGAACAATTTTCCTTTGATCAAAAAAACCTAGGAAAGCCTATGGGGACCTTCCCCATAGGCTAACATTGGTGCTCGGTAGGTATTAGGTGGCAAAGTAGGTGGTCGAAGTTTTTTTTAAAGAGACAGTACTTTGACTATCGAATGGTCGAATAGTCGAACGATTTTCAGTTCGAATCGTTTGATTCGAAGTCGTAGTCGAAGGTCGAAGTAGCCAATTCGACAGTCGAAGTAGTCAAAAAAAACCTTTGAAATTCAAAGTATTTTTTACTGTAATCCTTCACTCGAGCTTAGTAAATGTGCCCCTAAATCAAATAATCTAGCTGTGCCATCTAAATACCAAAAATTTTACATCAGATTTCAGAAGAGGATGCTGATTATTAGCTATAAAAAGCCATAAATTTCAGTGCAATTATTGGCAAAACAGACAGGGCTTCAAAGCAGACTGACACTCGGACATATCATGCAATTTGAGTGTGACATTTAATTGTGTATTGCATTGGCACCATAAATTGCTTTGATGTTTTGCAGATATACAGTTAAACAATCCACAGGTGTGAAATCCCAGGACTGAGTCTGTTTCTCAGGCATAGAAGAGTAATAAAGTCACCAAGTGATGTGCAGCATGAACCATGTGACCCCCCTTTTCCTCATAAACCAGTGGTATAACACAGAATGAAGATCTAACTTTTTTCAAGTGCAGGAGCAAAAGATGAAGATGTACTGTCTTAATCCACACAATATGCTCTAGATAACTATAAGCACATAAAGTATGCTCAGTCTGGCCTTGATCTGGTCAAAATCTAATTTTGGCAGTCCAGGACTCGGTGCCAGGATAATCTTGTGTACAGTGCCCTGTACAATGAGTAGTACCATATAAGACATCAAGACACTTACTCAAGACTCACTTCAAGACCATATCCCATATGATCCCCCTTATATATCACCCATAATCTTATTGCTACCTTAAAATCAGACTGTGGAAGTACTGTATGTGTATCCTATTTGTTCTAACATAAAACAAAACATATTTTTATTTATTGTGACTTGTGTGTTTATTTTTATTGTATTATCAATGATATACTGTATTTATTGCTGTTTTGCCGTGCTGCAGTGTTACGTCTCATTCCAGTTACAGCAGTATATGCACAAGAAGTCTGTATTTTTGCCCCTCTCTGCATGGCTTTCCTCCCACACTCCAAAAACATACAGGCAGGTTAAAGGGATACTGTCATGGGAAAATTTTTTTTCAAAATGAATCAGTTAATAGTGCTGCTCCAGCAGAATTCTGCACTGAAATCCATTTCTCAAAAGAGCAAACAGATTTTTTTATATTCAATTTTGAAATCTGACATGGGGTTAGACATAATGTCAGTTTCCCAGCTGCCCCAAGTCATGTGACTTGTGCTCTGATAAACTTCAATCACTCTTTACTGCTGTACTGCAAATTGGAGTGATATCACCCCCTCCCCCCCCCAGCAGCCAAAGAAAAGAACAATGGGAAGGTAACCAGATAACAGCTCCCTAACACAAGATAACAGCTGCCTGGTAGATCTAAGAACAACACTCAATAGTAAAAACCCATGTCCCACTGAGACACATTCAGTTACATTGAGAAGGAAAAACAGCAGCCTGCCAGAAAGAATTTCTCTCCTAAAGTGCAGGCACAAGTCACATGACCCGGGGCAGCTGGGAAATTGACAATATGTCTAGCCCCATGTCAGATTTCAAAATTGAATATAAAAAAATCTGTTTGCTCTTTTGAGAAATGGATTACAGTGCAGAATTCTGCTGGAGCAGCACTATTAACTGACTCATTTTGGAATTTTTTTTTCCCAGGACACTATCCCTTTAAGGGAATGTAAACCCAGCTGTAAAACCACCGCACAGTGCCCCCTTCTTTCTTACAGAATTTGCAGAAAACCATGTTATAGATGAAAGAAATTGACATAATTATCTCTCTAAGAGCAAGATGCCTGAGATTCAACATTCTTATGTCATTTCTTTTGCATTCATAATGAAGTTTTTGAATAGTAGATTTTTTGTGCATCTATAATTGGTTTTCAGCAACTTCTATAGAAAACGATGGGGTGCTGTGGTTACTGGCTTTGGGGATTTGGCGAAAAGTTTAGGAAATGTTTTATTGTGCAATAAATAAGTTAATGCTTTAAGAATACAACCCTGCTGTAGACTACAACTCCCAGCATGCCTCAACCTTTATTGTATGTTCCATTATTCTGGGATTTGTAGTCCAGCAACAGCTGGAGCAGTGCAGTGCAGCAGGGTTTACTACCCCTTTAAAATCTGAGTAGATCAAGGAAAGTCATCTAATACATAAATTTATGGGTAATAATTAGTATTAGTACTATTGATTTGTTATGATTCACATTTCTTTTCAAACTATTTTATTTAGAATATTATTTTACTTGCGGAGAAAACTGGTCATATTTCTGTTGTCTATATAGTTTTGCATAAATTTGTGACTCGGTCTTGAATGTCATCCAAATAGTCCATGGATTTTTGGATTTCCTATCTGCTCTGTATATCCCTTAGAAAGCTGTCTTTGACTGTCTGCGTTATAAATTTGTGCTTTGTAAGCCGAAACCAATATTTGAAAAAGTAAAGCAAAAGAACCAAAGCCACTTTGGAGAAAATGTAATAAAATTCTCAAAGTACAAAACTTTGAGAATAAAAATGTGCTTGTCGCAATGAAATATTCTTCATTAAGCCTTTATTGCATTGCGAATCTCAATTGCGCATTGCGAACCTTTAGCACCTGCTCTGAAGTTTCATTAAATATTTTGTAGCAAAAAATGGCTTGCGATTGCAAATTTTTACTACATACACTTTTTACTATCGCAAACTATACAATTCGCAATCACTATCCTACTGTCACATGAGGGGCAAAGTGTTTGCAAAGGCAATATTTTTCATTTTTCGAACGTTCACATTGCGAACGCATTGTGATTGATTTTTTGGGTTAGGGACCAATATTACATTCCCCCCTATGTGCCTTTTGGCCAGGTCAACTTGGTGTTTGGGACTCCCAAGTCCATTGCACCCTTTGCAATTTTTTTTGCACTTTTTTTGCACTTGGCATAAAGCACTGCTCGGGCTCCTTCTCAAAGTTCTAGACTGATCAGGTTAGCGTAAGTCTGGTGTTAAGATAAAGAATGAAAATGAGGGAGAGCAGAATGGAGAATATATTATGTGTGATAATATGGCAGCAGCATTCTGTTCTGAAAATATAAATCCTTAAGTGAAATTCTATTCATTTTATTTAAAAGTAGTGGAAATAAAATCTAATCATTAACAGAATAAAATAAAAATTATAAATATGCTGTTGCGCCCTTTGGGGAGTAAATATTGCCAATTTAACAGGCAGATTTGCTCCAAGTTGATGGCAGGTGTGCCCCTCCATTTTCAAATTTGGCAAATGTTGCATCTTGGGAATTGTATGGTATTTAGCTTTTTTGTTCCTAAGCAACAAGGTGTTTTTTTTTTTATATACTGGGCATCAAACTGTTGTTCAGTAGATGGAATTCGCAAAATAGCTTTGCTTTAAATTGGGAAAAACCAGAAAGTGTTGGTGGGTGAGGTCTTTTTTAACAGTGGGTGTGGTCTATATTCTGGGTGTGGCTAAATGTGTGTGAGCTCTGCTATGTACATAGCATCCCTCCACTTTTTCAAGCATGATAAGTGTTGATGCTAGAATGCATAGCATATAGCAATCTAGTCCTTGCCAGTAAGAACCAACACACAGATCCAAGTTTAAGGGGCAGATTTACATAGGGTCGAATATCGAGGGTTAATTAACCCTCGATATTCGACTGCCGAATGTAAATACTTTGAATATCGAAGTCGAAGGACTTACCGCAAATAGTTCGATCGAACGAAAAATTATTCGATCGACCGATTAATTCCTTCGAATCCTTCGAAGGATTTTAATCCATCGATCGAACTATTTTTCTAAGAATTGATAGAAAGCCTATGGGGACCTTCCCCATAGGCTAACATGGCACCTCGGTAGGTTTTAGGTGGCGAAGTAGGGGGTCGAAGTTTTTTTTAAAGAGACAGTACTTCGACTATCGAATGGTCGAATAGTCGAACGATTTTTAGTTCGAATCGTTTGATCCTAAGTCGAAGACGTAGGTCGAAGTAGTCAATTCGATGGTCGAAGTAGCTAAAAAAAACATTCGAAATTCAAAGTTTTTTTTATTCTATTCCTTCACTCGAGCTAAGTAAATGGGCCCCTAAGTGTGGATTGAAAAAACAATAAACTTTAATATCCTCCAGAGCGCAACTCCTTCTAGCCTTTTAGCTAGCATGAATCTATGAAGATACTTCATAGTTCAAAAATAATGATGGGCAAATTTGTCCAAAGTTGTTGCAATTCATGAAAAAATTGCGAAACGTGAATTTTGACGCCGGTGACAATTTGACGCTCATTAAAGTCAATGGCCATTTGTTCAATTGTCAATTTTGCAAATATATTCACAGATGGCGGAACACTGAACACTGAAATTCGCATCGAATGTGTGCCTGCTGTTTTAATAATCTACAATGTTCCCTAAACTCAGCCTCCCAAAAGCATCTCTGAGAATGTGCATAACATTATGTGAATAAAATTAGAAAGTCACAATCTGGCAGCTCCCTGTGCACAACATTGAAGTGATAAATCATTATTTTTACAGTATTATATGTCTCAAAACCTGTCCTGGTGCAGTAAGTTCAAAATGTTTATTTGTATGTTCATAATATAAAGTCAGCATTTCTAGCCTTATTTTAGTCTATAGCTCCCTTTTAAATAGGCACTATGGGAAATGGAAATAAAATGTTTGCCATGTTTTATCGTAATTTTGCGTTGCTCATTAATGCAAGAATACAAGTTCTACAGAACCACTGGCTGCATTAAAATCTGAAAAATCTGGCTCCATGTTCTTTGTTCCTGCAACTGGATTTGGAAGCTTTAAGTCCAGTTTCTCAGCACTGAACAAGTCTGTCCTTTATCCCCATGTTTGATTCCAGTGTCATATAATGACCAAATTGCATTATAACCTATGTATGTAACAAGGAGAGGGTGTTTAGTTCTCCCAAGGCTGTCACAGATATTATAGTTGCAAAGTAAACTGTGAAACAGCCTGCAACAGTCCTGGATTGTCATAATCTCTCCTTAGAATAAAGCAATTCCTGGAAAACTACAAAACTTCCTTAACAACCTTTAGAAGGCTTTAGGCTTCCAGGATTGCCCCTTCCATATGGGTGCCCTGAAATAGTACACACATCACATTGTGAGTGAAAAAGTTCCTGCTACACTGTCTCTGAGATAATTTTCCAGGGCATCAAGCAGGGGCTCTACAACTGGGCAATCCCAAAAAGGTGCACATAGCTGTTTGTTTATGTACCGTGGGCAATGCCAGCCAAAGTTACAGCCATGCATCACCTTGTATAGCCATCCATGCACTTATCTGTCAGTTTGTCTAAATAAATATCCCCCAAACAGACTTTGCAGTGACACAGCCCTGGAATAGACTCCACAAGTTTAGCTTGACTTCCTCCAGCTGGTACTCCCTTACAAACTTTGTAACATACACAGTGGCATAACTAGAGTGCTCATCAAGGTACTAGCTAGCCAAGGTACTAGCTAACAGGTTGAAGGCCATAGTGAGTCAGATTGTCAACTGCTTGAAGTCAGAGACCCTGAATATCGGAACCTGACTGCTGACACTGACACCCTCCCCTTTTCCATCAAATCTGCCCTCTGAAGTGCTAGGATGAGAGAATGGCAAAAGTTCATCAAAATATTGGTCTTTGGAGCCTCATAGAAAAATTATATTGTACCCAATCAGCAGTATATGGCCCAGGATGGAGACATCTGGCAGAAGACTGCAGAGCCATCACTAAGATAGTTTTTAACTTCATCTGGCATTCCAAGATGGATAGAGTAAAGTAGTCAGTCGTGTACAAGGAGCCCCGTATAGGTGAAAAGGGTGTTCCAGACATCCCCAACCTGCTGAGTAGTTTCTTTGCATGTAAATACATCTGCCAAACACTAACTGGAAAAGGCAAGAATTCTGATGGCAGCTCTATGTCCTGCTATTTCCAGCTGGCGAAGTAGGGGGTCGAAGTTTTTTTTAAAGAGACAGTACTTCGACTATCGAATGGTCGAATAGTCGAACGATTTTTAGTTCTAATCGTTTGATCCTAAGTCGAAGACGTAGGTCGAAGTAGTCAATTCGATGGTCGAAGTAGCTAAAAAAAACATTCGAAATTCGAAGTTTTTTTTATTCTATTCCTTCACTCGAGCTAAGTAAATGGGCCCCTAAGTGTGGATTGAAAAAACAATAAACTTTAATATCCTCCAGAGCGCAACTCCTTCTAGCCTTTTAGCTAGCATGAATCTATGAAGATACTTCATAGTTCAAAAATAATGATGGGCAAATTTGTCCAAAGTTGTTGCAATTCATGAAAAAATTGCGAAACGTGAATTTTGACGCCGGTGACAATTTGACGCTCATTAAAGTCAATGGCCATTTGTTCAATTGTCAATTTTGCAAATATATTCACAGATGGCGGAACACTGAACACTGAAATTCGCATCGAATGTGTGCCTGCTGTTTTAATAATCTACAATGTTCCCTAAACTCAGCCTCCCAAAAGCATCTCTGAGAATGTGCATAACATTATGTGCATAAAATTAGAAAGTCACAATCTGGCAGCTCCCTGTGCACAACATTGAAGTGATAAATCATTATTTTTACAGTATTATATGTCTCAAAACCTTTCCTGGTGCAGTAAGTTCAAAATGTTTATTTGTATGTTCATAATATAAAGTCAGCATTTCTAGCCTTATTTTAGTCTATAGCTCCCTTTTAAATAGGCACTATGGGAAATGGAAATAAAATGTTTGCCATGTTTTATCGTAATTTTGCGTTGCTCATTAATACAAGAATACAAGTTCTACAGAACCACTGGCTGCACTAAAATCTGAAAAATCCGGCTCCATGTTCTTTGTTCCTGCAACTGGAGTTGGAAGCTTTAAGCCCAGTTTCCCAGCACTGAACAAGTCTGTCCTTTATCCCCATGTTTGATTCCAGTGTCATATAATGAAGACCAAATTGCATTATAACCTATTTATGTAACAAGGAGAGGGTATTTAGTTCTCCCAAGGCTGTCACAGATATTATAGTTGCAGAGTAAACTGTGAAACAGCCTGCAACAGTCCTGGATTGTCATAATCTCTCCTTAGAATAAAGCAATTCCTGGAAAACTACAAAACTTCCTTAACAACCTTTAGAAGGCTTTAGGCTTCCAGGATTGCCCCTTCCATATGGGTGCCCTGAAATAGTACACACATCCCATTGTGAGTGAAAAAGTTCCTGCTACAATGTCTCTGAGATAATTTTCCAGGGCATCAAGCAGGGCCTCTACAACTGGGCAATCCCAAAAAGGTGCACATAGCTGTTTGTTTATGTACCGTGGGCAATGCCAGCCAAAGTTACAGCCATGCATCACCTTGTATAGCCATCCATGCACTTATCTGTCAGTTTGTCTAAATAAATATCCCCCAAACAGACTTTGCAGTGACACAGCCCTGGAATAGACTCCACAAGTTTAGCTTGACTTCCTCCAGCTGGTACTCCCTTACAAACTTTGTAACATACACAGTGGCATAACTAGAGTGCTCATCAAGGTACTAGCTAGCCAAGGTACTAGCTAACAGGTTGAAGGCCATAGTGAGTCAGATTGTCAACTGCTTGAAGTCAGAGACCCTGAATATCGGAACCTGACTGCTGACACTGACACCCTCCCCTTTTCCATCAAATCTGCCCTCTGAAGTGCTAGGATGAGAGAATGGCAAAAGTTCATCAAAATATTGGTCTTTGGAGCCTCATAGAAAAATTATATTGTACCCAATCAGCAGTATATGGCCCAGGATGGAGACATCTGGTAGAGGACTGCAGAGCCATCACTAAGATAGTTTTTAACTTCATCTGGCATTCCAAGATGGATAGAGTAAAGTAGTCAGTCGTGTACAAGGAGCCCCGTATAGGTGAAAAGGGTGTTCCAGACATCCCCAACCTGCTGAGTAGTTTCTTTGCATGTTTACATTACATATGCCAAACACTAACTGGAAAAGGCAAGAATTCTGATGGCAGCTCTATGTCCTGCTATTTCCAGCTTCCACTCTGGCACACTCTACAGTAGGACAATTGGAACAGCTCCTGCCATTACAACTGAAACACCCCTTGGTTTTACCTGGATGTTACAAGGGTTGTGAGGGAACACCAACTGCAGGGAGTCAAGCCTGAAACTGAAGACAATCCATAAGTTGGTCAGAGCCAAAGATTTGTTGGAGTCTTCCAGGGCTCCCATCAGTTTCAAACAAGTCTGTCTGGAAAAATGTTTCTTCAGACAGGCTAACTAAGAAGCACAAGAAGCATTGTATGGATGGTATCCAAGGTTGACCTTCATGCATGTCTGTAACTTGTGCTGGTGCTGGCATTGAGCATGATGCATCACTCATAATAAAAACAGTTTTGCACACTTTTGGAGATTGCATATTTACACAGTCCCTGTTTGATGCCCTGGAACATGAACTTAAAGATTGTGTGCCCAGGAACAATGTGGTGCTCTTTGGACTGTTTCAGGGAAACCATACAGAAGGGGCAATCCTGGAAAACCTGGCACCTTATGAACTGTGTTAAGAATAGTTTGTGGTTTTCCAGGAATTGCTCAAAATGGAAAAGGATGACTAGCAGACTGCAGCATAGCCTGCTTCATAACTACAATATCCACGACAGCCTTGGCAAAGAAGAGGACTTCATCCTCTATCTTTCTCCCATCCTTCCCTTGTTGTGTATTATTTTGGAAATAAAGCTGCAGGCTGGTGAACTGCCCTTATCCCATTCACATTTCCCCCAGTTACTTCCCCTCTGCTTCATAGCTTTTTTATGTCTAGAATCGTATCGTATTGAAAAGAGCTCGATGAGCACAGATGTATGTAAAGTCTTTGTTTTTTTTCTATTTTTGTATTTAAAAAAGTCAAATGTATCACATTTTAGTAAACATAGGAGCAGCATGTTCCTATATAATTCATGCCATTAAAGGGTATTACATTATAGACCACAAAAGTCTGAATTCCTCTAGAGGTAATGATAACAGTGATACAAATTAGTGTTTCTCACCCTCAATTGTAAATATATCCATTCCAAGAACATGGGCATATTTCCGTATACTCCAGGTTTATTGGGTCGGGCACAGCCATCTCCCCAGCTGGTGTCACCAACAAGCCACCAAGTGCCATTTGTTTTGGTTACTAAAGGTCCTCTGCTGTCCCCCTGTGAAATGAAAACAAATAACCATTTTAATCAATGGGAACAATTTATTTCTCCAAAAGTGCATGAACTAATTAGGGCTAGAACTAGGGGTATGCAGGAGAGGCCCATGCCTTATATTTTTTTAATTGCTTCACCTAGAATTATAAACTACTTTCAGTGCACTCAGTCTGCCTGTTGCCCAAGTTTCCTTTTTAAGAAGATGCAGCAGATCATTTTTTAAAAATAATTCTGGGTGAAGCAGTTAAAAAAATCTAAATGTGAGTTAGATTCCTAATATAACAGCAGTTTAGGGGTGGATTAAGTACTACATGTATATAATTAACTTAATTGCATATCAAATCATGTCTTTAGATTTTTCTCTAGAAAAAAGCAAACAGTAAAATAAGGGGGTAAAAACTGAGGCCTGTATAGTAAATAATACCAATAAATAACACATTATATAAGAAATGTCCCATCTAGAGTTGAGACCCCAAGGTGCACATGTATTTAATTCAAATATCCAGAAAGCTTCTCTAGAATTCAAAATTCTTATAAAATCAC
Organism: Xenopus laevis; assembly: GCF_017654675.1. Taxonomy (NCBI): domain Eukaryota; kingdom Metazoa; phylum Chordata; class Amphibia; order Anura; family Pipidae; genus Xenopus; species Xenopus laevis. Next base: position 9,857,423 of record NC_054373.1, read on the forward strand.
CTCCTCTAACCGGGATTTCAACTTTTTCTATTATTTGGACTTTCAAATCCTTAGAGCCTCTAGAGGTGCAACTTTTTAAAATGTCTACCTAAGGGGGAATTAGAACAATCAAGTAGATATGTTACAGAATTCTACTTTTTAAGGAATGTATGGTATGATCAACATATTTTATGACAATTTTAGCATTCTAGTAAATATACCAGTCCTTTAGAGTTACAATTTCCATAATATCTCATCCTATTTTGTTTTTGCGTGACATTGGACCTAAAGTCTATACTTTTAAATATAACTGTGCAAGTTTTACACATTTTTGATCCACATGGATATGTGCCAACTGACTGCAAGCAATTCAACTGGGAATGCCCAGAAGGAGAATGTAACGTACTGGGAGCGAATTTATTAGCCAAGGTAAGTGCTTTGCGAGAGAAAAATTAGATTGGACGAGTCCGCAATATATCATTCAACTTGGGATCACCATAAAGTAGAGGAAAACATTTTTTAATAATATGGCAGATTTTTTGCTGAATATTCAGTTGAAAAATACATTTTTTTGATATTTAAAAAAAATTCTAACAAGGGAAAGGTCTGGTAATAACTCTTCAAATGTAAGTTTTTTTAGCCTTAAGGTATGCTGCTTGTATTAGATCTTTAGAATAGCCATGGGCATTTAATTTTCCCTTTAAATAAGTGGCCTGTTCTTCACATAACTCTAAATGGAGGAATTTCTGCGGTATCTTATGAACTGTCCATACAGAATACTATTGATGGTTTGTTTAGGATAGCAACTGCGTTCTCTCAAAACTCTATTTCCTGCTGTGAGTTTAGTGAAAGCCAGAAATTACATTACCCTGAAGTGTAACATCTAAAAAATCAGAGTCATGTATATGACATAGTGAAGTGCAAATTAAAATCATTAGTGTTAATAAAATCTAAAAAGTGTTGAAGATATTCAATGGAACCTTTCCAAATCATGATGGGGCCATCTATGTAGCGACCATACCAAATTATATTGTCATGGTAAGGGTTCTTATCCCCAAAAATGTGGGCCTGCTCCCACCAACTCATAAAGAGATTGGCATAGAAGGGAGTAAAGGAAGCTTCCATTGTGGTCGCAATCGAACAAGAAAAAATTGTGATTGAGCAGAAATTCAAGTGAAAAAAGTAAGAAAGCTTTGTGTACCATTTGGAGTGTTTTTTTAGCATTTCCACATTCACAAATATACCTTTATCAAGAGGAATAGATAATAAAGGGACTTAACATCAAAGGTAACCCAATGGTAGCCTCTTTGCCAAGATTGGGTGTTCAATAAAGTATGTAAATGTAAGTAAGTAAACAGCATCAACTTAGTCTGATAGACCACCATTGAATGATCCCACTGTAGCTACAATGGGTATTCCCTCTGGATTAAAAACAAATTTATGTATTTTCAGGAGGTGGTGAAATGTTGGAACTACAGGGTTCTCTGGCAGGAGATACTCTCTGTTTTTCAACCACCTGTCAAGACCGCCGGGAGCGCGAAGAGACGCATCTGCTCCAATCCAAGATGGCGGCACCCAGGCGGCCCACGTGGGCGCTGGGACGCAGGCGATAACGTCACTGTGGCGGCAAATTCCACTATAAAAGGGCGCCCAGGGCGACAGAATGGCGCCCAAGAATGGGATTCGTCTGCCAAGATCCTGGGTTCCTGTTTCCTGATTCCTGCTCCTAGCCTGTTCCTGTTCCCTGCCTGATTCCTGCTCCCAGCTTGATTCCAGCTCCCAGCCCGTTTCCTGCTCCTGCCTTGGTTTTGACCCTCTGCCTGAACTCTTGATATTTGTTCTTGATCTGCCTGCCCTTGAACTCTTGCCTGGACTCCGACCATCCGCTTGCTTAACCCTTTGGACACCGCAACCTTGCTCCCTCAAGAGGGCTTCCTCCTTGATCCTGACTACCTCCGTGGAGGGAGCTCCCAGCTCCCTGACACCACCCCCAAGCTTAAACCAAATGTTAAAACTGACTCAACTAACTGGTGTGGGAAGTTCTCGGCATATAAACTCTTCCACTAATCCAATCACAATGGCACATTGTAACTCTTCAAACAGGTGACATCTGAAGAAATTCACAGGGGTGTTGATTCTGTGTAGTAACTGTGATAGGATTATCCAATGTGTCATGCAACTCCTAGAAAGAGGTGTTATGTGTGAGAGTTGCATGAATGGACGTGTAGAGTGTTCCGAAACCGTTGGGGTACAGATGTTAGAACAGCATTGTATGTAGCAGTCAGGTGGTGTCGAAGGCCCCCGCCTCTGTTTAGGGATGGTTTCTCCACCTTGACATGAATTGCCTATTTCACGCCTCGTTCAAACCAGCGGTCTTCTTTATCCAATATTTGGACCTTGCTATCTTCAAAGGAGTGTCCCTTGTCTTTTAGGTGTAGAAAGACAGCTGAGTTTTGCCCTGTAGAGTTCGCCCTACTGTGCTGAGCCATTCCCTTGGTGAGCAGTTGTTTTGTCTCCCCAATGTATAGATATGTGCATTCCTTGCTACACTGGACTCCGTATACCACATTGCTTTATTTTTCTTTAGGGGTTGGATCCTTTGGGTGTACCAGTTTTTGTCTAAGTGTGTTGCTAGTAGTGATGGGCGAATTTGCGTCGTTTCGCTTCGCAGGAAAATTTGCGAATTTCCCGCGAAATTCGCAAAACTGCGAAAAATTCACAAAACGGCGCCGGCGTCTCGTTTTTGACGCCGGCGCCCGTTTTTTTCCGACGCGGCTAAATTTTTTTTGACGCCTGCAAATTTTTTCGGGCAAATTTTTGCGGGCGTTTCGCGAATTTATTCGCTGGCGGCGAATCGCGCAAATTCACCGTGAATTCGCACCTGCCGAATAAGTTTGCCCATCACTAGTTGCTAGGTTTGAAAAACACAGGGACGTGGTGTTTGTTAAAAATACTCCTGAGTTTCTCAGACACTCCAGCTACATATGGGATGACTATGTTTCACCTACTCATCTCCGGGCGGTTATTTCTATTGGTTTTCCTGTTGGGCTTGGTTGCTGCTGTTTTGAAAAAGGCTCAGTCTGGGTAGCCACACGCTTTCAAAGCTCCTCTGAGATGTTTTTGCTCTTTGTCTTTGGACTCTGTATCAGTTGCCACACATTCTGCCCTGTGGTGCAGAGTTCTAATGACACCCAGTTTGTGTTCCAGCGGATGGTGGGAATCAAACAACAGATATTGATCCGTATGAGTAAGTTTCCTGTATACTTCCGTCTTCAAGTTACCCCCCTCTTGGATGAATATCAAACAGTCCAAAAAGGCAAGTTTGTTCTTGTGGACATCTTCCCTTGTGAACTTGATGTTATTGTCCACTGAGTTAATATGTTCTGTAAAGGCCGCCACTTCATTGGAACTGATTTTAACCCAAGTGTCATCCACATACCTGAACCAGTGAGTCGGTGTAGTTCCCTGGAAAGTAAGTAAGGCCCTCCTTTCCACCTCCAGTGGAAGAGTTTATATGCCGAGAACTTCCCACACCAGTCAGTTGAACTGAAGAATCTGCTCGGATGAGTAGTGAAACTACTTCATTGATTACTCAGCAAGTCCAGTTGTTTTTAGATTGACCTGAACTAGATATGGTTTCCATTTTTTTCTCCATTTTAAACAGGTTCCTTCTCCCCTTGAAGGCCCCCCTGAAGCCACTGGGTTTGCTTCAACTGTTTTTACACCACTGTTCTCATTGTTCACACCCGATACAATTTATGCACCTTCTGAATGTTGGCAGGATGACTACTACAATGTACAAGGATGAAACCTTTAAAAGGTGTCAATGAGGCCAAAAGCTTTGGATCACCCTTTCTTTGGAGACAGAGTTTCCCATCCTCAATGCATGCCACTGACCAATATAAAGAAGTTTATTCTGTTGTTTTGACTCATAAAATTCAATGCATTTGCATCTTTTTAAGCCAAGGACATACCCCAGCACTTACTTTCACTTACTGTAAGACTAAACATGGTCTGCCTGGAATTTACCTTGTAAATATATTTATAGTGATGTTTTCCTCATACCAAAGCCTACATATACAGTATAAATACTGCTTTGTTGTATCTACAGATGCTCAGTGTCCTGTGTCGCTTCATCTGCTCAATATCAATGCCCTGAAGATACAGATAGAAACATATCTAAACAGGTATGAACAATACTTATTACTATGTCTTTAGGCAACTACAGAACAAGAAAAAAATAGATCTCAACAAAACCTACAAATGTGCATCTAGTATAGGTCAATCTAAAAACAACTGGATTTGCTGAGTAAAAATGAAGACGTTTCACTACTCATCCGAGCAGCTTCTTCAGTACAACTGACTGGTGTGGGAAATTCTCGGCATATAAACTCTTCCACTAATCCAATCACAATGGCACATTGTAACTCTTCAAAGAGGTGACATCTGAAACTCACAGGGGTGTTGATTCTGTGTAGTTACTGTGATAGGATTATCCAATGTGTCATGTGACTCCTAGAAACAGTTGTTATTTGTGAGAGTTGCATGAATGGATGTGTGAAGTGTTCTGAAACCGCCGGGGTACAGATGTTAGAACAGCATTGTATGTAGCAGACAGGTGGTGTCGAAGGCCCCCACCTCTGTTCAGGGATGGTTTCTCCACCTTGAGATACTAGATATACCATGACCTGGATGAATGAAAATCTTCATAGTCATAGTACAAATGTGTAAAACATTTGTAGGTTTTGTTGAAATCTATTTTTTCTTCTTTACTCAAGCTTTCTGAGCGATAATTCACAGGCACAAACAAAAGAGTAAAAACATTTTCAAGAGTATTGCTTCAATGTTCTTTCAGAACGTAGAATGTTACATTTTAGCGGTGCCAGTGAATTTTAACCTCCACTGGAAAGAATTTAATTCAAAGAAACAATTTTAATTCTAATAAACTGATACAAGTGTCAGTGGATTACAAGGGTAGAATGTACATTTCTCTGCAACTTGTCAGCTGGTCTTTATTTTCTATAGTTTTTGAATCATTTGCTTTGTTTGCCTCTTTCCAGCCTGCAATTTAAAATGTCTTCTGGTTGTTTGGGGTCACTCACCCTTACAGACAATAATCTATTTTTCTGTAAGCCTATTTTTAACTTCTTTTCTTTCTGTTCAGGTCTCTCATTCACACCACTGCATGGTTGCTTGGGTAAAATGGACTGTGGCAACCAGCAAAAAAAAATAAATTAAAAAACACAAAATGAGGAGAAGTTTCAAATTGTCACTGTTTTTTTATCATTATAAACCCCATGGTACCTATTATGCTTGAGCTCCAACGGGGTCTTCAGGATGAAGTAATGTGTTGCACATATGTATTGCCTAAAGGTGTAAAGTATGCAAGTGAAATATAAAATTTACATAAAGTACTATTTTTCAATCATTTTACATTTATTTGTAAACCTGAAGCAGAAATTGTCTGCTCTTGGTTTATATGCACTGCTGGTTCTCACTTTATATTTATATATATACTGTTGAAGCAATATTGTCCTCCAGCTGAGATGCCATTTGCCTCAATGCACTGCACTGTTCTGTGATTCTGCATTTTTACTAATCTGTTAATTTCAGAACTACGGGAGATTGTGGATGCTCACCTAAGGCCGATTTCAAAAAGTTTAAAGCCCTGTCTAAATGATTCAAGTAAATATGCAAGTGCATGTAATTTTGAAACAGGGTTTTTTTGTTACAAAGTTATGATCATAATATTGATAAGCCAATTTCAGAACTACGTACAAGGCCCCTGCCCCCTCCCCGGGCCCCCAGCTCAGTCAATAATACCAGTGGGCCCCCCGCCCCAGCCAAAAATTCACCTTGGGGGCCCGCGACAGCTGCAAATCCGCCTGCCCCAGATGTAAAGCTACCTGGTTCTCCTTCCCTCCCCGTGAACTTACGCATTTCTTCTTTCGATCACCAGCGGGGGAGGTCAGGAAGCACAGGAGCTGCTGGCTGTGGGGATCGGGTCTGGGCCGATCGGGTCTTCGCCGCACTTCGTCGCACTTCGCCAGGCGTAGTTTCGCCAGGGCTCCGCAAATTCACTAAAATCCGAAGTTGCGCACAGGGGTAGCGTAAGGTTGCGGAGTTGCGCTAGCGTTGATTCGCTATATAAAGCGAAGTTACGCTAGCGAAGGCTAATTTGCATACGGCGCGAAATTCAAATTTCAATGGAGGAATACGTATCTGCACTACAAATGCCTAGAAAACCTTCAAATCAGCAAATAAAAATTTTATTTTGCCCTACACATGTGCCCACTGTCTAGGTAAGTTGCCAAGAGTCAGGAAATGTAGGGGGGGAGGAAGGGGAGCCCCAAAAAATTTTCGATCTTTTTCAGCCTATCAGCCATCATGTAGAATACACGCCAGCGTTTTTTTAAACAATCCCTATCTACTCTATTGCGCTTTGCCAGGTCTGAGGTGGCGAAGGAAGTCTAGCGTAAAAGGTAGCGTTCAGTACACTGCGCAAGTTAGTGAATTTGCGTAGTTTCGTTGCCAGCGAAAATTCGCCTGGTGTAAGGTTGCGAAGTAACACTAGCGAAACTACGCCAGCGTTCGTTAGTGAATTTGCGCAGTAGCGAAAATGCCAAACGCTAGCGAATTAACGCTAGCGTTCGGCGCTTCGCGGCTTAGTGAATTTGCCCCTTACTGTTTTGCCAGTATACAGTAATAATAAAGTAAACATAAGGCAGGAAAAACGGCTATAGCACTTCAGGCAATCAGACAAAATCTGCATTTGGATCCACTACACTACTAAATGGAAATGGGCAATTGGATAATAAGATACAAACCAGTTAGGGTCAGACATCAGCGAACACTTTTATGATGTTTTCTTGCAGGTATCAATTAACTTTAGAATCAAACAACTTACTGACAATCAGGGCAATTCTGTTGTTAACATAAGGTGGGGCCCTATGCTCCTTGGTGCTCTGTCTAACTCCTTGAACCGTGAGCAGGAAAAGCTTTGCTTATAATAAAAATTGTTCTAAACTTTAAATTAATTGAGATGGTTATCAGCAGCTATCACATGAGATCTAAAGAAAATTGACAGCTCTCTACTTACTGGTTTCCCATATACAATGCAGAGCTCAAATATATTAATGTACCCATTAATAGATTCATCTGTTACTTTACTGTATTCATTGCAGTGTCCATCTCCCCTGGAAGCGGCAGCATTTATCTCCCTGTCACATGATCATTGCATTTCTGTGCCCATTAGCAACTGGCTGGGGTGAGACATAAGCACCGCAAGATTGAATAAGACACAGCTATTACTGCATGGGGTTTTATATTCACAAAACAGCCTCTTAATATGCCTATAAGTTGGGAAGCAATAACTGACCTGGTGACAGTGCTGAGAACACATTTACCTAGGGAACAAAGATATTTGACTTACAGATCTTCATTTCAGTCAATATGGCAATGTGGGATTTTTGTACAATCCATTTCAACTGTTAAATGTTTTTATAATGTGAAGCCACCGTTCTCTATCTTCTCTCTAGGTTCTTTGAAATAAGGCCTCACAATGTTTGTAAGTGAAACCGAATGGGTAGGTATTACCATATTTACATTTTAACTTATATATTTCGCACCCCCTCAGTTGCCTGAGGGGGTGGAACTTTATTAGAAATTCTGTATTGAAGTCACAACTCATGTATTATAAGGGATAATGTACCCCCTACTGTAAATGATAAGGATATTAGAAGTCACTGAGGGGTTGTTCTGTGACCATATAAAGACACAAGGCTGCAGGCTGAGTTATACAGGGAACTCTGAGTATCACTCATGTATTATAAGGGATAATGTACCCCCTACTGTAAATGATAAGGATATTAGAAGTCACTGAGGGGTTGTTCTGTGACCATATAAAGGCACAAGGCTGCAGGCTGAGTTATACAGGGAACTCTGAGTATCACTCATGTATTATAAGGGATAATGTACCCCCTACTGTAAATGATAAGGATATTAGAAGTCACTGAGGGGTTGTTCTGTGACCATATAAAGGCACAAGGCTACAGGCTGAGTTATACAGGGAACTCTGAGTATCACTCATGTATTATTAGGGATAATGTACCCCCTACTGTAACTGATAAGGATATCAGAGGTCACTGAGGGGTTGTTCTGTGACCATATAAAGACACAAGGCTGCAGGATGAGTTATACAGGGAACTCCGAGTATCACTCAGGTATTATAAGGGATAATGTACCCCCTACTGTAAATGATAAGGATATTAGAAGTCACCGAGGGGTTCTGTGACCATATAAAGGCACAAGGCTGCAGGCTGAGTTATACAGGGAACTCTGAGTATCACTCATGTATTATAAGGGATAATGTACCCCCTACTGTAAATAATAAGGATATTGGAAGTCACTGAGGGGTTGTTCTGTGACCATATAAAGGCACAAGGCTACAGGCTGAGTTATACAGGGAACTCTGAGTATCACTCATGTATTATAAGGGATAATGTACCCCCTACTGTAAATGATAAGGATATTAGAAGTCACTGAGGGGTTGTTCTGTGACCATATAAAGGCACAAGGCTGCAGGCTGAGTTATACAGGGAACTCTGAGTATCACTCATGTATTATTAGGGATAATGTACCCCCTACTGTAACTGATAAGGATATCAGAGGTCACTGAGGGGTTGTTCTGTGACCATATAAAGACACAAGGCTGCAGGATGAGTTATACAGGGAACTCCGAGTATCACTCAGGTATTATAAGGGATAATGTACCCCCTACTGTAAATGATAAGGATATTAGAAGTCACCGAGGGGTTCTGTGACCATATAAAGGCACAAGGCTGCAGGCTGAGTTATACAGGGAACTCTGAGTATCACTCATGTATTATAAGGGATAATGTACCCCCTACTGTAAATGATAAGGATATTAGAAGTCACTGAGGGATTGTTCTGTGACCATATAAAGGCACAAGGCTGCGGGCTGAGTTATACAGGGAACTCTGAGTATCACTCATGTATTATAAGGGATAATGTTCCCCCTACTGTAAATGATAAGGATATTAGAAGTCACTGAGGGATTGTTCTGTGACCATATAAAGGCACAAGGCTGCGGGCTGAGTTATACAGGGAACTCTGAGTATCACTCATGTATTATAAGGGATAATGTACCCCCTACTGTAAATGATAAGGATATTAGAAGTCACTGAGGGGTTGTTCTGTGACCATATAAAGACACAAGGCTGCAGGCTGAGTTATACAGGGAACTCTGAGTATCACTCATCTATTATAAGGAATAATGTATAATTTACCCCCTACTGTAAATGATAAGGATACAATTTAAATTGTATATAATAGTTATAGTTATACAGGTCAGGGAACATCACAAACATCATGAACAGTTTGTTGTGCCCTATATATAGAAACAGTGTCATTTTTGCTGAGGTTTTTACAAATTCCATTGAAATATTATGCAGCGTCATTTGTCTGCATATCCGTCATAGGGGCAAATTCACTAAGATTCGTAGTTGCGCCAGGCGTAACTTCGCCGCACTTCGCCGCATTGCGCCAGGCGTAGTTTCGCCAGCGCTCCGCAAATTCACTAAAATCCGAAGTTGTGCTCAGGGGTAGCGCAAGGTTGCAAAGTTGCGCTAATGTGGATTCGCTTAGCGAAGCGAAGTTCTGCTAGCGATGGTTAATTTGCATACGGCGCCAAATTCAAATTTCAATGGAGGAATACGTAGAATCACTACAAATGCCTGGGAAACCTTCAAAACAGCAAATAAAAATTTTTTTGCCCTACACATGTGCCCACTGTATAGTTAAGTTGCCATGAGTCAGGAAATGTAGGGGGGAAGGAGGGGAGCCCCAAAAAATTTTCGATCTTTTTCAGCCTATCACCCATAATATAGAAAAAACGCCAGCATTTTTTGGGACTTAGAAAAAATTTGAAGTTTTTTTGAAGCAATCCCTATCTACTCTATTGCGCTTCGCCTGGTCTGAGGTGGCGAAGGAAGTCTAGCGTAAAAGGTAGCGTTCAGAACAATGCACGCGTTAGTGAATTTGCGTAGTTACGTCCATTGCGCAAATTCGCCAGGCGTAAGGGTGCGAAGTAACACTAGCGAATTTACGCCAGCGTTCGTTAGTGAATTTGCGAAGTAACGAAAATGCCCAACGCTAGCGAATTGACGCTAGCGTTAGGCGCTTCGGCGCTTAGTGAATTTGCCCCATAGAGTGAAGCAAAGACACTGTACCACATGAATCCCACCAAAAGAATAAAAATACAAATCAAACATAAGAGTTGCTACACAAAGTGCCACAGCCCACAACACATTCAACATCGCTTCTCTAAATACAATCCATGAACTGCACCCAGGTGATATGTGATATGTTTCTTATTGTTATATATACTGTATACATATCAGAGTATTTCACATTGCTTTAATGCTGATTATATTTGCTTGATGTACATTTTTTTCTCTTTTTGTATTTAAGGTTGAGACACATATTCATGAAGAATACTTACCCTCTAAAGCAATTCCAGTAGCTGACAGGCCACGATTTCATAGGCCATGTAAGTTGTGGAAGTGTAAGCTCAGAAAGCCATGATTGTACACATATATGTATATTTATAAATTCATTAGTGGACAGCACCTCTTTCCAAAAAGCTAACTTGTAGCTGCCCCTGTGCTCGGGATAGGATACATATACAAAAAGAACGAAAAAACAGCACTAAGGGTCTTATGGTGAAAAAAAGCTTATATTGTTACATGGGGGTCCGTTTAGTAAAGTGCGGTAAATCTGACTTTAAGTTTCCGCATGTTATCGCTGAGAATATTTTTCCGCCAGAATATTCGCAGCGACTAAGTTTACTAAACAGCGATGCGCTCAGAAGTCACTTCGATCACTTGCGGTAACTACGTTAACTAACCTGGTTACGTTAGCGGTAATTTTAGCGAGTTGCGAATTTTCTCATGACAAATTACATTTTTGCGAATATTTATGCTATAAAATAGTCTTGTTTTATGGCGGTTATGATGGCAATTTTTTACTGTGACATTTATGGCCAGAAATGCACCTTCAAAACTCATAAACTTTATTGACTGATGATTATACCATCCAACAACATCACCAGAGTAACACCAATCAAACATGTCTGCATCATATAAACCCTTCTGCCAATAGAATCATAGGAACAAGAAATGATACCAGTCAATCTCTTTGCTTCATAGAAATGCACAGTGTAATGTAGCCAATCACAATGAAACCAAAAAAGCGTAGAGGCCGACGAATCCTTGGACTGTGATGGCCGCTGCCAATAATACGCCTCTGAGCTGAAACTGCTGCTGTTGCAACAGATATCCTGTCAGCAAAGAATGATGGGTAAAAAAAAAGTATTATGGGATATTTCCTGCCCCTTGAGAATATTCTGGTGAAAAAATACTTCAACGCCACTACATAGGTGGCGGTAAAATATTGCGAATATTCTTGCGTAAATTTTGTCTTTTGCACATTTCACTGTTTAGTAAACCAGGCGTTAATGTGTATGTAGCGTTATTTTCAGCGAATGCGATAACTGGCGAAAACATATTTTTGCACAAGAAAATTCGCAAATTTATATTTACCGCAGGTTAGTAAACTGGCGAAAACATATTTGGCGACAGATTTGTCTATATATTTTTATCGCACTTCAGTAAACGGACCTTCAAAAAGGTCCCAATAGGGTCCGAAACATTGGTTTTACATACCATGTAACAATACAAGCTTTACCATAAGTCCCTTAGTGCTGTTTTTTCGTTCTTTTTGTATAGATATATTTATATATATTAGCGTTACTCATATACAGTGCTCTTGCAGAGACGAGAAATGATTCTCACTTGGAGCTTATGATGAGCTACGAGGAGCTTATGAAATACTACTTGAGGCAGGAATTCCTATGTAAATAGTGATGGTTGAATGGAGAATGGAATATACAGAAAGGTGGAGAAAAGTAAAGAGCAGAGGGAAAGTGGGTCATTCAAAATGAGGGTAGGTGGAAATATGGAACAATAAAGATTAAAAAATGGAACAGGTTAAAAATATGGGATGTGAGGAAAAAAAGGTAAGAGGAGCACATGAGAACAGAAAGTTCTAGAAGGAGAAAATAGAATAAGAGGGAATCAGAAAGAAGATAAGAACAAAAATACCCAGTGCCTCTCAGTATATATAATTTGTCTGGGGTATTAGTTGGCTTACTTGTAATGTGCTTATGGTATAAGTGGCCACTCTCTATTACCATGTAATGTCTTTGGGGTGCTAGTATCCACTTTAGTGCTGGAACATCTCACTCTAAAATGTAGTTGGAGCTGTATTTCACTGGATATTTGTCTTGTGGTTCAGAAGCCACTCATAATATTGTGTTATATGAAGGTGATAGTATGTTTTCACAGTATAGGATGAAGATGACACTGACAGTGTACACACAGCTGTCTATCCGGCAGTGATAATATACTATGTACATGTCAATAGTGGGTCCCAACAACACCCATGGATAAGTGATGGCTGCCCTTACGTGCTCCTTGTACACCACTGAAAAGGATTCTTGGCAACCTAAATCTATATATCTAGTTGTACAGAATTTGCTTCCAGGTGTAATATCCCATACATTGTCATCCTCTATTAGACTACTATCCTAGGAATAATCCTAATATCTGGTTATTGTTGGTTGTTTGACCTGGAAAAAATTTGAAAAGATGCACTTTAAAGAATTTGAGTTTTTAGAGGGCGTGTCCTTCCGTTGCCTCTGGTTTAAAACTTTTTGCAACAATATTGCATTACATAATTTGTGGTTTCACATTAAAGGAAAACAAAACCCTAAAAATTAAAATGTCTAAAAATGTCATATTTTATAAAGTGAACTTATTGCACGAGGCTAAAGTTTCAGCTTGTGAATAGCAGCAATGATCCAGGACTTCAAACTTGTCACAGGGGGTCACCATCTTGGAAAGTGTCTGTGACACTCACATGCTCAGTGGGCTCTGATTGGCTGTTGAGAAGCTAAGCTTAGGGGTCGTCACTAATTATCCAGCAGAAAATGAGCTTCCCCTGTAATATAAGCTGATGCTACAGGTTTGCTAATTATTAAATTCTGATGCTAATTGCACTGGTTTCTGTGCTGCCATGTAGTAATTATCTGTATTAATTACTAATCAGCCTTATATTGTGACATTTCTATTCTATGTTTACTGTATATTGTGAGTGGGTCCCTAAGCTCAGTAAGTGACAGCAGCACAGAGCATGTGCAGTGAATCAGCAGAAAAGAAGATGGGGAGCTACTGGGGCATCTTTGGAGACACAGAGCTTTACTGCTAAAGGGCTGTGGTTGCCTTGGGCTGATACAGAAGCACAAAACATTATGTACAACATTTCAAGCTACTTCTTTAGTTAAGCTTTAGTTCTCCTTTAAGACAAGGCTCACTTACACTTTGTAAAGCCTGCAGTAATATGTTTTTCCTTGTATTATTCCAGTCCAAGCAGAGCCACCACCATACAATTTCTCTGAAGCAGACATATCATTTGTAAATGTACCTCCACGTAAGTGATTTCTAATAAATAAAAGCTCTATTATTGCAAAACACATGATTTAAGAGGAAAGAATTTAAATGTATGTAACATGTATAATGTAGAAAGGGAACGCAGCACTCCAATGAAGAAAAATAAGCAAAAAAACAAAACCATTGTAATAAACGCTTGGTTTTAGTCAACAAATCATTCACGAACACACCCGGTCCTCTAAATAAATGATTTTGCCCGGTGCATGGATCCCTAGGGAGACGGCCCTCCCACCTGACTAAGGGGAAACGCCCCCGAAACGGTGTTGATCCTTGAATGACCTAATAAACACAAGGGGCATGTTCTCTGGTTGAATTGCCTTTGACTTCCAGTACCCATTTTTCTTTGCAAAGTCCATACTATGTAACATTGAGAATTTAATATAATGAAAAATCAGGTTTATGTACCACAAAAAGATGTAACCTTATATGGTATGACCTTTTGTACAGTCTGTGGTTGAATTTGTTTCTTCTATCATTCCAGCCCAACCTGTGCCACCTCCACCCATTGTAAATATGGTAGAGGTTGTAACAGTAAGACCAACAATAATCTGGACTTCAAGTAAGTGATTTTTTTTTTATAAATGTATAGACTATCATAGCAAAGCATAGGATTTCTCATAAAGCTATTTATATGTTGGTAATGTAGAGTTTTTGCATGGCTAAAGTAAGAAATTCTAATCGCTTGTTTTTTCCATCTGGGCATAGGGACCAAGGCATTACAGGGGTAGTAAACCCTTCTGCACTGCACTGGTCAACCAAACTTTACTCAGTTGTTGTTGGACTACACATCCCAGAGTTATGTAATATATATAATGAAGTTTGGAGCATGCTGGGAGCTGTAGTCAAACAACATCAGGTTTGTGTTCTTAAAGCACATTGCACAAAAAACTTTCCCCCAAATCTTAACAGCCACGACTGCATTAAAAAGCGAAAAATCCTCCAATGAGAATCCCAGCTGATCTGTGTAAATCAGGCTCCATGTTCTTTGTTCCTGCAACTGGAGTTGGAAGCTTTAAGCCCAGTTTCACAACACTGAACAAGTCTGTCCTTTATCCCCATGTTTGATTCCAGTGTCATATAATGAAGACAAAAATGACACATGGTGGATTCAACATTTTTATTTGTCAGTTTTTTTGCATTTTTAATGAAGTTTTTGATCAGTAGAATTCTCATTGGTGAATGTGATTGCAGGCCTCATCCAGGCCACACAAATTTCTGTGCATCACTCTCTAAATCAGTGCTGTCCAATTTCAGAGATACAGAAGGCCTAAATTTTTCTGGCCTACATGGTGGAGGGCAGATAATGGAAGCCTGTGTTAGCCACTCCCTGTTTTTAAACCATACCCACTATAAACCACACCCATGTTACCACAAGACCATGTCCCCATTAATTATGGTAGCACACCAAAAAACCAAACGGTTGGTTCTCACTGCAGGGATATCACTCATCACTCATATGTGAAAAAAGTTAGTCATATTAAGACATACTCTTAATTCCATATGCCTCTTCTTCCCCTGTGGATAATTCAGCACATGATTAAACACATTAGGGGCCCCTAACAATAATTTTCAAATGCTAACATGTAGAGCAGGGCACACACAGGTAGAGTATGGCACACAAAGACAGAGTAAGGCACACACAGGCAGAGTATGGCACACGCAGGAAGAGTATGGCACACACAGGCAGAGTATGACACACACAGGCAGAGCAGGGCACACACAGGCAGAGTATGGCATGCACAGGCAGAGTAAGGCACGCACAGGTAGAATGAGGCACACCCAAGAACCATAGGGCAGGCAGAGTATGGAACACACAAGGAGAAAAGGGCAGGCAATGGTTGGTGCTCACTGCAGGGATTTCACTCATCACTCATATGTGAAAAAAGTTAAGTCATGTTAAGACATACCCTTAATTCCATATGCCTCTCTCTTCCCCTGTGGATAATACAGCACATGATTAACACATTAGGGGCCCCTAACAATAATTTACAAATGCTAATAGGTAGAGCAGGGCATAAACAGGCAGAGTAAGGCACACACAGGCAGAGCAGGGCACACACAGGCAGAGTATGGCACACACAGGCAGAGTATGGTACACACATGCAGAGTATGGCATGCACAGGCAGGGTAAGGCACACCCAAGAACAATAGGGCAGGCAGAGAATGGAACATGCAAGTAGAAAAGAGCAGGCATAGTATGGCACATACAGGGAGCATAGGGCAGGCAGAGTATGGCACACACAGGGAGCATAGGGCAGGCAGAGTATGACACATACAGGGAGCATAGGGCAGGCAGAGTATGGCACACACAGAGAGCATAGGGCAGGCAGAGTATGGCACATACAGAGAGCATAGGGCAGGCAGAGTATGGCACACACAAGGAGCATAGGGCAGGCAGTGTATGGCACATACAGAGAGCATAGGGCAGGCAGAGTATGGCACACACAAGGAGCATAGTGCAGGCACAGTATGGTACACACAGGGAGCATAGGGCAGGCAGAGTATGGCACATACAGAGAGCATAGGGCAGGCAGAGTATGGTACAGAGTGTGGTACACACAAGGAGCATAGGGCAGGCAGAGCATGGCAAATACAGAGAGCATAGGGCAGGCAGAGTATGGCACACACAAGGAGCATAGGGCAGGCAGAGTATGGCACACACAGGGAGCATAGGGCAGGCAGAGTATGGCACACACAGAGAGCATAGGGCAGGCAGAGTATGGCACATACAAGGAGCACAGGGCAGGCAGAGTATGGTACACACAGGGAACATAGGGCAGACAGGGTATGGCACACACTGGGAGCATAGGGCAGGCAGAGTATGGCACACACAGGGAGCATAGGGCAGGCAGAACAGAGCAGGAGACAGGGAAAACCATCAGGACCACTCTAAGATGTACTAGATTCAATGACACAGTGCTGGTGCCCCATCAGCAGTTTTTATGAGTGTGAACAGATGACCAATGTGGGCAGTTTCAGTCTGGGTCTCAGGTGAGAACAGTACAGGGCTTTAGGGTGTGAACAATAGAGATGTTACAAGTGTGAACAATGCAGGGGGGATTACTTGTGTGAACATCAGGCAACCTTTCATGTTGGGGGCCCACACAAGGTTGGGTCACGGCCATGCTCTAAATCATCACTGCCCTCAGATTGTCCCACTCATGTGGTGAAATTCACCCATGAGTTAGCCCATTTCGAGACACTAAATACTTATTTAGTCTTTATAAGAAGATTTAATTTAGAAATACATTTATATTCATAAATACAAAAAACTGTATGTATACCTAAACATGTATTACCTATTCATTATTTTGTAAACAATTGTTCAACTACAAATGTAGCCACTAGCCACATTGTTATATATGATTCTGTTGTATTGTTAATTAACGAATGATTAAAATAAAGAATAACTGTTGAACCCTAAGAAGAACATTTTTTATGCCACTGTTGCTTTCTCTGTTAAGGAAGGAAGAAGGCTGGCTGGATAACATCATGTCTAGTATTGTGGCTGATTTGTGGAATACTTGGCTGGCAATTTGGTAAGAGAAGCTTTAGTAATGATTTATGTTATTCATCTGTGTAATCTAAAAGCACTGCCATAGAGGCAGGTTATTTAAAAAAATCTTTATATTTGTTATTTTAAGAAGAAAAGAAGAGAAGTGTGGAGAAAGAAAGAGAAGATAAAAGAAAAAGTTGGAGGGCTTGAGTGGGGTGTTTCACCTGGTTGTCTAAAAATGGCCATACATGGGCAACGTTGGTAGCTAATTGACCATGTATGGGGCCCTTCGACTGATTGCTGACCAAAAATCATCCAGATGTTGAGCAGGCAGGTTTAACAATTTTGTAAGACCCAACGGGTCATCATTGTGATTAAGTCAATTGTCTGGAGAGCTAAACAATCAGATCAGCATCATATCTCCTGGTTCAAGGTGGGCATATCAGAAATATCTGCCTCCCAACAGCAGCCCAGAGCACACTGAGCATGTGCATGGCTACCGGCCATCAAAAGATGGTTACCTCCTGTGGACAATTATGAAAGCATACACCAGTGCTTTTATGAGACTTCCCAACCACTAGGCTGGTGCAGTTAAGTTCAGAATGTTTGTGTTCAGTATACAGAATACAACATTTCATGTGGGCAATCCTCACATAAGTTTGGTATTGTTCTAAGAAAACATCCCACAGTTGGAGTGTAACACTAATCTGCAGGGTTTAAGTCTATCCCTTAGCCAGGGAAGGATTATTTCTTCCTTTTTTTAATAGATCCAACCCCTCTAGTTCATTGTTGGAGTAAACAGGTTTGGTGGGATTCTCATTGGAAGATTATCTTGTATATGCATGTAGCTACTCTGGCAATTTAAGAATTCAAATTAGACTATTTGCCACCTAAAACTTGCCGAATTACTGTATACGTCAATGGGAGAGGTCCAGGGATCAATTTGGAGATGTTTGTAGCCTTCCTAACACTCAAGTTTTTTTGGGGGGGTTTTCTATAATTCGAATCAAAGTCGATTTGCGTTTTCGATTGGTAAAATTTATCCGAGTTTTAAAAATTCGATTTCTTAAATAAATTTCCTCTAGTCGAATTTCGAATTCAATCAAATTGAAGGGAGTTGAAAAAAAACATGAATTCAAAATTCGACCCTTGATAAATGTGCCTCTAAGCATTATTTGCATGATTGTGTCCCAACATAGCCATTTGAAGCAGAAGGTCCCTCCTGGTGAGGGTGACGTATCACTAAAATGGTATTGCGTCCTCCAACCAGAATTTGGGGTCTGTTAACCCATACCTCCAGTGGGGGAAATTATATTACACTGATAGATGCCCTTTAAATGGGGAGTAAACCCATCAGGGATGTATTCTTCCATAATAAAACTTTTCCTAAACTTTTCCACAAATCTCCACAGTAGCGACTGCTTTAAACTGCAAAAAATCCTCCAATGAGAATCCCGGCTGATCTGTGTAAATCTGGCTCCATGTTCTTTGTTCCTACAACTGGAGTTGGAAGTAGTGATGGGCGAATTTATTCGCCAGGCGCGAATTTTCCGGCGAAGCGAACCGGCGCAAATTCGCCCATCACTAGTTGGGAGTTTTAAGCCCAGTTTCCCAGCACTGAACAAGTCTGTCCTTTATCCCCATGTCTTAATCCAGTGTCATGTAATGAAAAAAAAATGACACAATAATCTCTGTATGTAAAATAAGAGCAAGATGTCTGACATGGTGGCGGGATTGAACATTTGTTTTTTTGTCCGCTTTTTTACATTTATAATGATTTTTTTGATTCTCATTGGTAAATATTCATGCATCTATAATTACCATTTTTGGCAACTTCTAAGGAAAACTAGGGGATGCTGTGGGATGGCGTTATGACTTGTTTACATCCCCTTTAAGTGGAGGCCTATCTCTGTGGCAGAATAACAACACTATAAGCAGAAAGGTCTCTGCCTATATTATGGTGAGGGGGGCTATTTTGGTGTAACTTGTCAGAAGAAACCCTAAAATAAGTCTCCTGCTGCTTCTTCTGTTCACTTCCCTGAGTTTGATAGATATTGTTTTACTTTTCCTCCCTTTGTAAAAATGTAACATTGCCCATTTCTTTACAACAGGGAAATAACCAAATTGAGCAGATGGCTGTGATCATTTCAGGAGCTCTGAACTGGTTCAATGGGCACTGTTTCTCTCTATCCTAAGCACCATCTCTTGTCTGTAGAAGTTGCTGATGACTCTTCTCTTTCGTCTGGTCCGGTGTGCTCTGAAATTGAAGATGTCCTTATTTTCTTTATTCTTAAAAAATTGTATTTCAAAAATATATACAGATGCAGCCACTTTGGTTTGTCTGTTTGACACAGAATAACTAAACACAGATATCCCATTTATCTCATTTAACACAGAAAACTGCGTCACAACATCCCATCTAATTAAGGCATTCACCATTGTTCACAATGGTGCTTTGGTATGCTAATGGAAAGGTTAAATGCATTAAATGAGTTAAGATGACTTTAGATAACGCAGTTTCTTCAATTAACCATGAGTCATGACGCATTTATCTCACAAATCCAAGTGGCTTCATCTGTAATGCCAATCTTTCTTAGCCTTTTATGTGATTTTGGGGTTTCCATGTTAAGAATAACTGACTAGAGTAAAGGAGCATCATCTTTTCTAACCTATTCTAAGAACTTTGGTAGAAGGCCTGTTGAAGGAGATAACCACCCTCCTTTTTCTGATTCTACTATCCTTATTTTACTCCCTTTTTCCTTTCCTGATTTCACAGGCATTCTCAAGGAGGCCATTAAACTTGTTGCACTGAATGATTGTCCCATTGATCTTTTGTCTACTGCTAAAATCTCCAGAGATAGGGTTTTTAATTTTTCCATACCAAAATTTTAACAACTTGAAGGTTTGTCATTCATCCTACTAATGCTCCTATGATAAATTATGGCACTAACTGTAAGTCCTTGTGTTAATTACAGAGAACTGAGTTGGTTTATTGTCAAAAAGAGATATTCTTTGCCTTTTTTTACTTGATGACTGAGAAGAAGCTTTTATTTTTTATTAAACTATATTTCAGGAGGGGTTATAACCTGAGCTTTATTCACCACGGTGACAAATAGAAAACTTTAAGAACTAGATGTAGATATTTTGATCACTTGGTTATGCACTTTGGGCTTTGTAATGCTCTGGCCACCTTTCAAGTTTTTCATTTGTCTTTATGGTATGTTAGAAAAATGTAACAAACAAGGGAAAGTTGTGCTCACCACTAATTTTTAAAACCATTAGGCTGGGCTGCATTGAGGCTGTGACCACAAAATACATATAGACAAATACAAGAATCCTCTGCACTCAACCCATTATCAATATGTTTAAGACAGAGACATTTTGTGCATACTGCTACTGAAAAATGCCTTACCCTTTAAACAAAACAGGGATTGTTTGTCCATATATTGCAATATATTTAAGCTGGCCAACTACGTCACAGTCATTCCATATCTGGCCAGTCCTACGCTCAATTTTATCTGATTCATTAAGAATTCTATTGCTTCATTATACATTTTACAAAGGGACTAAGTTTTACCTGCAACTTACTTGCTGCTTTCAAAGTAAAACTCCCAAACTTGGCTGCCCTTTTATTAGACACCAGTGGGATCACCTGACTATATAAATCCCTGTTTTGTTTAAAGGGTAAGGCATTTTTCAGTAGCAGTAGCACAAAATGTCTCAATGTCTTAAATATATTGATAATGGGTTGAGTGCAGAGGACTCTTGTCTATATGTTAGAAAAATATGAATTTGAGTCATACCAATTATATTTCTCAGCTGTGAAATCACTTGAGGGTTTAGTTATGGAAAGTGATTAGGTGGAAACTATTTTGCAATGGGCCTACTATTTAAAAAAAAGCCCAATGCATTTTTTCAGGTACACAATTTATTCATCTGTTCCTCTATTGTTTCATCCACTACCCATCTGAATCATAAAGGGGTTCTTTTAAAAAGTTGTAGTCACATTCTGAAGGTGAACCAGTGTTAGTGGTACTGATGCAACTGGATATTTAGAATATTTTGGTGAGGTTTAGAAACTACAATATACTCTAAATGTACAGTATGTGGCAACAAGTTATTCTATAACATCTTTCCATAGCTTACTACAGTAATGAAAAGAATACAGATTCTGAAAAAATCATAGGATGTATATTACTTATATTTAGAACACTTTTGCAATTGTATGATACAATGAAAAAATACATATTTCATGTTGTAATGTTTCCTTTAAAAAATACAAGTAAAGTGTTTGGAATGAATAAAGTTAGCCTACATATGTATTTAATATAAGCTTCAGCATACTGAAATAAAAAGTTGTCTAAATATAATCAATTAAAAATTCAGTACTGTTTCTGAAATAAGTTTATCTGCAGCTATTTCTCTTCAATTTCTCTTCATGCAGCAGTTGGGTGTAGGATATTCAGTTAGATCCAATATATCTTATAGGGGGGCTCCTTTTGCCTAGAAGATGTATCAGAGCTCACTCTATTAAAATCACCAGACATCATGTCTCTCTATATGCAGGATCTGTGCAAATGGCAGTTATTTATTAGCTTTAAGCAATAAAGGGCCCCAGTGGTTTTTAAATATGAAATGGGTTTATTTCTTTACTGAAAAAGTAGGCTTTATTATATACAGTATTTATAGGCTTTACATATACATTGTTCACAGAACACTTTTCAATATAATTTCTATACAACAATAGAGCAAGGAGGTCAAGGGGATTGGATTGGAAGAGGTAGTGGAGTCGACTGTCTCAAAATGTTATTTTCCACTTAAAAAGAACAATGAGGAAAGGAGAAGGACAGGGGTTTAAAGTTTCTTCTTCCTCTATGCTATTGTGAGTGTTAAAGTCCCAGAGCAGGCTGTGAATAGACCCAATGCAGTTTGGTTGTTCATCTTCTCTTTCCTTAGAATGAGATAAAATGTCCTTAACATATTTCATCAAGTGCATGGCTTTCATGATTGCCCCTTCTATATGGGTGCCCTGAAACAATCCAAAAAACATTGCATAGCTCTAATTTCATTTTCCAGGAAACTAGCAGAGCCTGTGCAAGTTGGCAATCCCATAAAATGTGCAATAAAGTTTCCTCTTGAATGATGCAGTGGGGGCAATGCTGTTATATGCACAGGTTACAGGCACTTATGAAGGTTCTCAGGGGGAGTCTTGGATAGCCATTCATGCAATGTCCTTGTGCTTCTTTGTAAGTCTGCTTTTGCTGTGACAGATGGGAGCCCTGAAATAGACTCCAACAAATCCTAGGCTCAGATCTAATTGGATTTGGTTTCCACAAGTTGGCCTTGACTCCATCCAGTTGTTTTTTCTTTGCAAACTTGCTAACATCCAGGTTAAACCAAGGGGTATGTAAGTTATAATGGTGGTAGCTGTCCCACATGTCCCACCCCTGCACACCCCAGAGTGGGAGTTATAAAAATGAATCCAATTAATGAAAAAATAGTCGATACCTGTTTTTACTGCAAACGGGGTGATCCCAAATTTTATTCCATGGTGCTCACAACACTTCAATTGATTGTGAGCACCATGGAATAAACTTTGGGATCACCCCGTTTGCAGTAAAAACAGGTATCGGCTATTTTTTCATTAATTGGATTCATTGCTGGCGTGTGGCTGGGCCAGTGCCATATACCTGCCTCCCCTGTATTGACTTTGTGTTTAGTTAAAAAATGAGACATGAAGCTGCCAACAGAATTCTTGTCCTCTCCAGTGAACATTTGTCCTCATAGGTCTGGATAAACACTCTCACAGATGGCTAATCAGCACAGAAGATGGCCACATCGTCCATAGTGTAGTGAACACTTGATCTGGGATCTGGAAAGTCCTGGTGATGTGATCCCTCTGATCTCTGTATTCTGTTAGATACACTCTGCAAAAAACTCTATGCAACAAACAAAAAAAGCAGAAATGACAGAGGGCAGCCTTGTCTGACCACAGAGAAAACTGGAAATAAGTCAGTGTTCCAGCCATTCACCAGTACTAGCATGTTACTGTCACAGTATGGACTCCCTCAGTGAAAGAGCTTATTTGACAAAGTAAGGGATTATTAAAAAAAAACTGTATATGTAGTTTGATTAAACGTGTTTAGATTGCACTGTTCAGATTGTTAATATGTGTTTGATTTTGGCTGAGATAGGTGCCCTTTAAGGTAGTGTTATGACATCTAAGTAGAGATAGCAGACAGACAGGAGGAGATCCAAGTTAAGAGTTCTGGGTTGAGATCTGGAGAGGAGAGATAGTATTTTCAGCATAGAGGTAGTATTGTAAACCACACAATTTGATTCTTTTGTAGAAGGAGGAAATAGCGGAGAGCTAGGTCAGAAGTTATCAAGATTGGAGGGGTCAAAAGAGGGTTTTTTCAGAACGGGGGTGACAAGAGCATGTTTTAGTTGAGAAGGAAAGATACCAGTTAAACACAAGAGATTAAATTGATGAGTTAAGGCTTTGATTAGAGAGGGATTGGCATTGTGGAGAAGTTTGGAAGGAATGGGATCAAGTGAGGTAGTAAGGTGAGAAGAAGCCAAAGGTTTTGAGACTGCCTCATAAGTCACAGGGTAGAAAGAGCACAGGAGAGACTGGGGAGTGTGGAGGGAGGGTGGTGAATGTCTAGGGGGTTAAATAGTGTAATGTCACTTCTGATGGTGTCAATTTTGTCTCTGAAGTGCTCAGCAATATCTTGAGCAGAGACAGATGTGCACTGAGGGAGTGGGGAAGGGGAATCTGCAGGGCTGATTTGCAGCTCTAAAAGTCTGATTCTAAGTGGGATTTGCGTCAGAGATGCTTAAGTGCACTTGATTGCCTTTGGAGAGCTTTTGTATGAGCAGTATGCCAAGGATGAAGTGGTTTGGGTCTAGAGCATTTAGTTTTGTCAGGAACAAGCTCATTAAGAGTGGTGGTGAATGCACTGTAGTAGACAGATATAGCCAGATTCCAATTGTAAATTTAACAGAATCTGGTAAATATATGATCCAGAGAGAAACCATTGGTGTGAGAGGGGGATTCTGAGCACAGAGATAAACCTAGGGAGGATGCTAGCGAAAGAAATTTAGAGACAGCAGAGTTATTAATATTGTTAACGGGTAAATTAAAATCACCTTATATGATGGCTGGGACGTCAGATGAAAGGAAATAATAGTGCCATCCCCTATGCTGGGCCTGAATTTATATACAGCTAATGGAGAAAAACCAAAGCCCAATTGACTACTAAATCAATTAGCCAGTGATCAAAAGGCAGTGGACACAAATGTGTCTTTGAGATATTTATCACAAGTACTAAATCAGAGTGGGCCTAACAGACAAAAGTTATTGGGGTTTACAGATAGATATGAGCAAAATTAACAAAAATTAAGCAGTTTACAGGAGTTGCAAAATATAGTGGTGTATATAGCAGTCTATAGATGAGCAGAATTACCTGTAGGAGTGAGAAGAGATATACTTGTTTAATTACCATTTCCTAGCACTTGTGAGATATTAGCACTTAGGAAATATGAGCACTAGTACCATGCCCTTGACATTAGTTTTTCATCATTATATGATCATTATATGACACTGGAATCAAACATGGGGATAAAGGGCAGACTTGTTCAATGCTGGGAAACTGGGCTTAAAGCTTCCAACTCCAGTTGCAGGAACAAAGAACATGGAGCCGGATCAGCTGGGATTCGCATTGGAGGGTTTTTTGCATTTTAAAGCATTCGCTGGCTGTGGAGATTTAGGGGAATTGTTGGAAAACTTTTATTGTAAAATATTGCTTTAAGAATACAACCCTGATGTTGCTGGACTACAGCTCCCAGAATTCATTCAATTTCATTATATGTTACATTATTCTGGGATTTATTGTCCAGTAATAACTGAGTAAAGTTTGGTTGAGCAGTACACTGCAGTGCAGCAGGGTTGCACAGTTCCCCAGCACTGAACAAGTCTGTCCTTTATCCCCATGTTTGATTCCAGTGTCATATAATGAAATAAAACAAAATGACATAAGAATCTCTGAACGTAAGATAACAGCAAGATGTATGACATAGTGCTGGGAATCAGCATTCTCATTGGTTGATTCCCTTGCATCTGTAATGAAGTTTTTGGTCAGTAGAATTCTCATAGGTGAATTGGTTTCCATGAGTAATTAAGATTTTTCTCAACTTCTATAGAGCACTAGGGTTATAGTGGGACATCTTTATGGTTGGGTTTAGTGTCCCCTTAAAGTGGATGTAAATGCAGCCATAAAGCCGTCCCACCCCTAATTTTCTATGGAAGTTGCTGAAAACCATAATAATGGATGCAAATTATAAATAACGGTGTAAATTCACCAATGAGAATTCTACTGATCTAAAACTTAATTAGAAATGCAAAAGAACTGACCAATGAAAATGTTGATCCAGCACGATGTCGGGCATCTTGCAGTTATCTTATACAGATGCAGCCACTTTGGTTTGTCTGTTTGACACAGAATAACTAAACACAGATATCCCATTTATCTCATTTAACACAGAAAACTGCGTCACAACATCCCATCTAATTAAGGCATTCACCATTGTTCACAATGGTGCTTTGGTATGCTAATGGAAAGGTTAAATGCATTAAATGAGTTAAGATGACTTTAGATAACGCAGTTTCTTCAATTAACCATGAGTCATGACGCATTTATCTCACAAATCCAAGTGGCTTCATCTGTATACATCTTACATTATATGACATTGGAATCAAACATGGGGGATAAAGGACAGACTTGTTCAGTGCTGGGAAACTGGGCTTAAAGCTTCCAATTCCAGTTTCAGGAACAAAGAACATGGAGCCAGATTTACACAGATCTGCTGGGATTCTCATTGGAGTGTTTTTTGCATTTTAAAGCAGTCGCTGGCAGTGAAGACTTGTTGAAAAGTTTTGGAAAAGTTTTATTGTACAATATTACTTTAAGAACACAATCCTAATGTTGCTGGACTACACCTCCCAGAATGCCTCAACCTTCATGATTTGTTACATTATTCTGGGATTTGTAGTCCAGCAACAACTACGTAAAGTTTGGTTGAGCAGTGCCGTGCAGCAGGGTTTACTACCCCTTTAAAGAGCTGCCAAGAGATTTCAATAAAGACTTCTATGTTAAGGGGAAGTTTAATATACAACTACTGAGGGTTAAAGAAAAATTCCTGCAATGTAATAAACATTTTTATTCTCATACAGTCACTGCTACGTGTGAGATAAAGAGAAAGCAAAAGTAACATTTCTTGTAAATTGCAATTCAGGAATCGGATAAGATAGTAATTTGCATTATTGGTTTTTAACCTTTTCCCTATATTTCTAACCTGTTTGCTTGATTTAATCTCATCTTATTTCCAGTAAATTCCACTTTCGTTAATTTGGGATGATAAAAGGCAAACATTCCTCATGTTCAACCTCTCCTCATGAACCCCAGTGCACATATATCGACATACTTATAGTGGCCTTTCTCCTATCTATGCACTCAAATATCTGTGTATATCAGTACCTTAGCATGAAGAACACCCTCCACTACTTTAACTGAAAGTTCTGATCTTCAGGTCTAAATGGATGGCCTCATACTTTTATCTTTGTAAGGAGGAAAGATCCTTGTATATCCTCTTATGTACTTGTAAAGAGTAATAATGTCCACTCACAAGACCATTCCTCTAAAGAAAACAACCCCAACCTTGAAAGCTTCACCTCATAGTTTAAATCTTCCGACCCCCTTAATTGCATGTCTTTGCACTCTCTGCAGCTCATTATTATCCTTCTTATGGACAGTTGACTGACCAGTTTTCCAGTTTAGACAAATCACTCTGCAAAGTGGCAGCATCCTGCATGGAACCTATAATGCTGCACAATTTAGTATCATCTGCAAAAATAGAAACAGTACTTTCAATGGCCACCTCCAGGTCATTAATAAACAAGTTGAAAAGCAAAGGACCAAGTACAGAGCCCTGCGGTACTCCACTAACAACACTGGTCCAGTTAGAATATTTTCTATTCTTCAGCCAGTTCTCTATCCAGGTACAAATACTATGTTCCAGGCCAACATTCCTTAAATTAACCAGTAACCTTCTGTGTGGCACTGTATCAAATGCTTTAGCAAAGTCTAAGTAGATCACATTCACTGCCATCCCAGAATTTCAGATTCTGCTCACTTCCACATAGAAGGCAATTATTCTGCCAAGATGAAACTATACTGGCACAAACTCATACAATTGTGTTTTGAAATGTACTACAGTATCTTATCCCTTATTACCCCCTCCAAAAGCTTTTCTATCACTGACATGCCTATGCTTTTCAGGCTAATACAGCACTTTTCTTATCTCTCTGCACCATGCCAGACTTCAAAAAATCCTGAATGATTGATTAAATATGTTTGGTAATCCTAGATCTAAGCTTCTTTAGTACCCATGGACAAATGCCATCTGGTACACATTTACCTTCACATGTTCTAGTATTTTTTAAATTGCCTCCTGAGTCACCCATGCATCAATACTTATATTATTAGAATTGTGTCTAATAAAATAAAGGAAACCTGCATTAGCTGGTTCGTAAGTTATGTGGACAGATAAAAGATAGTGTAGAATCTCTGATTTTCCCCTGCTCTCATGAACAAATTGACCTCCCTCTGATACTAAGGGTCCTACCCCTTCTTGTTTAAATTTACCTTTGGACAAATGCCATCTGGTACAAAACTTTTACCTTCACCTGTTCTAGTCTTTTTTTAAATTGCCTCCTGAGTCACCCATGCATCAACTTTTTTTTTTTTTTTTTAACGATTCATATTTTTAATTGCACAACAAATAATAATTACAAACATATATGTAGCCATTACATTTTTGTTGTACATTTTTAAATAAAACAAACATAACTTAACAATCATTAACCTGAGTGATGCTGTCATTTACATATACAATGTCATTGGAGAATAAAGCATATTAAATGTACCATTTGTTACTTAGAAAATATTCTAAAGGGTAACCTTAGGAGTGCAAACCCAATTGTACCTTAATTGATCAGGACCCTGGAGGGGAGCACTGCCTCCCCGGAGCATCAGATCTCAGGGTGCAGCTAAGTCTGGGTCATCATCTGTCCATGGCGCCCACACCTTGATAAATTTCTCCGAGCAGCCCCTTCTCATATATGTTATTTTATACATTGGTAGTGATTTCTCAGTTGCCTGCTCCCAATCTTGCACTGTCGGCCCATTTCTTAATTTCCACTTCACTGAAATCATCTTTTTTGCATATATGCACATAATAGTTATTAGTGTTCTCTGTGCTCTTTTCGGGGATATTTCAGCCACTTGATTTAGTAATAATACCTTGGGGTCCATTGGTAAGGGGATATCAGTTTTCGTTCTAATCAGCTGTGTTACCTCCCTCCAAAAACTTTGCATATGCATAAACTCTGCTGGGGAACCTGAGCATCTGGGACATTCATCTTTTATATTTGAGTTCATTTTGTGGAGCCTATGTGGGGTAAACTATACCCTATGAAGGTAGTTCAGCTGTGTCATTTTATCTTTACTGCAGATGATACCTTCAAAGGCAGCTTCCAAGATATCCTCCCAGTCCTCTGCAGTAATCCAGGGAATATCCCTTTGCCATTTATTTAACAGTTTGTTAAGAGAGGCACTCCCTGCCTGAGACAACTAGGCATAGAAGGCTGAAAGAGGTTTGCTGAGGGTCGTCTTTCTAATGCTTAACTCAATACTTCTGGGAGAGGTGTCTATTGATACATTTTGAAATTGTGTGTCAACCACGTGTCTCAGCTGTAAGTATCTAAAAAATAAATATTGTTGGGAAGGGTCTAGTTTTGTTTCAGGTCCTGGAATGTCATTATCTTTCACTCGACCATAATGTCAGCCAAGTATTTTATATTGTGTTGCGCCAATATCGGTGGGTGCTAAGATGCTGTAATTTGGGGTTGCACCAAAGTGGAGAAAATTCCGCGCAGGATTGTTGTGGTTTGGGGTATAATTTTAGAACCACTTGCCATGCCTTCATTAGAGGAGAGGTATTTTTGGTATTTGAGGTTCCTCTGTACAGTAGGTTTTTTAAACCCTCCAGCGACCCCGCTAGCTGTGCCTCAAGAAGTGTTGCTGCATGTGTTTGCGACGAGATAACCCAATTTCTCGCCATCACCAACTGCGCTGCAAGGAAATACCAATAAAGGTTGGGAGCAGCTAGGCCCCCCTGCGTGATTGGAAGTTGTAGGGCCACTCTCGGAGGGGCCCCGTTCCAAAATAAGGTAATCATAAGGTTTCTTAACTTTGTTAAAATACTTTGTTAAAATTGAGCTTGGAATCATTTTTGGGGATTGCCTGAACACATACGTGAGTTTAGGTACTATTATCATTTTAAATAAATTGATTCTACCTAAAAAGAGGGAGATGCGTCCAAGCCTATTTTTTTCCCCTATGTATCTTAGTATGGGTTGAACATTCAAATCCATGAACTGGGTAAGGTCAGCGTGAATCCAAATCCCTAGGTTCTTAAAGGTCTCGACCCATTGTAGGCCATGAATGCTTGAGGGCTTGTCAGGTAGGGGAAGGGTCTATGGGGAAAATCACTGATTTAGACCAGTTAATTTTAAGGCCAGAATAGGTTGTATGTGTGTTAATGATTGTTAATGCCCCAGCCAGTGCCCTGTGTACATTGGGTAAATAAAGAAGAGCTCTTAGTCCCTCTATTTCCTGCGAGATCTTTATACGACAAGCCATGGGTTCTATCGCAATTGCAAAGACAAGGGGAGACAGAGGGCAACCTTGCCTAGTTCCCCTTCCTATTGGTATGGCTTTTGATATTAAAATATTAGTCCTGAGCTTGGCCACTGGCAAGTGGTACTACACTTGCACCCATGCAATAAATTCTGGGGGTACTCCCACCCACCTCATTGTGGCCCATACATAGTCCCACTCTACCGAATCAAAAGCCTTCTCGTTATCCAGAGAGGCTATTACCCTTTCCCCCTTGTTGTCATGCACTACAGAAATGTTCCTGTTTGGTCCAGCGAAATCACAAAGGCCATGTGAGGTGCTAGCCGCATCGCTAAAACTTTTGCCAGAATTTTTGCGCCAACATTTTTGAGTGATATTGGCCTGATATGAGGCGCACTCGAGAGGGTCCTTGCCCAGTTTAGGAATCAGAATAATGAGTGTTTCTCTCATGGATTCAGGAAGAGAGTCCCCCCTCCAAATTCCATTATAAATGTTTACCAGGAGAGGAGCTATTTTTTACATGCTGTTTAAATATTATCAATATATTTAAGACAAATTGAGCGTAGGACTTGGCCAGATATGGAATGACTTTGACGTAGTTGACCAGCTTAAATATATTGCAATATATGGACAAACAATCCCTGTTTTATTTAAGGGGTAAGGCATTTTTTAGTAGCTGTATGCACAAAATGTCTCAATGTCTTAAATATATTGATAATGGGTTGCAGAGGACTCTTGTATTTGTCCATGTTCTTCTATGACTTCTATGCTAAGGGGAAGTTTAACATGCAAGTTTAATATACAATTACTGAGGGTTAAAGAAAAATACCTGCAATGTAATAAACATTTTTATTCTCATACAGTCACTGCTACGTGTTAGATGAAGAGAAAGCGAAATAAACGTTTCTTGGAAGATGCAATTCAGAATGGGATAGGCTAGTAATGTGCTTTTATTTGTATTACTGGTTTGTCTTCAAAGGACAAAGAAAGTAAAACTAAAGAAGTAGCTTGTAATGTTGTACATTATGTTTTATGCTTCTGTACCAGCCCAAGGCAACCACAGCCCTTTAGCAGTAAAGATCTGTGTCTCCAAAGATGCCCCAGTAGCTCCCCATCTTCTTTTCTGCTGATTCACTGCACATGCTCTGTGCTGCTGTCACTTACTGAGCTTAGGGACCCACTCACAATATACAGTACACATAGAATAGAAATGTCACAATATAAGGCTGATTTGTAATTAATACAGATAATTACTAAATGGCAGCACAGAAACCAGTGCAATTAGCATCAGAATTTAATAATCAGCAAACCTGTAGCATCAGCTTATATTACAGGGGAAGCTCATTTTCTGCTGGATAATTAGTGAGGAGCCCTAAGCTTAGCTTCTCAACAGCCAATCAGAGCCCACTGAGCATGTGAGTGTCACAGACACTTTCCAAGATGGTGACCCCCTGTGACAAGTTTGAAGTCCTGGATCATTGCTGCTATTGACAAGCTGAAACTTTAGCCTCGTGCAATAAGTTCAGTATATAAAACATGGCGTTTTTAGTCACATTAATTTTTAGGGTTTCCTTCTCCTTTAACCTCTTTCCCATATTTCTTACCTATTTCTTGTATACCTTTTTATTTCCAGTAAATGGTAACTCTGTTCAGGGCTGTGAATCAAGATGTTTCTACCTCAGTAAGGACAGCTGGGAAGAGTTTTGATGGCATCAATTCATGAGCAGTTGGGAGGAGAGTGATGATGCCATGGATAATCCAGTAGAAACCTGGCACAATGATCTTCCATCCAATTAAAATATATTCTTTAATAAATTAATTTAAAACCAAACAAAATTCACCATGGGAGCAAATATGGAGCACAATGTAAAGGGAAATCTGAACCTACACCTAATTTACAATCACATGAAAAATATTTGTATTAAAAAAAATGTACAACTCTTTAAATACAAATTGCAATCTGGAGAGCTGCTGAAGAATAGGCGAGATGAGTCCCAGAGAAAAGGAGGTAGGAATCCTCTAAGACTCATCACCACCTATTCATTGGACACTTATAAATTAAAGGAGAAGGAAATGTTAAAACTAAGTAAGTTTTATCAGAAAGGTTTATATAAATACACCAGTAAACCCTCAAAGTAATGCTGCTCTGAGTCCGCTGTCAAAAGAAACACCACATTTCTTTCCTTCTATTGTGTACTCATGGGCTTCTGTATCAGACTTCCTGTTTTCAGCTTAAACCACCAGGGCTAGGGCTTGAGCATGCTCAGTTTGCTTCTCTCTCCCCCTCCCTTCTCCCTCCTCCCCTCTCTGCTGTAATCTGAGCCCATAGCTCAGGAAGAGACTCAGGCAGGAAGTGAAGTCACATCAAGCTAATATGGCAGCTGCTATCCTAAACAAACAGAAAGCTTCTAGAGCTGTTTACTCAGACATGGTAATGCATTTTACAGAACAAATATAGCTTTCTAGCTTGCACTATTGTGGCTAATATATTGTTGATAAACTGACTCTGTAGCTTTCCTTCTACTTTAAAGAGAACAATTAACTGTCATTGGGGGATTTTATTACAAAACCCTTTTCTTAGGGTGTTAGACCTATTCCTGTGCTTACTTTTAGATGGGACTGTACTATTGGTAAAATAATCTCCTCTAGTGCTTTTGTTAGTAACTCCAATCAT
Source organism: Xenopus laevis (assembly GCF_017654675.1). Taxonomy (NCBI): domain Eukaryota; kingdom Metazoa; phylum Chordata; class Amphibia; order Anura; family Pipidae; genus Xenopus; species Xenopus laevis. The sequence continues at coordinate 9,889,922 of NC_054373.1, forward strand.
ACATCAGGTATATGGCTGGATGGACATGGTTTCTATGGTTGTGGTCAGGTGAGGTGTAATGCTTGTAACTATATGTAACATCTGACTCTGAAGTGTATGATACAAAGTATTATGGAAATTGTACTGGCAAAACAAAACAATTCAAAAAACATGGAACATATTAATGGTGCTGCACGGAACGATAATGATTCTGCAATTTCGAAACATTGTCTGGAGTCTCATGGGGAAATCCAAACAAATTCAGGTAGCACACACCTTTCTCTACTCTTACCCAATGTCCTTCCACACTTGGAATTACTTGTAGATGATAGGCAGCATTGCACACTCATTAAAAAACCTTTATTCTCATTAGCAGAGCAACAGTAACAGCAACGTTTCAAGCCTGTCACGGCTCTTTATGAAGATAACATTCAAGTGGGCAGGATCTCCTTTTATACTACTTTGATACAGCACCACCTAGTGTTACTTTAACAATAACACACAAAAAAATATATCCATTTGTGGTACAAAGACTTCCCTTATCTGTTACAATTTCACTTAGAAGTCCCCATTTCACATGAAGCCAATTGAAATCTCATAACAACTGTAAAAAAAAGAGATATAAAAGACCATATATAAAACAGATAAATTATCTAAAAATAGGAAACAGATCATATTCCATTTTTAAGCCATTAGGAGATAAACTATCCAATTTCCGGATCCACTATGCCTCCTTATACAAACATTTTTTTACTTCTCTTCCTTGGGACTGCATCCACAATCTGAAATTTTAACTGATGTACAGCATGTCCTGCTTCTACAAAATGCTTAGCTACAGCCTGATCCATCCTTCTACATTTAATCGCTGATTGAGTCTCATTGTGGACAAATAAATACTGTGCTCCAAATTATAGGTATAGGTATAATAGTGCTAAATAAAGATAAATATAGAAAAAATTCTCATCTGCAGAGAAGCTGCTTGAATATAGAAAAAATGAAATTGTTTTCTGTATTAAATCTTAGGTGCTAGTATTAACTAAAATTTTATTATAAATGTGTTAATTATTTATTTATTCATTTAATAGCTCCAAGGTAGTAATAGTGACTGTTGCAATGTACAGAGAACGAAACTGTTTCTTATATGAATTCTACTGATTTAGTTTAATATATCTAATTATGATATGCATCTCAAATGTTTCTGGATTAGGGGTTCTCTAGACAGTAGAACTGTATGTGATGTATTTAATGAGTTGTAGATGTTTGTAATACAAATAATTTTCATTTGATTGTAAATTAGGGGGCACATTTATCAAGGTTCGAATATCGAGGGTTAATTAACCCTCAAATTCGACCCTCGAAGTTAAATCCTTCGAATTCAAATATCGAAAACGATTCGAACGATTTTAAGCGATCGATCAAAGGATTTTTCTTCGATCAAAAAAAGGCTATAAAAGTGCTGGGAAAGGTCCCCATAGGCTAACATTGTACCTCGGTAGGTTTAAACTGCTGAAGTATGTAATCGAAGGATTTTTTAAAGAGACAGTACTTCGACTATCGAATGATCGAATAGTCGAACGATTTTTAGTTTGAATCGTTCGAAACGAAGACGAAGGTCGTAGTAGCCTATTCGATGGTTGAAGTACCCAAAAGAATACTTCGAAATTTAAGTTTTTTTCACTCGAGCTTAGTAAATGTTCCCCTACGTGTAGGTTAAGGTTTCCCTTTACATTATGCTCCATATTTTGCTTCCATGGTGAATTTTGTTTGATGGTATTAAATGAGTTTATTAAAGAATATATTTTAATTGGATGGAGGATCATTGTGCCAGGTTTCTTCTGGATTATCCACGGCATCATCACTCTCCTCCCAACTGCTCATGAATTGATGCCATCAAAACTCTTCCCAGCTGTCCCTACTGAAACATAGAAACATCTTGATTCACAGCCCTGAACAGAGTTACCTTTACTGGAAATAAGAAGATATAACGAAATAGGTAAGAAATAGAGGAAAGAGGTCAAAGACAACCCAGTAATACAAATAAAAGCACATTACTAGCCTATCCCATTCTGAATTGCATCTTCCAAGAAATGCTTCTTTTGCTTTCCCTTCATTTAACACGTAGCAGTGACTGTATGAGAATAAAAATGTTTATTACATTGCAGGAATTTGTCTTTAACCCTCAGTAATTGTATATTTAGATCAGCTCCTATAATATTATAATATCAGAATTTTATAAACTAATCAAAAACATAAAAAGGTAAAAAATATTGATGTATTTTGTAATGGTACTGTTCCCTATTTCTGTTGTGAAAGGAAACAGTAACCCTTATTTTTCATGTACTCTTGATATATTAGGCACCTATCTTACTTATAAAAAATATTTATAAATATTATTAGAAGAATTTACTTTAAACACAGTTAACAAATTCTATCTTCACTGGGCACCCTTAATGAAGTAGCACTTTTTTTGTCTTTTTAATACAAACCCCTATATACACACAAATTCTTAATTATTTTTAAATACTAATTGCAGTTCTTTTATAGGAGTCATATTTCTAACTGTTAAAGCCCTACAATAAAAGGCTAAAAATAAAAAAGACCTAAAATTACTGGCCATTACCTTTACCTGTTCTTACCTGGAGTGATTTCCTATAATTTTATCAGCATTTTTCAGTACCAATAAATGTTTCCAGAATAACTAAGAAGCTATTGGGGAATTTGTATTCTTCTCTTTCAGGATAGATGTGATTCAGCACATGCACTACAGCCTCTGATGAAGTGGTAACAAACCAGGAAACGTGTCAAGAAGAAATTGCACATGATGTTTTTATTGTTCTTCCTTGGTGACTTTTGTTGATGTTTTTAAATAAATTTAATAAAGAATATATTTTAATTGGATGGAAGACCATTGCGCACTGTTCCTTAATTTATTGGATTATCCACGGTGTCATTACTCTTTCCCCGCTTCGCCTTGACAAAGCTCAATTGTGAAACTCAATTTGTGTTTTTTTAGGTTAGCTAGCCCTCAAACATAGCATAGGACTGTTTTAAAAAACGAGACCCTGTCTTCCCCAAGCTTTGTGGTGGACCAGTGTTGTTAGTGGAGTACCGCAGGGCTCTGTACTAGGTCCCTTGCTTTTCAACTTGTTTATTAATGACCTGGAGGTGGCCATTGACTGGTTCTATTTTTGCTGATGATACTAAATTGAGTGATTTGATGATACTAAATTGAGTGATTTGTCTAAGTTGGAAAACTGGGCAGCAAACTGGAAAATGAGGTTCAATGTTGATAAATGCAGGTTATGCATTTTGGCAAAAATAATATAAATACAAGTTATACACTAAATGCCAGTGTGTTCGGAGATTATTTAAATGAGAAGGGGTTTTTGTACATAACACGTAGTTAACACGAAATTCTGGGCAGAGTCATTGTGTGGCTACTAAAGCAAATAAAGTTCTGTCTTGTATAAAAAAGGGCATTAACTCAAGGGATGAAAACATAATTCTGCCTCTTTATAGGTCCCTGGTGAGGCCTCATCTGGAGTATGGGGGCAGTTTTGGACTCCAGTCCTTAAGAGGGATATAAATGAGCTGGAGAGAGTGCAGAGACTAAGTGCAACTAAACTGGTTAGAGGGAGGGAAGAGTTAAATTATGAGGGGAGACTGACAAGGTTGGGGTTGTTTTTTCTGGAAAAAAGGCGCTTGCGAGGGGACATGATTAGACTTTACAAGTACATTAGAGAACATTATAGACAAATAGCAGGGGACCTTTTTACCCATAAAGTGGATCACGTACCAGAGGCCTCCCCTTTAGACTAGAAGAAAAGAACTTTCATTTGAAGCAACGTAGAGGGTTCTTCACAGTCAGGACAGTGAGGTTGGGGAATGCACTGCCGGGTGATGTTGTGATGCTGATTCAGTTAATGACTATAAGAGGGGCTTGGATGATTTCTTGGATAGAAATAATATCAAAGGCTATTGTGATACTAAACTCTATAGTTAGTATAGATATGGGTATATAGAATTTAATTAAAAGTAGGGAGGGGTGTGTGTATGGATGCTGGGTTTCATTTGGAGGGGTTGAACTTGATGGACTTTGTCTTTTTTTAATTTAACTATGTAACTATGTAACCTGTTTCCTCACTACCATTTTCTTTCCAGTAAATGCAATCTCTGTTCAGGTCAATAAATCAAGACATCTCAAGGACAGTTGGAATGAGTTATGAGAAACCATAAAATCAGTTACATAGTTATGTTGGGTTGAAAAAAGACCAAAGTCCATCAAGTTCAACTCCTCCAAATGAAAACCCAGCATCCACACACACACTCACACTGACCCCTTCATACACTCACATAAATGATATATATAAACCAATAACTATACTCATTGTAGATTTTAGTATCACCGTAGCCTTGGATATTATGCTTGCCCAAAGTTGAACTGCTTGAAGTCTTTCTGTAATATTTCAATAATAATTTGGCCTTAATGTTTCATGTTACACATATAAAAGCCATAAGAAGAAATTAAAAAAACTCAATTATATTGTATGCACCTATATTGAAATGTGATGGTGTCAGAGTCATGCTGTAGGCTGAATTTATCAACAGACACTGGACATCTTATTACAGGAGCTATAAACCCAGCCATGAAACCATCACACAGCACCCCCTAGTTTTCTATAGAAGTTGCTGAAAAATGTAATTATAGATGTAAAAAAAATCCCGAATGAGAATTCTACTGATCAAAAACTCAATTATAAATGCAAAAGAATTGACCAATGAGAATGCTTATTTCCCAGCACCATGACAGGCATCTTGCTGTTAACTTACATATAAAGATAATTATGTATAAATTTTCTTCATTATATGACACTGGAATTAAACATGGGGATAAAGGACAGACTTGTTCAGTTCTGGGAAACTGGGCTTAAAGCTTCCAACTCCTGTTTCAGAAACAGAGAACATGGAGCCTGATTTACACAGATCAGCTGGGATTCTCATTGGAGGATTATTTTGCATTTTAAAGCAGTCGCTGGCTTTGGAGATTTGGGAAAAGGTTCTATTGAGCAATATTGCTTTAAGAATACAACCCTGATGTTGCTGTACTACAGCTCCTTAACACTTCAACCTTCATTATATGTTACATTATTCTGAGATTTGTAGTCCAGCAAAAACTCAAGTAAAGTTTGGTTGAGCTGTGCAGTGCAGCAAGGTTTACAACCCCTCTAAAAGGATTGTATTCTTAAAGGAGAACTAAACCCCCTTGCTAATAAAAACCCCTACCCGCCATAGTCCCCCCTCCCTGTTCCCCCCACACAGGTGTTTACACAAGTAAATGCCCCTAAGCTGGTAATTACCCCTCGTTGCAGAGTCATCGCAGCAGATCTGACCGGCGCCATCTTCCAGCGCTTCGGTAATCTTAGGGTCCCTTCAGCAATTTCCGTGGCTTTTAGCGCATGCCCAGTTGTTCGGGACAGGAATATTGCTACAACTGCACATGCACCGTTACGAGAACTGGAGATTCCTGAAGCGCTGAAGATGCCCCTGTGAGCTCCACTGCTCTGACCGTAACTTCTTATGGTTTCAATTGCCTCTGTGTTAGGTATACATCTGAACAATATAGTGGCATTATATTACACCATTGTCTCTTTTGCCTCTAGTTTGACTCCTTGGATTTTGGTGACAAACTCTTTGACATCCTGAATGTGGTGCACTGTTCCGTCTACCAATGGGACTAAGATGTTAGCCAAGTATGTTGTAAGTTACTGGGCTGATGCTGCTGAGTGGGACTCCTTCCTTCTATATCTTGTGGAGTCTGTATATGCATGGGGTGGCTTCTCTTGGGTGTAGGTGGTGGTACATGACTATATTGATGGCTTCCTCCTTTTTAAGTTGTTTTAAGCAGTCTATAACCTTTTTCTTCTAACTCTTTGTTGGGTCTCTCCTTAAAGGTTCATATGTATTACTATCACTGGGTAGTGTGCTCATGTTGTGGTGATAGTCTGGATGTTTGGATCCTTACTAAGAGATTTGAGCGCCCTCCTCTCTTGTGTAGTAAGGTTAGAGGGAGGTAATTTGGCTAAGACTTTTAGTAAGAGTTGTTCTTCTTCTTCTACTGTTATATGATTGTTCTTAATTCTGTGGCTGCAATGAGCTCAACTAATGGTATGTGTTGTGGGTGAGTCTCTGATGTTGGTATCTGGGATTGAGTATATGGTTTCTGTTGTCTGACAGTATCCTGCCTGTCTTTTCATATTCCAGAACCTGTTTTAGAGTATTCTCTCCAAAATAACTGACCAAAGTCTTAAAGTAAATTACTGAGTGAGGCTGAGTTTATATACAGTGTTTAGATATGTATCCAGCATAATCCCAATCATATCAGTCTAGTTAACTTGGCATTTGCTAAGCTAAAGCCCTATATATAGTTAGAGTGAGATGGCTCCTGTAATAACATGCAATTATTTTAGAATAACAGCGAATGCATAGGGACAGATTTATTAAGGGTGGAAGTGAAAATTCAAATTTTGAATTTGAATTTTTTCATTTTTTTATGGCTAAAACTGTGAAATTCAACGAGTGAATTGTTAAAATTCGATTCAAGTTTTTTTTTAAAAATTCAAATTCGATTTGTAAGATTTATTATACACTGGCCTTTCAAGAACTCAAATTCTACTATTCACCACCTTAAACCTGCCAAATTGCTGCTTTAATCTATGGAGGATGTCCTGGGATCAATTTGGAGTTGTTTGCAGCCTTCCTGACAGTCAAGTTTTTTATGGCCAAAACTGTGAAATTCGACTAGGGAATTGTTAAAAATAGATTTGAGTTTTTTAAAAAAAAATTGAAATCATTTTTTGAGATTTATCATACACTGGCCCTTCAAGAACTCAAATTCGACTATTTGCCACCTTAAACCTGATGAATTGCTTTTTTAGCCTATGGAGGATGTCCTAGGATCAATTTGGAGTTATTTACAGCCATCCTGAAATTTAATTTGAATTTGATTCTAATTTGATTTGAGTTTAAGTCGATCCTATTCACCCGAGTACCAAAAATTGGATTTTTTAATAAATTGCAGTTGGTCGAATTTAGAGTTCATGTGAGTTTATGGGAGTTTAAGATAACTCCCATGAACTCTAAATTCGACCCTTGAGAAATCTGCCCCATAATGTTAGTGATCCCCAACCAGTGGTTCATGAGTAACATGTCGCTCACCAACCCCTTGGACGTTGCTCCCAGTGGCCTCAAAGCAGGAGCTTATTTTTGAATTCCAGGCTTGGAGACAATTTTTGGTTGTATAAAAACCTGGTGTACTGCCAAACAGAGTCTCCTGTAGGCTGACATTCCACATAGAGACTACCAAATGGCCAATCACAGCCCTTATTTGGTATTCCCAGGAAATTTTTCATGCTTGTGTTGCTCCCAAAATATGTTTGCATTTGAATGTGACTGATGGGTTAAAAAGGTTGTATAATGTATATATACAGAGATATTTTCAATCGCCTGTAAAAATATAGGGCAAAAAATGATAAATGCAAGGTTCTGCATTTAAGCACCCTAGCCTAGAGTTGCACTATAACCTGAGCCCACTTTTATGCACTCTGCAGATAGTAGATGGGGTGCATACTACAGATAAACAAGCACAAGGAAACTCTTCAAACTCATCATTTGCAGCAGCACTGAGGCTTCGGGTGCCCTTTATTTTGGAGACAGGGTTGCCCATTCTCCATGCAAACCACTGACTCCAGTGAATAGGTGTAATTTTGTTGTTTTATGAGTTATATGTTATGAGTTATGATAAATGTTACTTTATAACCCCCTCTTCTCAGCCCAGTTTATGGTAAATGATGGTCTGTATGGGCTTGAAAACTGGATTGCACCTTGTAATGTTTTTGTTTAAATTTATATTGATGTTTTCCTCATACCAAAGCCTGCCACTACTGATAAATACAACTTTATTGTACTTGGTATCTACAGATGCTCAGTATTCTGTCTCTCTTTATCTTCTCAATATCAATGCCCTGAAGGAACGGATAGAAAAGAATCAGATCCAGGTATGAACAGACAATACTTGTTACTATGCTTTATGTATGTATATTTTTATTTATGTAGCTCTACCTGTGCACACAGCATTGTGCAATAAACACAATAAGAGGGGCCAGCTCACCCTTTAGGGTTCCTACATATGGGCATTGTTATATATCTATCTATCTATATATATATATATATATATATATATATATATATATATATATATATACATGCATTTGAGATGTAGCTTTGAGTGTATTAGCTAATTTTAAATTATAACAATTATATCCAGTACAGGCATGGGATCTGTTATTCAGAAACCCATTATCCAGAAAGCTCTGAATTAAGGCTGAATTAAGTCTCCCATCAACTCCAAATTTTTAAAAATGATTTCCTTATTCTCTGTAATAATAAAACAGTAGCTTGTTCTTGATCCCAACTAAGTATAATTATTCTTTATTGGAGGCAAAACCAGCCTATTTGGTTTATTTAGTGTTTTCATTATTTTCTAATAGACTTAGGGGCCGATTCACTAACTTCAAATGAAGGATTCGAATGTAAAAAACTTCGAATTTCGAAGTTTTTTTTGGGCTACTTCGACCATCGAATGGGCTACTTCGACCTTCGACTATGACTACGACTTCAAATCGAAGGATTCTAAGTAAAAAACATTTGACTATTCGACCATTCGATAGTCGAAGTACTGTCTCTTTAAAAAAAATACTTCGACCCCCTAGTTCGCCATCTAAAAGCTACCGAAGTCAATGTTAGCCTATGGGGAAGGTCCCCATCGGCTTGCCTAACTTTTTTTGATCAAAGGATATTCCTTCGATCGTTCGATCGAACTATCTGCGCTAAATCCTTCGACTTCGATATTCGAAGTCGAAGGATTTTAATTCCTAGTCGAATATCGAGGGTTAATTAACCCTCGATATTTGACCCTTAGTGAATCGGCCCCTTAAAGTATAAAGACCAAAATTACGGAAAAATCCATTCTCCAGAAAACCCCAGGTACCATAACAGGTCCCATACCTGTATATTCTACCTGGTTCTACTCATGAGGATTCAGGATTGCGTTTCGTTGCATCTGCCTTTTATTCCATTTTATAAATGCATTTTCTTGCTCTTGAAACACATTCAAAAATGATTTTTAAGTGCTGGGCTATTTTGTTTTGAGTAAGAACAATATTGTATTCAAATTTTGTTGACGCTGCACTATGGTAAATTTCTGTTCTGGTAGGGATGGTTCTGGACTTCCATTTGGAACAGAATGAAACTCATACTGAAGTCAGAACATTATTGACCAGTTTCTACGTCTGCTTGGGTAGCCCTTCAAAAGGTTTCCATACGAGAAAAGTCTGTTTTTCCAGTCACATGTGAGGCATCCTACTTCCCAAAATGGTTGAATTGGAGGGCAGTCAAAAAACAAATGTTGCAAAGTTCCCGGAACATTGCATCTTGTCTAACATGTTTGTGATGTGGCAGGAAAGAGTTTATGCAGCAATAAGGTACCAGAACATTAATATCTTATATATGTTCTAATTTTGTTTGGTGCAAGTGACCCCACATTTAGCATTTCTAAAATCATTATCAATATTTCATGCCCCAAAATGTTCTCCCACTTTTGCTTATAGGAATGTTTGCAACCTGATGCAAAACAGGGGTTTGTAATTATTTTGTACAGTATACAGGCCTTTCTGGGATAAGCCTTGTAATGGCAAGAGTTCAAACAGGGTAGGGGACAGTCTTTTACTTGTGCAGTACTTAGGTGACCACCATGAAGAACATGTCACTTTCATCCCCAGGTTTCCTGGCAGTGCAAGTCTTGTTATCCAGGGACCTCTAAATATTACTCATGTATTATAAGGGATAATGCACCCCTACTGTAAATGATAAGGATATTAGAAGTCACTGAGGGGTTGTTCTGTGACCATATAAAGACACAAGGCTGCAGGCTGAGTTATACAGGGAACTCTGAGTATCACTCATGTATTATAAGGGATAATGTACCCCCTACTGTAAATGATAAGGATATTAGAAGTCACTGAGGGGTTGTTCTGTGACCATATAAAGGCACAAGGCTGCAGGCTGAGTTGTACAGGGAACTCTGAGTATCACTCGTGTATTATAAGGGATAATGTACCCCCTACTGTAAATGATAAGGATATTAGAAGTCACTGAGGGGTTGTTCTGTGACCATATAAAGGCACAAGGCTGCAGGCTGAGTTATACAGGGAACTCTGAGTATCACTCATGTATTATAAGGGATAATGTACCCCCTACTGTAAATGATAAGGATATTAGAAGTCACTGAGGGGTTGTTCTGTGACCATATAAAGGCACAAGGCTGCAGGCTGAGTTATACAAGGAACTCTGAGTATCACTCATGTATTATAAGGGATAATGTACCCCCTGCCGTAAATGATAAGGATATTAGAAGTCACTGAGGGGTAGTTCTGTGACTATATAAAGGCACAAGGCTGCAGGCTGAGTTAGACAGGGAACTCTGAGTATCACTCATGTATTATAAGGGATAATGTACCCCCTGCTGTAAATGATAAGGATATTAGAAGTCACTGAGGGGATTTGTGACTATATAAAGGCACAAGGCTGCAGGCTGAGTTATACAGGGAACTCTGAGTATTACTCATGTATTATAAGGGATAATGTACCCCCTACTGTAAATGATAAGGATATTAGAAGTCACTGAGGGGTTGTTCTGTGACCATATAAAGGCACAAGGCTGCAGGCTGAGTTATACAGAGAACTCTGAGTATCACTCATGTATTATAAGGGATAATGTACCTCCTACTGTAAATGATAAGGATATTAGAAGTCACTGAGGGGTTGTTCTGTGACCATATAAAGGCACAAGGTTGCAGGCTGAGTTTTACAGGGAACTCTGAGTATCATTCATGTATTATAAGGGATAATGTACCTCCTACTGTAAATGATAAGGATATTAGAAGTCACTGAGGGGTTGTTCTGTGACTATATAAAGGCACAAGGCTGCAGGCTGAGTTAGACAGGGAACTCTGAGTATCACTCATGTATTATAAGGGATAATGTACCCCCTACTGTAAATGATGACTTCTAGGGGCCGATTGATCAAGAGTCGAATATCGAGGGTTAATTAACCCTCGATATTCGACTAGGAACTAAAATCGTTCGACTTCGAATATCGAAGTTGAACGATTTAGCGCAAATCCTACGATCGAACGATCGAAGGATTATTCGTTCGATTCGAAGGATTTTAATCCAACGATCGAAGGAATATCCTTCGATCAAAAAAACACAGGCAAGCCTATGGGGACCTTCCCCATAGGCTAACATTGAGTTCGGTAGCTTTTAGCTGCCGAACTAGGGGGTCGAAGTTTTTCTTAAAGAGACAGTACTTCGACTATCGAATGGTCGAATAGTGGAACGATTTTTAGTTCGAATCGTTCGATTCGTAGTCGAAGTCGTAGTCGCAGTAGCCCATTCGATGGTCGAAGTAGCCCAAAAAACTCTTCGAAATTCGAAGTTTTTTTAATTCGAATCCTTCACTCGAGCTTTGTAAATGTGCCCCCTAATGTCCTTCTAAATGGTGACTTCTAATATCCTTATCAATTACAGTAGGGGGAACATTATCCCTTATAATACATGAGTGATATTAGAAGTCACTGAGGGGTTCTGTGACCATATAAAGGCACAAGGCAGAGGGAACTCTGAGTAGACATTCATGTATTGTAAGCAGCACATCCAACTCCAAATGTATCTATTCCAAGTATACTTAGCAAATTGTTTCTAGGAATAAAACAAGTATTATAGCAAAAAATAGGATATAAGAGGGAAGAATCCATATGTATTCAATGCTTATACTGTAAAAGAAGAATCTAGCACTACAGTGTAGAAAATAATACTATATTGAAAAACACTAGAGAATATGCAAATGTAAAAGAGGAAACAATTGCTAATTCTACATGGTTCATGTAACATCTTCAGACTAAAAAATGTAAGCTCAAATGTTACAAGAGTCATCCTTATAGATATATTTTCTCTTGTGTATTGCTGTGCTAAATATTGTGTTGCATTTACAATATTAAACATTGTAGCAATAATTTGCAATATAAATTTTGTATTTAAGCTTTTACAGAATTCTCATCATTCTTTGCAGACGCCATGGTTGATTTTGTTCCTTATATCATTCCAGATAAGCCTGTGCCACCACTATCCATTCCCCCTGAATGTTCGGTAGAGCTTTTAGCAGGGCATCAAGAAGTAAACATGATATTATTTTTTTCTTCAAGTAAGTGATTTATTTATGAATAAAAGCCCTTTCATAGAAAAGCATAGGAAAAGATTTCCTAGTCACTCCTGGCAAGCCTTTTGAAGGGCTACCCCTACTCACTCGCCTTTTTTGTCCTGTCCAGAGGCTGATGGATAAAAACAGGCACAGTGGTCAGTGCCTTTTTGATACCCAGCAGGGGGGGGTCGCTCTCGGTCTCCCCGACCTTCCTCCATGGCTGGAAGTCCGAAAACTACCCTTACAGGGGTTGGTTATGGAGGGCCTGTTGGTTGCAAGGAGGTAGCCATTGGGGCCAAGCCGTTACCTCCCGCAGATCGGGTTAGGTTGGCGATGCTGCAGAGCTTGGCCGTTGGATTCCAGAGTGGTATGAGCGAAACCCAGAAGTGATGTCAATTGTCTACAGCAGATGAAGTTGGCAGTTGGCATGGACACGGCTGAGGCAACGCAAAGACAGTGGCAGTGCGGGAGAAAGTAGGAGCTCTGCTCGGTCATCCTGATACAAGTCATATAGGAAGCAATACCAAATGGAAGCAGGATATGTTCAAAACGCCATTTTGCCTGAGGGCAAAGCTATGCATGCAGCTTTCGTGTGAACATAGACGTGTTCTTTTGGTGCCAAAATTATGTCATGAGCCCAGAGCATGTGTTTATTAAGTATTGACCCTTGATATAGGGTAAACATTTTTTATATGCAGACAAAGTTTATGCCTTTTATAAAGAGGCGAGACTTCCTGTGGAGGTCATTTGCTGTGGTCCTGCCACATTAGTATACTGTTGCAGAGAAAAGCACAAGCATGGATTCTGGTATGCCGGACGAAGCAACTCATCCTAAGGAGAGAAGGTAAGACAATATCTTTTTATGGACAAAGAGAGTGAGAACTGCGTAGCCATGTTACAGTTCTAATACTGTTTAATTTTGATTATATAGCCTTCCTGCCTAAGAGAAAAAAGATAAGATACCTGAGAAAAGTACTCCTTCGTCAGTTCAGGAAGACCAAACAACTTCAGTTTCTCAAGGCAATCAAGGCAGTGTTGCAGGGGTTTCAGGAAGTAGCTAGCTCTAAAAAGAGACCAAGGCATTCATACTCCAGACAAACTGAATCATTGCCGGACGTTTCAGAAGGTGAATTGTCTGATATGTCTTAAGTACACTCTTCTTTAGTCTCGGAAGAAGGAGAACTTGAGTCTGAAGATGAGTCCAAATTTTAATGTGGCTGTAATTGAACCCTTGACCTTAATATTTCCCACAGAATCTTACAAGTTATCTTCGGCGGATAAACTTTTTCCTTCCTTGAAAAAGAGATCATCATGTTTTCCAAAGCATGCCTCAATTAATGAAATAATCACTTCAGAGTGGAAGAAAACTCAGAAAAGACCTCAAGCGATGGGGACATTTCAGAAGAAGTACCCCTTCGAAGAGGAGGATGCAAAATTTTGGGATTCTCCTCCCAAAATAGATTGGGCTGTAGTGAGGCTTGCTAGGAAAACATTAGCAGTTGATGATGCAGCAGTCTTTAGGGAGCCTATGAAAAAAAAAAGATGGAGTTTAATTTAAAAAAATCCTTTTGAGGCAGCAGGAACAGCATGCAGACCAGCGGTGGCTCTGACATCAGTTTCTAGAGCAGAAAAAGTATGGCTCTTAAATATAGAGGAAGCTATTTCATCCAATGTCAAGAGGCTGAAGTTGTTGGAAATGCTGACAGACTGCAAATTGGCGACTGACTTTATGTCAGAACCTTCAGTCGATTAAGTGCATTCCATGGCTAGATCTGTGGCACTCTCTGTGGCAGCAAGGAGAGCACTGTGGCTGAAACCTTGGGCAGCTGATGCAGCCTCAAAAAAACTAATTTATGCCAACTTCCCTTTAAGGGGGAAATGCTGTTTGGACGCCATTATCAAGAAGTTCTCGGGAGGGAAAAGTGTCTTTCTTCCTCAAGAGAGAAAAAGCAAACAAGGCAGATATGAGGCACCATATTTCAGAGATAAAGATAGATCTTTTAGATCATTAAAGCAATACAAACCAGGGAATGAATATTCAAGGCAATCATCCTGGAGATCTGGGCGGCCAGGGGCCAGAAGTAATTTGAAAAAAAGATTACGTTTTTTTCTCTTCCTCCTTCTACAGGACAGCAACAAAGAGGATAACTTGGTCCAGACAGAAATATAAGCAAGGTTAACCCTATTTACTCAAGTCTGGACCAGAAGTGTACAAGACCGATGGGTTTGCAACACTAGTTTTCAACAATTCCAAGAAGGGATTATTTTCTAGTTTCTTCGTTCCGAAATGCAAAAGAGAGTCAGAATCTGGTTCAGGAATATATAAATCAGCTGTTCATCTCAAAAGCAGTAGAGATAGTCCCGGCGCAAGAAAGAAGATAGGGATTCTATTCAAGGCTTTTCCTAGTACAAAAACCCTCCAGACCAGTATTGGATATGAGAAAATTAAACAAGTTCTTGGAAAAGAAAAAATTCAAGATGGAGTCTTTAGCGTTCATCATTCAAGCCATCTCAGTCGGGATTGGCTCACAAATATAGAGCTGAAGGATGCATATTTCCAAGTGCCAATCTGTCGAGACCACAGAAAATATCTGTAGTTCGCAGTAGGCGAGGTTCATGTGCAGCTTAAATGCCTACCTTTCGGGCTGTCACAATCTCCAAGAGTCTTCACAAAAGTCCTTGTCACCCTGATAGTTAAGGAAAGAAGGAATATCAATCTTTCATTATCTGGACAATATCTTGGTAACAGCTAGTTCAAGGGAAGAAGCAAAGCAGCACACAGAAAGGGTGCTGCAATTTTTACAGATACACGGATGGATAATCAACATAGAAAAGAGTCACCTAAATTGGTCAAGGTCACTGCCTTTTCTAGGGACATATTTTCAGACAGAGAAGAATTTGGTGAATCTTCCCATTCAGAAACAACAAAAAATACTTCAGGCAATATAAGACTTCAAAGGTCGATCAGTGTTTAAAAATTCTGGGCTTAATGTCTTCGACTATACAAGTAGTAAAGTGGGCAAGATGTCCGGCAGGCAGGGAGGTTCCCCAGGGATTAAAAGGCCATTCCACCAGAGCGTTGAAGCAATCTGCAGAGTGGCAAAGTTGACATCAGTCAACACATTCATCAAACATTATAGACTGGATGTCCTTGCCTCCCAAGAAGCTAGATTTGGGAGGAAGGTCTTGCAATCAGTTATACATTTCTGAATAACGCAGTTATTTTGTTATGCAATCTGTGTGCCCCCCCCCCTTTTTCTTGAGCTTTGGAATTCCCGTTGGTGAATGCTTGCCACGGGTGACTAGGAATACTGGATATAGTTTATACTCCATGGCAGCATTCACCAATGGGTTAATCTCCCTCCGGGCCAATGGACAGGACCTCCCCATAACAAGTTAAAAATGAGAGCCACACCCCTACTCACTCATCTTAGCCTAAAGCCTGACATCATTAGGAGGGTAATTCCTTGGTGAATGCTGCCATGGAAGGTGACCAGGAAACAGAAACGGTGAGTATAAAAAATTCCTATTTTCTTAAAGGGGCATTAAACCCTGCTGCACTGCACCACACTGTGTTCAAGTACACTTTAGTCATAATATTATGGTCACTAATAACCAGGGGTTCAACAACTTGCACATTTGCTATGGTCTGGATTAGTGATGGGCGAATTTATTTGCCAGGCGCCTATTTGCGAGATTCACCGCCGTGAAAATTCGCTGGCGAAAATTCGTCGGCGTCAAAAAAAATGCCGCCGGTGCCGTTTCGCAAATCATCATCGCCCATCACTAGTCTGGATTGTTAAATACCACTAGATGCAGTATTACATGATTTTTAATTGGCAAAGCGGGTGGTAAACCCTGCTGAACTGCACTGCTTATCCAAACTACTCATTTGTGGCTGGACTACATATCCCAGCATACATTAACATATAATGAAGGTTGACACATGCTGGGAGCTGTAGTCCAGCAACATCATGGTTATTTTCTTAAAGCAATATTGCTCATTAAAACTTTTCCCCAAATATCCACAGCCAGCTACAACTTTAAAATGCAAACAAATCTTCCAATGAGAATCTCAGATGATCTGTTTAATCCGGCTCCATGTTCTTTACAAATCCCACCTGATCTGTTCTTTGTTCCTGCAATTGGAGTTGGAAGCTTTAAGACCAGTTTTCCAGCACTGAGCACTTCTGTCCTTTATCCCCATGTTTGATTCCAATATAATGAAATGAAAAAAAATGGCACAATAATCTCTATGTAGCAGGAGAGCAAGATGCCTGACATGAAGCTGGGAATCTGAATTCTTATTTGTCAGTTCTTTTGCATTTATAAAGAAGTTTTTGATCAGTAGAATTCTCATTGGTGAATTTTCTTGCATCTATAATTACAGTTTTCAGCAATGTCTTCTACAGAAATCTAGGGGACCCAGTGGGATAGAATATGGTTGGGTTTACAACCCCTTTAATGCAAAGCATTCAAGAAAGTCCCTAGAAAAGATGTTACAGTCTTGTTTATTTGTTCATAGACATACATGACATCACACATGGATGACTTGAAAGTGCCTACATTTTTACATTTGAGGGAAATGGTAAAATATGGCTTAATTGCTTAGCGGTTATTATAAATCAAAAGAGAACTCTATTTCCATGTAATGGATTATCTGGTTGAAAAAACTGTGGTGGATATTGGATCTAATGCATGTGTGAATTGGACAACATAAAACTGCCTAAACAATGGCAATGTAGGCAGGGTTAGTGCCACATGAAGATGTTAGTCACCCTTCAATTATTTTTTTCTAATGTGGGCAACTAAATATCCTCTAAATGCTTTCCCAAAGGCAATAATGTAAATCAGTTTTGCTGTAAATCACAAGATAACTCATATGTTTTCCCACTGGAAATTTAGATTATTTCCACTGGGAAAACAGAGGAGATTAGTTTCCTGCGCTAGATGAGCTTAATTGTGGGTTGACTAATTTCCTAGTGAGTCAGTGGCATAAATGTTCTCAGTTAAATAATGTTGATCCTTCAGATTTAAATGCGCATTAAGCAAGTTCCAGGATCCTGATTTCCCTCAACTGTGTGCACTGCAAAGAATTTAACAAACAAAAAAGCAATTCAGTGGTGATTCTTTTAAATAAATTATTGGAAGAAGAAGCTTTCTGTGTCAATTATTTTTGACTAATAACAGTGTAACCTTTTTTTTTAAAGGAAATACAAAGATTTATGTTGCTGTTGGAGGAGGTGGTGCAGTATCTACAGCTGTTGGATTAATTATCTGGTATTTTGGTAAGAGAGGTTTTATTAATCATTTGTTTTTTTATCTATGTTATCTAAAAGCATTGCTATAGAGGCACATTTATTTATATTACATTTTATTATATATTAATATAAATATATATATATATATATATATATATATATATATATATATATATATATATATATATATATATATATATATATATATATATATATATATATATATATATATATATATATGTAGGGGGAGATAAAAGTATACACCTTCCAGGTTGTCAGTACCTCATGTGGACTGGATCCCCTACAGCAGATGGAACAGGAATGAAACAATAACCTGCTTCCCTTGTCAGTACTGTGGTCCCTTCACTACAGGCAAAGCAGAGCCTGGGAGAGAGCTTCTCCCTTATATCCTCCTTGGTGGAGCTCAAAGCTGCTCTTAGTAACTAATGCTCACTGACTCACTCTCCTAGAGAGTGCTATAACAGTGGCTATCCTGTACACTAGCTAACCTCATGGGGGTCCCTGTTCCCCGACTTCTTTAAAGGGGTTGTCCCTTTAGGGCCTAACACTTTTGGGGCCTTGTTGACTCAATGAACATGCACCCAGATCAACTTCTGCAATCCAAAGAGGAAGGACCTCCCCCTGCAAAGCACTATGTTACAGCGAGGCAGTATATGATCATCAACTTATGGGCCAATGAACTGGGTATTCAAATAAGTACAAATAGTTACATGGGTTTTAACCCAACTATAAGGCTATCCCACAATTATCTTCACTATAGTGACTTGTAGTGATGAGACAATTTTTTTGCCAGTCATGGATTTGCAGCAAAATTTCGCCATCTGCAAATTTTTTCACGAAACTGCGGCAAAAATTTGCTGTGACAAAAAAAAGTCATCACGCAACATCATATCTTCCAACGGGTCATTAAAGGGACACTTAACCCAACCATAAAGGTGTCCTGCTGCACCCCTTATTTCTCTACTGAAATTTAGAAAAAACATAATCACACATGGAAACCAATTCACCAATGCGTATTCTATTGACCAAAAACTTCATTACAGATGCAAGAGAACAGACCAATGAGAATGCTGATTCCCAGTACTATGTCAGGCATCTTGCTGTTATCTTACATACAGAGATTATTGTTTCTTCATTATATAACACTGGAATCAAACATGAGGATAAAGGACAGACTTGTTCAGTGTTGGGAAACTGTGTTTAAAGGGACACTAAACCCTTCTACACTGAACTATTCAACTACACTTTACTCTATAATGTAACAAAAAAATAATGATATATGAGGCATGCTTGGAGCTGTAGTCCAGCAACATCAGGGTTGTATTCTTAAAGCAATATTGCTCAATAAAACTTCCCCCCAGCTCTCCACAGCCCATGGCAGCATTGAAATGCAAAGAAATACCAAAAAAAGTCCAATGAGAATCCCATCTGATCAGTGTAAATCTGGCTCCATGTTCTTTGTTCCTGCAACTGGAGTTGGAAACATTAAAAACAGTTTTTGGTCATTAGAAGTATCATTGGTGAATTGGTTTCCTTGTGTAATTACATTTTTTCTCAACCTCTATAGAAAACAAGGGGGAGCAGTGGGATACCTTTATATTTGGGTTTAGTGTCCCTTTAAACGACAGCATATTATACAAATGAACATCTCCCTAATCTGTTGTGACCTGTCCCCATCCATGAAGAGAAAACTGAGGGAGAGGAGGATCTGTCGGTACCGCTTTCTGGGGTAGTTGCTGCTAGACATTTAAGACCAAATAGTGCTAGTGCTTTAGTATTTATAAATGTACTATCACTGCAGTTAGTTCGAAATAACTCTGTGGGGTATTTATTATTCCTTAACATGATTATCAGCTTTTTGTTAAATACAAAAATGTGCTATATAATTGCTTCTTTTCACTTAGTAACAAGAAATGTGGCACCAGTTTGTGAAACGCGATGTGGCTTGTCTGAAGATTGTATCTTCTCATCACAGTGGTGTGATGGAACAGTCGATTGTCCCAAGGGAGAAGATGAAATGTCCTGCTGTGAGTGATGATGGGCAAATCTTACACTAGATTAGATTAGATTGTTGTTAATTACCATGAAATAAATTGATATACATTAACACACCTAAATAATTACACATATCTGAATTCCTTATATGCGTTAGTCCATACTACATCTGCTGGGTGATCAGGCATTATATTATTTTGTCTTTTTTTGTTTTTCTCATTTATCACCACTTTTGACTCCAACTTCTGTTGGGTTATTTAGGAGCAAGTGTTGTGTGATGTTTTCTGTTTTTTTTAAAATCAGGCAAAAACAATTACCGACAAGCTACCTCTGAGATTGTTTATGCAGCATACATAAAAGACTCTACCTAGTACTACTTGGCTCACTTCTATTAAATAAACATTTATTTGACAAATCAGATTCTTGAACGAAGTCATTTAAAACAGAAAACTCATAAGGCGTAATTTACTATTGCCTTAAGGTATGGAGATCCAAATTACGGAAAGATCCATTATCCAGAAAACTTCAGGGTCCCAAGCATTCTGGATAGACAGTCACTTACCTGTACAGATCATTTACAACAATCTCAAAGCTTAGCATTCCAGCCACAGCACAGAGCACACTGAGCATGTGCATGACCTACAAACACTCAAAACCTGACCTAACAAAGTCACAAGATGGCGACCCCTGTGAACAATTTGGAAGTCATGAATCGTTACTTTTATTAAACTTCTTCATCTATAGGCTGGTGCAATATTTCAGAATGTTTCTATAGTATACAAAATAGGGCGTTTCTAGCCATTTTCTTATTTAGGCTTTAGTTCCACTTTAAAGTTAATGTAGAAGAGTAAAGGTTTTGTAAATCTTTAGTTCTGTTTGTTTCCCCAGGAGGGTTATTAGCCAGCTAGGTTGGACCCTAATTACATTGACTTTCTATGGTTCAAGACACACACATATTTGTGTTGAGACACCCTGGTGACTGCACTGAATATTAGCAATATTGCTCTAGGTTCTGTTATTTGTTTTTTTTCCATATCCTGTGGATCTATAATTGTATCTTGATTGGGCCCTAGTTTGAGTTGGGAAAGGGAATAGGCCCATTAGAGTGTAAGGTATTAGGTTTCCCCTAGGTGACAAAAAGCACTGCAAACATGCTCTTCGGTCTCCCCAATTGATGGAGGATGTGGTGTGGGGCTTCATAGTGCCTGGAACAGAGGAAAGTTAAAGTATAGATGAAGTGCACAACCAGTTTTGTTAGAGTTGCTTCAGGAGTGAAAGGCAGGATCAGAGTAGTTAATAGAGCAACCAGAGGATCCAACAAGGAGGCCGGGATGGTTTGTACCCTGCAGTGACAAGGTTACCAGAATAGGGACTGAAGGGTAAGGATCAAGGAAAGAGAGATCCTTGGAGTGTGCGACCATGGTGAGATTTGCCTAAAATGGGGATTGTGCACCAAGGCAATACTACCTCTGGGGTGTTGTGAACACTAAACATGAAATTGTGAGTATTTACCGAGTATTTTGTACCATTCAATCAGCATCCAAAATTCCTAAAGTGTGTCATCTGTCAATAAAGAGTCCATCTGTTTATAAAGAACCACTGGTGACCAGAATTAGTTTGAAAAATTTGTATTCTGGTGGAGACACAGTGTGGTTGACCCTTTCTCCAATAGTTAAGCAAGGGCCCACTTTAGTGAAAAAAGTCCTGGGTAACATGTGCCTACCGGGAGTTGCAGCCTGGGTAAGACCTGTTACAGTACAAAGTACTAGTGAGCACCCAGTTTAAAAAACCCATTACTGTAATATGAAACAGACATATTTTTTTGCAGAGGTAGCCGATTAGACTGGTTTAGTCTTTTTAGTTTTAGACTTGTTTTGTTTATGAAGCTTCTCTTTTGAGGTCCAACATTTGTTAGAGTCTTTCTTAGCTCAAAACAAGTGTTAATAATTTGTATATACTGTATCTGCTTCTTTACTTGTAGTAACAACAACACAACCAACAGGGGTGACAATACCATGTGAAAAGAGATGTGGCTCGTCTGTGCATTGTATCTTCTCATCCCAGTGGTGTGATGGAACAGTCAATTGTCCCAACGGAGAGGATGAAATGTCTTGCTGTGAGTGATGATGTGCAAGTCTTATACACATCTAGAATGCTGTTAATTACCATGAAGTAATAAATCGATTGATCACTACTTTCTCTTCCAGTGAGATTGTATGGAGCAGACTTCCAACTGCAGGTCTATTCTACATTAAAGTCAACATGGCTGCCCGTTTGCGCTGATGATTGGACTGATGACTATGGGAGGTTTGCCTGCCAGGACATTGGATACAATCGGTAAAATATTGTACATGACTGAAGTATTTTCTATCATATTTATAGTACAGCTCCTATACTATTATACCTTGTATTTATAAAGTATGAGCATTTTACAGTGCTTTCATGAATGCGCCTGGCAGGGTTGAACATGCGTAGAAGTATCAATAAAATGATTCAAAACAAATTTTATTTAGTACATGAATGATGACCCACCAATTCCAAAAACCAGGATATTGAGCAGTTCAGGAATAATAATTTAGCAACTATATCATGTATGACATTCCTCATCAGAGCTACAGAGCAGATCAGCTATGTGGTGGGCATAACAAATATTTTATTTAAAAATTTTGACTTAATAAGGTATCAATAAGGTACTCTTGCTCATACTCATTGTTTATCTTGTTAGTGGATGCAGGCAGCACTACCCCCTGCACTTATTTGCGTTGGAGCGGGTCTAAGGGGGGCAGCATTGCTAGTGTATTGAGCGCAATAGCTCTCTCTGCACTAGGGAGCCGAATTTCCGGTTTAAAACCCGGAAGTTAGACTCTTAGGGGCAGATTTACTAAGGGTCGAATTTCGAAGTTCAAAAAACTTCGAAATTCGACTCTCGAATTGAAATCCTTCGACTTCGAATATCGAAATCAAAGGATTTGTTGCGTATTTGAACGATCGAACGATCAAATAGAAATCGTATGATCGAACGATTGAATAGTTCGAATAGAATAATTCGAACGATTTTTAGCGATCGATCAAAGGATTTCTATTCGATCAAAAAAAAACGAAGAAAGTGCTGTGGAAGGTCCCCATAGGCTAACATTGCACTTCGATAGCTTTAATTTGGCGAAGTATGAAGTCGAAGTTTTTTTTTAAAGAGACAGTACTTTGATTATCGAATGGTCGAATATTCAAACGATTTTTACTTCGAATCGAAGTTGAAGTAAATTCGAAGTCGTAGTATCCTATTCGATGGTCAAAGCATTCAAAAAATTACTTCGAATTTTGAACTTTTTTAACTTCGAAAATTCACTCGAGCTTAATAAATCTGCCCCTTAAAGTTAGAAGATGCAGCTTTTTGCCACCCCGTGTAACTGGCCGCTCACTGCTGCCTGAGGCAAGGTGCTCACCTTGATGCAGGGATATGTTTGAGGACATACTGTATGGGACAGAAGGAATTCCATAGTGGGCTCAAATTCTTCCCACTAATAACATATTGATGTCCTAAACTTATGTTGTATTGAGGGCTCCTGGAATGACAATCTGTGTTCATTTATCTATTTTCCTTTCCCTTGGCCCTCTTACGGCTCTCAATGATTTTATGCCATTCTTAACTCCTTTATTGTATTCTTGTTAAGTTGTAAAACTGAATCTTTAATATCCACTGTAAATTCTCTCTCCTTGATTTCACCTTCAAAATGCTGGAAAGCCTTACCTGCAAACACCTTGGTCAGCACATCCTGCTCAGTCTGTTCAACCGCTATATCTGTTAATAAATAATAATTAAACAATACATATATGTACTGCTTTAAAACTTTTCCATTATCAAAGATTTCCTGCTTGTCAGGAAAAAAACATAACAAACTAACACATTTATCAAAGCTGATGCATATTTCAAGTTTTAGAAACTATATTAGTGAACTTGGGAGTAGAGTCTAGTAAACATTATGGTAGCATGCTGGAGTCCTCTAGTGACCAAACAGAGGTATATTTCAAGTTGTCAATATGCGTTGGACTGCTTTGAGTAGGAGTGTTAGGACTTTCTTATAACAGCCCAGCTGTGAGAAGTAGTACCCATCCAAATTTTGATCCATGATGCAAATCTCATGGTTGTTTGCTTGGGTGATCATATTACAATATTAGTGAACATTTTTGCCACTTATGTAGCTTTGTGTAGCTTTGTACTTCTATCATCAACATTTTAAATTACTTTACATTTTTCATGAACTTTGGAAACACACTTTTATATATAAGGAGGGGGTTAGGAAAAAATTTGCACAATGCATTTTTCATTTAGGAAATGATACCATTGAGTGCAGAATTTAAAGTGAACAGATCATACATTTAAATAGATTTAAAATATAAAATCCACAGGTTGCATGGCTAACAGAAAAATATATTACTTGCTTAAAGGAACAATACTGGAATCCATGATGAACAATACAATAGGCAGACACTATGGACAATTAAAAAGAAACATGCCCCTGTTAATTAACGTTCTAGTGAAATACCTTAACACAAGTTATTTTAAAGGGTATTCATATTTTTTTGCTCATTTATAAAAGTTAGGGCTTTACTGGTAACTTAGACAAGGAAACCTCAGCTTGTAAGGGCCCTGTCCAACACTTAAAGGCACAGTACACCAATAAACTTGAACCAAAAATGTTTTATTAGTTAAGAAGCATACAGTACTCACTCTCCATACCAGTGATCCCCAACCAATAGCAACATGTTGTTCTCCAACCTCTTGGATGTTGCTCCCAGTGGCTTCAAAGCAGGTGCTTATATTGAATTCCAGGCTTGGAGGCAAGCTTTGGTTGTATAAAATACAGGTGTAATGCCAAACAGAGCCTCAATGTAGGCTGACAATCCACATGGGGCTACCAAATGGCCAATCCCAGCACTTATTTGGCACCCCAAGAACATTTTTCATGCTAGTGTTGCTCCCCAACTCCTTTTACTTCTGAATGTTGCTCATGGGTTCAAAAGGTTGGGAATCCCTGCTCCATATCATCATCACAATCTGGTCAAATGTTCCTTCATGCAGGTTTTACCAAGTACGATTCCAGCATTTTACTGGACTTGCGAACCCAGCTAAGGATTTCCTAGCATCACCTTCTGGTCAAGCTGTCCGTCATACAGTCTAAAACCCTCCATTTAGCCCCAGCCAGGACTTTTCTTTTGTGCCACCTCCCTGCTTCAGCCAGCTTAACACCTCGCCAGTGCTCCCCCTGACCTTTCCGGGTAGGAATTTCTTCACCTCTGGCCTGGTTTGTCCACACTGTCCCTCTTTCACACTTTGCCCCATATCTGTGGTAGAACCATGGCTACTTAGCCTCTGCCTTCTTGTTGGGGAACCAGCTACCCATACTATCTAGCCCTGTCTGGCTAAGGCATCTAGGGGCATTTTTACTAACATTAGAGATAAATATCTTGAGAGATTACTGGAGATGTTGCCCATGGCAACCAATCAGCAATTAGATTTAAACTGCCATCTATAAATAATAAAACAAAAGCAAGAATCTGATTGGTTGCTATGGGTAAACATCTCCAGGAATCTCTCCAGATATTTATCTCTCTATGTTAGTAAACATGCTCCCTAGTGTCTGTACTTAGGAGACCTAACTCTCTGAAGACTACACCCTGGGCGGAATCCTTCCTTTTATTTCCTTTTAATTGTCCATAGTGTCTACCTATTGTATTGTCCACCGTAGATTCCAGCAATTCACTGATCCCCCTGTATATCTACCAGTGTTCCATTAATCCAGACACGTTTGTTTGGTCTCTTCTTCAGGCAATCCTATAAAGGATATAATACACTGTTATTCAGATTTGCCCCTAATGGATATTTCAAACTGAAGACAGGATTGCTGACCAGCAAATTTTATACAGGCATGGAATACAGGTATTTATCTAAACTTTATTATGCCTCCTCCTATAGCAATATCTAACACACATATTCATTTCTAAGGTAAGTGATTATATTAACTGGGGGTGCCTAACACATTACTACCATCCATTGCAGTTGACTTGACTTGTCATTTAAGGTACTTAAATAGAAAATCCCAATTTTTCAACTTGTTCTTAGGATCAATTAAACATGGATGAATTAATATAGATACACAAGGGATATATTATCCAAACAATCCTTACCCAGAATGCTGATTCAGCCATTCATTTGTTATACCACTTAATGTTTAAATACATCTGAGTAGATTTTAAACATGAAACAATCCAGAAAGTCCCAGGTCCCAAGCATTGTGTTCTATTGTGTAATATTTGCAAATTTCTTTAATGCTTATAGTAATTGCGCCTGTTGTTTTGTTACCGTTTGCCGTTGTTCAGAATTCTGATCCTACACCTTGCAGTGTGGTGTTAGATACATACTGTGCATAAAGTGCCCTTTAACCCTTAATATTTCTAAATGAGCATTAACCCAATAGTCACTATTAACTGAAAGTAAACGTGCGTTCTGCATTTAATGTGACTTGCAAGCTGTCCAAGTTCTTCTATAGCTAATGAATTATAATAAAAAAAATGGTCTGCCTTTATTTTCAGCAATTCGTGTTTATTTGGCTATGTGGTGTCTTTAAGATGTATAGGTAAGTGTTAAAACTTCAATGGACATTCATTGCATATTTAGGGATGCATTGAATCCAGCATTTGATTTGTTTTTTGTTTTTTTGCTAGATTCAGATTTGAATGAATACCATAGAATACAGCCAAGATAACCCAAACCTACACTGGGCAATTTAAAAATACAAAGTTTCACTCATATGATTTATTTTCACCTGATCATGAAATAGGTACCTCCCTAAATAGGAGGGAGTCGGCAGTACCTGGGGATATAGACTTGTTATGTGAAGAGTAAGTGCAAGGGGCACAAAATATTGTCCCTTAGTGCCCATTCACTCAACACTTGCATCCAGGGCTATGCGCTGCAATTCATACCTCTCTGCAGCCATACAGGCAGCATGTCCCACAGACCCAGTCCAACCCTGCATACAGGCCTCCTTTGCAACATTCACCCACCTGTGCTACCTAACTAACACATCTGAAAGATTAATGGACACCTATGTGCCTCCCCTAGACAAAGCAACCTTTTTTTTACTCTTAAAGCGTTAGCAAACTCTACTGCTCTGTACTGCACTGCCCAACCAAACTTTACTCAGTTGTTGCTGGACTACAAATCCCAGAATAATGTAACATATAATAAAGGCTGAGGCGTGCTGGGAGCTGTAGTCCAGCAACATCAGGGTTGTATTATTTTAGCAATATTGCACAATAAATATTTTCCAAAAATGTCCCCAAATCTCCACAGCCAGCGACTGCTTTAAAATGCAAAAAATCCTCCAATGAGAATCCCAGTTGATCTGTTTAAATCTGGCTCCATGTTCTTTGTTCCTGAAACTGAAGTTGGAAACTTTAAGCCCAGTTTCCCAGCACTTAACAAGTCTGTCCTTTATCCCCATGTTTGATTCCAGTGTCATATAATGAAGAA
Source organism: Xenopus laevis (assembly GCF_017654675.1). Classification (NCBI taxonomy): domain Eukaryota; kingdom Metazoa; phylum Chordata; class Amphibia; order Anura; family Pipidae; genus Xenopus; species Xenopus laevis. Next base: position 9,917,028 of record NC_054373.1, read on the forward strand.
AAAAATGACATGATTATCTCTATATGTGAGATAACGGCAAGATGGCTTCCATGATACTGGGAATCAGTATTCTTATTTGTCAGTTCTTTTGTATTTATAATTACGTTTTTCATCAGTAGAATTCTCATTGGCGTTTTCTTACATCTATAATTGTGTATTTTGGGTTTACAACCCCTTTTGACAGACCTGAGAAGGAGTTTGGGTGAGTTTAGATAGGATTGGGTTGATGTGATTTTTTTTATTATTAATTTACCTGCAGATTGTGGTGTTGCATATAAAAGTGTAACCAGCCGAATAACAGGAGGATCCATTGCTTCATTGGGAAACTGGCCCTGGCAAGTGAATCTACAGCACAGAAAAGGAGAATTTTGTGGCGGGTCCATCATTTCACCAAAATGGATAGTAACTGCAGCTCATTGTGTAGATGGGTAAGTTGTTCTGATTTGTAAGCACAAATATTGTTAAGAACACCCAAAACTGGTTGTATAAATGCACTACTGCCTATTGGCTCACACACCTCAAAGTACTATTACATTATTTAAATAATGGCAATCTGACATTACCAAAATAGAATGACCTGGGCAGCGTTAAGCCCAACATAATGATTACAACTCTTGGAGCCTAGGATGGAGTTTAAAGGTAGCAGCTTTATTAAAATGGATCAACAGTACATTATTGTGCTTCAAACAGGGTAATCCCAACTTTTATTGCAAGGTAGTTCATACCCAAATGGCCCTTCCTCAGTGAAGCTTTATTAACAACATCAATATAAACAACATGTAACTGTAGTATAACATTAACCCAACGGGAATGCTTGCCTAACCAATTACTCTACTAAGTGAACGGGCCACCACCATGCCGGCCACACATATGCACTGCACCTGGATGGGCAAGTAGGATCAAATGGCCTCACTCAACCTTACCTCCTGGGACCCAGAGAGGCATTAGCACTGTCCCATTGCCCCACTCTGGCAGGCATTCCCCAGACAACCCAGCTGCCATGGCAGCATACTTAAAGGGATACTGTCATGGGGAAAACTATTTTTTTCAAAATGAATCAGTTAATAGTGCTGCTCCAGCAGAATTCTGCACTGAAATCCATTTCTCAAAAGAGCAAACAGATTTTTTTTATATTCAATTTTGAAATCTGACATGGGACTAGACATATTGTCAATTTCCCAGCTGCCCCAAGTCATGTGACTTGTGCTCTGATAAACTTCAATCACTCTTTACTGCTGTACTGCAAGTTGGAGTGATATCACCCCCCTCCCTTTTCCCCCCCAGGAGCCAAACAAAAGAACAATATATTGTCAGCGATAATGGGTGATGGGATATAGACAATTTTTACAAACTTTAGTAAACGGGCCCTGTTATAGCTAATGCAATATGTCATTAATGGAATTAATAAAATACACGTACGGGACCTCTTCTCTAGAATGCTCAGGACCTGGAGCTTTCCTGATAATGGATCTTTCCATAATTTCAATCTTCATACCTTAAGTTTACTAGAAAATCATGTAAACATTAAATAAACCCAATAGGCTGGTTTTGCTTCCAATAAGGATTAATAATAGTACAAGCTACTGTTTTATTTTTACATAGAAAAATGAAATCATGTTTAAAACTTTGGATTATTTGGATAAAATGGAGTCTATGGGAGATGGCCTTTCTGTAATTCGCAGATTTCTGGATGATGGGTTTCCAGATAACTGATTCTATACCTGTAATAAAAATGATTCCTTAATGCAAATAATTCTTCCTTTATGCAAATACAGTGTAGCTTTTTGCAAACCTGGAGTTTTCCTTTAATAGCCCAACATACAGTAAAAAGCAAAAATACCCACTTGTACTTTGACTAGGATAACTTTAACCAGAAAAATTGAATTGGTTGGGTTGAGTCAGAAAGTGGACCTCAAGTTGAAACAAATAGGGATTTTGTAATGTCAATGGGATGACAGAGAATTCTTGGTTTCAGTATTGCCAAAGTCCTTTTGAATTAGATAGTATTGCTTAGTGATGTCTGGCTATTTGTTTATAATCTGAGCCACCAGTAGCAATGGGATCATTTGAGTGGTTATTCAATCACAGAGTGGTCCCCTCAACTGTATTACCTCTATGATACTAAATGTGAGGGGCAGTGGGACTGTACTTGGTGCTGATGTATTTTGGCCCACTGTTGTGGGTTACATTTTTCATTAAAATGTATTTATTGTTTGTGATATAATTTTGCAATGCAAGCATTATATAATTTCCTATTTTTCTATTAGGTCCAACTGCTTCAGACTGGAAGGTTTTCTCTGGGACATTGACCCTGCCAAGTTACAGTGACACCAGTGGCTTGTTGGTGCAAACAATATTTACACACCCTGTTTATAAGTCTTATGATAATGACATAGCCATAATGAAGCTCCAAGATGAAATAACATTTGATAGTAAGAATTCTTCGGCACCGAAATGATTGGCAAGAACCAATCTCTGCAGTTCAAACAATGCCAAACCCAACAGCAAGATCAAATTTATATATATATATATATATATATATATATATATATATATATATATATATATATATATATATATATATATACACAGACACACATACAAGTGGGTTACTTGTAGATATACCGTTAAACTGTGCTGGTTTACATGGAAACTTAAAATAAACAAATCAGAATGCAAGGATTTGAAGAAATAGCTCAGCTCTCAATTCCCTTCAATAATAGGAGTTGGTGCTAGACAGGTGCCTAATATATAGGAATTTTTCTTTATTTCAAAATAAAAGACCAAACCAAATTAACAAACCTTTATGTTGGATAACTAACATCCTGTGAAGTTTTCCTCTGGTGCAATGATCCTTTTTATGAGGAAAACAAAAAGGTCCCCTGTTATTTGTCTATAATGTCCTCTAATGTACTTGTAAAGTCTAATCATGTCCCCTCGCAAGCGCTTTTTTTCCAGAGAACAGCCCCAACCTTGTCAGTCTCCCCTCATAATTTAACTCTTCCCTCCCTCTAACCAGTTTAGTTGCACTTAGTCTCTGCACTCTCTCCAGCTCATTTATATCCCTCTTAAGGACTGGAGTCCAAAACTGCCCCCATACTCCAGATGAGGCCTCACCAGGGACCTATAAAGAGGTATAATTATGTTTTCATCCCTTGAGTTAATGCCCTTTTTTATACAAGACAGAACTTTATTTGCTTTAGTAGCCACAGAATGACACTGCCCAGAATTAGACAACTTGTTATCTACCAAAACCCCAAGATCCTTCTCATTTAAGGAAACTCCCAACACACTGCCATTTAGTATATAACTTGCATTTATATTATTTTTCCCAAAGTGCATAACCTGCATTTATCAACAATTGTGTATCATCAGCAAAAATAGAAACTTTTAATAGTTCTTTCAATGCCCTCCTCCAGGTCATTAATAAACAAGTTAAAAAGTACAGAGCCCTGTAGTACTCCACTCTGATTAGAAAATGTTCCATTTACCATTAGTAATGAGTGAATTTCTTTGCCGGTCATGGATTTGCTTTACGAAACTGCAGAAAAGTTCACTGCGGAAAAATTTGCAGTGACAAAAAAAGTCGCAGAGACAAATCACCATAAGAAAAAACACCCGTTGACCTTAATAGATTTGGAGTGTCACCTGCGTAATAAATTGTCGCATGTAAAAATTTTCTTTAAAACCCATTGAATTCTCTATCCAGGTACAAATACTTTATTCCAGGCCAACATTTCATAATTTAAACAGTAAGCTTCTGTGTGGCACTGTATCAAATACTTTAGCAAAGTCTAAGTAGATCACACTCACTGCCATCCCAGAGTTAAGGTTGTTGCTCACCTTCTCATAAAAGGCAATTAAATTTGTTTGGCAAAATCAGTTATGCATACAATCACGTTGGCACAAACGCACAGTATTATTATTTGCAATGAAATCAAGTATTTTGTAACTTTATACCCCTTGGAAAAGTTGTTGAAAAGCATATGTTTTAAATTTCCCCTGACAGAGTTTTTTCCCTGCAGAGAGAGACAAGTGATATAAAAAAACATAGGAGGCAGTCGCTTGCTGTTTAAATAGCAAAGGCTCCCTGTGCTAGTCCCATCCTGGCCCTCCATGCCAGGCAAAGTCCCGCACTACTCATTGGCACATCAAAGTCTCAGTCCCCTTATTCCCAAATGAGCACAATTGGTCCCAGGCAGCGCTAGCTGCCCAAAATATCTTTCCCTCCGGTTAGGTACTGGCTCCCTCATGGCAGGCACACAAAAAGTCTGTGACACCATAGAACCCCCACTGGATCCTTACCCTTTCCTCTATTCTCCCCAGGCAGACTCACCCGAGGGCTCACACATAGAGCTGGCAGGCTCACACAGAGTGGAAACAGACATCCACAGTCATGAGAATCTTTATCCCATAAATAGGGATGGGCTAATTGTTTCACCTTGTTTCACCGCAGAAATGACACCCATAGACCCACCCATAGACTTGTGGTGTCAAAAAAAAAATTTGCCACGCGACTAAAATTTTTTGACGCACATAGACTTTAATGGGCGTCCGCGACATTTTGCTGCCGGCGAATTTTTGCCGAAACGAAAGGGGTCAAATTTGCCCATCCCTACCCATAAATGCAGCTTCTATAAATCCATTGCTGAACTAGAGCTCCCAGCACTGCTTATAGCATGAGCACACACAGTTCAGTTTTGGAGATCTGGAGCTTTCGACCTTCCTGGTCTTGCTCCCAGGCATGGGGTCGCCTTCCCCAGCCTCAGAGGCCTCCTGCTTCTACATAGTGGCAGTTGAAATCACTATCTCCTTAGTGAAGTACAGTCAGCAGAAATCCTCCAGCAGTAATGGCTGTGAGCACATGGCAATCTCCTTTCATAGTGGTGCACAGCGACACCTTGTGGCTTCCTTTGGGATCAGCCATGGTGCACCAACACAAGGGCTCTGCCCCTTAGGAAACCCTGTAGTTAGTCCCAAACAGGGTTTCTGCACCATAAGGCTCCGACCGGAAGGGAATTAACCCTATGGGTCCCTACAGAAAGATATAAATCTAAAATAGTATAACATCATTTATTAGAAATATACTTTAAAAACAATCCCTTACACACTGCATAAAAGTGGCTTCTCCTTTCACACTAACACTCGCACCCACCTGCACACACACATTCTGTTTTATTAAACTTTCCTTTCTCCTGGCCAAAGGCAAATGAAGCACTCTGCACAGGGGCAGAAGTCCCAGTTTTCTGGACAGACACATTTGCCTGACAGACTGCTGGGGAGGATTGAAGTTGAAGTTGTAGTCATGTAGTTTGGAAAAGAGAAAATTAAATTCTTTCTCCAAAAAGACAAGAGTTTTCTTTTTTTAGTTTTGCCATCCACATAATTTATCTCATGTGCATTTATCTGAGCACCTGAAGTCCTTTTGGATAGCAGCTTATCGACCTTATCTCTGTCAGAGAAGGATGAAAAAGAATAAACTGGCTATTTAGACATGTAAACTCTTTGTAATTCCTCAAACCTCCTCCTGTTAGTATACACCTCAGAAAGAGGTCCAATTTGCTTTTGGGTTATAGAAATTAGTTTCTCTAGAGTTTTCCGTTCAGAGCGTATTTTCTCTACCTCTAGGTAGCCGTTTCTCGTTTTAGGCACTGGCAAAAGTATAGTTATTAAAACATATTGTAAGACTTCCTTTTATATTTTCTCATTTCTTCTCTTTATTTCTTGTTCTTCTGCAAGCTTTATTAGTTTCATCAACTCAGTGCTATCCAGTAGTACCATCACCTTAGTTATAGACCTTTAATATTATACAGTGCCCTGTCCCCTTAAAAATGCCAGTGTCTTTTACAGTAATAGTAGCCTTCTTTTGAGCTTGGAATAGCAAAATGGCAACTTGCTTCCTCTGCCTGTATACTTCCTGGTGCTGGGTGCAGCAAGATGGACACCAAAGGGAATGCACTATGTAGGCCTTCACACAAAGGAGCAGCAAGAAGACTCATATCAGATTTTCATTGTTCCTGTGTGTCAATAGGGTTGCTACCTGGCCGGTCAAAATGTTGCTTCATGCCAAAGTTATCAATAGGAAAAATAAAAATATAGAAGGCTGGTATTTTTTCCAATAATGGAAGCACCAATATGGCCATTGCAAAAGTTTTGTTTGGCATTTGACTGCTCAGTACCAACACTAAAAATGCAACTCCATTGTGCATGTATCAAGGACACACCAACCTATCCTAGATGCAGGCATTACAGAGCTGCTGACTGCCTGTTCTATGGTGCCTCTCCACTCACAGGCAAACTTTCCCCTGAGAAGTATCTTACTGATGTAGGGCTCCCAGGGGCCCCAGTACTGTGTTCCCTTAACATCATAATGTTACTCACAGGTTCAATTGCATTAACAGAACATTCATATTTGTCACTTTTCCCCCAACAGGTTTCACTCTCTCTCTTATGACTGGCTTCTTAACATCTTCATCTTCCTGTCTAACTACACTTTACTTAGAGTTATCCCTACATTCAGTAACAGCCCCTTCCACATTCACTCACAGAACACCAAGGTACTTACCTGTGCTGAGTCTTCCTCACTGCTGCTTGTGGCTTTGCCCAGTCCTCAAGCACTGCAGCCTCATCTCTGCCCATGGAAACTGATCTATTCACCCTCACAGTCCATTCATCTGCCTCTTTCTCCTACTATTTAATATATATGTGCCTGTATAATAGCTCTAAATCTTAATAGTAAATGCTGGCACTGCTTAGCAGAAAAAGAAAATGCAAACCATATCATTTTAGCTTATTTTTTTTGCAGATTACACTCAACCAGTGTGCTTACCCAACTATGGAATGTATTGGGGTGCTGACACCACATGTTGGATATCTGGTTGGGGTAGGACCAACGAGGCAAGTAAGAAAAAATTATTTCACTTTAATAATCCTCAGATTTCCTAAATCAATTTAAAAATCATTATTCTATGTCTAAAAACTGTAATTATATGGTGGTAACTTAAGGTGGTCATTCACAAGGTGGCCATACCGAGGCAGACTTTGGAACCTTCAGACCAAAGTCAGCATCTGTGTTGTGATCTGAAGGTGGGCATATCGGGAAAAGACTAGCTTATTTGGTGACCTCAACAAACAAGCGGATATTTCACTGTATGGCTATCTTTAGTAGGGATGTAGCGAACATCGGAAAAAATGTTCGCGAACATGTTCGCGAACGTCCGGACAAAAATGCGAACGGTTCGCGAACGTTGCGAACCCCATAGACTTCAATGGGAAGGCGAATTTTAAAAGCTAGAAAAGACATTTCTGGCCAGAAAAATGATTTTAAAGTTGTTTAAAGGGTGCAACGACCTGGACAGTGGCATGCCAGAGGGGGATCAAGGGCAAATATGTTTCTAAAAAATCCATTGTTGACACAGCGCTGCGTTTTGTGCTGTAAAGGGCAGAAATCACACTACGTCACTCAGGTGGTGTTTCTGGAGACGGTATTATTATTGCTATTTAGACAGAATGTGAAAAAGCTCACACAGCTAGGTGGCAGTGGTTTGAAGAACAGATGCAGATGAGAGATCAGCAGCAGGACAGACAGCTGCCCACAGCAGCTACATACAGAGCACTGCAGTAGAAGGTAGATTACTAGCCAGCAAAGCTACCTAACCTAAAATGTCCCTCAAATCCCTGCAGACTTCTGTCCCTCCAATAACAGAGCAGTATCAAGTAGATTACTAGCCAGCAAAGTTACTATCAACTGTCCCTCAAATCACTAACAGTTCTCTCCCTACACTAGCTCTTCCAAGCACACACAGGCAGAATGAAAAAACGCTGCAGGGCTTCAGTTTATATATGGAAGGGGAGTGGTCCAGGGGGTGTGGGGGTGGTCCAGGAGGGAAAGCTTCCTGATTGGCTGCCATGTATCTGCTGGTCTGGGGGAGAAATGGCAAAATAAAGCGTCAGCTAAGGCGAACCCAAATTGGCGAACGTTGCGTTACGTTCGCGAACATTCGGCGGACGCGAACGGTCGATGTTCGCGCGAACAAGTTCGCCGGCGAACAGTCCGCGACATCCCTAATCTTTAGCTTTACTCTAGCAGTTTTAGATTAGCTGTGTTAGATAACCTATTGTGGTGATTGCCTGCAGGTACCTGACCAACCTATTCTAATCAGCTAGCGAGGAGAGCATGGTTCTGGGAATGTTTTTGTGCAGTGCAACCATCTAGTGAGATCTAGGAATCTACCAATCTCCTAACATAAATAACCACTCACAGGAGACCAATAACTGAACAAGATTAATGGGAAACCAATAACTCCCATCAATGGGCTTAGTTCAGCAGATAACTAGCAAAATAAGAAATTTGTTGATGTATTTTGGTTTAATTAAAGCTTGGCCCTATATATACAGTATATATATAATTTCCACTGACAAAAGGTGCACACCAGGATTTTTCAGTTTAAAACTCCATATTTATTAAATAGATTTAAAACAGGAACCGGCCAACGTTTCGGTCTTTTTCTAAGACCTTTATCAAGACCCTGTTCACAGTAAAACATCAGTGTTTAAATACCTAAAAACATGACACTCACCCCTTTGTGCACGCCCACATGATTATGTGAAAAAAGGAAACACCTGCACCAAAAAAAGAGCAGAGAAGAATTAAGCACATTGTGGCAAGTATGTACAGATTGCATGAACACTTCAATATAAGCAGAGAATAAATACATTGAGGATATAGATTTTTGCAACTTTGTATCCAAACCATTAGCGTTGCTCAAGGAAGCATAAGTAGGAGCAGTATTCATTTAAGCCTAAAGGAGCAATAGTGTTTAATTTGCGTATCCAGAACGCTTCCCGCTGAAGTAATATTTTAGACCTGTCACCCCCACGTTTCAGGGGCGGAATATGGTCAATAGCTATATACTTAAAAGTGGGTAATCTGTGATTCAGTTCCAAAAAATGCTTTGCAACAGGTTTGTTGGTGGTCCCGTCCCTAAATGCTGTACTGATGGCGGACCGATGCCCATCCATTCGTAATCTTAGGGTCTGGTCTGTCTTCCCCACATAAGCAAGACCGCAGGGACAGGTGATTAAATAAACCACATGCGTGGTAGTGCAGGTAATGTGATGTCTAATAGACAGGCGCTTGCCTGTTTGGGGATGAAGGAAAGATGTGCCAGGAGACATATATCTGCATGATGTACAGCATGGACAGCGAAAGCAGCCAAGCTTTAGATCACGTAACCAACCACCAGGGTTCTTTGTATAGCAGTCAATTGGGTCACTCTTAACAAGCAAATCCCTAAGATTCGTGCCTCTTTTATAACACATTATTGGGGGACTAGAAGTCAGTCTACGTAAATCAGAGTCTGCCTCTATAATTTTCCAATGGTCCCTCACCCCCTTGTTGACTATACTGGTGCTTGGATTGTAAGTGGTAGTGAAAACCAGCCTCGAATTAGTTTTCTTAGTCTCACTTACACCACTAGACCTATTACTTGCTATCGCAAGGGCCTTGTCCAGTACCTTGTCTGGATAGCCGCGATCTTTGAAGCGAGCCCACATCTCACGTAGCTGTAATTCAGTTTGTTGTTCTGAGGAGTTATTACGAATCACCCTACAAAATTGAGAGATGGGAAGGGATCGCTTCATGGTGGGCGAATGGCAGCTTCCATAGTGTAACAGCACATTTTTATCGGTGGGCTTTCTGAAGAGGGTATAGGTAAGGCCATGATCATTCAAAGATAACTCAATATCAAGGAAATGTAATTTCTTTGAGTTAATTTCGCATGTGAATCTAACTGGACTGTCCAGTGAATTTAAATAATTAATCATACCCATAAACTCCTCTGCAGATCCACCCCACAGGATGATCATATCATCGATATAACGATGAAAAAACAGCATTTTGTCCCCAAAACGGGGGATAAGTATTTTTTGCTCGTATAAGTGCATATACAGATTGGCATATGAGGGCGCCGTTCCGGCCACCTGTAGATAGAAATTGCTTTCAAATTTAAAGTAGTTCAAAGTTAATGCTAACTCCAACAATTCAAGCACAAAAGGAATGGGAGGGCCTACATAGGAGTTAGATTCCTCCAAAGCCTTCCTGACCGCGGCAATCCCAGCCTCGTGGGATTTGCTTGTTAAGAGTGACCCAATTGACTGCTATACAAAGAACCCTGGTGGTTGGTTACGTGATCTAAAGCTTGGCTGCTTTCGCTGTCCATGCTGTACGTCATGCAGATATATGTCTCCTGGCACATCTTTCCCCAAACAGGCAAGCGCCTGTCTATTAGACATCACATTACCTGCACTACCACGCATGTGGTTTATTTAATCACCTGTCCCTGCGGTCTTGCTTATGTGGGGAAGACAGACCAGACCCTAAGATTACGAATGGATGGGCATCGGTCCGCCATCAGTACAGCATTTAGGGACGGGACCACCAACAAACCTGTTGCAAAGCATTTTTTGGAACTGAATCACAGATTACCCACTTTTAAGTATATAGCTATTGACCATATTCCACCCCTGAAACGTGGGGGTGACAGGTCTAAAATATTACTTCAGCGGGAAGTGTTCTGGATAAGCAAATTAAACACTATAGCCCCTTTAGGCTTAAATGAATACTGCTCCTACTTATGCTTCCTTGAGCAACGCTAACGGTTTGGATACAAAGTTGCAAAAATCTATATCCTCAATGTATTTATTCTCTGCTTATATTGAAGTGTTCATGCAATCTGTACATACTTGCCACAATGTGCTTAATTCTTCTCTGCTCTTTTTTGGTGCAGGTGTTTCCTTTTTTCACATAATCATGTGGGCGTGCACAAAGGGGTGAGTGTCATGTGTTTAGGTATTTAAACACTGATGTTTTACTGTGAACAGGGTCTTGATAAAGGTCTTAGAAAAAGACCGAAACGTTGGCCGGTTCCTGTTTTAAATCTATTTAATAAATATGGAGTTTTAAACTGAAAAATCCTGGTGTGCACCTTTTGTCAGTGGAAATTGGATAATGCAGCTATTTTCAGCGTAGTACCCAGGTATGTGACTAATCATTGGAGTCTCTCATGGATGGTGTGCGTTAGGACTTTGAATGTATATATATATATATATATATATATATATATATATATATATATATATATATAGACAAATGCAAGTGTCCTCTGCACTCAACCCATTATCAATATATTTAAGACATTGAGACATTTTGTGCATACTGCTACTAAAAAATGCCTTACCCTTTAAGCAAAACAGGGCTTGTTTGTCCATATATTGCAATATATTTAAGCTGGCCAACTACGTCAAAGTTATCCGATATCTATTTTTTCAAAATGCATCAGTTAATAGTGCTGCTCCAGCAGAATTCTGCACTGAAATCCTTTTTCTAAAAGAGCAAACAGATTTTTTATATTTAATTTTGAAAATGTGACATGGGGCTAGACATATTGTCAGTTTCCTAGCTGCCCCCAGTCATGTGACTTGTGCTCTAATAAACTTCAGTCACTTTTTACTGCTTTACTGCAAGTTGAATTGATATCACCCCCTCCCTTTCCCCCCCCAGCAGCCTAACAACAGAACAATGGGAAGGTAACCAGATAACAGCTCCCTAACACAAGATAACAGCTGCCTGGTAGATCTAAGAACAGCACTCAATAGTAAAATCCAGGTCTCACTGAGACACATTCAGTTACATTGAGTAGGAGAAACAACAGCCTGCCAGAAAGCAGTTCCATCCTAAAGTGCTGGTTCTTTCTGAAAGCACATGACCAGGCAAAATGACCTGAGATGCACCTACACACCAATATTACAACTAAAAAAATACACTTGTTGGTTCAGGAATTAAATTTTATATTGTAGAGTGAATTATTTGCAGTATAAACAATGTAATTTAGAAATAAATATTAATCATAAAAATAATGACAGAATGCCTTTAAGTTAGGGAACATAGATGGGCCTTAGGGCAGGCAATTTTGCTTTTGTACCCTTTTTTTCAGTTGCATCTAGGGTCACAGTAAATGACTCGCTGTGTGTTAAAGACTTTACTTGTAGAGTGCAGATCTCTTAACATTTGCAATTTTGACAGTGGTGTTCGAGTTTACTTTTGCAGGCATTTTACAAAAAAGGTGCCAACAAAATAAGTATATAAATATAACCTTAGTGAAGTCAGTTACTCTATGTTCCATGACTCATTGAGACAGGGACAGCAGTTTCTATGATAAGGGTGAAAATAGGCCATTCTAGAATCCATGCTTCGGGTAATCTGTCTATCCCACAGTTAAAATTAATTTCCAAAGTTTTATTTCATGGGTCAGTATGTACCATTTTTTATGTAAATTGAAATAAAAATGTATATTTTAACTATAAATTGAGCCTTGGGGCATATATCTTGGATATATTTGTAGTTAACTTAGCCTCCAGCCTTGCGCCTTTACATGGTCACAGAACCCCTCAGTGACTTCTAATATCCTTATCATTTACAGTAGGGGGTACATTATCCCTTATAATACATGAGCGATACTCAGAGTTCCCTGTATAACTCAGCCTGCAGCCTTGTGCCTTTATATGGTCCCAGAACAACCCCTCAGTGACTTCTAATATCCTTATCATTTACAGTAGGGGGTACATTATCCCTTATAATACATGAGTGATACTCAGATTTCCCTGTATAACTCAGCCTCCAGCCTTGCGCCTTTATATGGTCACAGAACCCCTCAGTGACATCTAATATCCTTATCATTTACAATAGGGGGTACATTATCCCTTATAATACATGACTGATACTCAGAGTTCCCTGTATAACTCAGCCTGCAGCCTTGTGCCTTTATATGGTCACAGAACAACCCCTCAGTGACTTCTAATATCCTTATCATTTACAGTAGGGGGTACATTATCCCTTATAATACATGAGTGATACTCAGATTTCCCTGTATAACTCAGCCTCCAGCCTTGCGCCTTTATATGGTCACAAAACAACCCCTCAGTGACTTCTAATATCCTTATCATTTACAGTAGGGGGTACATTATCCCTTATAATACATGAGTGATACTCAGAGTTCCCTGTATAACTCAGCCTGCAGCCTTGTGCCTTTATATGGTCACAGAACAACCCCTCAGTGACATCTAATATCCTTATCATTTACAGTAGGGGGTACATTATCCCTTATAATACATGAGTGATACTCAGAGTTCCCTGTATAACTCAGCCTGCAGCCTTGTGCCTTTATATGGTCACAGAACAACCCCTCAGTGACTTCTAATATCCTTATCATTTACAGTAGGGGGTACATTATCCCTTATAATACATGAGTGATACTCAGAGTTCCCTGTATAACTCAGCCTGCAGCCTTGTGTCTTTATATGGTCACAGAACAACCCCTCAGTGACTTCTAATATCCTTATCATTTACAGTAGGGGGTACATTATCCCTTATAATACATGAGTGATACTCAGAGTTCCCTGTATAACTCAGCCTGCAGCCTTGTGTCTTTATATGGTCACAGAACAACCCCTCAGTGACTTCTAATATCCTTATCATTTACAGTAGGGGGTACATTATCCCTTATAATACATGAGTGATACTCAGATTTCCCTGTATAACTCAGCCTCCAGCCTTGCGCCTTTATATGGTCACAGAACCCCTCAGTGACGTCTAATATCTTTATCATTTACAGGTATTGTCTCCTAAACTTGTCAAATATGCTGTGTTTACTTATTTTTTTAATTACAGGTAGCACGTCTACATACCTGAGATATGCACAAGTACTAGTAGTTGACTCAAACAAATGTAATTATAGTAATTTACATAATGGAAGAATAACATCTTCAATGCTATGTGCTGGTTATCTTTCAGAAGTAAGAGATACTTGCCAGGTAAATTCATCCCAGTTTGCAATAAACTATAACATATTTATATTTATTAGGGGCGTATCATACATCATGTAAGAAATAATCATTATGTAACATATTTCATTTTATTCTATTGACAGAAATAATCATTTTCTGATTTTCAGCTGGAAATGTCAGAATTGTCCTCTGTTGCTGTAGTGTAGTTCAATCTCACGTGGGCTTCCAGCTTTGTTTTAGACAGAGGAGAAACTGCACACAGGCACCATGCTTGTCTTGCTTCTAGCCTAACCTAATTAGCACTTCTGCATTAGCAGACAAAGATCATGTCACATGACATGAGAGCCACCCATTAGTACACATCTTAAAGGAATTGTTCAGTGTAAAAATAAAAACTGGGTAAATAGATAGGCTGTGCAAATTAAAAAATGTATCTAATATAGTTAGTTAGCCAAAAATGTAATGTATAAAGGCTGGAGTGACTGGATGTCTAACATAATAGCCAGAACACTACTTCCTGCTTTTCAGCTCTCTAACTCTGAGTTAGTCAGCGACTATAAGGGGGGCCACATGGGACATAACTGTTCAGTGAGTTTGTAATTGATCCTCAGCATTCAGCTCAGATTCAAAAGCAACAGTTATGCCCCATGTGCCCCCCCCATCACTCAATCACTGATTGGTTGCTTCCTGGTCAGTGGATACCAAGAGAGCTGCAAAGCAGGAAGTAGTGTTCTGGCTATTATGTTACACATCCAGTCACCCCAGGCTTTATATATTACATGTTTGCCTAACTAACTATATTAGATACATTTTTTATTTTGCACAGGCTATCCATTTACCCAGTTTTTATTTTCACACTGAACAATTCCTTTAACAAAAGGGCTCTAAGAATTATCAGTATAAGATTTTTATAGCAGCATTTCCTGCCCCAGGTACCCCTGGAACTATAGCAGGGTGAATGTTACCCCAATGTTTCTATATCTCTCTAACCTTGTTATGAGCTAAGGGGGCCCAGCCTGAAGGCCAGTTAGGGGGAGATTTGGGGTGAGTGTTTATCTGTGCCCTGGGTACCCCTGGAACTATAGCAGGGTGACTGTTACCCCAATGTTTCTATATACTATATTTATGTAACCTTTTTTGAGCTAAGGGTACCCAACCTGAAGGCCAGTTGGGGTGAGATTTGGGGGTGAATGCTCATTTGTGCCCTGGGTGTGGACACATTGAGAAATTATGGCACAGTGCTCCCACAGAATATACCGTGGCCAGGGAACCACCCCAAAAAAATGTATTCACCTAGTGATTCATAACAAATTGGTACCCTCTGACTCAATAAATATAACTTACCTTAACTTTAAGGTGCATGATAGAGAAAAAGGTAAAATGTTTTTTGTGCTTTAAACCTTGTCTGTATTTACAGATAACATGTTCTAGACAGAGTAATGTTTTAACTGCTTGATACAATGCACAATCGAGAGGCTAATTGTTTACTAATTTGAATAAAAAGTTTTAGTTATTTGAGGTATAAGACTTTCTGCTCAATGTGATCCTGAAGCTTAGAAAGCATAGAATATTTAATAGGCTATGGCAGTTATTCAATCCACCTCTAATTAGAGGGCTTGCTTGTGGAGTCTTCTAAGTACTGCCACTTTTTGTCCACTGGGAAATATAAAATAAATGGTGCCTCTTTACAAGTTCAAAAATTAAAAAACAAATACTTGCACAATAACATAGTTTCTGCATTATCTGATTTATATCAATAGGGAGATAATGGAGGACCTTTAGTAACCTTCACAAACGCTCGTTGGTGGCTTGTTGGAGATGCCAGCTGGGGATTTGATTGTGGTCAGGCCAATATACCTGGGGTATATGGGAACGTGACTGTATTCTTAGAATGGATATATTTACAGATGAAGGTAAGAAATATCACTGCACGTCACTGTGTGGTGAAAAAATTACATTATACATATTATGTGAAAATGGTTGCCACTAGTCCTGTTTTAACCTAGAAAGCCCGGTATTCAGAAGGGGTTGCCCGGGTCAAAACTGCCTGCCCATTTTTTCAAATTAGGATTCTCCTTGATTGATGCACAGATAGCCCAAACACCAGTTGCCATGCCATCAGGCAGCTCCTTACCCAAAAACGGCTCTGACAGGAGCTAGACTCTTCTTCACAGCATAAACCTATCTTTCCTGAGTTTAGCCACTAGGTGGCACTGTGTCATAATATATAAGCTGAGCAGATGTGCTCAGGGTCCATTTTGCCAGTCCCCTTACCTGAGCAGGCAGGAAGAGTGAAGTGGAGCCTAGATAGGTAAGGTCTAGTTAGTGATAGGCTAACTCACTTTCATAGGTCACTCAAGGAGTGTTAGATACTCAGGGCTATTTATCTGAGAAGCACAGGCTCCACCAAGGAGTGTTGAGTGGGACTAGGTTGAGGTGAATTTTCGAAAAATGTAAAAAAATTAGAATTTCAAGCTATTTTTTGTGTACACCGACTAGGGAATAGTCCAAATTCGATTTGAATTTGAAAAAAATTCATAAATTCCAATATCAAAATTTATTATGTACTTTCTCTTTAAAAATTCGAATTTGACCATTCGCCATATAAAATTTGCCGAATTGCTGTTTTAGCCTATGGGGGACCTCCTACAACCTATTTGGAGTCAAGGGGCCGATTCACTAAGCTCGAGTGAAGGATTCGAATGAAAAATACTTTGAATTTCGAAGTATTTTTTGGGTACTTCGACCATCGAATGGGCTACTTCGACCTTCGACTACGACCTTCGACTTCGATTCGAACGATTCGAACGAAAAACCGTTTGACTATTCGACCATTCGATAGTCGAAGTACTTTCCCTTTAAAAAAAACTTCGACCCCCTACTTCGGCAGATAAAACCTACCGAAGTCAATGTTAGCCTATGGGGAAGGTCCCCATAGGCTTGCTAAACTTTTTTTGATCGAAGGATTTTCCTTCGATCGTTGGATTAAAATCCTTCGAATCGTTCGATTCGAAGGATTTAATCGTTCGATCGAACGAAAAATCCTTCGATCGATCGAACGAACGTTTAGCGCTAAATCCTTCGACTTCGATATTCGAAGTCGAAGGATTTCAATTCGAGGGTCGAATTTCGAAGTATTTTTTACTTCGAAATTCGACCCTTAGTGAATCTGCCCCCAATTGTTGGACTTTGAGGGAAAAACGTTGAATCGAATTCAATTGAAAGCACTATTGATTGGATTAGAATTCGGCCAAATACGGACCTATTTGATCGAAAACAGACCTAATCGGCCAAAAATAACTTAGACTTAATTTCGGTTGGTCTTTTTGAAGTCGAATTTCAAAGTTTTTCAAATTCGACCCTTGATAAATATGCCCCTTAGTGTATATGGTACTTTGGAAGTTACACAAGACCAGTTAATGACTCTGGAGCAGCAAACTGCAAATCTGGAGTAGAGTAGAGGTATGGGATCCATTATTTGTACACCCAAATTTTTCAAAATGATTCTCAGTATAATAAAACAATACCTTGTACTTGATCCCAACTAAGATACAATGAATACTTATTGGCCAAACAATCCTACTGGGTTTATTTATTGTGTAAATTATTTTTTAGCAGATATAAGGTCAGGTGATCTAAATTACGGAAAGATAACTTGTCTAGCTTACCCCAAGTCCTGAGCATTCTGGATAACAGATCCCATACCTGTACAATTTTTACCAAAATAAAGTTAATAATTTTGCTGGCATTTCATAACTCTCAGTTTAAAAAGAGTTAAACTGACTAAATTGCTTTTTTTCCAACTCGATAAATAAAACATTTTTGGCATAGGGTGGCATAAACCAAAATTAGCATTCAGATGATATATCTGGAGTGTAATATTTACCTGTTCATTGCATTATCACCATCAATTGTTATTCTTTTGCAGATATACAGTTAAACAATACCCGGCATTTGATTTGAAAGATTTTATTTTGAACTAAGCTAACAGTGACCACTGCTTATGGTTCATAACAATCTATGAAACCTCTCCCTACCGGACAACTGAAAAGAGAACATCCCAGGAGGAGGAGACACAGAAGATCAGTTATTGTAGGCTCCTGCTATGGAAATTGCAAGTGGCATTTAGTTTATTCCAAAAGAAATGTACTTTACTTTAAGATTGTTAAAAAAAAGAACTGTCCAAAACCTTTGGATTGATTTTTTGGGCAGTGCTTTCTTTACCTCTTGTGTCCCTTACTAATTGATTTATTTTGTAATCTTGTATGATCAGTGTATATACTGTGGAATATGGTGTTGCTTTATAAATACATGGTAATAATAACAATGATAAAAATTACAATTTACTGTAACCATTTGTTGGTATACTCTTTTTTTTACAAAGGACAGCCTTTCCAGGTCAATCTTGACTCCAAACAAGTGCTTGTTAAAAATGTCAAGTATACATTTGCAACCTGGCATTTTAATCTTTCTCAGTGGTTGATAAGGACATATGATAAGAATTGTGAACCCTATACACTGAACCATATCAATGCTCTGCACAATTGGATGATCCCCAAAGACATTAGGAAAAATGTGAGCTCTAATTATGAGTTCTTTCATAATATGAATACCAGAACTAAGAGGGATGTTTTTGGTACAATTTTGGGTGGAGTTGGGGCGGGATTGGTATGCTTAATAAGGTAGACATTGACATTATACCTCCCGAATTACATAATTTACATAAATTTCACAAACCCAAAATGGTGGGCAAATGCATGGGTTGGGTGTATCAATCATGACTTTGAAAATTGTTATGCCTCATCCCTAATACCTTTCACAGACCAACAGTTTTCTTCTGTGTATAGGATCATCTCCATTGGTATTTTAACTGTTGAAAATACTCTATTACATCCAAGGTTAGATTACCCCAATGCAATTAGGGAACAAGAAGTATGGGAGCAAGTTGACATTTCCCTCTGCCCTCAAAGAAATCAAGATGTGCTATGCTCACTAGGGCAGTACAAGGTTATTGATGAAAAGTGTTGGAAGAATTCTTCCATATGTGTTCTTGATGGGGAAAATATATAAAGGGACAGACCACCAGTGTATCAAAACCAACCAAGACTGTGCAGCCATAACACCAGTAACTAGAGGCGCATGGTGTACATTAGGTAACTTTACTGAAATCCGCACTCTTACATGGAGTTACAATGTCCCAATAATAACAAATTTTACGGCAAATTTCTAGTACCAAAGCCCCATAAATCTGAAGGAATTACTGTAAATTTAGGAAAGGGGAAATTTGACAATGACGAATTGCTGTTAAAGAAACTACAGCAAAATCAGGCCAAAGCCACCATTGTAATCCACCATGACCAGAGTGAATTGAAAAGGGTGTTCAATCTGTTAGAAGGAGATTCCAAGCGCCATTGGTGGGATACATTGTTTGGTCATTCAAGTCAGGCTAATACAATTATGAATTATCTCATACCTCCTGTCATAGTTTTGCTAATGTTTTCCGCATCTTGACTTTGCTACAAGTCTATATGTGCTGTGTTACTCAGTTTCTGCACAAGAAGGTAACCGTGTGCTCCAGGGCTGGGCCAAGGTATTTTGGCACCCTAGGCAAGGGCTTCAATCAGTGCCCCCCCAACCGGTCCTGCATTACCATTTCCCACCTTACCATTCATATTGCTCCATGTACCTGTGCCAACATCTATCATATTGCCCCCATTTGTACCTGTGCCAACGGCAGTCAATCCCTCAAATTG
Source organism: Xenopus laevis (assembly GCF_017654675.1). Classification (NCBI taxonomy): domain Eukaryota; kingdom Metazoa; phylum Chordata; class Amphibia; order Anura; family Pipidae; genus Xenopus; species Xenopus laevis. The sequence continues at coordinate 9,936,623 of NC_054373.1, forward strand.
CTCCCAATCTCTACCTGTGCCAGCATAAGCCAAAACATCCATCATATTGTTACACCCAATCTGTACCAATGCCAGATATTGCCCCTAATTTGTACCTGTGCCAGCAGGAGCTAAAAATCCATCATATTGACCCAAACATCTGTGTACCTGAGCCAGCAGACACCATATTGCCCCATATACCTGAGCCGGCAGCAGCCAATCCCTCATATTGCCCCCAATCTGTATCTGTGCCAACAGCAGCCAAAAAATCCACAATATTGCCCCAAATATATACTTTTGCCAGCAGCCAAAAATCTATCATGTTGTTACTAAATATGTACCTGTGCCAGCAGCAGTCAGAAATCCATCATATTGCCCCTAATCATCTGTTTACCTGTGCAAAAGCCAAGATATTGCCACAAATATGTACCTGTGCCAGCAGCTGCCAAGAGGGAGGTGGGGAGCACTTCTGCCCGCAGTACGAATCACGGACAAGAGGGGGTCGGAACAGGTGGTTTATAAAATTGAAAAACTATTAAAGGCCATGCAAAGTGCTCCCCCCCATGATTGCTCCCTAGGCAGGCGCCTACTCTGCCTACCCCTAGTTCCGGCCCTGGTGCGCTGTTTGAAAGTGGAAGCACAAAGAGGCATGAAAATTGCTTCTGCAAAAGTAGAAACCTTGTTACCAGTGAGACTCCATGATAATAAGTCATCTGAGACTTGCAGCAATTGCAAAAAGTTTGGACACGCAAAGGAACAATGTGTCATTCCTAAAAGAAGTATCACTGATTCCTTGAAATACGATTTTCATGTTCTTTGTAATATGCCTGCATTGATTTCAAATATTTTTAATTTCATTTTCATTTGTCTTTGCTTATATATGTATTAATTTTTAGTATTAAAGTTTGTTGTTATTAATTTGTGGTAAAACTCTAGTTAGATAAGATTGTGTGTATGTATGAGTGTGTAGCATGAATCATCTCTGGCACAAGGATGTTACACCGATATCAGTACAAGTCCGATGAGGATTGTCTAATGTGGTGTGTCCTTCAGACACAAATGGGGGAATGTAATATCTCATATCTCATAACTGAAACTTAACAGTGACTCTGGGCTCAGGGCATTGTACACTATAAACACAGATGGCACAGGGCAACAACTGACAAAAACAAAGGTTTTCTTGTAGTAAAAGGCGATTGCTTTCATATCTATCTCTTAACACTATTGTGTAAATGAGGAACTCCCATCATGGACAAAAGAGGAGTCAACAGACCGGCACCACGTGAGGAAACTACAAAGGGAAAATCCAGGAAGGGAATGGCATGGGCGGATCCCAACAGCAATGGATGAAAGGATATGTTGTTTACACCCTCAAGGTGTCAGAACAGGTTTGAGACCCTGGGAATAAAGGTCAGGTATGGAAGTCACTGTCTGTGCAACACTGCCACCCACAGGACATCTTAAACACCATTAGTTGGTCTACACTGCCATCTACAGGACACTACAAACTTGTAGGTTTTCATGTCATCATATGATATCAACTTGATTGGCTGGGACTTTCTCTAGGGTGTGACTACCCTTTGGCAGGGGTGGAGTTTGGATGAGAATAGGTTTGAATGTATGTGATTTTGTATATAAGGGAGAGCACATTTAGTGGCTAAATATGTAGGTACATAGCCTCTACTACTATAAGACTGCTTTATAAAGAGAAGGATATGTATATATATACACCTAAAGCTTTGTTTTTTTGTTCTTTTGTTATTATTGGGCCTTTTGGATAAGGCCCAGGTTTATTGGTCCTTATCCTATTGTGGAGATTGTTAACCCAACCTCTGTCTGTCTCAAGTTACCTGATATGTTTAAGTTATTTTACTTTTCCATGTTTCTATGTTAAAACTTGCTGTACAGGTCCACCAGCAATCATGTCCCCCTTCAGTGTGGGTAAACAGTCAGGCCAAATCTGATATCAAGGCTGACAACCTTAGGAGACAGTCCCATCCCAGGTCTCCTGGTAAGCTTGAGGGTCCAGTGGCCCCTCCTTGAGGGGGGTAATGTAACAAAGTCTTTCCCTGGTGGTCTAGTGGCTTGCCCTGGTGCCGGCGGGGAAGGCCGCCATATGCGTCCTTCCTTGTTCAGCGCCGGCTCTCCTATGGCGTGCGCAGCCATGCGCTTCTGGGTTTATGCACCGGCGTGATGACACCATCATGCAATGGCACTAAATTCAAAGTATTTAAAGAGGCTTTGAGTGGAAACTCATTGCCCATTGTTTGTTTCTATTTGCTAATTTTCTGGGTGTATTTTCTTCATGAATCCTGCTGTTTACTGGTTTGACCTGGACTGTTACCTGACTATTCTGAACTCTGTATCCTGACCATTTCCTGCCTGTTTATTCTGACCTCTCCAAGCTGAACCTGCCTGACTATTCTACGCTCTTCAATCCTGATCTTAGCCTGTCTGACCATTCCTAGAACTCTGCCTGCACCGACCCACCGACCCTGACTATTCTCAACTCTGCTTGTGCTGGCCCGGCCTGCCCGTCTACGCTGCATTGTCTGGTCTGTCTTCCAACCTGTGCTGCCTTCCATCCAGTATCCTTGGTAAATAATCATGCCCCTTTGCTCATCCAGAACCTTTAATTTTGCTCCTCTCTTAATAAGACTTGGTGGCATCCAATTAGCAGAGGGCTCCTCCCGAAGTGAAAGGCTGTTTTAGGTAGAAGCTAGAGCCAAGACCAGGGAGCCTAGCACTGGTTCTGGATTTAGGGTGCCGAATGTGACACAGCCCCCAGAATAGTTGAAAACTCCATGTTTAATTATCCGCTGGCATTGTATAATTTATCCTCTATCTCCATTTTGCTGTAATTAATAATATTCTACTGAGTAGTATGGAGATAAACTTAGAGTATTGCTTTACTCTAACTCTTTTTGAGATTTGGACAATTTACTGTTTCTTCAGGCAGTGGCCTTCCTTGTTTAACCAGTCAGTCTCTAGACCCACTGCCAAACAGTTTTTCAGAATTGAACACAGTTCCATCTTTTATCTTTATAAACTATACATTTGCTTTTAAACATAATTATATTATTCTTTCCAGCTCCCTTTACCATTGGCCATGCAAGTGCACACTCAGCAAACCTGTCGAATCTCCAATATGGCTCCTCCAACCGGCTTGCACCATCCTAGATCCCCTTTACAACTTGTGACCTGCTCTATATTTTACCTGTGGAGTTTGTAGCCTTTTTTTTCTGTAGAGCTGAAGCACACAGAAAAGCAATAACTCACCATATTATCACAAACTCTTACAAGGACACTAAACACATCTAGCTGTGCCACTATCTAAATACCAAAAATGCTACTTCAGATTTCAGAAGAGGATGCTGATTATTAGCAATAAAAAGCCATACATTTAAGTACAATAACTGGCAAAACAGACAGGGCTTCAAAGCAGACTGACACTAGGACATATCATGCCATTTGAGTGTGACATTTAATTGTGTATTGCATTGGCACCGTCAATTTAATATTTCACATGATAAAAGATTAAAATAGTGTGATAATTACTGTGAAATTCAATATCTCCCAGGAGTAGGAGTTACTAAACAACATCACATGGATTAATAGAGGAAGATGTAATGAGGAGTTGTAGGGCAGCAATTAAAGACCTTTATGAGGAACTGGAGCCTTACCTACAGCCATTAACACATTTTTATGATACCTTGGAATAATATTAAGTTTCCCAGGAAAAGGAATGACTAGAATACTGTAAAAAGAGATTTCTATTCTGCCAGTGGCATCCCGAGTGTCTTAGATGTTATAGATTGCACTACTAACGTGTGACAATATCAAATGGCTTAAAATATCGCACACAAAATAATGCATGCTATAAAATACCGCACACAATTCAGCTAAAATGAATGTAAAAATATCACTTCTTAATTTAGAAAAGTGAACTTTTAGTGAATCGATCGTTAATTATAAAAATATTAGAAGTGATATCATTTTTAAGACATGCTATAAAAAACACTCACTTTTTCCACCTTTAGTGAATCTGCACCCATATCTCATATGATCCCTGTTATTTATCACCCATAATCTATAAGGAAATCAGACTGTGGAAGTACTATATGTGTATCATATTTGTTGTAACATTAAAAAAAAATCATATTTTCATTTATTGTGATTTTTGATTTTATATTTATTGTATTATCAATTATATATTTATTGCTGTTCTGCATTGTTGCAGTCTCATTCAAGTTAGAGCAGTATCTGCAAGGAGTCTGTATTTTCATCCCGTCTCGGCATGGCTGTAACACACCCAACAGTTCCCCCTGGTTTCCTACAGAAGTTGCAGAAAACCATAATTATTGATAATTATAGACATAATTATCTCTATATGTAGGATAAGAGCAAGATGCCTGACATGGTGCTGAGATTCAGCATTCTTATTTGTCAGTTATTTTGCATTTATAATAAAGTTTTTGATCAGTAGAATTCTCATTGGTGAATTTTTGTGCATCTATAATTACTTTTTTCAGCAACTTTTATAGAAAACTAGGGGACGTTGTGGAACAATGTTATGGCTGGGTTTACAATCCCTTTAAAGCAGTTACTGGTGTTGGAGATTTGGGGAAAAGTTTTGGAAATGTTTTATTGTACAATATTGTTTTAAGAATACAACCCTGATGTTGCTGGACTACAGCTCCCAGCATGCCTTAACTTTCAATATATGTTACAATATTCTGGGATTTGTAGTCCAGCAACAACTGAGTAAAGTTTGGTTGAGCAGAGCAGTGCAGAAAATGAGGGAGAGCAGAATGGAGAATATATTATGTGTGATAATATGGCAGCAGCATCCTGTTCTGACAAATATAAATCCTTAAGTGAAATTCTATTCATTTTATTTAAAAATAGTGGAAATAAAATCTAACCATTACAAGAATAAAATAAAAATTATAAATATGCTGTTGCGCCCTTTGGGGAGTAAATTTTGCCAATTTAACAGGCAGATTTGCTCCAAGTTGATGGCAGGTGTGCCCCTCCATTTTCAAATTTGGCAAATGCTGCATCTTGGGAATTGTATGGTATTTAGCTTTTTTGGTCCTAAGCAACAAGGTGTTTTGTTTTTTTTATATACTGGGCATCAAACTGTTGTTCAGTAGATGGAATTTGTAAAATAGCTTTGCTTTAAATTGGGCAAAACCAGAAAGTTTTGGTGGACGAGGTCTATTTTAACAGTGGGTGTGGTCTATACTTGTGGGTGTGGCTTACTGTGTGTGAGCTCTGCTATGTACTGTAGCATCGCTCCACTTTTTCAAGCATGATAAGTGTTCATGTTAGAATGCATAGCATACATAATCTATTCCTTGCCAGTAAGAACCAACACACAGATCCAAGTTTAACATCGGATTGAAAAAAAATCAACTTTATTATTCTACAGAGCGCAACTCCTTGTAGCCTTTTAGCTAGCATGAATCTTTGAAGATCCTTCATAGTTCAAAAACTCTGCATATTTTAGGGCTGCAGCAAAAAAAAGAGAGAGAGAGTGTCCTGTCACATTGGAACATGGGCAATCTGACGTTTTTTCGAATTGGGAGTTATCTTGGTGGAGACAGGTGGATGGAAACAAGGTAATTCTTGATTTTCAAATGCTGGAGATGTACACATTCCCAAGGGACTTCACAAATGTCATTCAGTTCAACCAATATTACATGCATTCTATGTGAGCACTCCGGAATATTAATTCAATGTAATAAATCATCAGTTGTGTTCTCTCATTATCGTAAGTTTTGTATTTACATAATCAGAGTAGAATCAAGAGGATCATTCATCAGTCATCAAGTCTGCAAAAGAAAGGAATAATTTGTTTTGAGTTAAATCAGTATATGGAAGGAAACAGTACAGTCTGTTTACTCTGGTTCTTATTACTAGTCAGTTTTTCTGTATCATTTTCTATGGCAGATGTTACCTGGCTTTTGCTTTTTTAATAATTTACAGTCTCCCAACAGCATCTCTGATCACACTGAGAATGCACATAACCTTAGAAAGTCACAATCTGGCAGCTCCCTGTGCACAACATTGAAGTGATAAATCATTATTTTTACAGTAGTATATGTCTCAAAACCTGTCCTGGTGCAGTAAGTTCAAAATGTTTTTTTTTTTATGTTCATAATATAAATTAAGCATTTTTTGCCATGTATTAGGTTTCATAGTAGTTCTGTATTGCTCATTAATACTTTCCCAAGTTCTACAGAACCACTGGCTGCATTAACATCTGTAAAATCTGACTCCATGTTCTTTGTTCCTGCAACTGAAGTTGGAAGCTTTAAGCCCAGTTTCCCAGCACTGAACAAGTCTGTCCTTTATCCCCATGTTTGATTCCAGTGTCATATAATAATGAAGACAAAATGACATTATAATCTGTGTATGTAACAAGGAGAGGGTGTTTAGTTCCCTTCTCCCAAGGCTGTCACAGATATTGTAGTTGCAGAGTAAACTGTGAAACAGCCTGCAACAGTCCTGGATTGTCATAATCTTTCTTTAGAATAAAGAAATTCCTGGAAAACTGCAACATTTCCTTAAAGGGATACTGTCATGGGAAAAAATTTTTTTTTCAAAATGAATCAGTTAATAGTGCTGCTCCAGCAGAATTCTGCACTGAAATCCATTTCTCAAAAGAGCAAACAGATTTTTTATATTCAATTTTGAAATCTGACATGGGGCTAGACATTTTGTCAATTTCCTAGCTGCCCCATGTCATGTGACTTGTGCTCTGATAAACTTCAATCACTCTTTACTGCTGTACTGCAAGTTGGAGTGATATCACCCCCTCCCTTTCCCCCCCAGCAGCCAAACAAAAGAACAATGGGAAGGTAACCAGATAACAGCTCCCTAACACAAGATAACAGCTGCCTGGTAGATCTAAGAACAACACTCAATAGGGACACACTGGGACACATTCAGTTACATTGAGAAGGGAAAACAGCAGCCTGCCAGAAAGCATTTCTCTCCTGAAGTGCAGGCACAAGTCACATGACCAGGGGCAGCTGGGAAATGGACAAAATGTCTAGCCCCATGTCAGATTTCAAAATTGAATATAAAAAAATCTGTTTGGTCTTTTGAGAAATGGATTTCAGTGCAGAATTCTGCTGAAGCAGCACTATTAACTGATTAATTTTTCCCATGACAGTATCCCTTTAACAAAGTAAATAAAATAATGCTCTAGGCTTCCAGGATTGCCCCTTCCATATGGGTGCCCTGAAATAGTACACACATCACATTGTGAGTGAAAAAGTTACTGCTACACTGTCTCTGAGATAATTTTCCAGGGCATCAAGCAGGGCCTCTACAACTGGGCAATCCCAAAAAGGTGCACATAGCTGTTTGTTTATGTACCGTGGGCAATGCTACAGCCATGCATCACTTTGTATAGCCATCCATGCACTTCTCTGTCAGTTTGTCTGAATAAATATCCCCCAAATAGACTTTGGAGTTACACAGCCCTGGAATAGACTCCATAAGTTGAGCTTGACTCCGTCAGCTGGCACTCCCTTACAAACTTTGTAACATACACATTGGCATAGCTAGGTATTAGCTAACCAAGGTACTAGCTAACAGGTTGAAGGCCATAGTGAGTCAGATTGTCAACTGCTTGAAGTCAGAGACCCTGAATATCGGAACCTGACTGCTGACACTGACACCCTCCTCTTTTCCATCAAGTCTAACTTCATCAAAATCCTCGGAATTTGCTTTGAGAGTGCCCTCTGAAGTTCTAGGATGAGAGAATGGCTAAAGTTCATCAAAATATTGGTCTTTGGAGCCTCATAGAAAAATTATATTGTACCCAATCAGCAGTATATGGCCCAGGCATGGAGACATCTGGCAGAGGACTGCAGAGCCATCGCTAGGACAGTTTTTCACTTCATCTGGGGTTCCAAGATGGATAGAGTAAAGTAGTCAGTCATGTACAAGGAGCCCTGCTTAGGTGAAAAGGGTGTTCCAGACATCCCCAACCTGCTGAGTAGTTTCTTTGCATGTTTGCATTACATATGCCAAACACTAACTGGAAAAGGCAAGAACTCTGATGGCAGCTCTATGTCCTGCTATTTCCAGCTTCCACTCTGGCACACTCTACAGTGGGACAATTGGAACAGCTCCTGCCATTACAACTGAAACACCCCTTGGGTTTACCTGGATGTTACAACGGTTGTGAGTGAACACCAACTGCAGGGAGTCAAGCCTGAAACTGAAGACAATCCATAAGTTGGTCAGAGATTTGTTGGAGTCTTCAGTTACAACCAAGTCTGTCTAGAAAAATGTTTCTTCAGACAGGCTAACTAAGAAGCACATGAGCATTGCATGGATGGCTATCCAAGGTAGACCCTTACAACCTTCATGCATGTCTGTAACCTGTGCTGGTACTGGCATTGACCATCAAGCATCACTCATAATAAAAACAGTTTTGCTAACTTTTTCGGATTGCATATTTGCACAGTCATTGGTTGATGCCCTCGAACATGAATTTAGAGATTGTGGGCCCAGGAACCTTGCGGTGCTTTATGGACGGTTTCAGGGAAACCATACAAAAGGGGCAATCCTGGAAGCCTGGCACCTTATGAACTGTATTATTAGTTTGTGGTTTTCCAGGAATTGCTTGAAAAGGATGACTATCCAAGACTGTAGCAGACTGCAGCATAGCCTGCTCCATGACTACAGTATCCACGACAGCTTTGGCAAAGAAGATGACTTAACCCTCTCTCTTTTGCCCATCCTTCCCTCATTGTGTATTATTTTTGGAAATAAAGCTGCAGGCCATTAAAGGGTATTACATTATAGACAAAAAAAAGTCTGAATTCCTCAGGATGGTAATGATAACAGTGATGACAAATTAGTGTTTCTCACCCTCATTTGTAAATATATCCATTGCAAGAACATGGTCATATTTCCGTATACTCCAGGTTTATTGGGTCGGGCACAGCCATCTCCCCAGCTGGTGTCACCAACAAGCCACCAAGTGCCATTTTTTTTGGTTACTAAAGGTCCTCCGCTGTCACCCTATGAAATAAAAACAAATAACCATTTTAATTAATGATAACAATTTGTTTCTCCAAAACTACATGAACTAATTTATCTGAATCAGGGCCAGAACTAGGGGTATGCAGGAGAGGCCCTTACTTATAAAGTATGAAGCTGACTTCATTTGCCTGTTGCCCAGGTTTCCTTTTTTAGAAGCTGCAGCAGATCATTTTATAAAAAGTGATGGGCGAATTTTGTGAATTTGTGAAACGGTGACAAATTCGCAAAACTTGAAACTGCGTCAATTTTGACGCCGGCGTTAAAGTCAATGGGCGTCCGAATAGTATTGACGCACAGCATTTTTGAGGCAAGCCACTTCTTAAATTTTTTGACGCTGCCGAATTTTCGCTGGAGTTTCACTGATTTATTTGACAGTGGCGAAATGTGGAAATTCTCAACGAATTTGCGCCAGGTGAATTTATTCACCCATCACTATTTATATGTATAATTCTGGATGAAGCAGTTAAAAAATCTAAATTTGAGTAAAATACCTAATATCACAGCAGTTGATGGAGGATTAAGTACTATATTTTTGGTGTTAATGTCCCTTTGACACCTTTCTTTGATGAGGCAATAAGTTCGAGCGCCTGCAGAACCACAAACATTAAAGGGATCCTGTCATTGGAAAACATGTTTTTTTCAAAACGCATCAGTTAATAGTGCTGCTCCAGCAGAATTCTGCACTGAAATTCATTTCTCAAAAGAGCAAACAGATTTTTTTATATTCAATTTTGAAATCTGACATGGGGCTAGACATATTGTCAGTTTCCCAGCTGCCCCTGGTCATGTGACTTGTGCCTGCACTTTAGGAGAGAAATGCTTTCTGGCAGGCTGCTGTTTTTCCTTCTCAATGTAACTGAATGTGTCTCAGTGGGACATGGGTTTTTACTATTGAGTGTTGTTCTTAGATCTACCAGGCAGCTGTTATCTTGTGTTAGGGAGCTGCTATCTGGTTACCTTCCCATTGTTCTTTTGTTTGGCTGCTGGGGGGGAAAGGGAGGGGGTGATATCACTCCAACTTGCATTACAGCAGTGATTGAAGTTTATCAGAGCACAAGTCACATGACTTGGGGCAGCTGGGAAATTGACAATATGTCTAGCCCCATGTCAGATTTCAAAATTGAATATAAAAAAATCTGTTTGCTCTTTTGAGAAATGGATTTCAGTGCAGAATTCTGCTGGAGCAGCACTATTAACTGATTCATTTAAAAAAAAAAAATTCCCATGACAGTATCCCTTTAACATTGTGCCTTGCCCTAACTCAAAATAATTAAGCACAAAGGCAGATGCAGCTATATTAACAGGAAAAGCACAAGTACTTTAAGTTTTAACTGCAAAACAGCAGCTATACTAGGTGCAAAAAAAGTGTAATATCTTTATAAATAATGCCCAATATGTTATAGTGACATGTGGGGTTTACCTGGCATGTATCTACTCCCCCATAAATATAACCAGCACACATCATGGAAGATGTAATTCTCCCATTGTACATATTATATTTATTGCATTTTGCTGAGTCAATCAGTGGAACATCAGCATACTTGAGATCTGTAGACGAGTAACCTAAAATTAAAAGGGTAAACAAGAAATCAACAGTTAAACACAATTAGGAGCAGAGAGAGTTTTAAAACCTAAAAGATTTCATTAATAAGGAACTACAGGTTCTGGGGAAAATCAGTTGGTAGAAATTATACATTTCTTAGCATTTTAATTGGGTGATAAGACTACAATTTCCAATCAAGCATTGCCTTTTGGTCAGAATAGAGGTATGGGATCCGTTATCCAGAAACCCATTATCCAGAAAGGTCCCAATTTCAGAAAGGCCGTCTCATTTAATCCAAATAACCCAATTTTTTTAAAATTATTTCCTTTAAAACAGTAGCTTGTACTTTATCCAAACTAAGATATAATTAATCCTTATTGGAAGCAATACCAGCCTATTGGGTTTATTTAATGTTTATATGATTTTCTAGTAGACAAGATATGAAGATCCAAAATAGGGAAAGATCCGTTATCAAGAGAACCCCAGGTCCCGAGCATTATGGATAACAGGTCCCATAGCTGTATCAGGTTTTGCACTGCACTGTATTCTGTGGTTGTCACTGATAGCCGCTAGTAATTGACCACAAAAGATATTTATTATACCTGAAACCGGAAAGCCTATAGGGGCTATCATTTATTCACAGCAAAATGTAAAATAATGTTATACCCAAATACAGCAAGATGGAAAACCTAATTACAAATGCTTAAAGGGATACTGTCATGGGAAAAAAAATTTTTTTTCAAAATTAATCAGTTAATCAGTTCAGAATTCTACACTGAAATCCATTTCTCAAAAGAGCAAACAGATTTTTCTATATTCAATTTTGAAATTTGACATGGGGCTAGACATTTTGTCAATTTCCCAGCTGCCCCAAGTCATGTGACTTGTGCTCTGATAAACTTCAATCACTCTTTACTGCTCTACTGCAAGGTGGAGTGATATCACCCCCCTCCCTTTCCCCCCCCGCATTAGCCAAACAAAAGAATAATGGGAAGGTAACCAGATAACAGCTCCCTAACACAAGATAACAGCTGCCTGGTAGATCTAAGAACAACACTCAATAGTAAAAACCCATGTCCCACTGAGACACATTCAGTTACATTGAGAAGGAAAAACAGCAGCCTGCCAGAAAGCATTTCTCTCCTAAAGTGCAGGCACAAGTCACATGACCAAGGGCAACTGGGAAATTGACAAAATGTCTAGCCCCATGTCAGATTTCAAAATTGAATATAAAAAAAACTGTTTGCTCTTTTGAGAAATGGATTTCAGTGCAGAATTCTGCTGGAGCAGTACTATTAACTGATTCACTTTGAAAAAAAAAATTCCCATGACAGTATCCCTTTAAAGAAATCACCAAAGAGAATTTTCAGTGCCATGTAGTTACACCATTGGACACAGAGTTTGGATTCTTATATGAGAATTATGTAAATCCTTTAATACCTTTCATTTTAAGACATACCATGTTAATTGAAAAGCAACCAAATCTTTTTGGACTTTTTCTTACCTCCTTCAAATGTCGAACCCCAACCAGATATCCAACATGATGTGTCAGCCTCCCAGAACATTCCAGAGTTGGGTAAGCACACCGGCTGGGTGGTATCTGAAACAATTAACATGTAGAGTCACATCATTACAGACATGATACAGCTATATGGGCTGTTCTGGCTCTAAGGCAAGTAGACCATCGATGTTTCATTGATTCTTATTCACTGTCTAGCTACCCAGCCCTTATCTTTGCAGAGATGTCAACTTGAACTTTACAATTTAGAAAGAAAACGATTGACTCTGGAAAGATGTACAAGAGCACTAAGGGGCTGGTTCCTTTATGGTTGGGTTTAGGGTCCCTTTAAAGGGGTAGTAAACCCTGCTGTACTGCGCTGCTCAACCAATATTTACTCAATTGCTGGACTACAAATCCGTATCATATAATGAAGGTTGAGGCATGGTGGGAGCTATAGTCCAGCAAAACAAGCAATATTGCACAATAAATATTTTCCAAAACTTTTCCTCTGCAGCCAGCGACTGATTTAATATGCAAAACATCCTCCAATGAGAATCCCAGCTGATCTGTGTAGATCCGGCTCCATGTTCTGTGTTCCTGAAACTGGAGTTGGAAGCTTTAAGCCCAGTTTCCCAGCACTTAACAAGTCTGTCCTTTATCCTCATGTTTGATTCCAGTGTCATATAATAATGAAGAATAAATAATTCTATAAGTAAGATTACAGCAAAATGCCTGACATGGTGCTGGGATTCAACATTTCTATTTGTCAGTTCTTATGCATTTATAATGAAGTTGGTCAGTAGAATTCTCATTATTAAATTTTGGAGGCTCAGAGGGAGAGCATTATGGTTGGGGTTACAACCCCTTTAGGCCTACTAAAAATAATTCAAAGGGGAAGTAAAGTGTAAAATAGAATAAAGCTAGAAATGCTGTATTTTGTACACTAAACATAAACATGAACTTACTGCAACACAAGACTTATCAAACAAATTATTTATTTTTTCAAAGTTGGCCACAGGGGGTCACCATCTTGTAACTTTGTCAAACATCTTTGCAAGACCAAGACTTTGCACATGCTCAGTGTGGTCTGGGCTGCTTAGGGGTCGTCATAAATGATCAAAACAGCACAAGTCAATAATATCTGTCAGTAGCCGATACAGCAAGACTGATTAATAATCAGAATATACAGACTGCACTGGGTCCTGTGTTGTCATGTAATCTAATGTGGATTTTATAGTTTTTGTATTGTTTAATACAAACTTTCTCCAACTCTGCAGAACCAGTGGCTGCAGCAAAATAATCCTCCAAATAGAATCCCAGTTTATCTGTTTAAATCTGGCTCCATGATCTTTGTCCCTGCAGCTGGAGTTGGAAACAGTAAAGGGGATGTAAAACCAAAATAAAATCCAATACAAATCTCTACACAGTCACCGACTGCTCTACAGGGAAACAAACAAAGCTGCTTGAGCTCTGCATGGCTGGGAAGTAAGGCGGGGGCTCCCCCTGCTGTTCATAAGTATGATTGTTTCCCTGCAGAGCAGTTAGGGACCGTCTGACAATGCTTATCCACAGCAGTAAATGAAGGGAGAATTTCACTGCATACAGTCAGGTTTCCTATAAGAACTGTACACTTTTTTTTAATTGAAGTATATTGCAGATAGGTTTCTTTTTCATTAAAGCAAGTAAACATGGGATTTTATTTTTTTTTGCCTTTACATGCCCTTTAAGCATTAATTAAACCCAGTGTTTTGCCTCCAATTAAGGATTGATTATTTCTTCATTTGGGTCAAGTACAAGGTACTGCTTTATTATTACAGGGAAAAAGGAAACACTTTTTTAAAGATTTGATTACAATTGAGTCTATGAGAGATGGCCTTCTTTTGATTCAGAGATTTCTGGATAACGAGAGAAATAAACAAAGCATGTTAAAATTCTAAAACATCCACAAAACAATTCCACTGCCCCCTTTAAACCCCACCATAAGCTAGGGGAAATATTTTTTTACAATGCTATTACAAACCAGGCCTGGTGTTACTGAACTACAGCTTTTTGGGGGCCATTAAATGACACAGGAATCAAACATGAGGATAAAGGACAGATTTGTTCAGGGTTGGGAAACTGGGTTTAACACTTCCAACACCAGTTGCAGGAACAAAGAACATGGAGCCTCATTTACACAGATCAGCTGAGATTCTCATTGGAGGATTTTTTTGCATTTTAAAGCACTTGCTGGCGGTGGAGATTTGGGGAAAGGTTTTATTGTGCAATGTTGCTTTAAGAATAGAACTCTGATGTTCCTGGACTACAGCTCCCAGCATGCCTCAACCTTCATTATATGTATATGTTGCATTATTCTGGGATTTGTAGTCCAGTAACAACTGTGGGGTTTAGTGTCCCTTTAAGATCCCATTTAAAGGACACTAAAACCAACACACTTTTTTAATTAATTGCACCTGTAGGTTTTGGTCAGTAGAATTCTCATTGGTAATTTTTTTTTGTCAACTTCTATAGAAAACTAAAGGGCACAGTGAAACAGTGTTATAGTTGGCTTTATAATGCATTTTATTCTCTGATTACCGTATATACTCGAGTATAAGCCGATCCGAGTATAAGCCGAGGTAGCTAATTTTACCTACGAAAACTGGGAAAACTTATTGACTCTAGTATAAGCCTAGACACAACTACAGCCCTGTCTCCCAGCAGCGCACATTCCACCAAAGAGACCGCCCCAGCGATCAACCGGACTTCTTTGCAAAGTTGATGGTGACAGGGAATTGCCAAACGGATTACTGTGTGCATTGTCCCACTGTCCCACTACCATGTGCAGAGGGTGCTGTGTGATATTGCCATCACTGTTAATCTTTCGTATAACCAACAGAGGGTGCTGTGTGATATTGCCATCACTGTTAATCCTTCATATAACCAACAGAGGGCGCACTGTTATTCTTTCATATAACCAACAGAGGGTGCTGTGTGATATTACAGTCACTGTTAATCTTTCATATAACCAACAGAGGGCGCTGTGTGATATTGCAGTCACTGTTATTCTTTGATATAACCAACAGAGGGCGCACTGTTATTCTTTGATATAACCAACAGGCGGTGCTGTGTGATATTGCAGTCACTGTTATTCTTTGATATAAACAACAGAGGGCGCACTGTTATTCTTTCATATAACCAACAGAGGGCATTGTGGGATATTGCAGTCTCTCCCCAAGTGAACTGTTGGTATAGGAATGATTAAAAGTGACTGCAATCTCAGCTACTGCCTGCTGACCTGAGTATAAGCCGAGGTAGACTTTTTCAGCACATTTTGGATGCTGAAAAACTCGGCTTATACTCGGGTATATACGGTAGCTATGAATTCCCTCTTGTTCGCAGACAAATACTTACAGCCAAATGTTATTTCATCTGTAAGTATCATTAGGGCGATATCATTATCGTGATTGTAAGACTTATAACCAGGGTGAGCAATTATCCTTTCCACAGAGTAGCCATTGGGGTCATAGTAACTTGGCAAGGTCAGTGTCCCAGCAAAAACCTTCCATCCAGAAGCACTTGAATAAGACCTAACAAGAAAAAGTGTGATGCTCAGTTTGCAGAAGTTTTTATCATAAATCAATATAAACAGATATTTTCATTGAAATAAGCAAACATTTCCAAAGCATTGTCATTTGTTTGTTAGTGATGGGCGAATTTGGGGCGTTTCGCTTAGCCGAAATCTCGATTTTGACGCTGGCATCTGTTTTTTTGGACACCGGCTAATTTTTGGCAACGGTTTCTCAAATTTATTTGCCGGCGGCGAATCTCGGGAATTTAGCTCATTATTTTCGTAAAACTACTCTGACCAAATCCGTATTGTTTTTTGTCCCCTTATTTATCAATTTCCTGTGCGGGAAAAACATGAAAAATTTTGAAAAAAACAAAGGATTTTTCACCTGAAAACTCTGATTTTTTTCAGATTTTTGCCTGAAAACCACAAAATCTGTGAAGTTCAAATATTTAAAGGTGCCATGTCCCTTTTCACCTTGCCTAATGTAAGGTCCATTTCAATAGTTCCTGGGTGTCATTTTTAGTTTTTCTGAGCTGTTCCTGACCCTGACCTTGTCTAGTTCACTGCCTGCCCTGACTCTTGCCCATGTACTGACACCTCTCTGGGATCCTGCCTTGTACTGCGATATTGTTGTGTTTGACTCAGCATGTGACCTCGACTACTCCCCTGTCTCTTGAATCTGTACTGCTTCTCCTGATTGGTACCAACCCGGCCTGTCCCTCAACCATACTTCTTGTTCTCTGTTCCATTTATAACATTTGGTTCCCTTGTCTTCTCAGAACTGTCTCCTTGGTCCTCTCATGATAAGACCTGGTGGCACCCGAGTAGTGGAGATCTCCTCCCGAAGTGAAAGGTAGTTGTTATAGGCGCAAGAGCAGCGACTGTAACCTCTAGTTCTGGGTTTGGGAGTCCGTTTGTAACAAAATTGTTAGTATACTGGACCTGTGCAAGGGTTCCCTGGGAAAAATCATAGTGGGGCTGGTGGGGAAAACTACCTTGTACCAGCATGCCTCCTCTATAAAATTTGAACAGGATTAAATCACTTTCTTTCTTAGTGCTTTGATTGTATTCACTTATGCTCACCTTACAAATCAGACTTGTTGTGAAGCTTTTTCCATTTGTGATACTAGTTGGGTCTCATTCTCCCCACTCAAACTGGCAGGTTTGTAGCATACACCAATGATAATGTTCATGGTAATTGATGATAATTCTCTTGGTAATCCATCTGAAACCTCTACCCAAAGGGAATCCACATCCTCCCCAGTGTTATCATTGGTAACATTAGTACATGGCTTTAAATCTTTATATGTCAAAGAAACAATACCTCAAAAGAAAATACAATAATGATCAAGCCATAATGTCTTACCCATATACACAGTGAGCTGCAGTAACTATCCACTTGGGAGAAATGATGGAGCCACCACATAAAGCTCCTGTTTTGTACTGTAGACTGACTTGCCATGGCCACATACCTGAGACAGCATTAGTTCCTCCTACTATTCGGCTGGATATGTTGTTATAAGATACACCACAGCCTGTGGAAAATGGAATTTAAATCAATGCAGGTATATAATGAAGGAAGTTATATAAAGAAGGTCGTTTTTTTTTATAACTACCCAGTTAAAATAAAGGCATGGCTACAGGACACTTAGAAAGGAGTTCTCAGTAGGGGAGGATGATAAGAGAAACCTAAGACTGAAGACGTCAAACTCACAGTAAATCAGGGATCTATGCCCCAGGCAATAGTTAGTGTAGGAATATTCCTGTAACAGCTCATTCTAGGGATCTTAGGCAAGAGTATATTATCTAGTTGAGTAATCTGAAAAGGCCTTAGTTAGGACCCACAACAAGGCACAATGCCAGATAGGGACATGAAC
This sequence comes from Xenopus laevis, assembly GCF_017654675.1. Lineage (NCBI taxonomy): Eukaryota > Metazoa > Chordata > Amphibia > Anura > Pipidae > Xenopus > Xenopus laevis. The sequence continues at coordinate 9,954,145 of NC_054373.1, forward strand.
AGGAGAAGAGCTTGATTGTACACTGGAACCATCTCTGGTGGGTATTATAAGGCAAGGTACCTGTGATGTAGATATAATAGAAAACCTGTGGTATGCCAAAGTGAGCATATACTCAATAGAGAAAGCAGGGATAAGTACAGAGAAGCTGGCAACTGCAGGCTAAAGACCTGATGAGCAAACAGGCGGGCCCAGCTAGGAGTAAAGTCTTGATAGTCAGACCAGGGTACAGGAGAGCTCAGAGGAAATGTACGAACATCTACCTATTTAATAATGGAAAATTGACTGTATAACATTTATAGAACTGTGATGTAAATTTGATCCAGCAATTAAAGTTTCTATAGTTAGCAATTGCAAGCTAAAATGTCCTTTGTTTTATCACTGACAAGAAATAAGAGTTAATCCTGTACCTGAGTCTGCGTGACTCTAGTTATTCCACCACTGTACCGTGTACTAATGTTTTAGTTATAATGTATGTTCCCTTTATTGTTCTGACAAGAAACAAGAGCTGTTAATGATTGACACATCAAATAAAAGATATACCATGACTTGGATGAATGAAAACTTTCATAGAGAGATTGACATATACTATTATAAGTAAGTAACACCTAGGGGCATATTTATTAAGGGTCGAATTTCGAATTTGAAAAACTTTGAAATTTGAATTCAGAAAGACCAACCGAAATTAAGTCAAAGGTTTTTTTTTTGGCCGAATAGGTCAGTTTTCGATCAAATAGGTTCGTATTCAGCCAAATTCGAATTGTTACGAATCAAAGTAATAGTGTATTCGATCAAATTCGAATTTACGTTTTTCCCAAAAAAAACTTTTATTTTTCAAAGTCCACCAATTGACTCCAAGTAGGTTTTAGGACAGCGATCCCCAACCAGCATCATGTTGCTCACCAACCTCATGGATGATGCTCTTAGTGGCCTCAAAGCAGGTGCTCATTTTTGAATTCCAGGCTTAGAGGCAAGTTTTAATTGCATAAAAACTAAGTATAGTGTCAAGCAGAGTATCCTGTAGGCTGCCAGTCCACATAAGGGTTACCAAATAGCCAATCACAGCCCTTATTTGGCACAGCAAGGGACTTTTTCATGCTTCTGTTGCTCCCCAAATCCTTTTACATTTGAATGTGGCTCACGGGTAAAAAAGGTTGGGGACCCCTGTTTTAGGAGGTCCCCCATAGGCTAAAACAGCAATTTGGCAGGTTTTAGATGGCGAATGGTTGGTTGCATTTTTAAAGAGACAGTATGATAAATTTCGATATTCGAATTTTCAAAAAAATTTTTAAATTCTTATCAAATTTGGACTATTCCCTGGTCGAGGTACACAAAAATAGCTCGAATTTTTTTTTAATTCGAAAATTCACCTCGACCTTTGATAAATCTGCCCCCTACTGTTATCTGTAGCTTTTTTGACAAAATGCTTCTATGGAACAGTCACACTATTGTAGGACATGGTATTGTCTTCAATCAATTCCAATATCTGAATTTGCATATGCAAATTAGGATTCAGATTCGGTTCGGCCGGGCAGAAGGATTCGGCCGAATCTGAATCCTGCTGAAAAAGGCCGAATCCTGGCCATATCCTGAACCGAATCCTGGATTCGGTGCATCCCTATTTTATGTGCATTATAATACAACATTTCTTTAATTTCTTTAAATTACATTTTTTTTGTTGCTGGGTTTAGTAACCCTGACAGAAAGATGCAGAATAGGAACAAGGCAACCTTCCCTTTCAGCTATAAAAAAAACTTTTACTACAAAAATAACATTTTTCATGTCAATGGCCATATTGTAACACTTACTTATACAATGTAAAGAGACCACATATCCCGATGAACAGGAAGAACTGTGAATAAAAGTACATTTTGGTTAATGTCCATATATACATATAATGTGGCACAGTGACTGGGAAAACTCTAGAGGGAATGTATATATCTCCAAGAATGCTCTATGAGACTCAGCAGTTGAGAAGAATAAAAGAGGGTGTGAGTAGTGAGCCACCACATAGAGTAAAGGGGTGTTGCTGGAGGGGACCCTCTGCCCAAGTACCAGTTTCTCAAAAGAAATCCACTAATTGCGAAATCCAGATATTCGCAGCATATACAATACATGCATGGCAAAAAAATGTGAGCATCACTAGCTTGACCATCCTTATCTTCTGCTTCGCATTCCCTGACCAGCCCATGCCCACTTTACTGAAGCATCTGGCTGAAGTGATATTATTTCGCTCTAAAATAGTGGTTCTAACTGGTAAGAGGAATGATCAGTTTGTTTTTCATTTGCTATATTAAATTAGTGAATTTTGGAAAAAAATATTGCTGCATAAAGTGATTGTACAGGTATGGGACCTGTTATCCAGAATGCTCAGGACCTGGGGCTTTCCAAATAACGGATCTTTCCGTATTTTGGATCTTCATACCTTGATTCTACTAGAAAATCATGTAAACATTAAATAAACTTAATAGGCTGGTTTTGCTTCCAATAAAGATTAATTATATCTTAGTTGGAATCAAGTACAAGCTACTGTTTTATTACTGCAGAGAAAAGGATTTTTTTTTAATTTGGATTATTTGGATACAATAGAATTTATGGGAGACTACGTTTCCATAATTTGGAGCTTTCTGCATAACGGGTTTCCGGATAACGGGTCCCATTCCTGTATATACTATATAGTTCTCCTTTTCCTTTGCAATTGCACTGGGTGACATTTCAATGACTTCCTACAATAAATATAGATAGCAATTTGAATGTCATAGCAATTGGCAAAGGAAGTTAAGAACTTTGTTGCACAGTATCTTGATTTTAACTGATTTTAACTGGTATCAAATAGTTTGTCGTAAATTATGTTATCAGTTGTGAGTGGCAGATTAGTATGTGTAAATTGTATAACATGTGACAACTTAGTAGTAGTCGATTTCTGATGATGAGGTGTATACGTCATTTTCAAGTTGGCCTGTTTTCCCGCCAACCAGGGTATTTAATGCGTGTGTATTATGTATTGTGTACTTTGAAAAAGGCCTCGGAGGAGGCCGAAACGTCAGCCCTTTACAATAAAAACTTTTATTCATTTTTAAGACCTGTGAGTGCGGATCTTGCTTGTACGTTGGAAATTTCGTTTTTGATACTGCACCCAGGCAACTATAACCTGCTGTCGAGAGTGCCGGCTCTTGGATTGACTATATATATATATATATATATATATATATATATATACCGATACATAGTACAGAAGCATAGTTTGGTGCAGATATACAGATAGTGGTTTCTTTTATTTACTACTACAACTGATACTAATTAGGAAATTATTATCTGAAAAGCTGCATGTGACATCAATACAATTAAGAAAGCAAGAAACTGATTACTTGCTATGGGTTAAAAGACCTGGAATAAAAACAGTGCATTTTGTTATATTACCCATTTACATTATGCATGAGGGCTATTGTTATAATATGAGCAAAGTTTGCTTACGGTCTAGTAACCCAAGGCTCACCAATGAGATATTTTCTTTTAAACAGCTGGTCAGGAAATACTACATCCCACCAACCATGAATTGTATGGGATTATTTGTATAGGTAAGGGATCCCCTCTTCTATAGAGTCTATTTTAATAATTTCCTTTTTCTCTGTACTAATAAAACAGTACTGTGTACTTGATGATAACTAACCTGCATGAATTATTGGGAACAAAGTAATCCTACTGGATTTACTTAAAGGGATACTGTCATGGGAAAAATGTTTTTTTCAAAATGAATCAGTTAATAGTGCTGCTCCAGCAGAATTCTGCACTGAAATCCATTTCTCAAAAGAGCAAACAGATTTTTTTATATTTAATTTTGAAATCTGACATGGAGCTAGACATATTGTCAATTTCCCAGCTGCCCCAAGTCATGTGACTTGTGCTCTGATAAACTTCAATCACTGTTTACTGCTGTACAGCAAGTTGGAGTGATATCACCACCTCCCTTTCCCCCCCAGCAGCCAAACAACAGAACAATGGGAAGGTAACCAGATAACAGCTCCCTAACACAAGATAACAGCTGCCTGGTAGATATAAGAACAACACTCAATAGTAAAAACCCATGTCCCACTGAGACACATTCAGTTACATTGAGAAGGAAAAACAGCAGCCTGCCAGAAAGCATTTCTCTCCTAAAGTGCAGGCACAAGTCACATGACCAGGGGCAGCTGGGAAATTGACAACATGTCTAGCCCCATGTCAAATTTCAAAATTGAATATAAAAAAATCTGCTTGCTCTTTTGAAAAATGGATGTCAGTGCAGAATTCTGCTGGAGTAGCACTATTAACTGATGCGTTTCGAAAAAAACTTGTTTTCCGATGACAGGATCCCTTTAATGATTCAATAGTTTTTAGTATGCTGAGCCAAATTACAGAAAAAAACTCTTATCCCGAAAATTCACGGCCCCAAGCATTCTAGATAATTGATCCAAAAAATACGCAGGCACACATTTTGCATCTCTTATTACACTGATGAGAAATAAACATTACAATCATACCTGTTCTGAACACTTGTATAGAACCTACTGGTCCAAGATCCAGAGTCTAACTTGAAATACCCATTAGGGGAATAGATGGATGGCAAAATATCATATCTGCTATAGCTGCTCCTGAATAAAAGACAAAACATGTTTGTGTGAATTAATGGAACAGTGGCAGATATATTATAGATTAGTATAATGAATGGAATATGTCACAGAAAATATGAAATGGAAGGCATACATATAAATAAAGGAAAATATACTCTATTTAGTAAAGTTACATTCTTTACTTGTCTGTAAATGTACAGTAAAATATCACAATACACTATTTAGCCAAACATAGGTGTATACCTGCTTGTACAACATCTCATTCCAAAACCTAGGCTATTAATATGTGCCCCTTTGTAACTATAACTTGAAAAATAGACTTGAAAAATAGAAAGAGGGTCAACTTTGTGGCCATGTCCCTAAACACCATACCCATGTTACCAAAACATGACCCATAATTGCTACAGAAAATGGACATGTTAGTATAAACACTAAATTAATTTGATAACAGCCATAATAATCCCAGATGTGCCAATATAATTACTACATAAAATAGATAATCAATATATTAACGGGATTGTAAACCCAACCATAACGATGTCCCACTGCAAAAAGTTTGGTTGAGCAATTTAGGGGCACATTTACTAAGGGTATAATATCGAGGATTAATTAACCGTCGATTTTCGACCATCGAAGTAAAATCCTTCGACTTCGAATATCGAAGTCGAAGGATTTACCGCAATTCGTTTGATGGAACGATCAAAGGAAAAATCATTTGATCGAACGATTAAATCCTTCGAATCAAACGATTCGAAAGATTTTAATCCATCGATCGAACGATTTTCCTTCGATCAGAAATTACTTAGAAAGCCTATGGGGAAGGTCCCCATAGGCTAACATTGGTGCTCGGTAGGTTTTAGCTGGCGAAGAAGCTAGTCGAAGTTTTTTTTAAAGAGACAGTACTTTGACTATCGAATGGTCGAATAGTCGAACGATTTTTAGTTCGAATCGTTCGATTCGAAGGCCGAAGTAGCCAATTCGATGGTCGAAGTAGCCAAAAAAATACTTTGAAATTCGAAGTATTTTTCATTCTAATCCTTCACTCGAGCTAAATTAATGTGCCCCTTAGTGTAGCAGAGTTTACTACCCATTTAAAAATCCAAGATGGCCATGCATTCCACAGTGGAACGCCCATCCATCTTTGATTTTTTTTTAGAGGATCAGGGAGCAGAGAAGAACAGAGGAGGCAATGTGGGACATTTAAAGAATCATCCAGGACAACAGGATATGGAAGGAAGATCAGGACTGTGCTGCGAAAAGTGGATGGTATAGCCATAACTAAATATCAATAAGCACCATTATGTTACTTATGTATAAGGCTATATTACATGCTATTATTGGCCCTTGTATAAAATTCATACTGTATAAATATATAAATGTAAAAGAAGACTGGCAACAGTGGGAATTTTGCTAGAAAAAACGTATTATTGTATGCATTACCAACTTGGGACCATTGGGACCTTTTTGCCTTGAAAAATGTCCCAATGGGGACCTTTCTGTGTGTAAATATTTGATGTGAGGTACACAGTAATGGTGGATGCAAGCCAGTCCCATTGTGGCATGTCAAACTGTTGCTTCACTTTCCCACCCCTCTCTCATGAATACATTGTTGCCAAACACAGGTTGTGCTGTATTCATAAGGGCAACCTCACTTCTTTATGCTTCAAATTGGAGCGACCGGCAGACCTGGCTGATTGCACATGGTTTTGCATTTTTCACCTTGCCTTGCACATAAATAACCCCTATAGAATTGACATCAGTGATATATTTACCCGTTGTATCCAAAGTCCTGGCAGGCAAACCTCCCAAAGTCATCAGTCCAGTTATTACTGCACACGGGCAGCCATGCTGACTTTAATGTAGAATAGACCTGCAGTTGGAAGTCTGCTCCATATAATCTCACTGGAAGAGAAATTAGATTTGTTCCTTAGAGAATATCCTGCAATTCTGCATCTAATATGCTCCACTAAATCAGACAGCACCAAAGCAGATTATTATACAGATTTCAGGAAGAATCTTCCAAGACTCATTTCTTGTGGACTCCATTTAATAGATCTATATGTGTTGATCAGGGTTCCACTGGGAACAAATTTAGCACAGAAGTCTGTTTATTTTAGTTGTGTGGATCCTGGGCTGACCATACTAAGGAGCTGTGATCCAAACAAAATATGGTTGGTTGTTCATAGATATAAAATCAAAGTTTCTCATGAGAGTAAATTTCTGAAAGGTTTCTGAGCCAATCAGAAATATGCATATGTATGGGTACAGTTGGGAATATAATTTTATGTAAGTGATTTCAGAATCATCATTATACAGCTGTGCAACTATCTACAATACGTTCTGTCTCTGGGCCCGAGCATGGGGTATCATTTTAAATAAACTGCCTTGCACCCTTCAGAGTCTGATTCTACACTGGTTAGAACCTAGACCAATTAAGATGCTTCTTAAAATACAGGCACCTAATAAAATCCCATAAATGTGATTTCTTTATTCTATGCATACACTGTGTCACGATCGTTGCCCGGAGCAGTCCCAGGAGCTCCGGGTGGCGTGTCCTCCTCCGCCGGCATCGCTCCCAAAATGGCGGCGCCCATGGCCGCCACGTGGGTAGCGGCGCCGGCGCAATGACCTCAGTGCGGCGCAGGAACACCAGCGCATTGACGCCAGCGTATCGAGTGACGTCACTATGGTGCCAAAATTTGTGTATTTAAGGGCGCCCAGGACGCCAGAATGGCGCCCAAGAATAGGTTCTGCTACCCTGAACCTGGGTTCCTGTTTTCCTGCCTGTATCTAGATTCCTGCTCCTGCCTTGGTTTTGACCCTCTGCCTGAACTCGTTATTTGATCTAGATCTGCCTGCCACTGAACTCTTGCCTGGACTCTGACCATCCTCTTGCTTAACCCTTTGGATACCACGACCTTGCTCCATCAAGAGGGCTTCCTCCTTGATCCTGACTACTTCCCTGGTGGGAGCTCCAGGCTCCCTGACACACTGTTCATGGCCAGTTTGGACCACTCCTAATACTAATATGTATATTTTAGCAGCAAGCAGTTAGGGAATGGTGGTCAATAGTGGTAATCAGGGGCTCAAGTTCTCACAACACTTCCAGAACTGCTCCTCCCACCTGCCTGAAACTACATGCTCCCTGACCTCCCACCCCCTCTGATCAATAAAACAAAACCAAGTATGCACTGGAGGGGGATTGAGGCAGGTGGAGGGGGGTTGTGTTTGGTGTGGGGGGGGGCGTGGAGTTGGTTGAGGGGGAGTAGAGGGGTCAGGAGCCTGGGATGGGTGTGTGTGTGTGGCCCTTGATGGGCCAACCCCTGGGGGTAGTCCAACACTGGTTAACCCTATTTCCTCTGAAGAAGAAGCATGTCTAGCATATCTAATTTAAATTATTGTATTTCTTAATTTTATTTCTTTATTTTCTTAAATTTGAAAATGGATGTTTTCTTTCAAAATCAAAATCTTAATAAAATATAAAAAAGAAAAGAAGGATTTACTAAGCACTGAAAAGTAATCCTGCTGCTGTTAATCGAGGCCTGGACCCATTGGTTCTTCCCTTTTTTCAAATGTTTTTTTCTTCATAATTATTTGATTCATCGCTTTTCAGAAATTGCAAGCATTTAATTTTTTCAATTATTTTCAGGTAGCTGATCTACAACTAGACCTGGGTAAGACTTGCCTATCACTACTCACCACAGGACATTTCATCTTCTCCATTGGGACAGTCGGACACTCCATCACACCACTGGGAAGACAGGACACAGCTTATGGATGAACCACATTTCTTTTCACAATAATCTGTTGTTGTTGTTGAAACATAAAAATATAACAAGATATAAATCAAATATTTACACTCTAATCAAAAACCCGTCTTGAGTAAGATAATGTTAAGAAAATGCCTCCATGCCATTGGCCTTCACTGTAAGAAGCACAATTTATTAGCTCTAAAACCATGGTTTCCAGGCCTTCGGTGTTCAAGCCTCCATATTTGGTCTCATATTTCTGTGACACTTTTCATGGTAATAGTACAGGTATGGTATCCCTTATCTGGAAAACAGTTCTCCATAAAGATCCAAATTACGGGAAGGCATATCATATAGACTCCATTTTATTTAAGAAATTCACATTTTTAAGCATTATTTCCTTTTTCTCTGTTATAATAAAAGAGTAATTTGTACTTGATCCCAGTTAACATATAGTTAATCCTTATTGGAAGCAAAACCAACCTATCAGGTTTATTTAGGGGGTTATTTATCAAAACCTGAATTTTGCTGGTGTTTTAAATAAAAAAGTCAGACCAAACTAGAATCCATGATTTGCCCTTATTTATTAAAAAAAAAACTTGAAAAAAATCAGATCGGGAAAAAGCTTAACTTTTTTTGGATTGTCGCAATAAAACTGCAACTTATTCAGTTTATTATGCGAAAAATCTAAATTTTTCGGATTTGATGACTGAAAAGTCCAAATTTATTGTTAAATTGGCGGGAAAGCCCCAAATGTTCAGATTATCATATGAAACCCATTGCAGACAATAATATCTTCAAATTGTAAATAGGACCTCTGCCATTGACTTCTACAGGACCTTGACAGATTGAAGATGGAGTATTTTCAGATTCTGACTTTTTGCAGCCTCGTGGTATAATAAATCTCGAACAATTTTTTTTTTCCACTACAAATTCGGATTTCATATTAAAATTAAAACTCAAATGTTTGGAGTTTTTAGCATTCACATTTTAATAAATAACCACCTATAATGTTTAAATGATTTTCTAGTAGACTTAATGTATGGAGACATAGGCATCAGAACCCAGGGGGCCACAGGGGCTATAGCCCCCCCAAAAAAAATTCTCTCCCAATTTTTTTTCTCTAAGAATTTAACTTACAGCAGAGTGACCAGCATTTTTACCTATTCACGCCAAAAACCGCCGCAATTTTCTTGCCTTTTGAGTGAGAAGAAGCCAATAGCTAGCATGATTTAAACCAACCAATCGCGTTCAGCCTTTACACGCGTTTTACATAAAATGCTTTTCCAGATACCACTCGCCACACCCTGCTGCTTCCTTGGAGAGTGTCTTCTGTGCGGCACTAGTGGAGGTAAGCATTTCCAACATTTTCACAACTGCATAGCAGTTATTTGTGTCCCTGTCTGTTTTTTAAACATTGGGAGGTACATATATGCTTGTGGAAGAAGGCAGCTATCGACCACAGCTCCTTCCCTGCCTCTTCTCCAGTAGCTCAATGAATTGAGAGTGCTTGTGGGTCAGGACCTGTGAGCTCAGGGAAGTGAGCAGAAGGGGGTTTCTTTTTATTTTTAAAAAAAAAATTGATTTATTTTTTTACTAGAAAATTTTGATATTTCAATTTGGTAATTTTAATAGATATGCGTCATAAAATAGTGGCTAAAGGGGAAGTTCTTAAAATAAATCAGCTTTTTTTCTGTCAGCAATGTATATAACTGGATTTGACATACTGGCACATACAGAGATTCTCCTTTGCTTTTTAGCATGCATATGCATCACTCAAGATTAATTGCGAGGTAGAGGCTGCTAGGGTGTGGCCCTAAAGCGGGTTTGGCATAAAGAAAGTGGGCATGGCATAAACAAAGTTGGTGTGGTCAATTTTTGCTGCTGTGTTTTGCTCCTCCTTTTGGGACCCCCCAAACAAAACCATCTTCTGCTGCCTATGTATGGAGAACCAAATTATGAAAAGATCCATTTCTGAAAACCCCAGGTCCCGAGCATTCTGGATAACAGGTCCCATACCTGTACTAACATAATGTTTTAATCTCACCACATATCTATTGGGTTATTTATTAAAGTCAGATTTTTTTTCTCATTGGCCTTTTAATGGGGGGGGGGAAATTTTGGGAAAAAAACTTAATTTTTTCAGGATTTATTAAACCTTGAGGCTGTTAAAAGTACAAATAAAAAAGTACTCCAACTCAGACCTTCCGAGTTCAGTGTAGAAGTCAGTGGGAGATGTCACAAAGATATCCTGATCTGCACTGGGTTTCGTGCAATAATCTGAAGATTTTGTGGTTTTCACGCATCAAATTAGAAAAAGTCACATCTGAAAAATTCGTACAATTTACATTTTTTTTCCACGATTTTATTGAGTTTTTTCCCGCACAAGAAATTTTTGGGAAAATGTATTAATAAATAAGGGGAAAAAATCTGAATTTTTCAGATTTTGATAAATAATTACCTTAATGTTGGTCCATGCAAAGTGTGCTTTCCACTCTGTACTGTTTTTGGGGGAGGAAATAATATCTTGATATAATGTTCATGCATAAGGGAAAAAAACATATTGAAACTATTGGAGGCAATTGAACTAATTTAATATTTAGGGGGTTATTTATTATGCTCCGAATATCTGAAATTCGAATAATTCGTTTTCGGACTAAAAAAATATGAGGAATTTTTCAGAATTTATTAAAACCTGATGGTCTAAAAAGTCAGACTCCGAAAATCCGGCATCTCAAAGCTCTCGAGGTCCTGTATAAGTCAATGGGGAAGGTCTCAGTGTCTGCACTGATGTCCGTACCGATATCGAATCATTTCGGGGAAAACTCCGAAAAATATGTAGTATTTGCGGAAAAGTACGAAAAATTCGGGAAAAGCACAGAAGTTATCGGATTTTTGCCCGACCCGATTTTTTCGGCCTTTCTTAATGATAAATAAGGTCCATTTGGGCAGTCAGAGTTGATCGGATTTTTATGTTAGAATTAGAAATACTTAGAAGAATTTGGACCTTGATAAATAGCCCCCTTAATCTCACCACAGATCTGACACGTAGAGTGTGGCTTCTACTCGATAGTGTTTTTGGGGGAGGAGGATAGGAGAATGCTTTCTGCCATACAGTAAATACTATTCATGAATCATTACCACAATTCATCTCATCATCTCCATAAGGACAGTCGGCTGTACCATCACACATCTGGTAGGGAAAGATGCATCTGTAAGTGTTGGGGCTATATTCACAAAATATTTGGCAGGTTGGGTAGGTTATGGTTTTTGTCACTGTAAGTACAGAAACAAAACATTTTACAACATTTATCAAAAAACGATTTTTATTACAACAATAAAATGATAAGTGTTGATCCCTTTATAATATTAGCCCATTTAATCTTATGTGACGTCACTCACGTCTGGCATTTTCTGCACAGCTCCAGTGGAAAAAATGTACGTAAGCTGTTTTATGAGGCAGGCTTTATGCCATACAGTAAATCCTATTCATTAATCATTTCTTACCGCAATTCATCTCATCATCTCCAAAAAGGCAGTCTCGTACCCCATTACACATCTGGTAGGCATAGATGCACGTGTGAGAGTACATGAAATTCCAACAATATATTTGGCAGGTTGGTGCAGTTGTGACTGTAAATACATAAACAAACCACGTTATAACATTTATCAAAAAACAATTTTGAAATCATGATCAGTACTACAATAGACTTCATAAAATGAGTTCTCCGCTGTCTCTTTTTAAATAACAGAGCTATTTCATTGGCTTTTTTTACTGGTTTTTACTGGTTAGTGGCTGCAGGAAGGCAGATTGTCCAGAAGCTTTCATTCAAGCTATCATTCATGAAGGAACATGGCTGTTTTCAAATCACAATTAATTCAATTGTTTTATATTTTCTAAGTTTGAATAATAAAATTAGGGTTTTGAATTTGTTCAGAATTTGGCCAAATATCTTGTTGTTGGATTGGATTTTGGCCAAATCAAAAATGAGAGATTCGGCGTGTTCCTACACACAACAGAGTGTAGCAGTGAGCCAAGATCAGAGTGCCAGAACAGGGCTTTAGTTTCTTAGTGAGCAGCCAGACAGGATTGTGATTGGTTAGCCTGCATGCATGTTTAATGGCAAACAGGCAATGACAAGAGCAAGCGGCAGTCCAAAGCTCATGTAAGTAACATCCGTCAAGAGCAGACTACTGTCGGCTTTTTAGAGACAAGGATCTTAATTTTGAGGCTTTTGGCCGGTACAAAAGCACTAAACACATGTTTCAACATTTCTAGCTATATTTTTTAAGTTTTAGTTTCCCTTTAACCCCCTCCCTTTTACTCTATATATTCTATACTTCTGTGATCCAAAAAATCAGCTATTTGAGCTTGAGCTAATTGAATGAATGTTATATTTTAATCTCACTACAGATCTGACATTGTTACACATAAAGTGTGGTTTCTACTCTACACTGTTTTTTGAGGGACGAGGGTGGGAGAGTGTTTTATGCCATACAGTAAATACTATTCAGGAATCATTCCTTACAGCAATTCATCTCATTCTCCCCATGGGAAGCCTAGATAGCACATCCCCTTACCAAACAAAATAAATGAAACAACGGGACACAGGTAGTTGGTGGGGATAAAGGCCACCGCTGATTAATTAATTAACTCCTTTAACTAATTTCACAGTTAAAATGATCAAGAATTCAAATTCAAATAATTCAAACTTGCCAACACAGTCAATTCATTGTACCAGCCATAAGCTATGCCTCCATGCCAAGGTCAACCACGCCGCCTATTGTAACTTTAAGAGCCGAATTTACGGGTTTTAAACCAGAAATTCGGCTCCGCTAGTGCAAAGAGTGCAATTGCGTTCAATGCACTAGCGATGCTGCCCCCTTTTGACCACTCCGACGCTGATTTTTAAGCACCGAGCCATAGAGGGAGGGCGGCATCTGGGCTGCTGCCTCACCCGAATCCTAATTTGTATATGTAAATGAGGTGAGGGAAGAGAAATCACGTGACTTTTTGTCACAAAACAAGGAACCTTTCCCGCCCCTAATTTACATATGCAAATTAGGATTTGGTTCGGTATTCAGCCGAATCTTTCATGAAGGATTCGGGGATTCGCTGAATCCCAAAAAGTGGATTCGGTGCATCCCAAATTTGTTGTCAGTTACATACCATGTCCTAGGCCTTCTTGTATCTGTGGCTTATAGAGTGTTTAGGACTCTCATTTTACAGGGCTATAAGTTATATCAGCTTCCTTACTAGTCATGGCCTTTTTAACTAGTTAGTATATTATTTTATTCACACAAAAGGAATAACAACATCCACAAATAAGAGTAGAGGATGAAACATCTATTGGCTATGAGGTTCAACAAATAGAAATGACATTTTTATATTTTGAATTGGAGTTGAAATTGATGTTTCTCCCTGTTTTAGGAAACTTAGACCTGTTTTAGGAAACTTAGACCAGGAGATACACATGGCTCAAGATTTAAGGGAGGCCCCAACCATTTTTACCAGTGGGCCACATTCATATGTAAAAAGGGTTGGGGAGTAACACGAGCATGAAAAAGTTCCTGGGGTGCCAAATAATGGTGGTGATTGGCTATTTGGTAGCCCCTATGTGGACTGGCAGCCTACAGGAGACTCTGTTTGGCAGTACATCTGGTTTTTATACAACCAAAGCTTGCCTCCAAGCCTGGAATTCAAAAATAAGCCCCTGCTTTGAGGCCACTGGGAGCAACATTCAAGTAGTTGGTGAGAAACATGTTGCTCATGAGCTACTGGTTGGGAACCACTGGTTTACATAGTTACATAGTTAAATTGGGTTGGAAAAAGACCAAAGTCCATCAAGTTCAACCCCTCCAAATGAAAACCCAGCATCCATACATACACCCCTCTCTACTTTCACATAAATGATATATACCCATACCTATACTAACTATAGAGTTTAGTATCACAATCGCCTTTGATATTATGTCTGTCCAATAAATCATCCAAGCCCTTCTTATAGTCATTAACTGAATCAGCCATCAGAAATTGTGTCACTTATGGCAGAGAATGTTCAATGCTTTGGCTCAAGTTCCCCCTTGTGGTAAAATATTTTTTCCGGCCTTTTTGCCACTAATACAATTACATATGTGTATAAAAACACAGAGACTTTACTATCATATATACACAAATACCCATTGACCCCAAACTCTCCCAACCAATGCTTTGAGTGTGAAGTCCCACCATTTGTGTTCCTCTACTTCATTGGATTCACCATTTAAGACCAGAAAGGGTAATTTTCAATCAGAGGTTAATGGGCCCCGTTAGAGTAGGATAAAGTATATATAACAGACCATTTTAAATGCTCTATGTAATTCAGGTATCATGGTAACTGGTAATAAGCAGACAGGAGCTCCAAGGAACGATAATAGCATTTTGTGCAAGAATTAAAGTGGATATAAACTCAGCCATAAGGCCCCCTAGTTTTATGTAAATGTTGCGAAAAATCATAATAATAGATGCAAGAAAATTCACCAATGGGAATTCTACTTCATTATAAATGCAAAAAAACTGACCAATAAGAATGGTAGCACCGTGCCAGCCATCTTGCTTCTATCTTACATACAGAGATAATTATGTAATTTTTTATTTCATTATATGACACTGGGGATAAAGGACAGACTTGTTCAGTGCTGGGAAACTGGGCTTAAAGCTTCCAACTCCAGTTGCAGAAACAAAGAACATGGAGCCAGATTTACACAGATCAGCTGAGATTCTCATTGGAGGATTTTTTGCATTTTAAAGCAGTTGCTGGCTGTGGAGATTTGGGATTATTTTGCAATTTATACAAACATGATGTGGCTGGACTACAGCTCCCAGCATGCCCCAACCTTCATTATATGTAACATTATTTTGGGATTTGTAGTCCAGCAACAACTGAGTAAAGTTTGGTTGAATAGTAGCAGGGGTTTACGACCCCTTTATGTGGGGAATGGACTTTATTAGCTCTGTGATGCTTGTGTTTTATGAGGCAGGCTTTATGCCATACAGTAAATCCTATTCATTAATCATTTCTTACCGCAATTCATCTCATCATCTCCAAAAAGGCAGTCTCGTACCCCATTACACATCTGGTAGGCATAGATGCACGTGTGAGAGTACATGAAATTCCAACAATATATTTGGCAGGTTGGCGCAGTTGTGACTGTAAATACATAAACAAACCACATTATAACATTTATCAAAAAACATTTTTGAAATTATCATCAGTACTACAATAGACTTCATAAAATGAGTTCTCCGCTGTCTCTTTTTAAATAACAGAGGCATTTCATTGTTTATCGGCTGTGGGAAGGCAGATTGTCCAGAAGCTTTCATTCAAGCTATAATTCATGAAGGAACATGGCTGTTTTCAAATCACAATTGATTCAATTGTTTTATATTTTCTAAGAAATTAGGGTTTTCGATTTTGTTCAGAATTTGGCCAAATGTCTTGTTGTTGGATTGGATTTTGGCCAAATCAAAAATGAGAGATTCGGCGTGTTCCTACACACAACAGAGTGTAGCAGTGAGCCAAGATCAGAGTGCCAGAACAGGGCTTTAGTTTCTTAGTGAGCAGCCAGACAGGATTGTGATTGGTTAGCCTGCATGCATGTTTAATGGCAAACAGGCAATGACAAGAGCAAGCGGCAGTCCAAAGCTCATGTAAGTAACATCCGTCAAGAGCAGACTACTGTCGGCTTTTTAGAGACAAGGATCTTAATTTTGAGGCTTTTGGCCGGTACAAAAGCACTAAACACATGTTTCAACATTTCTAGCTATATTTTTTAAGTTTTAGTTTCCCTTTAACCCCTCCCTTTTACTCTATATATTCTATACTTCTGTGATCCAAAAATGAATGAATGTTATATTTTAATCTCACTACAGATCTGACATTGTTCCACATAGAGTGTGGTTTCTACTCTACACTGTTTTTTGAGGGACGAGGGTGGGAGAGTGTTTTATGCCATACAGTAAATACTATTCAGGAATCATTCCTTACAGCAATTCATCTCATTCTCCCCATGGGAATCCTAGATAACACATCCCCTTACCAAACAAAATAAATGAAACAACGAGACACAGGTAGTTGGTGGGGATAAAGGCCACCGCTGATTAATTAATTAACTCCTTTAACTAATTTCACAGTTAAAATGATCAAGAATTCAAATTCAAATAATTCAAACTTGCCAACACAGTCAATTCATTGCACCAGCCATAAGCTATGCCTGCATGCCAAGGCCAACCACGCCGCCTATTGTAACTTTAACAGCCGAATTTCCGGTTTTTAAACCAGAAATTCGGCTCCGCTAGCGCAAAGAGTGCAATTTCGCTCAATGCACTAGTGATGCTGCCCCCTTTTGACCACTCCGACACTGATTTTTAAGCACCGAGCCGTAGAGGGAGGGCGGCATCTGAGCTGCTGCCTCACCCGAATCCTAATTTACATATGTAAATGAGGTGTGGGAAGAGAACTCACATGACTTTTTGTCACAAAACAAGGAACCTCTACTTCATTATAAATGCAAAAAAACTGACCAATAAGAATGGCAGCACCATGCCAGCCATCTTGCTTCTATCTTACATACAGAGATAATTATGTAATTTTTTATTTCATTATATGACACTGGAATCAAACATGGGGATAAAGGACAGACTTGTTCAGTGCTGGGAAACTGGGCTTAAAGCTTCCAACTCCAGTTGCAGGAACAAAGAACATGGAGCCAGATTTACACAGATCAGCTGGGATTCTCATTGGAGGATTTTTTGCATTTTAAAGCAGTTGCTGGCTGTGGAGATTTGGGATTATTTTGCAATTTTGGTTTAAGAATACAAACATGATGTAGCTGGAGTACAGCTCCCAGCATGCCCCAACCTTCATTATATGTTACATTATTTTGGGATTTTTAGTCCAGCAACAATTGAGTAAAGTTTGGTTGAACAGTAGCAGGGGTTTACGACCCCTTTAAGTGGGGAATGGACTTTATTAGCTCTGTGATGCTTGATTCTCATTATATGCCACATTTGGTAGATTATCATTTGGTAAAGCTTTTTATATGAATGAATTTTGAAGAATAATTGTTAGATAATTCTCTTGTTGAGAGCTGCAACAGTAAACTGGAATGTATATATGTGCAAAAACAGTATTCAGAAATAGTATCGTGAAAACTGAAAGTTCACGAAAAATTTGTGAAATTCGGCTGTTTTCACGAGAAATTAGTGAAATTCGCCCGTTTTCAAGAAAAATTTGTGAAGTTCGGACGTTTTCATGCAAAATCAAGCAATTGGAACCTTTTCACGTAAAAATCGAGCATTTCGAAAGTTTTCACGAAAAAATCGTGAAAATAGGAAATTGCCGCAGGCGAATTTTCACCGGAGAATTTTCGCAGAGATTTGCTAATTTATTCGCTGGCGGCGAACACGGGAATTCGCCACAAAATCGTGCCTGGTGAATTTATTCACCCATCACTATTCGGAAATGTACTTTACAAGGCTTGGCTTAAGCCATTCACATTAATGATTTTCCAAAAATATTTCTTACCACAATCTTTTTCATCAGTTCCTAAAATGCAGTCTTCTATACCATCACATATCTGGTACGGAGAGATACACTTGGAAGAGTAGGTACATTGGATTTCACAGTTTGGGATACGTGTGACTACAAAAAAGAAACCTCTTTATACTGTCTGTTGAAAAAAATGTACTATTTATCATAATAATAAAATATCAGATGATCCACATTAGCAAAGATGTTATAAAGTGTGTAACTTGTGAGAATTTCTCTTATAAATCAATTTATCATTTAACATTATATTATTTGCCTTTAACTATAATGTGTGGACTGCTTCATAGATTAGAGTTAAGATGGCCTTACATGGGTCGATAAAAGCTGCCGACAGACCGAGTCGGCATCTTATTGGCCCGTGTATGGGGCCCCCCGACGGGCTTCCCCGATTGAGATCTGGCCGTAAGTCGGCCAGACCTCAATCGGATGGGACTAAAAATCCTGTCGGATCGCGGCCGCATCTGTTCGTTGATGCGGTCCCGTGATCCGCCCGCCCGCTCCCATTCGTTAGGATCCGATCGTGGGGCCCTAGAGTCCTACGATCGGATCAGCCCGATATTGCCCACCTCAAGGTGGGCATATGGGAGAGAGATCCGCTCGTTTGGCGACATCGCCAAATGAGCGGATCTCTCCGTGTATGGCCACCTTTACATCTCCAGCTTTCCAGGCATCCTCTTAAAGGACATGTAACCCCTACATTCTTCTACCATGTATACCCTTTTTTCACCAGCACCATCACATTTTCCGAAAACAAATAACTTTCATCCGGCAGCCATTTTCCCTCTAACATATTGTTAGTAACATTTACAAACAGGATGTGAGGACTCTGGGATTCAAACCCTGGCCTGTATGGTTTTTATGATGTTTCATATCCTGCTGAGCCGCTGGAAGTGCTTGGAGCTTGCTGCTCACAACTATCCATATAGACTCTTGCTGCCTTTATTTACTCTTTCTCAACCCTCACTCTAATTAAGGTCAGGCGTTAATATTCCGGTCTATATTGGCCTATTTAAGCCAGTCCTCTCCTGCTTCCTAGTGCTGGATAATTAAGTTCACGTTGATGATCTTGCCCCTTGCTGCTGCTGACCCCTTGCTGCTGCTGACCCCTTGCTGCTGCTGTACCCTTGCTGCTGCTGAACCCCTGCAGCTGCTGAACCCTTGCTGCTGCTGAACCCTAGCTACTGTTGAAGCCTTGCTGCTGCTGAACCCTTGCTGCTGCTGAACCCTTGCTGCTGCTGTACCTTTGCTGCTGCTGTACCCTTGCTGCTGCTGCTGAACCCCTGCATCTGCTGAACCCTTGCTGCTGCTGAACCCTTGTTGCTGCTGAACACCTGCAGCTGCTGAACCCTTGCTGCTGCTGAACCCTAGCTGCTGTTGAACCCTTGCAGCTGCTGAACCCTTGCTGCTGCTGAACCCTTGCTGCTGCTGCACCCTTGTTGCTGCTGAACTCTTGCTGCTGAACCCTTGCTCCTGCTGAACCTTTGCTGATGCTGAACCCTTGCTGCTGCTGAACCCTTGCTGCTGCTGATCGCTTGCTGCTGCTGATCGCTTGCTGCTGCTGAACCCTTACTTGCGATTTTTGACCTCTGGATTTGCCTGTTTCCTGAACATTCTCTTTAATTGTACTCAGCCTGCCTCTGACCTTAGCCCATCCCTTGCTGCGAGAGAACTCTGCCTGCCCCAGACCTTTTGCTGGCTTTGGAGAGTTGGGAGAAAGTTTTATTGTGCAATATTGCTTTAAGAATATACCCCTGATGTTGCTGGACTACAGCTCCCAACATGCCTCGACCTTCATTATATGTTACATTATTCTGCGATTTGTAGTCCAGCAACAACTGAGTAATGTTTGGTTGAGCAGTGCAGTGCAGCAGGGTTTACTACCCTTTTATGCTGAGTCCAGGAGAGTAGGTTAGAAGAAAAAATATCTTAATTTTCTGCTGGACTGGAAGGCATGTTTAGTAATCTGAGTTGAGAAGAACTGAGCATGCTCAGTAGCAAACAGCAAAGGTAACATTCCTGAGGGAGGGGACAAGAGGGTTCAGCCGTGACATATAGGAAGTGCTCCTATTTTCACTGATATAGGTAAGAAATATAGCTTGAGAAACTAAAACATGCTCAATTTTATAAAAAAAATATATATTAGATGTCTTAACTGAGCACATTTAATCATCTGTTAGCTCAAAAACTATAAAATAGAGACTCCTAGTTATAGGGACACTTTGCTTATTCCTTCTGTCTGAAGGAATTTCTCTTTTGCTAAGGTTTCCTTGCAGGTAATATATTTATTTGCATGTGGATCTTAATTCATTTATTGTTGTCTCCCAATGTCCAATGAGCAGTGATCTTTGGGAGTTGAGGGAGGTAGAGCATCAGAGGGGAGATCGACGGAGGGGAGGGAGAGTGATGGGGAGGGGGGAGATCGATGGTGAAGGGGAGAGAGCGACAGAGGGAAGGAGAAGGAGGGGAGATTGATGAAGGGGAGGTGACAGAGGGGAGAGTGTCAGAGGGGAGAGCGACGGAGGGGAAGGAGAGTGATGGAGGGGAGGGACGGGGGAGCGATGGGGAAGTGGAAAGCGACGGAGGGGAGAGCATCAGAGGGGAGGTGAAGGAGGGGAGAGCGATGGAGGGGAGAGTGATGGAGGGTTAGTTGCCTCTTCTTCCTACCCCTATTTCCAGCCCTGAGGTGGGGTTTAGACTCCCTTTAACACTGGGAGACTCTGGAGTTACTGCCACCTTTAAGACAACAGTATCTTTATGGTTCCAACAGAAACAAGCATCATACACACAGCAGAACTGCACCTAAATAATCACATGCAAACATCATGTATGCCAAGCACCATAAGCGACACTATCTGGACTCAAAATCCAAAAATAATGTTGGAATTCTGACAAAAGCAGATACATTGTGAAAAATACACAAAATACATTTTTTCTCTCACCAAAATACCACGTAAGTACTGCAACCCAAACTAGTACCGCTATGATGGAAACAGTCCCGATTGAAATTAAAATCTTTGTTCCTAAAGTAAAACAAAAATGAATATCACTAATGGCAAGAAAGGAAAGGAACGCATAAGCATCAACCCAAAACCCAAAGAGAAAGTACAAAGTCTTTGCAATAATGCCCTGTCAGCAAAAAACCTTAGACACTTTTATGCAATATTTTACATTGTCCATTTTAGTACATGCTATACAGCGTACACATCAGTATGCAGCAAAATTGATGGGTGAATCTTTTCCATTTCACTTCACCAAAAGATTTGTGAAATTTGTTCAATGGGGATTTTTTTTGTGGCGACTTTTTCAGCTCACAGTACATTTGAGTCTATGGCATTTTTTGGGGGCAAAACCTGGCAAAAATTTTTACCATCACAGTGCTCTGATGGGAGATGGACACATGCTGCAAAGTAACTTCAATATATAAAATATGGCATTTTTAGCCATATTAATTTTTAGGGTTTAGTTCTCCTTTAAAAATAATTCATTTATTAACAGATGGTAAACTTCAAGATACCAGTCTCTTCCAATTTACAGAGTGTGCTCAGTTGGTAAAGCAAGTGGCAGCAGGACAGTTACATGTAAAGTACTCACAATCTTTCTTTGTTCTTACACCAACTTTCTCAGTGAGTAGTATTGCCTGCCTCATGGTCACCAACTCCACATCCCTAGGTGAAGCCCGCAGAGGTGTATAACTCCAGGATCTACCCAATCCTGAGCCTGACCGCTTGGGTCCCTATGATGGCAGCAGAGGTGCCGCAGAGTACTAACTCCTCACTAAACTCTTCGTTGGTGGCTTAAAGGAAAACAATACCCCTCAAACAATGTAGGTCTCTATAAAAAGATATTGCATAAAACATCTTGTATGTAAAACCCTGCTTCATGTAAATAAACCATTTTCATAACAATAGACTTTTTTAATAGTATGTGCCATTGGGTAATCCTAAATAGAAAACTGCCATTTTAAAAATTAAGGGCCGCCCCCTGGGATTTTAGGATTCACAGTGCACACAAACAAACCATACTTGTTAGGTCACATGAGCCAATTAACAGACAGAGTTGTGTCTTTTGTTTCCACGCTTCTTGCTGTTACAGTTAGAGCTGCAGTATTTCTGGTCAGGTGATCTCTGAGGCAGCACAAAATGTTTCAAGGCAAGAGATGTAAAAGGCCAATATTTGCTTAAATATATATTCCAGTTTGATGAGATTCTTTAATATGCTACTAAATTTGATATAAACTATCTGTTGCTCAAGGATTCAATTTGGGAATATAGTTTTCCTTTAACTGCTCAATAACTTTCCTGAGCCTAACTGTCATAGGGACCTATAAAAGTTTATGTCCTGACACTTACTTCTCCTATACTGAAGTCTACCTCCACCTCAGGCCCTAACAGCAACACCCCACTTCCTCCAGCTAATAGGTGCACTTGAAGAGGCAGAGCACACGTGGGCATCTTTTTTATAATTTCAGAGGACTTCTCCCCACACTCTAGGGAAAAAGGACCCAGCCTTATTGGCCAACTCAATCACTCGGGCTTAGAAAATCCTTACCCTCCTACATTTATATCATATGTATATTTGTTGCTGCAAAACCTTGTGTGTTTTATTTTTCTAGTGGCATTCCCCTTAGGTGTACACCTTAGTGCCCACTAGGTGGAGACAGTGTGTAAACCAGAACCTTTCATAAGCAAAGAAGGCAGGTCTGCGGGTAATAAACCAAGAAAAATTTGTGTGATTCTGTTCAATGAAAGTGTTCCAAGAAACAGGTTCGCTCCTGCCATGAGGCAAGGTGGGAATTTTGCCTGAGGCAGCAGCGAGTTGCCAGTTACAAGCGGCGGCAAAAAGCCACCTCTTGTAACTTTAAAAGCCACTCAGCACAGATAGAAAAACAAACAGAAAACGGTATATATCATATTTTCTTTAGCCCTGCATGAAATCTTAATAAATTACAAATATTTAAATTGCTCCATGAGAAAACCTCTGCTTTACTGTGATAGGGATTTTATCCGTAAAAAATTCACCTACTTAAAGTCATCGATGTTGGCTGGCTTTGTGTTGGAGTTGCTGCTACATGATTTACCCTAGGCACATCAGGATTGTATGTTGGTAGTGCAGGGTAGCCTGGAATGATAACACATTATTTACGAAATAATGGACTCCAATTCAAACCTGCTTCTTATTGGGTAATGCTTGCTTCTTATTGGTTCATTAATTTGACAGTATTATTTCACAGAATTTATGTTTTGTAAAACTGGGTGTACATTTTGTTAATAGAATGAATTCTGTGCTACAGAATCTATATTTTTGTTACAATCATCTATCATTAAAATCTAGCTGGGCATACACTAGTGATTTACACCATTATATGGTATAGTTTGTCCAAGTTTATTTGTACATAATTCATTCTGTAAGTAACTTTACACATCACTAGTGATGGGGGAATTTCTCCCGGTTCGCTTTGCAATTCGCGAATTTCCCACAAAATTCACGAAACGACGAAAAATTTGCGAAAAATTGTGAAATCGGAAAGTTCACAAAAAATTCAGTCATGAAATTCGAATGTTCTCACGCAAAAATCGGGAAATTCTAACAGTTTCACTAAAAAATCATGAAATTCAAACTTTTTCACAAAAGAATCGCGAAATTCGAACATTTTCACGAAAAAATTGTGAAAATCGGAATTGACGAATTTTCACAGGCAAATTTTTGCGGGAGATTCCCAAATGTATTTGCCGGCGGCGAAACATGGAAATTTGCTGTGAATTTGTGCCAGGCGAATTTATTCGCCCATCACTACACATCACTGGTTCTATCACATGGGTGTCCTAAATTTGTGTGACTGAATGCTTGTTAAGATTTACAGAATGGAGTTTGTACTATAATGATATTATTTTATGCACAAACTTAATTGTGTTCTCATACTTAACTAATAATATGTATTTTGTATGTTTTACCAATGGATATGCCCACAATTACATGTGTACCCTGAGAAACTTCCATTTTGGGTACTGGGGATATTTCTGTGTATAGAATGTATTTTTGTAGACAAAACATAATGGGGACAAACAGTACCCCATAAAAAATCATTTGGTTTGCTAACCTTTTATTACTAAAACACACTTACGTGGAATTGTTTGTTGTGTTACAGACTGCTACATTAAAAAGGAAAAAAAAAATAAACAAAAATCAGTTTTAAAACATTATAAGATGTGCTACCCTATTTGACATACATATTAAAGCCTATGTAGTTATGTTGGAAAATGTTTTTTTTCCAGTGTTATAACTGGGAAACAAAGCAAATATTTTTATGAGTTTTCTATCTTCCTTAGAAAACACGATTTATTAGCTGGGTGGCTGGTTGATAAGCACTAAAAATTAATATTTTAAACAAGGAAAGCATTTTTTTTTAGCTTTATCGAAATCACGGATGCTCACAACATGAATATTCAGATATATGGGGGCAGATTTATCAAGGGTCGAAGTGAATTCGAAGGAATTTTCGAGGTTAAAAAAATTGGAAATTCGAAGTAATTTTTTGGATACTGCAAGCATCGAATAGGATACTACGACTTTGACTTTGACTTCGAATTCGATTAGAAGTAAAATCGTTTGAATATTCGACCATTCGATAATCTAAGTACTGTCTCTTTAAAAAAACTTTGACTTCAATACTTCGCCTTCTAGAGCATTTTTTTACGTTTTTGGAATTTGAAGTAAAATCGTTCGATCAATCGCTGAAATCCTTAGAATCGTTCATTTCGAAGGATTTAATTGCTCAATTGAATGATTTTACAGTACTTCGACCGCAGGATACCCAAATTCGATGAAAAAAACTTCGACTTCGATATTCGAAGTTGTAGTATTTCAATTCGTTGGTCAAATTTTCAAGTATTTTTAACTTTAAAATTCGACCCTTGATAAATATGCCACATGGAGATGCCAATATCTTTAATAATGGAAAATACTCCATCTCCAAGCTGTCGGGTCCTGTAGAAGTCAAAGGCAAAGGTCCCATTTCAAATATGAAGATATCTTGGTTTGCACTGAATTTCACTAAAAATCCAATTTTTCAAGTGATTTCATGAAAAATTTGAGCGTGAAACCTGTGGGGTATTTTTTTTAGCAAAACCGATTTTATCAAGTTTTATCAATGATAAATAAGGTCAAATCTTGGATATTAGTTTGGTCGGATTTTTTTTATTAAAAAGCAGGAAAAATCAGATTTTGATAAATAACCCCCTTAGAATCACAAAGCCAATTGGTTATCCCTAAATAATTTAGTAAAATAATTTATTGTTATCAATGAGTAAAAATGAATTTACTGCCACTTTAACAGGCAGCCATAATAGAGATTTACCAGGGGATGAACAGGTTCCCTCTTAGGAAAGAGCGGGTGGATTCTAGCAGCGGACTTTATTAGTGATATCATTGGAGAGAGGAGGGAGTATGAAAAACTAGTCAGCAAGAGATTGGATGAGGGCATGAATTAGCATTTAAGCAGTTGTTTGTGAAATAAAGAGGTGTATATTGGCAATAATAATAATAACAATAATAAGGAAAAATGTCAGGTTTGGCAGTGGCATACTGTAAGGGCTTGAAAAGACAGAGACCAATTTTGATGACATTATGGGGCACATTTACTAAGCTCGAGTGAAGGATTCGAAGTAAAAAAACTTTGAATTTCAAAGGTTTTTTTTGGGTACTTCGACCATCGAATAGTCTACTACGACCTTCGACTACGACTTCGATTCTAACTAAAAATCGTTCGACTATTCGACCATCCGACAGTCGAAGTACTGTCTCTTTAAAAAAAACTTTGACTACCTACTTTGCCACTTTAAACCTACCGAGCTTCAATGTTAGCCTATGGGGACCTTCCCCATAAGGTTTCTAAGCTTTTTTTGATCGAAGGAAAATCGTTTGATGGATTAAAATCCTTCGAATCATTCGATTTTTCCTTCGATCGAACTATTTGCGGTAAATCCTTTGACTTTGATATTGGAAGTCGAAGGATTTTACTTCGAGGGTCGAATATCGAGGGTTAATTAACCCTCGATATTCGACCCTTAGTAAATGTGCCCCCTATGAATTCAGTAAAACATTTATAATAAATGTCAAAAAATAAATGTACCTACCATTACTGTTTCATTCACAGCGATGCTCAGACCTTATTTCAAGATAAGAACCTAGAGGGACAACAGAAAACTGCAGCATTATGTATGAAAAATCTTAAAAAGTGAAAAAAAAATCCTTTAAACTTTAATCTCTCATGTTGGGAGTAAGCTTTAAAAATAAGCACTGCAATTGATGTAGTAAAGTAACAGATGAAGCTGTATGTGGCTGTATTAATATTCATTTTGAGTCCTGCACTGGATGTGTGGAAACAGTAATTGAAGAGGCAGGACTAGAGCTTTCAACTTTCACCAGGTTCCAGGCAGGCTGGCTGCACGAGGAAGCTGACAATCATCCCAGAATCGGTGAAATTTACAAGACTTTATTATTCGAAGTGATACAACATCAGAATTGCCTTGATTGTAGGTATTTTGATGCCACTATAGGGATATGTTATAAAACTCTTAGGGGCCCATTCACTAAACTCGAGTGAAGGAATAGAGGATTTTCGAATGGTTTTTTTGGCTACTTCAACCACCAAATTGGCTACTTCGACTACGACTTTCGACTTCGAATCGAACGATTCGATCTAAAAATCGTTTGACTATTCGACCATTCGATAATCTAAGTACTGTCTCTTTAAAAGAAACGTCTACCCCCTAGTTCGCCACCTAAAACCTACTGAGGCCAATGTTAGCCTATGGGGAAGGTCCCCATAGGCTTTCCAAGGTTTTTCTGATTGAAGGATAATACTTCGATCGATGGATTAAGATCCTTCGAATCGTTCGATTCGAAGGATTTAATCGTTCGATCGAACGATTATTCCTTCGATCGTTCGATCGAAGGAATTTCGCAAAATCCTTCGACTTCGATATTCGAAGTCGAAGTATTTTAATTCGGCAGTCGAATATCGAGGGTTAATTAACCCTCGATATTCGACCCTAGGTAAATGTGCCCCTTAGCGCCTTGACCCTTATACATCTAAGCAAATACCGAGATCCGATGATTTCGGGGATTTTGGGCCAAAATATCTGAAAACTTGTGGTTTTTGCGGGAAAAGTCTGAAAACTCGGAACTTTTCGGGCAAAGGTCCGAAGTTTGCCTGAACCTATTTTTTTTTAATGATAAATAAGGTTCAATCGGGAATTTGGAGTTGCTCGGATTTTTATCTTAGAAATACTGAGATAAATTCGGAGCTTGATAAATAACCCCCTCTATGTTGCTAACATAAACATTATACAGTGCCAGATAACCTTAATATAATTAAACATAGAATATTGAACAGTGTGACTGCATTGCCAAACAAAGGCTGCCCTTCGTAGCAATTTTGTTGTTTTGCGAACATGGAACATGAATTTCAAGGAAAAGTTTCATCACTGTCTGACTTCATACAACATAGGGGAAGATTTAGAAAACAGATTAGTGGTATTCCCAGCAAATATGTTGTGTGTTATTAACAATATCCTATGTTAATTTTAATAATTATAATAATTTTTTGTGACAAATTAGTGTTTGATTTTAATGATTAGTTTATTATAAATCAATTAATTTATATTATGTAGACAGTAAAATTCTAAGAATTTTATTTTATGTTCAGCATCTACTCCGTTCTAATTTATGCTATCAACCAAGCAGTGGTTTTAAAGAAAGGCAGAATATGAATAAATGAGAAAGGTAAGTAGAAAATGAACAATAACAATAAAATTGTAGCTTCCCAGAGCAATCGATTTTGGGCGGCTGGGATCAGTGACCCCGATAAACAGGTAGGTAGCGTTGCATATTGCAAACTGGAAAGAGGTAGAAAAGAAAGGCAAATTATTCAACAACTACAATACATGAAGACCAAAAATAGGTAGTGATGGGCGAATTTGCGCCGTTTCACTTCGCCGAAAAATTCGCTGGCGTCTCGTTTTTGACGCCGGCGCCCGTTTTTCTGACGCCGGGGATTTTTTCCAGCGAATTTTTGACGCGTAATTTTTTTTTTGCGCCGGCAAATTTTGCGGTCGTTTCACGAATTTATTCGCTGGCGGCGAATTGCGCAAATTCGCCGCGAATTCGCGCCTGGCGAATACATTCGCCCATCACTAAAAATAGGGCATTCTATGACATACTAAGGAGGTTATTTATCAAATCCAAATACTGTATATCTGCCCTATAAAACTTGTAACCTAAGCTGTATTGTTAACCACAGCACAAAACCTTCAAACTGTTGACTTTTAGGTGGGAAAATGCAGTGATCAGAAGATTTTTGTGTTTTTTGGGTAAAAATATGAAAAATTTGTACAATTTGAATGATTTTTTCCCCGAACTGGAATTTTTCAGGAAAATGTATTGATAAATAAGGGGAAATAACCCGTGTGGAATTGGTCGCAGTATATTTCAGAAAATACTGAGATATATCATTCCTCCTGTCTCTTTAGCTCTACATCCTGAATACAATTGTACTTTTGTATTTTTATTTATTGATTTCTGTATGTCCAATAAATATGCACACAATTATCTCTATATAAATAAAAATATACATAACTAAAGTAAAGTAACAAGTATTGTTTGATCATACCTGGAGCTGATTATTCTCTAGCCGTTCCTTCAGGGCACTGATATTGAGAAGATAAAGAGAGACTGAATACGGAGCATCTGTAGATACTGAGTGCAATAAAGCTGTATTTATTGGAAGTGGCAGGTTCTGGTATGAGGAAAAAAAATCGATGTAAATACATAGAGACAAGTTACAAGACACATTACTAGCTCAAACAAGATTAACTCTAAAGTGCAAGGAGAGGAGAAGCTTTAAAAAGCAACATTTGAAAAAGTCATAAAACAGCAGAATCTATAAAGATTTTTGTCTTATTGTGCTTATACTGTATGTAGGCTCATTAGGGAGGGAGTGGGGTAGGAACAGTGATGTAACAAATAGAGAAGCAAACCCCATACTTTTAGGGGGGTTCTGAGGAAGAGAATATCTGGTTGGGACCCTTTATTCTTTTGGATCCATGTCATACTTACTGTATATGTGTAAGGGGATTAGGGGACTAATGTGTTTTGCAGGGCAGCCCTGGGTGCTCAAGTAACACCCCAGTTATAGAGTAAGGCTAAAGGTATGAGTGCAAGGTGCTGTAAATCTGGGCTAGGGTGCCTAATGCAAAACCTCGTATTTCTAAAATTTCACCCGATATTCTACAATGGATCAGAAATAGTCCCTGTGTTTATATAATGTACAGCCAGATTATCTCAAAACAAATCCATGTTATTGCACGAGCCATATCACTCTAACCAAATTAGTTCAACAAATGGCTGTTACCTGTCTGAGCCAGTCTGAAAATTATTGTGGGATAACTCTGGATACATGTGTATACACTGGGGCCGATTCACAAAGGGTCGAATATCGAGGGTTAATTAACCCTCGATATTCGACTGGGAATTAAAATCCTTCGACTTCGAATATCGAAGTCGAAGGATTTTAGCACAAATAGTGCGATCGAACGATTGAAGGATTTTTCCTTCGATCGAACGATAAAATCCTTTGAATCAAACGATTCGAAGGATTTTAATCCAACGTTCGAAGGAATATCCTTCGATCAAAAAAACTTAGGAAAGCCTATGGGGACCTTCCCCTTAGGCTAACATTGAGTTCGGTAGGTTTTAGATGGCGAACTAGGGGGTCGAAGTTTTTTCTTAAAGAGACAGTACTTCGACTATCGAATGGTCTAATAGTCTAACGATTTTTAGTTTGAATCCTTCAATTCGAAGTCGTAGTCGAAGGTCGAAGTAGCCCATTCGATGGTCGAAGTAGCCCAAAAAACACTTCGAAATTCAAAGTTTTTTTACTTTGAAATTCAAAGTTTTTTTTACTTCGAATCCTTCACTCGAAGTTAGTGAATCGGCCCCACTGTATATAAATTTAGCATCAATCAATCATTAAGTTTAAGTCTATAATATATATATATATATACACCTACATAAAGAATCATAATCACTTTTTTCTCATTGTTTTAGTAATTTATAACTGGAAAATTTACAGAACACTATGATCATATTGGTTTTGTTTTTTATTATTATTATTATTATGGAGATTTTCAAGTTGAATTAATGAATCCAGGAGTACAAGTAGACAGAATTTGATATATCAGTTAAAGTACATAGCAGACAGTCTAAGGGGCATATTTATCAAGGGTCGAATTTCGAAAGTGAAAATACTTTGAAATTCAACCATTTTAGTAGAATTCAAGTCAATGTTTTTTTTGATGGAATAGGTCAGTTTTCAATCAAATTCAAATCATTCGAACCGTATGATTAAATCATTCAATTCGAAGGAGTCAAACGATTTCACAAAAAAAAAACTTTGACTTCTCAAATTTAAGCGAAAGACTCCAGATAGGTTATAAAGGTCCAGTTCGGCAGGTTTAAGGTGACGAATAATCGAAGTCTAAGTTTTTTAAAGAGACAGTACTTTGATTTTCGAATTGTAGAATTTTGCAATTCGAATTCAATTTTTTTCTATTCGAATCGAATTTTGGCCTATTTGATGGTCGAAGTACCCAAAAATTACTTCGAATTTTGACTTTTTTTAATTCGAATTTTTACTTCGACCCTTGATAAATCTGCCCTTAAGTATTCATGATTAGGGATGTAGCGAACGTCGGAAAAAAAGTTCGCGAACATATTCGCGAACTTGCGCAAAAATGCGAGCGGTTCGCGAACGGTTCGCGAACCCCATAGACTTCAATGGGAAGGCGAACTTTAACATCTAGAAAAGACATTTCTGGCCAGAAAAATGATTTTAAAGTTGTTTAAAGGGTGCAACGACCTGGACAGTGGCATGCCAGAGGGGGATCAAGGGCAAAAATGTATCTGAAAAATCTGCCTGTGTGTGCTTGGAAGAGATAGTGTAGGGGGAGAGCTGTTAGTGATTTCAGGGACAGATGATAGTAAGCTTGCTGGCTAGTAATCTGCTTGATACTGCTCTGTATTGGAGGGACAGAAGTCTGCAGGGATTTGAGGGACATTTTAGCTTAGGTAGCTTTGCTGGCTAGTAATCTACTGTTCTCTTTAAACAACTGCCATACGTTGACCTTGTAGGCATTGTTTGCCCAGTTTTTTTGGACGCAGCCACTGAAGCACAGTTGCCAGAAAAAATATGCCATATAAATGCTGAAAATAGTAATTTTTCGCCATACGTTGACCTTGTAGACATTGTTTGCCCAGTTTTTTTGGACGCAGCCACTGAAGCACAGTTGCCAGAAAAATTATGCCATATAAATGCTGAAAATATAAATTTTTTTGGTTGCAGCCACTGAAGCACAGAGGCCAGAAAAATTATGCCATATAAATGCAGAAAATATGCATTTTTTTGGTCGCAGCCACTGAAGCACAGTTGCCAGAAAAAATATGCCATATAAATGCTGAAAATAGTCATTTTTTGCCATATACGTTGAGTCAACGTATGGCAAAAAATTACTATTTTCAGCATTTATATGGCATATTTTTTCTGGCCTCTGTGCTTCAGTGGCTGCGGCCAAAAAAACTGGGCAAACAATGCCTACAAGGTCAACGTATACACTACTACAGCGGTGGATACGGATTACGTAAAATATATGAATGCTGCTTGAAAAAAAGTAACTCAAGTGGTTTTTCTAGAGACGATAATATTATCAATATTTAGACAAAATGTGAACAAGCTCACACAGCTAGATGGCGGGTTGAAGAAAACAGTGTGCAAATAATGCCTACAAGGTCAACGTATACACTACTACAGCGGTGGATACGGATTACGTAAAATATATTATGGCTGCTTGAAAAAAGTCACTCCGGTGTTTTTTCTGGAGACGGTAATATTATGGATATTTAGACAGAATGTGAACAAGGTCACACAGCTAGATGGCGGGTTGAAGAAAACAGTGTGCAAATAATGCCTACAGGGCAAATAATGCCTAAAAGGTCAACTTATACACTACTACAGCGGTAGTAAAATAAAAAAAAGTAAAATAAAAAAAAAATGAATATTAAAAAAAAAAAATTAAAGTTGGTGCTGCTGAACTACTAGGAGCAGCAGATTAGCACACCAGTCCCACTCCCCAACACTGCTAGACTAATAGCACTGGGCTCTTATAGTAGTAGTAGTAGTAGTAGTAAAACAACAAAAAAATAAATAAAAGCAGTCCTTACAAGGACTACTGTTATTGCAGCAGTCAGCAGATGAGATCAGAAGCAGGACAGCTGCCC
The DNA here is from genome assembly GCF_017654675.1 of Xenopus laevis. Classification (NCBI taxonomy): domain Eukaryota; kingdom Metazoa; phylum Chordata; class Amphibia; order Anura; family Pipidae; genus Xenopus; species Xenopus laevis. The sequence continues at coordinate 9,986,422 of NC_054373.1, forward strand.
ACTGCAGCTACATACAGAGCACTGCAGTAGAAGGTAGATTACTAGCCAGCAAAGCTACCTAAGCTTAAATGTCCCTCAAACCCCTGCAGACTTCTGTCCCTCCAATAACAGAGCAGTATCAAAACGATTACTAGCCAGCAAACTTTCAACTGTCCCTGAAATCACTAACAGGCAGCAGCTCTCTCCCTACACTATCTCTTCAGCACACACAGGCAGAGTGAAAAAACGCTGCAGGGCTTCGGTTTTTATAGGGAAGGGGAGTGGTCCAGGGGAGAGCTTCCTGATTGGCTGCCATGTACCTGCTGGTCTGGGGTGAGAGGGCAAAAAAAAGCGCCAACAATGGCGAACCCAAAATGGCGAACGTCGCGCGACGTTCGCGAACTTCCGGCGAGCGCGAACACCCGATGTTCGCGCGAACAAGTTCGCCGGCGAACAGTTCGCGACATCTCTATTCATGATCCCAATGATAGCAAGATTAGTAACAAAATCTTTGGTAACCTATACATTAGTATCTCTCAAATCTCACATCCAAGACAATTAGGGGAGTCTGGTTTTTTCAACAGGATTTGGATTTGGCCGAATCCTTCTGCCCGGGGGAACTGAATCTGAATCCTAATTTGCATATGCAAATTAGGGGTGAGGAGGGAAATCGTGTGACTTTTTGTCACAAAACAAGGAAGTAAAAAATGTTTTCCCCTTCCCACCCCTAATTTGCATATGCAAAATAGGATTCGGATTAGGTTCGGGATTCGGACGAATCTTTTTCGAAGGATTCAGGGCTTCGGCCGAATCCAAAATAGTGGATTCGGTGCATCTAAAGACAATCAATACTCACTGAAGATTTCTTAAACGACTATACCAAATGCAGAAATTTCCCCCAGGAGGCACCAAATTAATCAATTTCTCTAATCTTTGCATTTCTCCTTGTATTTGATATATTTGTATAGTCGTATATAGCAATCAGTTTCCTGTATTATTGTATTATTTAATTATGCTGATATATTTTATCTTTATAGTCCCTGCCCCAGTAATGCTTACAATATAAGGTTCTCTTCACATTGGTCAATTTGATCAGGATCCATTTGTTTACACAGTTTGAGTGGAAATAAACCGTAGTATCCAGAGGAAACCAATGCAAACAACATACAATCTCCTTGCAGGTAGTTCCCTGGCTGGAATAGAACCTTGGACCCCAGGTCTTCAAGAAGTCATCATCCATAACAATAACTATCTGGGATAGCCGGAGACATCACATTTTAATGGTGACCCCCCCACTGTAGTTTTTATAGGGGAGAGCTTTTGAAGACCAACCTCTATTTTTAAGGGCACCATTAAAGGATGGGTAGGTGAGTGGTGGTCTTATGTACTGTAGGCGTTAGTCTTGGAGATAGGATCGTTTGACTACTGAAGATTACTGAAGACTACTTGTGTCAGGCTCCCTCCCTCCACTACTCACAACAAACACAAACTTTGTAGAGATGTCTGTCTTATCACATAGTTTAGAGATAGTTTTATGTAAATGTGACGGTTTCACTGGTGCCATATGATTTTATGGGATATACAGTCATTGGTAATATATTGTCTTGACCAAAGGCAACTTCCTTGTACACTGTGATGAAGAGGAAAAAAACAAGAAACTCTGGGGCATAATTCCACGATGAAAACAAGGTTAGACTAAATTTTTAATACATCCGTTAAAATGTTTCCTAGCAATAAAGAAATGTCCTTTGATTATATCCAAACACAGAGGGAAAACATTTTGAGTGAGAAAATATATATCATAAATGTTGGTGGTTCTGCAACAAAAAAGACACACAGGGGGTAATTTATAAAAACTAGGCAAATTTGCACCTGGGCAGTAATCCATGACAACCAATCAGCTTTCAGTGTTGAAAAAAAATCTAATCACTGATTGGTTGCTATGGGTTAATGCTCAGGCGCAAATTTGCCCAGTGTTTATAAATGACCCTACTAATGTTTGCCGACATTACTAGATTGTAAGCTCTTTTGCACAGGGCCTTACTCCCTTACACTCTTGTACTGGTACTGGTCTTCATGTATGTAACTCTGTATGTTCTATGTATGTAATTTCTTTGTATAAACACGTTTATTTTGGTTACTGCCTGCTCTGCTTTTCTTTTTGCTACAGGAATAACGATTGGCAACAATCGAAAGATGCCTTATATATGGGGGAAGAGATCATGGGGAAATGTTTGAGGGGTTGCTTTGTACGAAATATTGTCATTACAAAATACACAGACATGGAGTTTTTTTTTTGTAATGATTATCTATAATTATTAACAAATGCTGCAGAGACTACTTGGCAAATGGCATTGCCAAGGTGAATTTTTTCTTTTACACTATTAAATTTGAATGTATTCACAACTCGAATGGGAGGTCATTTGTGAAAAAACTTGAATGTCTAATATTTGATAGAAAAGTCCCGACCTGAAAATTCGAATCGAATGTGAATCCCGTTTTTCTCCGGGATAAAAAAACTTGAATGTCAGGAAGGCAATTAACATCTTCAAATGGTTCAATGGACCTCTTCCATTGAGTTGTAAATGATCTTGTTTTTTCTAGGCAACGTTGAGACAGGCTTGGGAAAGGGCATTGGCCCAAAATGTTGTCTAGTTTGTTGGCACAATAAACCACTTTCACAGGATTCAGAGTGCTGCAGCATGTGTTTGTTATATGTCGGTCCCTGGCAGTGGTACCAGCAGTTGGCACCAGGCGCTACAACAAGTGGTGAGTAATAGTTGAGCATCGCCCGCATTTGATTAGAAAGAGGAGGTACGTGCCTGTCGCCCCCAGCTTTTGCGTCCCAGGCACATGCCTACTCTGCCTACCCCTAGTTCTGGCCCTGTTCTCCTTTTGGTAAACTGGTGCTGTTCATTCTTTGCTACTCCAAGTTTTCACTTTCACCCTTTTGTAAATATGCCCCAAAGAGAGAGATACAGTAGTGCTTAAGGAGCCTCTGAGAAGACAGTAAGAAAGGCTATGTTAGGAAGTGTGACAAGGAAGAAGGATCTGTGTGGCCTGGCTGAAAAATAAGGTCTCTGAAATGAACTGTGAGTAAAACGTTGTTGGCAAAGTCCTTTTTTTTTTTGTCTCTTCTCTACAGAAGAAACCCATGTGCCTGTCATTACAAAAGCTTCTCACAGTTTTTATAATCACAGGCACATACACATACATTCTCAACTACACACTCAAGGCACCTGCTCTGCTATGTTATATATATACTGTATATAAACTATACAATAATCTAAACTAGGAGCACCTAGAACTTTCCCTTACAGGACGTGCATCACAAAGTCACGTTATCTTTCTTGGTTCCCCCAATCACAACAAACACAAACTTTATACAGACATTTGTTTTATCACATTACATAGTAAAGAGATAGTTTAATGCAAATGTGATGGTTTGACTGGTGCCTTGTGATTTTACAGGATATGCAGCTCTAGGCATTTGTAGTATATTGATTTGGCTGAAGGCAACTTCCATGTACTCTGTTAGGGAAAAAAGTTACTCTATATGGGGGGGAATAGATAATGGGAAAGTGTTGGAAGGGTTGGCTTTTAGGAAAATTATCATTACAATTTATATATGTATAATATATTAGTGCATCACTTAAACAACACTTTGGTTCTCAAATGATTATTTATAATTGCGATAAAATTAGAACCTGAGCCGTAACTTAAAATAACACACATATATATACCACACCATATACTTCTGAAGCAGGTTTCTCATACTTGAAAAATGGAGATTTTCTCAATTTCAACCACTGCTTCTCCACTAGAGAAAAGTTTAACACGTGAGTAATATAAAAAAAAAAACTTAAGGTAAATGAGGGTTAAGCTGAAACTCAGTCAATGTAATAAACATTTTAATTATCATACAGTCACTGCTACATGTGAGATAAAGAGGAAGCAGAAGGAAAGAAGCAATTCAGGAATGAGATCAGTTGCTTATAAATGTCTTATTTGCCCATTTGTGTTTAACCTTTCTCCTCTATTTCTCGCCTAGTTCTGCTCTACTGTCTTCTTTCTAGTGAATGGCAATACTGCTTGTGTCTATGAATCAGGGCATTTCTGCCTCCGTATGGACAGCTATGTTATAAAAAAGGTTGAACTGCTGGCAATCCTTCTGGAATCCCTAGCTTAATTAATCATTTACCAGCAGGGTAATGTTTAAAGTAGTAGTAAACCTTGATGTACTGCACTACTCAACTAAACTTTACTCAGTTGTTGCTGGACTACAAATCCCAGGATAATATAACATATAATCATGGTTGAGACATGCTGTGAGCTGCAGTTCAGAAACATCAGGGTTTGTTCCTAAAGCAATGTTATGGGCTGGCATAATAGAACAGAAAGCGCCATCTTATAAGGGATCAAAAACTACCCTTATAACTGTGTTACTCCGGGTAGGTGACCAACAATAATGTCCATGGCTAGGTGAGTCCTAGGGGCAAATTCACTAAGATTCGTAGTTGCACCAGACGCAACTTCGCCGCGCTTCGCCGCACTTCGCCAGGCGTAGTTTCACCAGCGCTCCGCAAATTCACTAAAATCTGAAGTTGCGCACAGGGGTAGTGTAAGGTTTCGAAGTTGCGCTAGCGTTGATTCGCTAAGTGAAGCGAAGTTACGCTAGCGAAGGTTAATTTGCATACGGCGCCAAATTCAAATTTCAATGGAGGAACACGTATCTGCACTACAAATGCCTAGAAAACCTTCAAAACATCAAATAAAAATTTTATTTTGCCCTACACATGTGCCCACTGTCTAGGTAAGTTGCCATGAGTCAGGAAATGTAGGGGGAAGGAGGGGAGCCCTAAAAAAAATTTCGATCTTTTTCAGCCTATCACCCATAATGTAGAAAACACGCCAGCGTTTTTTGGGACTTAGAATTAACGCTAGCGTTCGGCGCTTCGGCGCTTAGTGAATTTGCCCCCTAGAGTGAAAGGGGATAGACAATACCACAGGTAAAGGAATGAGTGGCTTAGAAATAGGCCATACTTGTACCCTCCATTTTAAATTATTTCCTTTATCTCTTTAATAAAACAGTACCTTTTACTTGATCCCAACTAAGCTATAATTAATACTTATTAAGGGCAAAACAATCGGGGGCGTGGCCAACTAGTGATGTGATCAGACGCACGCAGCCTTAGCTCCTCTGATTAACAGCTTTATCCGGTCAATATCCTGATATTGTCAGCAGTGAAACTGTCTATAGACTATCGCTAATCGCTGGGAGCAAACCAATGGGCAAAAAAAACTACTTGCGGCAGAATCCTCGGACATCTTCATCACTCTGTGAGGCCTTCTAAAATGGCGGATCCCCATAGGCCTGAGCTACCAAAGGAGCAGCGCACACAACTAGCCCCTTTCCTCACAGATATCTTTAATCAAACCTCACTTACAGAAGCTCTCCCCCCGTCTTTTAAAGACGCCACATTAGTTTTAATTCTAAAGACAGGGAAAAACCCTCAATTACACTCCTCTTATAGGCCCATCTCATTAATTAATTCGGATGCTAAAATATTTGCTAAAGTACTGGCAAAACGGTTAAACCATGTGATAACTTCAATAATAGCTCCTGACCAAGTAGGCTTCATTCCTCATAAAGCAGCAGAACTAAATATTAGAAGGCGATACACCAATCTTGCAATCACTCACGCAAACATGGGTACTAGAGTCATTGCCTTCTTGGATCATGAGTCAAATAGGACTACTTATGGCAAACTTTGAAATTATTTGGATGCCGCAAAAACTTTATAACCTGGATCCAAGCTCTGTATAACCAACCTACTGCCAGAATCCTATCCAATTTAGAGCTTTGTCCCCCTTTTAGACTATTTAGAGGAACTCGCCAGGGGTGCCTCCTGTCATCGGGTCTCTTCGCCCTTGCTATTGAACCACTACCATGTCTAATTAGAGCAACCCATGAGATACAAGGGGACAAATTCACTAGGATGCGAAGTTGCGCCAGGCGCAACTTCGCCTCACTTCGCCAGGTGTAGTTTCGCCAGGGCTCCGCAAATTCACTAAAATCCGAAGTTGCGCACAGGGGTAGCGTAAGGTTGCGAAGTTGCGCTAGCGTTGATTCGCTTTATAAAGCGAAGTTATGCTAGCGAAGGCTAATTTGCATACGGCGCGAAATTCAAATTTCAGTGGAGGAACACGTATCTGCACTACAAATGCCTAGAAAACCTTCAAATCAGCAAATAAAATTTTTATTTTGCCCTACACATGTGCCCACTGTCTAGGTAAGTTGCCATGAGTCAGGAAATGTAGGGGAGAGGAAGGGGAGCCCCAAAACATTTTCGATCTTTTTCAGCCTATCACCCATCATGTAGAAAACACGCCAGCGTTTTTTGGGACTTAGAAAAAAAATTGACTTTTTTTTAAACAATCCCTATCTACTCTATTGCGCTTCACCAGGTCTGAGGTGGCGAAGGAAGTCTAGCGTAAAAGGTAGCGTTCGGTACACTGCGCAAGTTAGTGAATTTGCGTAGTTTCGTCGCTAGCGAAAAACCACCTGGCGTAAGGTTGCGAAGTAACACTATCGAAACTACGCCAGCGTTCGTTAGTGAATTTGCGCAGTAGCGAAAATGCCAAACGCTAGCGAATTAACGCTAGCGTTCGGCGCTTCGCGGCTTAGTGAATTTGCCCCATTGTCTTGAGATAGAGAATCTTAGGGAAAAAATTTCGCTCTTTGCGGATGATACATTTCTTTATCTCAATGACCCAGGTCCATCACTGCATAAGTGTCAGGAACGCCGCCCGGAGCAGTTCCAGGAACTCCGGGCGGCGCATCCGTTCCTACCGGCGTCGCTCCCAAAATGGTGGCGCCCATGGCCGCCACGTGGGTAGCAGCGCCGGTGCAAACACGCCAGCGCATCGACGCCGGCGTCAGGACGCCAATGGCGTCACTATGGCACCATATTCAAACTTAAAAGCGCAACCCAGGCACCAGGATGGCGCCCAAGAATAGGAAACATTTCCTGTGTGTATCCTGGGTTCCCTGTGAGCTGTTATTGTTGAATCTTGTTCCTGATTGTTATCCTGATCCTTGCCTGGACTTTTGATCTTGCTTCTATCTGCCTGCCTTTGAACTCTCGCCTGAACTTCATTATCCGTTTGATTAACCCCTTGGACACCGCGACTTTGATTCCTCCGGAGGGCTTCCTCCTCCATCCTGACTACCTCCCTGGTGGGAGCTCCCGGCTCCCTGACAATAAGGCCCTATCTTTAATCAACAATCATACACAATTTTCAGGCCTTAAAATTAACTGGGCAAAATCATCTATAATGGAGCTAGATCCCTTAGCCCTAACTAATATGGATGCTTCACTTCCCTTGGTTCACGTAGAAACAACAAAGTATCTGGGTATAGTTATACACCCGCAAATAGACAAATTCAAGGAGCTCAATCTAGACCCATTGATGTCACAACTTGTCCATACAATTGATTAATGGCTCAGACTTCCCTTATCCTTAATTGGTAGAATAAACTTATTTAACACGAAATTTCTCCAATGAGGAGTGGCCTAGGAATGGGAGGTTACACCCCTGTTATATAGTATATTGTCCCCCATATTTTGCAATAGATTGTAAATTGTTCCACATATACAGTATACTGTATTCAGGTATAGGACCTGCTATACAGAATGCTTTGCTTCGTAGTGAAATTTGCGAAATGCAAATTTTGATGCCGGTGTCAATTTGTCACCAAAATCGACGCCGGCGACAGTTCTGACGTGGGCGACATTTGACGTGCATTAAAGTCAATGGGCGTAGGTTTAATTGTCGCCCACATCAGAATTGTTGCCCCTGTCAAAAAAAAACAACTATACAATAAACTAATCGAGGAGCACCTAGAACCCTCCCTTACAGGACGTGCATCACAAAGTCACGTTTTCCTTCTTGTGCCAGGTAAGTCCCCCCCAATCACAACAAACACAAACTTTATAGAGACATTTGTTTTATCACATCACACAGTATAAAGAAAGTTTTATGCAAATGTGATGGTTTCACTGGTGCCTTATGATTTTACAGGATACGCAGCTCTAGGCATTTGTAGTATATTGACTTGGCTGAAGGCAACTTCCGTGTGAACTGTAAGGGAAAAAAACTATATGGGGGGGAATAAATATTGGGAAAGTACTGGAAGGGTTTCCTTGTGGGAAAATTATCATTACAATATATATATGTATAATATATGAGTGCATCACTGAAACAACACTTTAGTTCTTAAATAATTATTTATTATAATTAAGATAAAATTAGAACCCGAGCCATAACTTAAAATAATGGTTTGGCTGCCGAGATTCATTGGGAGAATGGCAAAAGGTCCATGAATTAGGGCATTTCTGCCTCAGTATGGACAGCTATAAAAGAGATTGAACTGCTGTCAATCCTTCTGGATCCCTAGGTTAATTAATCATTTCTCAACAGGGTAAAATATAAAGGGGTAGTAAACACTGCCAATTAACTTTACTCACTTGTTGCTGGACTACAAATCCCATACTAATGTAACATATAATGATGGTTGAGACATGCTGGGAGCTGTAGTTCAGAAACATCAGGGTTGTATTCCTAAAGCAATGTTATGGGCTGGCATAATGGAACAAAAGGTGCCATCTTGCTGAAAGTAAACCACCCTTATAACTGTGCTACTCTATGTAGGTGACACTCAATAATAATAAAATTCCTACTGTGAAAGGGGATAGGCATTGGCTGTAAGAGACCACTTGGATTTTGATGGGGGATTTTAATGCTGTAGTTGATCCCCAGCTGGACACCAGAACAGGGACACACTATAGCCGGCTTCCCATTAAAGAATGGACAGAAACCAGTAACCTGACAGAGGCATGGCAATGGAAGCACCCAACTCATCATCATCATCATCATCATCAACATCGTCATTTATTTATATAGCGCTATTAAGATATGCAGTGCTCAGGTTGAGTTCTCCTGTTACTCTGCTTCCCATAGTTCCCACTTCAGAATAGATCATACTTATGTTACACAGGAAGTTCTTCCACTAATAAAAACAGTAACCTACTTGCCCAGAGGTATATCGGATCACTCTCCGATGGAAATGATTATTACTACAAGACAGGACCCCTCAGATATGATATGGAGACTACAACCACACTGGGCAGTCAATGATAGAGTGAATCAGGTAGTGCAAAGGGAAGTAACCCATTACTGGCAAACTAACCTGGGTAGCGCACCAGAGCAAGTAGTCTGGGATACCTTTAAAGCAGTAGCCAGGGGGGCATACAGTATATATCTGGAATTAAGCATGCTAAAAGTACAATACAAACTAAAATTGATGAGCTTGAAACAGAAGTAAAAAACAAAAATATCTTAGTGACCCCAAAGATACAAATAAGAATGACTGGCTCCAATCAGACAGACTTTTATCCTTAGCAAATACTGAGCTAGCGAAAAAAATAGCTAATCACGCAGGCCCACCGAGTATTCACTATGGGTGATAAGTCAGGGAAATTATTAGCAGGGATGCCCAGAAAACTACGACTGTATCCACTATAAGAGACCATGCAGGAGAGGAAGTAAATACTTCTTGTCAAATCGTAGAGGTGTTCAGGGAATATTATAACACTTTATATTCCTCAAAAATAAATAAGACAGCCCAAGACATACAACAATTCCTAGAACTCATTCCATTGGCATTTCTGAACCTAGAATCCTTAGAACAGCCTTAGATGCCCCAATTACAAATGATGAGGTAAAGGTAGCAATCCTTGATCTCCCATTAGGTAAAGCTCCAGGCCCAGATGGGCTGCCTTCTGAATTCTACAAAAAGCATGAAGGAGAAATAGTTCCCCATCTGTCAATACAATTTAACAGAATAGTGGAAACTGGTATCTCATCTAAATCTATGTCCAAAGCTTTAATTGTCATTATCCCAAAGAAAAGGAAAGACCTGTCTCAGTGTGCCTTCTATAGGCCACTTTCATTAATAAACTCTCTCGACTATTTACCAGGCTCTCACGCTCCTTATTAACCAAAAGCAACTCCTTTGTCAAGCCAAATAGAACTCAGACATACCCACATTAACAAAAGACTTGTTACCACCATTAGTGCCAGCCAAGGACAAATTGATACAAGTGAAATGTATCCACCGTGTATATATGACGCCAGAAAGGCTCAACTCTTTAAATCCGGATAGGTCAAAAACCTGTCCCAGATGCGGAAGAGGCCCTGGAAATTGGTACCACATGAAATGGTCCTGTACTGAGATCCAGGACAATTGGATACAAGTTTTTGACTTTATTTCAAAAGTAATGGTACTGCCAATTGAACCCACTGAAGCTACTGCGCTAATGGGGCAAACCACGGGAATTGTCTTCTCTAAGGAAAGCAGAGTGTTTCTCCAGACTCTTTTATATTATGCCAAAAAAATGATTGTACTTAAATGGAATAGACCGGCTGCACCTACCATAGAGGCATGGAAAGCACTGGTCAACGCAACCCTAAGGTACTTTATCCAATCAGTAAACTAATGTTGTTGGAACTATAGTGTGACTTTTCCTTCCCCTCTACTTTTCACACCTTGCCTCTATCCTATATATGTTAGAATAGAGTATTGTGCATACAACAAAATATTTATGTTTTGGAAAAATCTAAAAAAAAAGCATTAAAAAAAAAAAAGAGTAGTCGTAGCTCTTGATAATAAAAAAGGTTTTGACTCAGTGGAGTGGAAATACCTATGGGTTGTAATGCAATCAATGGGCATTGGACAACATTTTCTTAATTGGGTTCAGGCTCTCTATTATAACCCTCTAACCAAAGTTAAAACTAACCAAAACATATTGGCATCCTTTGATGTCTCCAGGGGAACTCAGCAGTGTTTTCCTCTCTCTCCCCTACTATTTGCTCTTGCAATGTAAGCAATGGCTATGCTTGTAATGGAAAATGAGGAAATAGTGGGGCTTAAAACTGGTCGACATATGGAAAAAATGACTGTGCACGCAGATGACACCTTGCTCTTAGTGAAAAACCCACACTTATCTCTTACTAATGCACTAGAAACAATCAATGGTCATACCACTTATTCATGGCTTAAGATTTACTGATCCAAGTCCATAATTTTTCCATAGACCAGTTCATTCCAGATCAATCCTAGACACATACTAATTTAAACTAGGTTGTCTCATTCAAACATTTAGGCATCATACATAAAGACCTGGACAAGTTCATTGAACTGAACCTAGCTCCAATCCTGAAGAGTCTTGAAGTTAAACTCAGAACGTGGTCACAATTGTCTTAACAGTCCTGTGAATAATCAACTTAGTTTAAATATGTTTTTAAATATGTCACATCCCAAACTCCTTGTTTAAAAAATTGATTAATTGATTTTATCACTGTATTGGGCAAATCATTTCACACAGCCTACAGTATGTCAGCTATACTTGCAGACTGGAAAGTACTTCTTCAGAGACCAAAATTATTGTTCACATTTTGTCCCTCTGTGGTTTAACCCTATGCTTCCACTTGAAGACCATTCCAGACCCTAAACTATGGGCGCAATAGTCTATAAAATATATAGGACACATGATTGACCAGGGCACCCTTCTACCCTGTGATGACCTCAAATCTAAATTCAACCCACCAAATAAAATGTTATTTCAATTTTTACAGCTAAAACATCCCCTTGCTACCCATCTATCATATACTGCTATACTACCTACCCGTTTGGAAGCACATCTTTCTCACAGTTTTATAGACTCCTTAGTTTACCCCTTAAACCAATACTCCCCAAGCTATATGCCAAATGGGGAACAGATATATGGAAAGCTGTATTGGAATCAGTTTAATAAGCGCAATTCAGATGTCTGCACAGAACGTATTTAACCCCACATAGGCTGCACAGAATCCACCTACTATATGCCTACTGTGCCCGAAATGTAACTATTCCCCTGCTACACTCATACATATGGTCTGGTCATGCCCTCAGGTCATGCCTTCAAACATTCTGGAGAGAGGTAATAGAAGAAACAGTACTCTCCTTTCAGCACTGTTTATACACACCAAAAAGGTAATGGCTAAAACCTGGAAAGCAACCACGGCACCCACAGGGAGCTATGGATATTAATGGTAAACAATAACGACCCAGTATACAAAATAACATATTTACAAAGAGGATGCCCATCTAAATTTGAGGTGGTTTGGGAATCATGGCTGACCAAATACTTCCCTACACAGGAGCCAAATGACTCCCTTTCTTAATAGTCAAATGGTGTCTAGCGCTAATTACTACTACATTTATTCACAGATAATTTCTCTTCTGCATATTATCCATATATTTGTTTCTCTTGGATGGACATTTAGTTAATTTGTTGCGGGGGGTTTTATTGTTTTTGTTTTCTTGTGTCTGAGGTTTTTTCTTGTTTTTCTTTAGAGCTAAGATTACACTGATTTTCTTTGTTACAACTAAGCTGATAACTATGACCACTGTACATGAACATATAAACCTGATATTATTACTTTCTTTACTACCTACTACATTGATGCGGCTCTGTTCAGCTTTGCATACATGTAAATGATTACACTGCATATTTATAACGCTTCCTGTTTTATCATTTTAATATATTTTATAACGTTTGTTCATATGTTTTGAACTTCAAAAATGTGTAAAAAAAACAACTGTTAAAAAAAAAAGTGTGACTGAAGTTTATCAGAGCACAAGTCACATGATTGAGGGTACCTGGGAAACTAACAACATGTTTAGCCCCATGTCAGATTTCAAAATGAAATTTAAAAAAAAATATCTGTTTATCTGCTCTTTTGAAAAAAGGATTTCAATGAAGAATTCTGCTGGAGGAGTGCTATTAACTTTTTTGTGAAAGAGATGTTTTCCCTTGACAGAATCCATTTAAAAGCTCTAAAGGCCAAAAGATTTGGATGCCCTTTGCTTTGATGCCTGTCATTAATGTATATCACTAATGTTTATATGCTATTGTGTTGTTTTATCTTGTACAAATAAATGTTACTTTTATAAGCTCCTCCCTCCACATTTTATAGGTAATGATGTCCTGTTTGGACTGTGACATCGGAATGTACCTTTTGATATGTTTTACATGTTTATAGTGATTTTCTTTCCTCATACCAAAGCCTGGCACTGATAAATACAGCTTTATTGTACTCGATATCTACAGATGCTCAGTGTCCTGTTTCTCTCTTTATCTTCTCAATATCACTGAAGGAACGGATAGAGAATTATCAGACCAGGTATGAACAAACAATACTTGTCACTATGTTTTATGTATATTTGTATGTATAGTTAATTTATATAGAGCATTATACTTTAGAAAAATAAATGAATAGAATATCCAGGGATCAATACAATAATAGAATATATATATACATACACACACAATTATATTCAATATTTATTGCTAAAAAGACCAATGGAAAGGGGTACCCAGCCCAAAGAGCTTACAAGCGAAGCTTTATTAATAATAATTTGTTTGGCAAAATCTTCAAGCCTTTTACTTGTAGCTAGGAAAATTGTTCGTACAGAAATGTAATAGTTCTAGGAAAATTTAAAGCTCATAAAAGTCTAATGCTTAGATTTAACACAGTAGGGGACTTCTGAATTGGTAGGGTGTTAGAGTTCAGTGCTTCTACTGAACTGTAACAGACTCTTGAAACATGGTTCCATGCACTTTGTATATTTGTTCCAAATGCTGTTTATGCCAGTTTATAAAGACAATAAAGGCAATTGTGTTGTTGACATAAGGCTGGGCCAGGTACTGTTTGCTGCTCCCTGTGTTCTCTCCCTGTCTCCTTGCATGTGCTCATGGAAAGTGCCACTTACAATAAAAATGCTGTTCCCAGATGCTGAGATCATTGTCAGCTTCATCCTAGTGCCAGCCTTGCCCAGCCGGAGATCTCTGGAAAGTGGGGAAGACTTGTGAAAGTTGGCAGCTCTATACTTACTCCTGCACATATCCAGTGCAGGGCTTAAAGGAAAACTATACCCCCAGGGGCGTAACTATAGAGGAAGCAGACCCTGCGGTTGCAGGGGGGCCCAGGAGTGTAGGGGGCCCAGTGAGACCCTAATTAATTAGCAATTTTAATATATCTTGGTAAAATAGGCCAACTTATAAATATTTTGGGGCCCTAAATTGAATTTGCTATGGGGCCCAGTAACAACTAGTTACGCCACTGTATACCCCCCAAACAATGTAGGTCTCTATAAAAAGATATTGCATAAAACAGCTCATATGTAAAACCCTGCTTCATGTAAATAAACCATTTTCATAATAATATACTTTTCTAGTAGTATGTGCCATTGGGTAATCATAAATAGAAAATTGCCATTTTAAAAAATAAGGGCCCCCCCCTGGGATCGTAGGATTCACTGTACTCACAAACATACCAAACAAACCATACATGTTAGGTCACATGAGCCAATTAACAGACAGAGTTGTGTCTTTTGCTTCCACACTTCTTCCTGTTACAGTTAGAGCTGCAGTATTTCTGGTCAGGTGATCTCTGAGGCAACACACAGACCATCACGAAATGGTGGCTCAAGGCAAGAGATGTAAAAGGGCAATATTTACTTAAATATATATTCCAGTTTGGTAAGATTCTTTAATATGCCACTTAATATGATATGAACTATCTGTTGCTTAAGTGTTCATTTTGGGGGTATAGTTTTCCTTTAAAAGAAATATTATTACCCCGTCCCTGGAAATACAGTAGCTCAAATCTAAAAATACACCATCTGAAACCTGTCAAGGTCATGTAGGAGTCAATGACAGAGGTCCCTTGAACCATTTGAAGATGTTAATAGCCTGATGTTCGAATTTTTTTTTGGAGGGTTTTGCCCGAAAACTCAATTAATTCGAGTTTTTTGTTCAAATCGAATTGCTGATTGGCTGCTTTGGGCAAAATCACTGGTGATGTTTATCTCCAATGTTTTGTGGCTACTTAAGAAATAATCACAAAATTAGATAAAGGGATTTAGTGATGTTTGGATGGGAAATTACTTTATTAACTAGTTACATAGAAACTAAAAAAAATAGGTCAAAGTTGTTTGGCAGGTTGGTCAATTGATTACCGACAATCAATTTTTGCTTTTTGAGATTTTTGCTTAAATAACGCTGCAAATGTCTTTCATTTCTCTAGGTTCTTTATAATTAGGTCTCAGCATGTCTACGCTTGAAAACGAAATGGTAGGTGCATTTATATTAGGTTTTAGTGGTGGTGGGAATTTCATCATCATCATCATCAAAACAACAGCACTTTAGACTCCCTTATTGATCACTGACTTCTGTTTCATGTCTTTTGGATTAATAGATAATATAGTGCAGGCGTGGATGGAGTACTTCTCTCTGTGGAAATGTAGTGCAGAGCAAAGTCTCTGCTGGTGCATCTTAAGTTGCACGGCTAAAAGAGGTGACTACTGCTTCCCCCCACCTCTTATGAATAAAGGGCTGCTGAGCACAGGCAACACTGTATTCATGTAGGCAGTCACAGGTTTCTTCTCTCCAAAATGAAGCGCAGAGACCTGCAACAATTCAGAAATAGAGGAAGGCAGGGTTTAAAATACAAAAAATGTCAGAGTATGTCCATTTTTGCACTTTTCCTTGTTGTAGCTGAAGCCTTTAGTATTAAATTATAATATAAAAGGGAAGATTCAATTGGACTTTAATTAACTGCAGTGTTTATTCCTCCCTCCTTAAGGGTTTAAAGGAGAACTAAAGCTTAACCAAAGAAGTAGGTAGAAATGTTGTACATTATGTTTTGTGCTTCTCTACCAGTCAATGGCAACCACAGCTCTTTAGCAGTAAAGATCTGTGTCTCCAAATTTGCCCATGTAGCTCCCCGTTTTCTGCTGACCCAGTACATGCTGTGGGCTGCTGTCACGTGAGCTTAGTGACTGAGGCACAGTATTCTGAATATATAAAATATAAATGTCACAATATAAGGCTGATTAGTCATTAATACACATAATTACTACATGGCAGCACAGAAACCAGTGCAATTAGCATCAGAATTGAATAATCAGCAAACCTGTAGCATCAGCTTATATTACAGGGGAAGCTCATTTTCTGCTGGATAATTAGTGACGAGCCCTAAGCTTAGCTTCTCAACAGCCAATCAGAGCCCACTGAGCATGTGAGTGTCACTGACACTCCTAACAAAATCCAAGATGGGAAACTCCGGTGACAGCTTTAAAGGCCTGGATCATTACTGCTATAGAGATGATGAAGCTTTAGGCTGGTTCACAAAGTTCACTATAAAAAAAAAAGGCATTTCTAGCCATTATCATTTTAAGGGTTTAGTTCTCCTTTAAGGTTCTGCAGTGACAAAAATGTAGTTTTGGTGAAGGACCATTAACCTGCCCTTCTTGGCAACAGGCAACGTGTTAAGGCGTGGGATAACAATGCTTATAACAATGCTGGTATGAATTTTATAAATGACTTATGAATGAATTATGTTCAAGATACAAAAAAACTGGTATAGATATCAGACTGGATGATTTTTTACTCATTACTGCATGAGCCTTGAGTAAAAATTCTGACACTTTGATTTATCATTATGTAATAAGTTTGCACTGTTTTTACGCAGCCACAGCGATGGCATCCATCTTCAGCATTTCCAAGGCCATGTAAGTGTGTTTGGGTAATAAAAACTTAGGAATCCAAATGTATGTTAAGTATCTACACATTACGCCACCAGTTCTTTCTAGTAAGAAAACATAACTGTTGTAAAGTTCTGAAAACAGTAGCTTCACTCACAAACAGTGATCATGGAGAGACAGCATTCTTGATCAATATTCCACAAATAATACAAGAAAGATAATTCTACCAGGTAAAAAAACAGTGTCTAATGTGCTACATGTAAAGACTATAAAGTATAACTGATAAAGAAATATATTTGTCCTGTGGGGCAGTACAACATAGAACAAGGATACAGCAGTGCAATAACTAATTCTATAAGTTACAAGGCCTTAAATATATTTGATGCTTTTACAAAGTCCATTACATAATGTGTTTTGTTCACATTATGACAATGTTCACTTATGCTTTGTAAAACTTCTGTTAGAATTTGTTTTCCCTATGTCATTCCAGTTCAACCAGACCCACCCCCACCATACCAACCCCCTGAATCTAGAATCACATTTATACCACTACGTCCAACTCAGGATTTACCATCACCAAGCGCTCAAAGTAAGTGATATCTTGGTATAAAAGTGCTCCCCTTGTGAATTTTATGATTTGTGGTTAAGAGACCTATTTATTTACATTCAAATCTCTATTTTTTTCATGAATCAAATTTCTCAAAAAATGTATGTTCTTTTAATTTGCAGGATTTTTAAAGGAGTAATTCAAATCTTTGTAATGCATATGATTTTCTGCAGAACTAAAGAAACAAATGTTTAATTTCTTGCTTTTTTGCTAAATGAAAGGGTACTGGGAACTTCTCCCAATGGCAGTGCCTCCACCTATTGGGATCCAGGGATTCACCTACAGGTGTCCCTACTAGGAAATAATAATTAACCACTCTGTTGCAGTTAAACAGATACAACTTAATATAACTGGAGAAAAGTAAAATGCAAATACACAATATCACATATCAATAACCCCTGCCCTGGGGACCCCATGTGGTAGTCCAAACCTGGCACAATCTTTACCAGGCATAGGTCCACACTTTACTCTGGGTAGATAAAGAGAGTCACAGTCCATACTTCCCAAGAGCTCTTAACCTTCCTCAGGTAGCGCTACCTGCCCAAATACTTCTCCTGATGGACAGGGGCAGTAGCCCCCACATAGCAGTCACATGGACAACACCTGTCCTCACACAGGGGACACACGCTGGAGCCTTTCAATACCCTCCCTCAGGCAGACTCACCGGAGGCACACACAGAGCTGGCACAGGCATCCACAGTGTTTCCACATCCTCAAGCCAGTTTGCTTTAATCTTCAGAGCACAGCTCCCAGCACAATCCTACCTTACGATAACAGTGTCTAATGTGCTACATGTAAAGACTATAAAGTATAAATGATAAAGAAATATATTTGTCCTGTGGGGCAGTACAACATAGAACAAGGATACAGCAGTGCAATAACTAATTCTATAAGTTACAAGGCCTTAAATATATTTGATGCTTTTACAAAGTCCATTACATATTTTGTGGTTTCACATTAAGACAATGTTCACTTATGCTTTGTAAAACTTCTATTTGAATATTTTTTCCCTATGTCATTCCAGTTCAACCAGACCCACCCCCACCATACCAAACCCCATCACCAAGCGCTCAAAGTAAGTGATATCTTGGAATAAAAGTCCTCCCCTTGTGAATTTTATGATTTGTGGTTAAGGTACCTATTTATTTACATTCAAATCTCTATTTTTTTCATGAATCAAAATTCTTTCTCGAAAAATGTATGTTTTTTTAATTTCTCTAAAAATCAAAAAAATTTGAGATTTATAAAGTGTAAAAAGCATGTAAAGCTCTCATAAAAAACTTCTCCAAGTAAAAGCATTTGAAGTTCCATAGAAGCGCTGATCCTAATGGACCAGTTTTTAAGCCAGTTAGACTTTTAGAGGTTTTCAGTGGGTTTTTTTGCACATCGCAACACTTCGCCAGGCTTAAATTCGCCTGGACAACGCTAATTCACAAAGATCCGAAGTTGCACACAGGTTACCGAATGCTTGTGAAGTTGCGCTAGTGAAAATATGATCAGCAGTTTGAAGTTACGCTAGCGTTGGCTGATTTGCATACGGCGTGCAGTTAAAGTACAATGGCCGTTTATGCTGCTGCAAATTCATTACACTACACAAGGCCAGGGAACCTTAATAAAATTATATAGAGTTGTTATATTGCCCTACACATGTGCCCACAGTATAGTTTAGGTTCCATATGTTATCAAATGTAAGGGGGAAGGAAGGTACCCCAAAAAAATGTTTGCTCTTTTTCAGCCTATCACCCTGTAAAAAGGAAAAGACGCCAGCGTTTTTTTGAGATTTAGAAAAATTTTTTTTTTTTTTTTGACAAACTCCTATCTACTCCATTGCACTTTGCCAGGTCTGTGGTGGCGAAGGCAAGTCTGGCAATAGAGGTATTGTTCAGTAAAATCAAAGACTTAGTGAATTTGCATAGTGACGCTCTTTGGCCAGAGCAAAAATTCGCCTGGAGTTAGAGTGCGAAGTTGTGCCAGAGTCTATCTCCTTTGCTAGCGTAATTACGCCAGCGTTGGCCACTTCGCCCATTAGTAAATTTACCCCTAAATGTCTGAATAGATCACATTTTTAGAGGTTTCGTATTTTTATTCAGATTGTTCAGCTTTTTTTCTGGGTCTTTTAATAAATTTGTTGTTTTAGAGAAAAATAGTTTATTTGTGGTTTCAAAAACCACTAAAATGAGAATGTTGATAAATGGGCCTCTTAGGGGGGTATTTACTAAAACTCAAATTTATCTCATTTTTTTATTAAAACAATGTCAACCAAACTCCCATTAGCAAATTTAACTCATTTATCAGCTTGAAAAAATTGGTGTAGGAAAAGTCTTGGTCAAATTGAAAATTCAGATTGTACATATATTTTCGAGTTTGATGGACAAATCTCTAGTTGTCACCCGAAAAATCTTGACTTTTTCGGATTATCGTACGAAACCCAGGGCAGATCATAGTGTCAAAAAACATCTTCAGGGACATCTGCCATTGACACGTGACCGTGACAGGTTTTAGCTGGAGTATTTTCGGATTTGGATTATAAGCGGCTTTGGGTTATAATAAATCTCTAAAAATTCGAGTTTTTCTTTCCTCAAAAAATTTCAGTTTTCCCCTTTAAAATCTTGACCAAAAATTTAGGTTTAATATATAGGCCCATGTTGAGCCCATGTTTCCTTACACTGTGTAGAGCTTGTGCTGAAAACTGTTATCATTCCAAGCTGTCCTGCATCACCACCACCAAACAGTCTTGATATAAATTGTGTAGCAACATCTCCAACACTAAGTCAGCCTTCAAGTAAGTGATTCTTAAAGGCCCTATCATAGAAAAGTGCAGGATTTCTCAAGTAGTAATTCAAATCTTTGTAATGTATAAGATTTTTTGCAGAACTAAAGAACAAATGTTTAATTTCTTACTTTTTGCTAAATGAAAGGATACTGGGAACTTCTCCCAATGGCAGTGCCTCCACCTAGTGGGATCCATGGATGCACCTACTAGGAAATAATAATTAACTACACTGTTGCAGTTAAACAGATAAAACTTTATGGAGAAAAGTAAAATGCAAATTCACAATATCACATATAAATAACCCCTGCCCTGGGGATCCCATGTGGTAGTCCAACCCTGGCACAGTCATTTCCAGGCAAAGGTCCACGCTCCGCTCTGGGTGGATAAAGAGAGTCACAGTCCATTTTTCCCAAGAGCTCTTAACTTTCCCCAGGTAGCGCTACCTGCCCAAATACTTCTCCTGATGGACAGAGGCAGTAACCCCCACATAGCAGTCACATGGACAACATCGGGGACACACGATGGAGCCTTTCAATACCCTCCCTCAAGCAGACTCACCGGGGGCCCACACAGAGCTGGCACAGGCATCCACAGTGTTTCCACATCCTCAAGCCAGTTTGCTTTAATCTTCAGCGCACAGCTCCCAGCACAATCCAAAGTGCAAGCACAACAAAGCCTCCCATTACTGAAATGAATCCACAGGCAGCAGATGTCACAGTCTTTCTGCTGCCTCTGAACTCTAGAACCTCCTGGTTGAGCTCCCCAGGCTTGGAGCCCCATACCCCAAGCCCTCCACAGGCTTCTCAATTTCTCAGACATCTTTGCTCAGTGTCCACACTCAGTGCTCAGTGTTCTCAGCAGACTGAGAATGAGCACATGGCAGCTCAGCTCTATGAAGAAATTACTCAACAGTGGCACCTTCTGGCAAAATCTGGAATCTTCCAGGGCACACTGCACAAGGGACAAAGGACTCACTCCCCCTTCCTTATCCGATTTAGGTTCAACACTTATGGTGGCCATACACGACATGATCCGCTCGTTTGGCAAGGTCGCCAAACAAGTGAATCTTAAACTGATATGACCACCAAAGGCAGAGCGATATCAGGTTAATCCAATCGTTCTGACCTAGTGCCAAATGATCAGATTACAACAAAGGAAATGGGCACTGATGGGACCACATCAACTAGCCCATGCAGTCCTCAGTCACCAAGAATAATCAAACCTGCCCAATCTTTGGCCTAATATTGATTGGGGGGACCCATCCTAACACCCCATACACCGGCAGATAAGATGCCGAATTGATCTAAAGGACCTATATCGGCATCTTTAATCTGCCCGTTTATGGCTACCTTTAGCTGGCCACATCAGAGGATTTCCAATCATGTGAGATGTTCAGACCATAGGAGAACTTAACCCTATGGTCCCTATAGCAGTTTGAAAGGGAGCTCCATCCAAAAACTATTTGTTGCATAGTGAAAAAAAATCTCTAAGGACATTTCCAATTTACATTATTATGTAACAAGTAAACTGTAAAACAAAATCCAGTATCCAATAAAAGGCACTAACGCTCAGATTCAGCCTACAGTATGTAAAAATGAATATTTATTTTCTGAAAAATAAGGATTATGTAAAACATTTTGACAAACGGTTGAGAAATTGTACAAGGCTCTCATTATATATCTTCTGTAGCCTTGGGTGCTAAATATTGTGTTTCATATAAAATGTTTGAACCCTTTTGCAACAACATGCATGATATCATCTGTATTTAAGGTAACCCCTGCTCTCATACCTCTATATCCTTAATATATATTTGTTAAACTTGTTATCATTCCAGCTTATCCTGTGCAACCACCGACATACAGACTCTATGCACCTAGGACAAATCGTGTATCAGCACCTCCATCAGTAAGATGGCCATCATCGACTTATTCAAGTAAGTGATTGTTTTATGAATAAAAGCAATATCCTAGCAAAGCACATCATTTCCCAGGAGCAATGTCATATACTATATTTGTATTTTCCATTATCCAGAAACCCATTATCTAGAAAGCTCCAAATTACCAAAAGGCTATCTCCCATAGGGGGAAATTTACTAAGCGTCGCAAATTTGCTAGTGTCTGCTTCGCCCACATCGCAACACGAAAATTCGCCAGAACACCGCTAATTCACTAAAACGCGGATTTGCGTCCAGGGCGCCGAACGATTGTGAAGTTGTGCTAACATTAATTCGGCAAGCAAAGCGAAGTTGCGCTAGCGTTGGCTAATTTGCATACAGCGGGAAGTTAAATTTCAATGGACATATATGTTGCAGCAAATACATTACACTACCCAAGCCCAGGGAAGCTTAATAAAATAAAATAGAGTTGTTATAATGTCCTACACATGTGCCCAGTGTATTGTTTATGTGCCATATGGTAGGAAATGTATGGGGGAACCCGGATACCCAACAAAAAAATTTACGGACTTCTACAGCCTATCACCCTGAAACGCCGGTGTTTTTTGGGACTTTGAAATTTTTCAACTAAAAATTGAAGCAGTCCTATACACTTCATTGACCCTTTGCCTGGTCTGAGCTGGTGAAGGCAAGTCTGGCAGAACAGGTAACATTCAGTAAAATGCACATCTTAGTGAATTTGCAAAGTAACACTCTTTCGCCAGAGCGAAACTTCGCCTGGTGCAAGAGTGCGAAGTAGCGCTAGAGTCTATCTCCTTTGCTAGCGAAGTTACACCAGTCCCCGTTAGTAAATCGGCGAAGTTCCAAAATGACATCACGTTGGCGAATTTTCGCCAGCTTTTGTCACTTTGCCCTTTAGTAAATTTGCCCCATAGACTCCATTATTGTATGATACGCCGTGAGATTGCTGCAGCCTCTTACCTCCAGGCGCGTCTCTCCCCAAATGGCGTTACGCAGGCGCACACTTCCGGGTTCCTATTCCAGTGACACTGGCGTCCGACGCCGGGCTTCTTGACGTTGAGAGTCATGACGCAATTCATTGATGCACATCAAATTCAAATCTTGGTGCCAAAACAGCTGTAAAAACCCAGTTCTCCATTTTGTGAGTGCCCAAGCTGTTTCCAGTTTTACTGTTCCTGCCGAAGCATTTGTTTGTGACTATGAATTCCTGGTTTTGACTTCTGCCCGATCTTTGACTACGATTGCTGCCGCCTGCCTTGAACCCTTCTCCTGACTATGACTACGTATTTTCTAAATCCCTGCCGATACCTCGCTTATAGACTTGCTACGCACTTCGTTTTTGGCTTCCGCAGCAGAAAGCCCAGGCCCCAAAAGTGCGTCAATGAACACCGGAACCCACAGGGTCCATCTGTGCATTCAAAGGTACTGTCACTGAACAAGGTTCCTGATAACGTGGTCGTTACAATCATAATCAAATAATCTAAATTTTAAAAATGATTTCCTTCCTCCAAACTAAGATAAAATGAATCCTTATTGGAAGCAATACCAGCCTTATGGGTGTATTTAATGTTTACATTATTTTCTAGTAGACTTAATTTATGAAGATCCAAATTACCGAATGATCCGTTATCAGAAAAAAACCCAAGTCCCGATCTTTCTGGATAACAGGTCCCATACCTGTACACATTTTCTGCAGGGAACCTGTGCATAGTGGCCCAGTTGTCAATTGTTTCAATCATTTCTTCATTTGTGCTTGACAGTTTATGTGACTTTATTCTGGACTGTGTAGCGGATGAAAACTTCAAAAAATCTACAGCAGTTTAAAGGAGTTTTGAGTGAGACTTGAGTATGTTTGTACTCAAGCACAATTACTCTGGAATACTACAAATCTTGCAAACCCACCATAGGAGCTATATTTATATTTTTGTAGTGCATTGCAGACAATTATTTTATCCCTTTCCCTGTCAAAGACATAAAATCAATGTGCAACAGGAATCTGTCTGTGAAACACTAATTAGTGAGTGAAATTGTGCACACCAAAAGGTTCCATGTTTCTCTTTCTGGAACAATTTAAATATATTTGGGAATGGGCAGCCAAACTGGAAAATGATGCTCAGTGTTGTAAAATGCAGCACGAATGTTACTTCTACAATAAATGGTAGACTTTTTAATCGAGAAAATTTGAGTTATTGTAGATAACAGACTGTGCAACCCTAGACAGTGTCGGTAAGTGTCTGCTAAAGTTAATAAAGTATGTTCATGTTTACAGAGAGACAAAGAATTTAAAGCATACTCAGAGTGCAGTTTCGAGCACCAGTTTAGCTGATGAGATGGAAAGGGGCAATTAAACTGATACAAAGAACGGAACAAATTATGTGGAAAATGGATCTAAAGTTGGCCATACACAGAGAGATCCCCTGGTTTGGCTATGTCTCCAAACATGCTCCCCAATATACCCACCTTGAGGTGTACAATATCGGGCTGATCCAATCGTGGGCCCTAGGGCACAATGATCAGATCATAATGAAAGGTATACGAGCAGTTGGATCGCATCAATGAACAGATGTGGTCTTCAGTCTAAAGGGTTCACAGTGGCATGCATTCTCTGTCAAATACAGGCAGAGCTCTATTCATGCGGGCAGCTACAATTCTCTGCACTCTGAAATAGAGCGAAGGACCTGTGCCAATTAAAGTGGACCCGTCACTCAGACATAAAAATCTGTATAATAAAAGTCCTTCGTAAATTAAATATGAAATCCAATTTCTTTTTTTTATTAAAGCATTCATAGCAGTTGTAAACTCATTTAAAAATATCAGCTGTCAATCAAGTATTGCCTACCCCTCCTTTATGCCAGTGGCATAGAGGTGGGGCAAGCAATTACTTTCACTCTCCATTCAGCACTTCCTAGATGTCACCGCTCTCCCTACATTCCCTGTTCTCTTCACCATTTAATTGTGTAGCCAGGGCATGGGGATGGACATTGGGTCCCTGTCCCCTGGTGCACAAACAAGATTCTGAGATGATACAAGGCTTGCCTTAATAACAGTGTCCACAAAATGGCTCCTTCCTGGTGGCTATAATTATGAATTCCCAGACTGATGGAAACAAGATTCAAATAATTTATACAGTGTAATTAAAGTTCATTTTGCTTGACTAACATTATAAAATAGGATTTGGATCATTTTGTCTGGGTGACGGGTCCCCTTTAAACACCACAGGAAGGCAGTGTGCAGATTTAAAAGAAAGGACAGATTGTGCTGATTTTTGCTATTTTGCACACTGCCATCCAATATGTACATAGCTGCTCCTGAATCCGGACCTTGAGCCTACTGTTGAATCTTGACCCACACACACAGAAGGCTTTGGTTATCGCTTTATTCAACAGCCTGCAAAAACTGCCTAGCTGGCTCCACATGGAAAGTGTCATAACCATAGAATCCTAGAATACTCTCGGATTCTCCCTGCACTGCTGTAGAGGATGCCCGCTAGTGTCAGCAGTGCTGCATAGCAATAAACATATAAACATGTCCTTAGAAGGGCTGTTACTGAACACTACACCTACTAGTTGATGTCTTCCAAATAGTTACTCTATAGTAAAGAGGAGAAACTAAAAAAGTGAAAAACTAACCTTGATTGGATGACAGGTTATCTCTACCCCCATACACTGATCTGCCCACACTCACCATACTTGCAGTGAAGCATGGAGAATGACTTCTCATGACGTCCATGGAGTAGCAGAGTGACTGCAGGGCTTTTGAGAGCAAGCTGACAGTTAGACTAGTTCACTGGTATACTTCTCAGTAAGCCCCCATCCTAGTGACCCCTGCTGGCCGAGATTTGTGCACAAAGGTCGGCACTGGTGTGTGTGCTGGGCTGGTAGCAGGCATGGGGATGGAACAGATGTCATTGTTGCAGTGGGAAGTGGTGACAGATGTTATCGGCACAGTGGGAAACATGGCAGATATCGCGGTTGGGCTGGTCAATGGCTGGGGAGTCCTTGTGGCAAATCTTTACCAGTCCTTTATCATAGTCCCAACCTCCTATTTCTCTCCCTCAATGACATACACTGCAAATACCTTAATAGACTAAAAGGCCATTTCAGTGGTGGTTATTTTAGATAAATTATTAAATCAAGTGTAATAGTTAAATCCTAACCAGCTTTCCGTGTCATTTATTTCTCATTCACTAACATTTACTTTGTTTTAAAGGGAAGAAGAGGATTGCCAATACAGTAGCAGTCTGTGGGTTTATAATCTTTATCGTGGTAATATTTGTAATTATCTGGCAATTTGGTAAGAGAAACTTTATTAATCATTTCAATTTTTTGTCCGCGTAACTGAAAAACTTCTCTTCTAATTTTATTCTTTTACTGAGTTTTCACGAGATAAACCAAATTGTTCTCATTGACTCAAAACTGCCCCATGATCCTTGAATTTCTAATATGTAAAGTAATCGTAAAACAATTATTGATGCAAGAGTAGGGACGGGATAGATTCGGAGCAAAATTATGGTTCACAAATCTGAATTTTGCTTTCCCATGAAAAATTGTGAAAACTGTCCGATCCCTTTTATGCATTTGATGTGAGAAAGAATGTGACTCCAAAGCATTTAGAGAAATTTCTGCAAAATTTAACACATTTTTGGGCAGTTTTGCCAAATTAAGGAGATTAAGGACATACTTGCTCAGTGCTGGGAAACTTGGCTTAATACTTCCAATTCCAATTGCAGCAATAAAGAACAGGGAGCAGAAGGAGTCATATTGGTACAAACCAGGTAAGATTCTCTTTGGCAGATTCTTTTGCTGGTTGTGGTGGTGGAGAGTTGAGGAACAGTTTTATTGTGTAGGCTGGTGAGTGGGTGGTTAATCAGTACAGGTATGGAACCTGTTATCTGGAAAATCATTATGCAGAAAGCTCCCATAGACTCCATTATATTCAAATAATGCAATTTTTTTAAAATGATTTCCTTTTTCGCTGTAATAATAAAACAATAGCTTGTACTTGATCCCAACTAAGATATAATTAATCCTTATTGGAAGCAGAACCAGCCTATTGGGTTTATTTAATGTTTACATGATTTTCTAGTAGACTTAAAGGGGTTGTTTACCTCTGAATTAACTTGAGGTAGCTATGAGGTAGCGAGTGATATTCTGAGACAATTTGCAATTTGTTTTCATTTTTTATTATTGGTGCATTTTGAGTTATTTCAGCTCTCCATTGCATTGCATTTTTAGCCATCTGGTTGCTATGGTCCAAAATACCCTAGCAAACATGCATAAGAGACTGGTATATGAATAGTAGAGGGACTGAATATAAAAATGGGTAATAAAAAGGAAATAACAATAAATGTGTAGCCTTATAGAGCATTTGTTTTTAGATGGGGTCAGTGACCCCATTTGAAAGTCAGAAGAAGAAGGCAAATTATTTAAAAACTATATGATGACCAATTGTAAAGTTGCTTAGAATTGGCCATTATATAACATACTAAAAGTAATCTTAAAGGTGAACCACCCCTTTAAGGTATTAAGATCCAAATTACAGAAATATCCATTATCCAGAAAACTCCAGGTCCCGAGCATTCTCGATAACAGGTCCCATACATGTACACATATATTATAGATATTTTTTACACATCATCGATATCTTCTAAAAACATGTCATTATAAAGAGTGCCTAGTGATGTCACAATATGCCAGGTGTATTTTCACAACAGACCTCACATTTATTAAAAAATCTTAAATTCACTTTTTCAAGAGAAATGTGGTGAATTTTGTTCTGACATTAATTCTCTGTGAAAATTCACCAATATATTTTCCCCCTACAATAGTAGTCCATAAAATTCTCTTGAGAAGTTTCACCATGAAGATATGACGTATGTGGAAAATTAACATGGAGGGGGGTAATGTTGATAATGAGATTTAAAGGGGCTGCTTTATCTTTATATGTGTGGTTCACCAGCCTGAACCTGGGGAAATTTTCTTTGTTCTTGTGCGCATATTAAATTTGAGATCAATCACTGGAGAAATTTCACCTTGAGAAGAAAGAGGTGAATTTACACTAACGCGAAAATAATTTTCACCACTGAGAAGTTGGTCCTCCAAAACTAAAGGTGGCCAGCCATAGATGTAACAATTACGATCTTTCTTGGGAAAGATCATTCGTTTCAATACACACGTGTAGAGCTGAATCATCAGATATACAGGTAGCACTAACAATGGCCGATGTTTGGGTCCCTTCAAAGGAACCCGATCAAAATTTTCCATCCAGCCTGATCGACAAGCCCACCGATATCCAAGTCTTCTGCCAATATCAGTCGGCTCTTTTTCCACCATACACGCACCCAATATCAGACGAAAATTAATTTTGTACGATATTATCTGTGCATCTATGGCCACCTTTAGTGTGTTCTCCTTTTAGTACATTTCTAACGTTGAGGAGAATCTTCATTTTTGGTGAAACTACTCCAAAAAAGTAAATATTTCTCTTATTTTGTCATTTCTATATATCTGCTTCTTAACCTGTTGCTTTTGCTTTAGTAAAAACAGAAATAACAACGGCATGTGGCTCGTCTGCAAGTTCTATCCTCTCATCCCAGTGGTGTGATGTGGTGACCCAGTGTCCTAAGGGAGAGGATGAAATCTCCTGTGGTGAGTAGTTTGTTTAAAATCTTAACGTAGAGGCTTTCAGGCCTTTTGAGGTACGGCACAGCCTTTGAGTTCTAACATTTTGGTCTCCCTTAATTCAACTACAGACTTATAAAGAGATTGCTATACAAGTTAATTTACTTACAGAAAAACCTAGAAAAAACATTTTACATATTATAGAGAAATATATCAGAAACATATTTTATACTATGTGCAAAAGCTGATGTAGAGTCCTAAGCCAATTGCAAATATGTTTAGTTTCATGGAGATTATCTTGTACAGATCAAAACCTACAGGAATATTAAACCAAATTTTCAAAGTACATCACCAGTGGCGAAACTAGAGTACGTCTGACCCCCCTGCAAAAAAAAATCTTCAGAGGGGCCAGCGCATTCTGATCCCCATCCTCCTGCCCAATTCCCACCCTGCCCCTTCCCACCCACTCCTCGCCAAGACTACACCCACTCACCACCCAGACTCTGCCCGCTATCCACCCGTGCCGATGCTTCCCCGTCATAGGTAAAGGGGAGGCTCTTGATGGCTATAGAAGAAGCAGACCCCTTGCCCCCCTTTTCCCCAGGCTCTCCTGCGAATGTTGGGTCTCTACACATTCTAATGAATGCAAAATGGTCGATATGTCTAAATTTTGCTAAATTTATTGTGTTTTTTTCTAAATATCGACTCAGAACATCAACTTTACTGTATCTTATCTCCCACATAAAATTAGACACAAAAATAAACCATCATAAATATGGATACCAGGTGTCTTTGTGAAAAAATCCGCTGTAACAAAAACATTTTTTCACACATCAAAGTTGGCATGCGCATAAAAATTGTCGTGCGTCAAAATTATTCAGACACCCATTGACATTAATGCATTTAGACAAAATAGTCACTTGTATAAAAAATTTTGTTACTAGCTTCAAAAATTGACGCGGGCCAAAATAATTTTGATGCCCATTAACTTCAATGCATTCGCTAAATATGTGGAGTTTACAATGTGTAGCACTTTGATCCCATTATCCACAGACTGTAAACTTGGTGATAAGTTACAATTAACCAGAGAATTCCCATTACATTTACATATATAAACAAAGCAAAACGGAAATACCCCTCCGTTCCCAACTGCTATTCCAATTATATCCAAATAGTATTAAGTCCTGTGCTAGATAGTGCTATCAGTATTATTAATAAATTCTTTAACCAACAATTAATTAATATCCATACGTAATTAATTATCATACAGATGTTGCTATAAAGTGCTCTTATTGTGAATTAATCAATATATTAAAGCTAGATAATAAAATCATCAATTTGATTAATCTCTGTAAATATATAAATTGATCATTACTAAAATTGTGCTAGTGCTTATAAATACCCAACGGTATATAAATAATGGAATGATTTAAAATGTGTTCAAAAAATTCATATGTATACAAGATACAAAAAAAGAAATGAATATACGGTGGAGTTGTTCCGATTGTTATTAACTCAGTTTCGCTCTATCTCTGACGGGGACACCGCATAGATGGAGAAGACAGGACACCAGGGACTGTGGTCATATGAATTACCTTCCCTATCTGTTTAGAGATATAACTTTCCTACGAGAGCACAAACCCAAGGTACCACCATCTTTGTGGTGTCCCAGGGAGAGATAGAATGAAATTGTGTTAGCTGGCTGAATAAGAGAGAATCCACCTTGAAATCTAAATAACCTTCATTGGGGCTGTCCAGTTTAGTGGAGTTTGTTAGTTTCAGAATTACAGGAATGTAAGGAACAAATCTACTTTCTCTTCCAGTGAGATTATATGGAGCAGACTTCCAACTGCAGGTCTATTCTACATTAAAGTCAACATGGCTGCCCGTGTGCGCTGATGATTGGAATGATGACTATGGAAGGTCTGCCTGCCAAGATTTTGGATACAACAGGTAAAATATTGTTTTTGTGAGCTGTAAAAACTGTCATGAATCTGCTTTAGAATTTCTTCATTTTGTAGAGGGGGATCCGCATGTTACTTTGTTGGCAATTGCAATTAACCCATTTGTAAGTAACATCTGGTGTGGCCGAACAGTTCAGTTCAGCACGGTTTGGGGTGCCTTTAAACATACAAGAGTAAGAAAAGTAAAGTAGGGAATTTACCTAATGGAATAGGAAGTGCCAATTCAGTTGTCTGTGGGGGGAGGTTTTCCTAACTAGCCAGAGATAAATCTATAGGAGATATAATATAATATAATAGAAGGTCATTTTTGAACTCCACCTGGTGCCAGGGATGGATGTGTTGGACAGCTTGGAGCATCAGACCCCAGCAGTCAGTAGAGGAGCGTAGTAAGTGCTTACTATGGTATGGCAGAGGAGGAGCGGTTGCTGAGGTGAATAAGCCTGGTGGCAGTGCTTATTATGGACTAGAAAGTTGAAGGGAAGGTCAATTAATAGAGAGTTACAGTAGTCTAGATGTGATAAGATGAGCAAGTGAATAAGAATTTTAGTGGCATCTTTGGTGATAATTGATCATATTTTGGATATGTTCCTTTGGTGAAAGTGACATGATTTAATAAGTGTCTGGATATGAGTGAAGGACAGGGCAGAATCTAGGATAACTCCAAGGCACCTAGCCTGGGGAGATGGGGGGATTGTGGAATTGTTAACTATGATAGATAATTCTGGGATATTATGGGAGTTACTTGGGGGAAAGACAGCCATTTCTGTTTTAGAGAAGTTTAATTTAAAGTAGCATTATGACATCCAAGTAGGAAATTTCCCTAATGGCTTAGGAAGTGCCACTTCAGTTACCTGTGTCCTCTGGGGGGGGGAGATATAATATAATAGAAGATCATCTTTGAACTCCACCTGGTGCCGGGGGTGGATGTGTTGGACAGCTTGGAGCATCAGACCCAGCATCAAGCTTTAAACCCTAAACTGACCAAAATTTTTAAAGAAGTTAAGGAGCAGAAAAACTATGAAGTGGATAAAAAATAGATAGTAGAATTTCATCTAGCAAACTTTTTCATTTCTTCTGGATGATACCCTTCCAAAAAGGAAGGGTCAGTCAGCTGGAGAGGGACTCAATGTATAGCTTAATCCCTGCTATGTTTCCACAGCAGGGGATTCTGACCACTAAAAGCATATCCCACTACTGGTTACAGACCCTCTGTCGTTGTTTCTGTTACTGTATCTCCTCATCTTTTTTTTGTACTCAAGAAAGTACCTTCTGTTACCTGTTTAACAAACTTGGTTCTTAGTTAAGAACCACTGGCATCCATTTATTGTCTTAAACAGTTGTATCCATTTTATTATTACCTTTACTCCAACACCTTCAAGATGACCTAGTTGAGAGAAAGGTTTGCAAATATAACAGGGTTCTTCCCAACAGCAGCTGAAAAAAAGTCATATTGTCAACCAGTTTTTATGCAATAGACTGTTACATGTAACTGTTTCACTGAAGTTTAATTTGCTAAGTATCAGCTCAAGCTCTCACTCATACATAAGGCCCACCTTGCAAACTAATGTGTATGTTTTATGGGTTACATTTATGTGAATGTATTTGATCCGTATTTCCCTTTTAATCGTCCAAAGAGTTCTGCCATATAACATTTTCCACTAAGGATTTAATTTATTCTTATACTCCTGTATATCTATCTTCCATTAGTCCAGGCATTTAAGTTTGGTTTCTTCTTCAGGAATTCCTATCTCAGATACAATGTCTTCAGATCTCCATACACCCGTAATGGATATTTCAAGGTGAAGATAGGTTCTCTAATCACAAAATTCTACACAAGAGTTGAATACAGGTATTTATCTCATATTATTATTTTAAAAAAGAAAGAAGGAAAGGCAGTCTTTTAAATTGACCTCAAAGAGAGTCGAAGGCATGGATTACTGGTATCAATTATTTGAGAGAAAAGAAATAGATAGTAAAACTCTCTAATGAAGTCAATTCAAAATATTGATTTATTATGAACAATTTCTAAAATATACTGTGAACCAATCAATTAATATGAATTAAGTGCATGTGCTGGAATATAAATAAATGCTTTTTAAAAACTTCTAATAAATTAATTTGATGTTAGACAAATTTCAAATAATTAATTCAAAAAGCGGAGAAATGTTTTTTAAGTGTATATTAGAATTGCTAGTGCTAGCGTAATATTAGGATTATCCGGTGTCCAGTGACAATCAATTCAGGATGCTGATAACTTATAAAGTGCTAGTGCTAAATTGATTGCAGTCTCTGACTGCTTGTGGTTCAAAGTTGATAATATTTTAAAAGTGCTATTGCATTATATAATGTAATCAAAAGGTGATTTATTCATCGAACAGTAGTTAAAAAAGAATCCAGAGCGGTCATTCAAGGAACATTGAGTAGGAAAAGGAAAATAGTATAGAAGTGGAGAAGTCCCAAAGAAGCTGCTGCCTATTAATTTTCTATGCCCTGGGACCCCACACGGGGAGAAAGTAGTACACTGAGGACTGTGGTCAGTGATAAATGATCATATTTTGAATATGTTTCTTAAGTGAAAATGACATGATTAATAAGTAACTGCATATGAGGATTGAAGAAAAGGGCAGAAGTTTGGATACCTCTTAGGCACCGGGCCTGGGGAGAAGGGGTGAACGTGGAATTGTTAACTATGAGAGATAATTCTGGGATGTTATGGGAGTTACTTGGAGAAATCCATTTGTGTTTCAGAGAAGTTTAATTTAAGGTAACATTATGACATCCAAGTAGAGATAGTGGCCCAAGTTAGAATTTCTGTGTTGAGATCAGGAGAGGAGAGATAGATCTGAGCATTGTCAGCATAGAGGTGGTAGTGGAAACCATATGAGTTGATTTGTTTTGCCCAATGGAGGAAGTATAGAGAGAAAATAATAAGGGGCCCAGGTTTGTTTGTTGACTAGTGAAAGGCTGGTGTTATAGGAGCACAGGGAAAATTTGTAGCTCCAGAAGTCAGATTCTAAGTGGGATTTAAGCCAGAGATACACGCGAGTGTCTTTGGAGAGAATTTGTATAAGCAGAATGCCAAGGTTGAAGCTGTTTGTGTCTAGTGCATTTAGTTTTGGCAGGAGCAGCTTATTAAGGGCAGTGGTGAATGTGCTGTAGTAGACAGAGGGGCACATTAGGACAGGAGGTGGCTGAGATGTTAGCGTTAAACAAAGAAGAGAGAAGTGACATGTCTAGTGTAGGTAAATGTTTGGGGAATAGCAGGGGAGAGGAGGGAGTAAGTGAGAGTTGAAACAGGAGCAGATTGTGATCAGACAGGGGAAAATGTGAGTTAGTAAAATTTAATTAAATCTGTACCATATGGTTTTAGGGAATATGTAAACACCTGTTATCCTTAGAGTACTCAGGATGTTTTATGAGGTTGGAGCCAAGATAAATTTTTTACCTCCCAGCAACATGTAGTAACAGATCTTTCTTTGAAAATGTCATTGGATACAATTAAAAACAGTACAAAAATGATAATCCTAAAACCTCACCACATTCAAGAGGGGCTCAGATGCACTGCCCTCAGCCTTCAGCTAGGGGGCAGTATCCCCTGGTTGTTTAAGAGCAGGCACCTAGTGAGCAAGACTCAAAACAGGCATGTAAAAATCCAAAGCAGAAATTAATTTGAGTGCAAAAGTGTTAGCCTAGACTACAATTAAAAACACCCAGTTGCTTGCTTCTCATTGGTCTGCTGCCGGTCTCCTGTTGCTTATAGTCCCATTCCACCACCCAGAATGTGATGTTAGTGGCATATTTTACATACAGTGGCTTTAAGCCTAGACATTTCTGGATTAAACCAATAGCGTATACATCATTAATATAATTACATGTAAATATTTTAATAAAACCTGTAATTAACAATATTCTGCCTTTATTTGCAGTCCTTCCTGTTTATCAGGATACGTGGTTTCATTACGTTGTATAGGTAAGTGTGAAAACATAGGCTATAAATACAGGTATGGGACCAGCTATTCAGAATACTTGGGACTTAAAGATTTCCAGATAAGGGGTCTTTCTGTAATTTGGATCTCCATGGCTTAAGTCTATCAAAAATCCTTTCAGCATTAATTATGCCTCCAATAAAGATTAATTATATCTTAGTTGGGGTCAAGTACAAGCTACTGTTTTATTATTACAGAGAAAAGGGAAATAATTTTTCAACATTCAAATTATTTAATTATAATGTAGTCTATAGGAGAAGGATTTTCCTTAATTCTGAGTTTCTGAATAATGGATCCCAATAAATCCAGGCTTTAATATGGAATGCAGCCACATTCGAGTTAATTTTGGATGATTCAGACTGATTTATTGATGACATTGTAAACAACTTGTTCACATTTGGATAGTCAAGTTAGAGTTCAGATTTGGCTCATCTTTGCCCCCATCTTTAAGTGGAGGATTCTGTATTTAGACATATCCGAAAAAACATGGATTAGGTGCCACCTTTAATAATATATATGTCTATAGATTCATTTGTACTTTATTGAAACATCTGTATAACCAGTCAGACAACAATCAGGATGCTGGGAGTCATAGATTATGTTTGGAGAGGCTGATTAAAGACACCTTGGGCCAGACTTAATTTGATGAGAAAGGCTTATCTCCTAATTTAATACCAGATTCTCCAATAGAGCCAGATGCAATTCAATGAGAAAATGTATCTTACTGGTTAACACATGAAAACTCTATTGAAGTCTATGGAAAAAGACTGGAACCGAATTAAGAGAAACGTTTTTCCACCTTAAATTGAATCGTATCCATAAGTTTTCATATGATAACCCATAAAATATTTTATCATGGTTTTGAATCCGGCCCTATCATGGTATTGAGTTTGGCCCTTTGTACACAAATTCCTTCATAGTAGCAACTAATACTTTCCTAGAATAAGCAGATACTGGTGAAAATGGGGGGCTAAGGCAGTGATCCCCAACCAGTGACTCCTGAGCACCTTGAATGTTGCTCCTAGTGGTCTCAAAGCAGGTGCTTATTTTTGCATTCCAGACTTGGAGGCAGGGCCAGAAATAGGGGTAGGCAGAGTAGGCACGTGCCTAGAGAGTAAAGCTTGGGGGGCGCCAGGCACGTACCTTTCACTGCTGCCTATCCCAGTCCGGTCTGCTGAGTCCAGATCATTGTGCTTGTTTGCGTGCATGTGCGCACGTACGCGTGGTAAGGGGGTGAAGTGGTGGGATAGCATGCATGTGCACTCACTCACGTATGCACATGCACCAAAGGGGGTAATGTGGGGGAAAAAGTGGGGGGGGGGGTTGGGCTACGTTGATGGGGGTGCAAGATGGTATATTTGAGTGTGTTCCTTAATTCCTTTGCCTGCAGGCTGTGGTGTATCAAATAACAATATAAGCTGTCAAATATCAGGAGGAGCCAATGCTTCATTGGGAAACTGGCCCTGGCAAGTGAATCTAAGGCACAGAAAAGGAGAATTTTGTGATGGGTCCATCATTACTCCACAGTGGATAGTAACCGCAGCTCATTGTGTAGATGGGTAAGTTGTTTTGAACCTCTTAAATTCCCCCTACTATTTTTATGGGGACAGATGTATTTGACAATATATATTTGCAAATATAAATTATGGAAATTTAGTGTAAATATTTTAATTGTGACACATAACTGCTTGACTTTTAACCTACCTTAAGGGGTTGGAATACTGGAAAATAAAATAGCAGTAAGCACAAATATGAAGTATTAGTGCATAATAATTTTCATATCTTTATATCAACACCCATTGTAGGCTTCAAGGGCTACAGGTCAGCAAGGTGCCCCCTGGGCCCTCTCAATGGTATCCAACCCATGTAAAAGCTAATAGCTGTTTTATTTTTACTATACTATATTATACATACAATACAGTATGTAACCTCATCTTGGCCACCTCGTGTGCCATAGGATATACACTGTGAATTTTGTACCATCCACAGGTCCTGAGGGGTATTGGGAATTTCTCTCCATGGCAGTGCCTCTACCTAGTGGGATCTGTTGACACACCTACGGGTGGTCCCACTATGAACAAATGATTTAAAAAAAAACTTGCAGTAAAACAAATAGAACACCCAGAGTGTGAGCACATCCCAGCCCGTTTCATAGCAAACTTTTTCCCGGCAGCTCTTTTACTCTATCTGCTGCCTCCGAACTCCAAACAATTATCGGGGTCCCATTATCCTCGAGCCCACCAAGGGCATCACAGCCCATGTGGCTTCTCTCCATAGCCGGGGGTCTTTCCTACAAGAACCCCAGCTGAAAACAATCACTCCATACTGAAGTAAAACCGGACAGCACTAAGCAGAACTGACCCTGAGCATATGGCAGCTCAGATTTTTGCACAACAGTGACACCTTCTGGCTTAATCTGAAATCTAACAGGACACACTGCACAGGGACAAAGGACTCACCCCCCCCCTCCCTTACCCAATTTAGGCCCAACACTTAGCTGGCCAAAGCAGGGGATTTCAACCTTGTGGAACTTTCAGACCATAGGGGAATTAAGCCTATGGGTTGCTACTTATACATTAGGGTTTATGTTTTTTTTGGAGGTCAAAACACAGCAAACTATTTCACTCATCCTCAATGGTAAGCAATGTGTTTGGATAAGTGAACTTAAGAAGTCATTTTAACTTTGCATATGCAATTAGATAAATGTAGAGATGATATAAATGTGTGCCTGTGCATCCCCTTCATTCCAGTGGAGAGAAAGATTCCATGCATTGTTCTATAGTTTTATAAGAAAGACAGGAACTTGTAGGCTACAAGTGACAATGTGTAGATACAGGAGAGAGGGAGAATATAGAGTGGCTCTAATATATACTTGCTCTGCTGGTGAGGGTCCTTCAAGTCACACAGGGTCTACTGTAATGGATGCCTCCATGCATATAAGGTTACAAATGGAGAGAGAAGTTGGTCTGTATAGGTTTCCACTGTGGGGATTTCTCTGGAGGAGTGGTTGATCAGAGTCATTGGAGAATAAATCCAATAAACAATACCAAATCAGTTACAGGGAGAATAATATGGGTGATATATTTAACATAAAATAAAACCATAGCACAATGAGGAAAAGTTCTTAAAAGGCTACCCTGAGGATAAATTATTTGGGTTATAATGCCTAGAACAATTATATCCTTCTTGCATTTAATCTGCTCTTTTGCTGCCTAGTCTTACTGAATTTGCCCAACAGTAGAAGCAGGATTGTCCCTAAG
The DNA here is from genome assembly GCF_017654675.1 of Xenopus laevis. Classification (NCBI taxonomy): domain Eukaryota; kingdom Metazoa; phylum Chordata; class Amphibia; order Anura; family Pipidae; genus Xenopus; species Xenopus laevis. The sequence continues at coordinate 10,024,180 of NC_054373.1, forward strand.
TGCTCTGCCTGGGATATTTTAAATCAGAAATTGTAATTGGTTGAAACAATTGGTGACTTTGAAGAGTGATGTCAATGGGATAGTCTCATAGTAAGGACACCTAGAACATTTGTAATATTATGAAAATAAGGAAGGTTCTGCAGTATAGTGTGGCAAAGAGATAACAATAAATGTAATTAAATTAATTTATATGGTTTTCCAAATAATTACATAAATATAAAGAAATGCTGCAGTAAAGAAAAAAAAAAAGAAATCAATAATTTACACAATAATAACCTTACAATAAGCGCACAAAGCCATATAAAACAAATATATACTATAAGGGCACACACTAACTTGGGCCCTCTGTGTCTATTTTGCCCTACTGTAGCCTTTTAGAAGTTTCTAGACAGCTCTCCTGAATTTGAATGATCATAGATTTCTCATCATTCTCTGTTAGTATATGTGTCTCCATGTCTCCTTCCAGAAACTGTCAGTCCTTGCCCCTTCCTGACTAATTGATTATGTATATTTACAGGGACCTATTCATTGTTGGTTTCAGTGAGCCAGATCCTTTGTTAATGTTAATTAGATTTTAGGTGTGACATTACTTCTCCCAGACCAGTACTTTTGTCTTCTAAATTAGGGAGGACTCCTATTGTTTGTTCCAGACAACCAGGTGACAATGAATAATTTTGTTTCCTCTCCCAGAGGAAAGGTTTTACAGTGTTAATTAATAAAATGTAAAAACCATATATAATATTATTACAATGTATATACATTTGACAGTAATCCTACAGGTAATCCTAGAAGGGGAATGGAGCCCAAGCGTCATGATTCCTCTTTTATAAATGTGGCTGCAATAAAACATTTAAGGTTTTTAATGGTCCTAGTCTTCTTGCAAAGCAGCAACAATCCAAGTATTAAAAATATTCCTTGAATATAAATTAACATCTTCCGATAACGTTGTAGTTCTGAAATATCTCACTTTGAGTCCCACCAATTAGTTGAAGTTAGTTGAGTCTTTTGCATCTCTTGCACTTCTTGTCCTTTGTATCAGATGTTCAGGAGTCCTTTAAATTTCAACATGATCTGGGTTGATACTGATAACGCTATCCCCAAAGTAAATCGATCATTGAAAATAAACAACAACAAAAAAAACCAACAGGTTTCTTAACAGTTATTTATTTAGTCAACCTGATACCACTTTAGGGTTACCTTCCCTGTTCCACTAACAGTTTTGACCAAGTACTGTATATTGCTGGACTGGCCTTGTCAACCAAAGTAAATGGACCCCTCATATTGTAGTAAAAGAACGTTCTTTTTTTTTCCAAAATCATGGACCATTACCAGATACCCAAATTGTATTCAGTCTACCCTTTTTATCAAAGTATTCTTTAATTGACCCTATATTCCTAGCAACAAATGTGTTTACGTCCTTTGCTCAGGTACATATTTAACCCATGCATCTGTGACTGCGCCCTGTAAGAAGGGTGTTGGAGAGGGTATCAATAGGTGTCCAGGCATTAGACAAAGTGGTACTTGGTTTGTCTGCAAAAACTGTAGTCAGCATTGTTTTTAACTTTGAGTTTTCCTCTCCACAATTCCATAATATTGTTCCTAATAAACATGGCAATATCCAATAACTTCTGCAGCAAATGCTGCTCCTCTATCACTAGTTACTATCGTTGGTTGTTCCGACCATAAGAACAATTTGGATATCAAATTTTTAGCAACAGAACTTTCTGATTTCTTGTTGGAAATCCAATTGCTAAACACATCAATCACAATAAGGCAGTGAGAAAACCCCCAGGTGTCTTAGGAAGTGGACCAATGAAGTCTATTTCAATATGAGAGCAGGGACCCACAGCAGGAGGTCCGATAGGATTATTGCATCTTCCATTGACTTCAATGGGACCTTGACAACTTTTACCTGGCAATTTTTTGAGGTTTTTTTTTTGTGGCTTTTACACTTTATAAATCAAAATTTTTGTACAGAGTTTTACAGAAATATAACAACCACAAATTGTTAGTGATTTGTGGCAAAAATAGAAATTCGGTTGTTAGTAAATAGGCCCCAGAGACTGTAGAATCTTGTGTAGTGTTTTTTTTTTTTCAGAAAAGTGGCCCAGAATCATTATTGTCTTCTTTGTCATCCTTCTAACAATCATCATATCAGGCTTTGGCACAGAAGTAAAGACACCACTGCTAGTAAATTGTCTTGCATGAAGGAACTTTTTACACTTGATAAACACACTTCTTAGAACATGCACACTACTGTAAGCCACAATTCCATGGAAATATTTTTGTAAAACAACTTTTTAATGATCCTTTTAATGCTTAAAAGTTGCTTTTTCTCACAGCTTCACATCTGACCACCTGTTCCAAAGCTGGTCTTTAGCTCTGGTAACTCCAAACTTCTGCTGATGTCCTTGGATGACCATGTCTAAAATATTGTTTTTCCTAGCATTAGGCCTGGAATTACTCTCCCTCTTTGCAGTCATGATCTTCTATTTCCATGACTGACAAAAAATCTTACACCTCTGCTGACCATATTTATACATCCTCGACTTTGGTACTTTGACCTATGGTTATTCACAGTGGATCCGGGGTTGGCAGGACCCCCAGACCAAACTTTTTGTTTTATCCAGAATTGAAACAGAATGGGGAAAGTCATGCATCACTCTGTTCCAATTCAGAATCCCTGGAAGAAGGAGTGAAAAAAAAAGTTTCTCTTGCCCTGGTAAACAGTTACCATCACTTTTAAATTATGCAAAACAAAATGTATACCTTTAAACATTTTTATTATACATTAATTGAACGTTGTCACATTTTTAAAGGATAACTAAAGCTTTATAAGAGAAGTAGGGCAGAAATAGTGTACATTATGTGTTGTGCTTCTGTAACAGCCCAAGGCAACCACAGCCCTTTAGCAGTAAAGATCTGTGTCTCCAAAGATGCCCCAGTAGCTCCCCATCTTCTTTTCTGCTGACTCACTGCACATGCTCTGTGCTGCTGTCACTTACTGAGCTTAGGGACCCACTCACAATATACAGTACACATAGAATAGAAATGTCACAATATAAGGCTGATTAGTAAACCATTCAGATTACTGGTACATGGCAGTTTAGCTACCAGCACAATTAGCATCAGAATTTAACAATCAGCCCTGTAACAAACCTCATTGATAGTTGCAACAACCCCTAAGCTTAGCTTCTCAACAACAGCACAGAGTACACTGAGCATGTGAGTGTCACAGACACTTCTATCAGAATCCAAGATGGGAAACTCCTCTGACAGCTTTGAATGCCTGGATCATTACTACTATAGAGATGCTGAAGCTTAAGGCTAGATCATTAGGTCCTGTACATAAAATATGGCTTTTCTAGCCACAGCCATTTCTAGGGTTTAGTTCCCATTTAAAACCATAGCTGCTTGCCATTCTACTGCACCAGCACCATTAAAATATGCTGCATATCTGTCTCTGCTCAATTTGGCCTCAACAGTAGCATTTTGCAATGTAGTATCTTGCAGTTCCAACAGTCCATTTGGCTCAAGTCGCCACTCAGCAGCTATAAAAGAGCTTTGTTCCGTGTCCTCTCTGTCCAACATAGTTGCTGGCATGTAAGAAGCACCACTTGTGCGACATAGAAAGTTATGTAGCACACAGCAGGCCAAAACAACACTGTCAGTTTTACTCGGTGACAGATTTATGGCTGTGTGGAAAATGCGAAATCGATTAGACAGTATGCCAAAAGCATTGTCCGCCACCCTTCTTGCCCGTGACAGTCTGTAATTGAAAATTCTTCTTTCAAATGACATATCTTTTTGTGGGAAGGGTGTTAGAATATGTTCATGTAGTGCAAATTCTTCGCCTGTCACAAAAACGTAATTCATTCCTTCGCTTGTGTCTGAATTGGATGGAAGCTGTAATTGATGGTTTTGTAGCCGTTGATAAAAATAGGTTTGTTCCATGGATTCAACACTCGATACCCTTCCATTTTTTCCCACATCGACCATTAAAAATTCATATTTAGCATTAACTATTGCCAAAAGTACAATGCTATTATACCCCTTGTAGTTTGTAAAATAGGAGCCGGATCTGGAGGGAGGCTTGATCCTCACATGTTTTCCAACAATTGCTCCACCACAGTTTGGAAAATTCCAGAATTCTTCAAAGTGCCTTGCGGTAGCTTTCCACTCCGCTTCTGTTGAAGGGAACTATCAAAAAAAGGGAAAAATATTATAAGCATTGCGATATTACATTCCTCATACCAAATATCTAGCAATGGTTCAAGCCATCCAAGCGCAGCTGAAAGAGAAGAATGCTGCCAAATGATGACTTCCTCATTGAGAAAGATGTGGTGTTTATACAAATGGCCTGTAGATGTTATTGTGCTCAAGACATATACTGTGCATTCTTTCTACACAGCTTGTGGTGTTAGAGTTGCTTACTGTTGTGTAATGGATGCATGAGCCTGCTAATAATGCACTTTTATACTCTATCCCATCCTCGTCGCCAATTTGTTTTGTTTTGGTAGCCGAGAATGAGTAGAGTATAACAGTGCTTTATAAGCAGGTTCATGCAGCCATTACACAACAGTAAGCAAAATATAAAGAAAATCATACAAAAAATAATAAGTGAAGTAGCTGCCCTTCTCCACAAGCCCTCAGATAAGGATGATGCCTTTCCGGTTTATTGTTGCCTCATAGCTTAGATGAATGGCTGGATGAAGGGGACTCTGGAAAAGCTTTAATGACAGTGGGTATATTAATAACCATCATGAAATCCCTCACCCACAGCCACAACAACCACACACATAGCAAATGCATAGAATGTTGACTCTTCCTATGGATTTACCATATGAACAACATAGTGCATGGCCACCTGTCATATCCCCTATTCCTTTACCTAATTCATCCAATAATAACTTTTCTGCAAGAGAAAAAGAACAACAACCCCAACAATATTTACAGCTTTAAATACTGTATGTTTATAATCTTATTACTGATGGCGTTTTATGCACTTTTCCATTATTTTGAAATATCGTTTATATTTTTGTACAGGTATGGGATCCATTATTTGGAAAACCATTATCCAGAAAGCTCCAAGTTATGGGAAATCAATCTCCCATACACTCCATTTTAGCAAAATAATCCAAAAATGATTTCTCTTTCTACCGTGCACTTGATCCAAACTAAGATTTCATTTTGGAGGCAAAACCAGCCCATTGGGTTCATTTGGGGGGTTATTTATCAAAGGTCAAGTTTTAAAATTCGAGTTTTCAATGGTATTTTTCAACCTTAAATAGATTTTTCGGATTAAAAAAAAATGAATTTTAGTTTTAAAAAAAATATTTTTTTTTCGTGATTTATTATACCCCGAAGCTCAAATCTGAAAAAAAAATACCATCTAATACTTGTTGATATCATGTAGAAGTCAATGGCAGAGGTCCTATGAACCATTTGAAGATGTTAATAGCCTTCATGATGTTCAATTTTTTTTTGGTGGGTTTCATATGAAAACTCGATCAATTCGAGTATTCAAGTTTTTCACCCTGACTACTCTGATTCAAGTTTTTTCTTAAATTAGAAATCATTCGAGTTGTGAGTTTATTCAAGTTCATTTGAAGTCTAAAAAAGCTCACAAAGCTCACATTCAACCTTTGATAAATAACCCCCTTAATGTTAAAATGATTTTCTAGTGGACTTAAGGTATGAAAATCCAAATCAGAAAGACCCTTTATCCAAAAAGTCCCAAGTCCCATACCCATAATCTAGTTAAATTATTTGTAAATGTTATATACATCTCTGCTTTATTTCTACACTTTTAGTTTCATATTTTGAAATTCCTCTTCTTTGCTTCCAACAAATCTTTTTTTTTTTTTTACAAAAACTCAGTTGCTGCTATTCTATCACACCCTAATAATCAACATAAATACAACAAAAAAAAGAGCTTACCTTTAAATATGCTTCAAATATAGCATTACATGTTTCTGGAATGATATGCCCCAAAGACTGTGCAGAGATTCCAATAGGAATTTTTAAATCTTCCAATGACCTCCCTGTTGCAAGAAATTGCAGTGTTGCAATGAGTCTCTGCTCTGCAGGTATGGCTTGCCTCATGCACGTGTCTTGTTTTGCAATCAGTGGCGCTACAGCTTGTAGAAGGGTCTCAAAACTGCTGTCCGACATCCGTAGACGGTTTTTGAAATCGTCAGGGTTTCTTTCTCTCAGCTCGTTTAATGGCCCCGTGTGGGACAACTGTTCATGGTTCACAAGCCACCGTTTGCTACGCACTGATCTCTTCTTTTTTTTCTTTTGTATTGATGTGAGCAAAATTATAGCAAGGGCAGCTCTCTGCTTTGGACTCATAAATGAAGCCATTGCACGGAATGTTTGCTGTTCGTTGGCAAGCGAAGGAATCTTCTATGAACTGCAATGATTAAGGGAAATACATCACTTCCTATTTCCTCTACATATTGCTTTCATCATAAGTTGATATTGCATTGTAGATTTATAATCTTTTTGTACCTTTGGCAATGTCACAATAATATCTTTTTACATAGTCCTTCTCAATGGATGGCATATTGTATGATTAATATGATTGTCAATCTCAGTACAAGCAAATCTGCACATGTATGGCCAGCTTTAGACCTACAAAAGCTGGCCATACCTGGGCAGGGTCCCGGTCTCTGCAGAGTAAAACTGTACGCAGCATAGAGATATTTAGAGACTGTTGGAATGGTTTTTCCCTTTTTCTAAGAGCAATTGACAAATACATTTTGTACATAACTCTCATCTCTGTCTAGAACCTCTAATACTGCATTGACTTCAGTGAGGAATACTTACTTAAATACCCTGATCCAGGCTACTTATGTACTCATTAAGATCAATATGATTAACAAGATGAATATGGAACTTCTGAAAGGTCTTAATATGTCACATGGTCTCTACTTGATCATTGCCTATTCTAATGAGTCCAAGCTCTTTTACCAGAGTCCCTGAATCTGAGTTGGACGGTGGTGTTTCAACTCTCGTTCTACCTATTTCTTCACCATAAGTTCCTGTCTTAATATGAACAGACACTGGGGCAGCAGCATAATTATTTAAACTGGTATGGTACTGCTTGGGCTCTAGCAAATTCCAGTTAGCCTCAACAGCACATTGATTTACATCTGGTGTATTAAACCCTGCTACAATGGCACCCCTTTGTCCTAACTGCTCCTTCAAATCTTGTATCTGCTCTTGACATTTTGAATGGCCATGGTTTCTAGAAACTCACAGATATCTAATGGTGTCCTCTGAAACACTAGTTATGCATTCTCTTTGCGCAATAGTTCATTTTACTGAACTCTATTAAAGTGTCCCATGCTCATGGAAGATGCACAAGCAGTATCTGTAGCATTTCTGTTTTATCCTTTAAATCAATCTTCTCTAAAAAGCTATTTTATTCTTTGATAGCTTTATACTTCTCAGCAATCCAGAATGCAGTGAATCCTTCCTTTCTTTTGTGACAATCACTTTTCTTTCATTGCAATAGCCACAAACATTTAATTTAATACCAAGGAGGATCCTCTACCTCCTACATGCACCTTACCAGCTCCCACTGTCCGCCTGGGATGCCAGGGGCCCACCAGAAAACCCTAGACCGTGGGGCCACCAGAAAACCTTAGACTGTGGGCCAACTTTCCAAACTATTATTCTTCCTTTCCTCACTCTTTATTATCCTAGTCTTTTATATCGATTTAATATGCTCTATTCTTCCATTATTATGGCTCTTTTTTGCCCATAAAGGAATAAGGAATGACCATGAAATAGGCCAAATGGTTAGACACAAGAGGCCCACTGATACCTGGGCCCACCAGGAGTTCTCCTGGTATTCCAGTGGGCCAGTCCGGCACTGCCAGCTCCTCTCTATTTTTATCAATATCTGAGTATAGAAATGGAAGCCTAATTTATGTTCTATGGATATATTTCCAATATTAGTAATCTCAATGCCACCCTCATATCTGCCTCCTACCTGGCTCGACCAATCATGAAAATAAGGAAGGTTCTGCATTAAAGTGTTGCAAAGAGATCATCAAACAATAAATGTAATTAAATGATTTGGAAAATATTTACATCAACACCAATCGGTAAAGTAGTAACAGAAATTAATATTTTACACAATAACCTTACAGTACACACAACCATATAAAACAAATGTACGCTATAAATACACACTAACCTAAACAGACATATATGGAAACAAAACACAATAGCCAACCACCCAAATATTATTCTACACCACCTCTTATCACACTCTACTAATTCATACAGTTTAAATATACCTCTCCTTAGTTTCTGATAAAGGGCTGCTTTGTGACATCAGGGTTCCCTCTGATCTAGTGATCAGTTCTCTCCTGGGCTCTGTGTGTCTACTGTGCTCTGCTGTAGCCTCACTTATATACAGGGAAGAAGCTTCTAGAAGTCTCTCCTGATTGGTGAATGATGCTAGCTCATCACAGTTAGGAATATAAACGTTTCCGTGTCTCCTTCCCAAAACTAGCAGTCCTTGCCCCTTCATGACTAATGGATTATGTATATTTAAAGGGACCTATTCATTGTTGGTTCCAGTGAGCCAGACACTTTGTTAATGGTAATTAGATTTTAGGTGTGACATTACTTCTCCCAGACCAGTGCCTTTGTCTTATAAATTAGGGAGGACTCCTGCTGTTTGGCCCAGACAACAAGGTGACAAACTAACAAGGCCGTCTAGAGTGGCTCCGCATATTTACTCCCTCTATATTACTCATTGAGAGGACCAGTTGGAATGTAACTTGTGCTGATGTGTGTTGGTGCAGTGTTGTAAACCAAGATTAAACTTTTCATAGAAATGTGTATTTATCATTGATGCAATCAAATTCTGCAATGTGAGTTTCAAACAATTTCCTGATTTTCTATAAGGTCTCATTCAGATGCTTCAGACTGGAAGGTATTTGCTGGGACACTGACCCTGCCACGTTACAGTGACCCTGGTGGCTATTTGGTGGAAGCAATATTTACACACCCTGGTTATAAGTCCTATGATAATGATATAGCGCTAATGAAACTTCAAGATGAAATAACATTTGATAGTAAGTATACTTCTTTATTGAAATGATTGGATAATTATTTGTTTCTTTGCAGTTTAGACAAAGATAAATGATATATGTGTGACCCAGCAAGTTGCTTGAAGATATAAGAGATAACAGAGAAGTGGTGGAAGGGTTAGTGTTTGTTCTGCTTGAATTTCTCTAGAGAAATCGGAATTGATGCCATATCTCCAAATGGGTGGGGTATTGCTATTTGACTTCTGGTTCCTGGTTCTTTAGTGTTGAGCATCAGGAATATGGACACAAAGCCAGGACCAGATGGACTTTCAGTGCACATGCTCTTTTTTGGCTCCAGGTAGCCAAAGACTGGACTTTCAGTGACTAAAGCTGGGGGCACAGGTCTAGTATGAGGGAGCAGGGCCATTCTTGGGAGCCTAGTTGCTATGGTGGGGGCTTGTGCAAACGGGTCTATAATTTACTTCACCTTTAAAGAACTGCTTGTATCTAAAGTTTCTTAAGTTGACCATCCATTCACTATATATCCATGTATTAAAGAATGAAGTCAACTTAAAATATTTTGCTTATATATAAACATTTTAAACCACTTTTCTACTAAACTTCTTCACATAATGTTCTTTTTTTCACCTTTTAAAATGTAATGAGATACAGGCTGCACTGATATGTAACTGTACAATGCTAGTGATGCTTAGTGGGGAAATATGCTTATTATATTCGCTTGTTTTTGCAGATTACACTCAAACGGTGTGCTTACCCAATTCTGGAATGTTCTTGGAAGCTGGCACGGAATGTTGGATATCTGGTTGGGGTAAAACCTCTGAGACAGGTAAGAGAAGTCAATACTTCATTCTCAGTTTACGTAAACCAACTCAGATGTTAAAAACATAATTTTGTTATATTGTGTCTAAGTAAAGATGAAGTTTGCATGTGAATCACAAGTGGGCACAAATATGGTTTATCTATTGATAAGAGGGAACCCTGTAATTATCACTGACTTGAAGATGACCGTTGCTCCAGGGTTCCACTATATCAATAGTAGCGATGGGCGAATTTTCGCCGCTTCGGAAATTCACGAAATGGCGAAAAATTCGCGAAACTGCGCCGGCGTCTTGTTTTTGACGCCGGCTGAATTTTTTATATTTTCTGACGCCGAATTTTCAAGGGCGTTTCGCCAATTTATTTGCTGGCGGCGAAACGCGCAAATTTGCCGTAAATTCGCGCCTGGCGAATAAATTCGCCTATCACTAATCAATAGTTGCACATGCGCACGATTCATCAAAAGAGAAGGGACAGACACAGTGGTGCCAAGAGCATCTATAGGGAAGAGCTAGGAGCATCTTTGAAGGCAAGTAAAGAAAATGAATGCCTTCCATACGAGCAACCTGCTGCTACATTCGTAAATAAAGCCTATGAAATCCATTTTACAGGGTGTTTCAGGCACTATTAAAAAGCTGAAACTTATCTAAAATTGGAAATCTGAAAAGTGAAAGTCTTCAACAAACATAGCCTTCATTTTTTCAGTTCTGTTCTTGCACAGTTTTGCTTACAAAAGAATGGTAAGGGATCCCTTATCAAAGAAGAAATTTGCCAAACACAAAAGGATAGTGTAGCGGGTAAATCCCCTGCACGTTTATTTAGTAATATGATGTAACGTTTGGGGGCGTGCCCCTTCCTCAGACATGCAGAAGCACTCTCAATTAGTGTTTAAAAACCCTAAGGGATCCCTTATGCCTGGAGAATTGAAACACTTAAGGTGGCCATACATGGAGAGATCCGCTCGTTTGGCGCCAAACGAGCGGATCTCCCTCTGATATGCCCACCTTGAGGTGGGCAATATCGGGCTGATTCGACCGTGGGCCCTAGGGCCCAACGATCGGTTCCTAACGATGCCTAACGGGCGGTCGGATCGCGGGACCGCATCAACGAATAGATGCGGCCGCGATCCGACGGGATTTTCTGTCCCATCCGATCGAGATCTGCCCGACTTTCGGCCAGATCTCGATCGGTGAAGCCCGTCGGGGGGCCCCATACACGGGCCAATAAACTGCCGACACTGTCTGTCGGCAGCTTTTATCGGTCCGTGTATGGCCACTTAGATGTTTAAAGCTCAATAAAGTAGATTTAAAATATACGGAGCCGCACACACTCTAAATTATGCAGTTGGGGAGCTTACCCCATCCAGGTTGGGTTTAAGGCTTTAAGTAGTGTGTATACACTGTGAATTGGATCCTGAAGAAGGTAGGGTGTACCCTCCCGAAACGTTGATACTGTTGATGAAGCAACAAATGGGGTAAGCTCTCCAACTGCATAATTTTTAGTGTGAGTGGCTCCGTATATTTGCAGATGTTAAGGGACCGAGCCAGGTCAGCGGATAGCCAGTACCACCAGTGCCGTGCTTGAGACAGGTGTGCGATGGATCTTTTTCATATAGCATTCTACTTGGCAACATACTGTAGGATAGTTTTTAATTTGCACCTGGGACAGTGCAATATGGTATGATGAGTGCTTGTTTACAGATCAAAAATGTTGTGCATGGTCCAAAATTTCATATAAAAATGATCTGTGGAAATTTCAGTCCTTACTAGGATCCTTGAGAAAGGTCCTAGTAAGGACTGAAACGTGGGACTTTTAGGGAATGCTGAGCTGGAGATCATCATTTTTGATACACAGCATTTTTGACAGTTTTTTGGAATTGATAATATAGTGCTAGCACTTGATGGACTTCATGTGAAATGCTGGGGTTTTTTCTTTAAATTGCAGGAAACTTTTCTTCAGATCTGAGTCTTGCACAAGTAACTGTGATTGACTCCAATGTATGTAATCAGTCTGATATATATAATGGGAGGTTAACATCTTCAATGCTATGTGCTGGTGATCTTTCAGGAGTAAGAGATACTTGCCAGGTAAGTTGACTCCAAAAAAACTTATCAGATGTTATGCAGAGTATCCAGACCAATGTAAAATAATAGCTATTAAGGGGGTTATTTATCAAAGATTACATTTTAGAGTTATGTGAGCATTTTTAGTCCTCAAATTAACTCACAACTTGAATGGATTCTAATTTAAGAATAAACTCGAATGAAAAAAACTTCAATCAGCAAGTTCGGGTTAACAACAGAAAACTAGAATTAATCAGGTTTTAAGCAGAAAAAACTTGAATCGCTTGAATTAATCAAGTTTTTTCGAGTGAAACCCTCCATAAAAAATTCAAACATCATGAAGGTTATTAACATCTTCAAATGGTTCAAGGGACCTCTGCCATTGACTCCCACATGACCTCCACAGGTTTAGATGGTGTATTTTTGGATTCGAGCTATTTCCAGGGTCGGGGTATAATAAATCTCAAAAAAAAAAAAAAAACTTGAAAAATGTGAGGGTTTTTTTAACCCGAAAAATCGATTTTGACTCAAAAATACCCTCTAATTTTTTGTGGAAAACACAACTCAACCCTTGAATTTGACTTCTGCCTTTAAAAACTAGAATTGCTGTAAAATATCAAATTCAGATATTGATATATTTGCCCCTTATCCTTGTGCACACAAAGTATAGTAAAGTTGTATTATTTTAGTATGCTGTGTACTGTCTTAGTCTACCCTTAGAAACTCTTGAAAAGTCAGGTAGGATAGTGGCACAGCACTGCTACCAAAAGATCCAAAAGCCAAGCTCTTCTTCTCAAAAAAAATGCAGACTGTCCCTAACTGCTCTGGAGGGAAACAATCATACTTTCAAACAGCAGGGGGAGCCCATCCCACCGTACTTACGGAACTCATACAGCTTTGTTTATTTCCCTGTAGAGTAGCCGGTGACTGTGTAGAGATTTGTATCCGCAGCAGTCAGAGCAATTAAATAAAAGGAGAATTTCACTGCATTCAGTCAGGTTTCTTATAAAAACAGTACACATTTATTATTGGGGATAGGTTTCTTTTTCAGTTAATATAGGTAAAAATGGGATTTTATTTTTGCCTTTAAATCTTCTGTTTCGAACTCCAGCTGCAGGGAAAAAGATCATGGAGCCAGATTTAAATGGATAAACTGGGATTATTTGGAGGTTTTTTTTTTGCTGCAGCCACTGGTTCTGGAGAGCTGAAGAAAGTTTGTATTAAACAATACAAAAATTATAAAATCCACATTAGATCACATGACAACACAGGACCCAGTGCAGTCCGTATATTCTGATTATTAAGTTACATCCACAGTTATTGGAAAAGAATACCATGTAATCAATGTAGCAGACGTTTCAGAAGAAGAATTTCTTGTCTAAGTCTGTTTATCAGCTGGTTTTTACTACATTGTTTCAGGAGTCACAATCCATAGTGCTAAGAATAACAAATAGGTACTATTAGATGCTAATACAATCAACACCTTGCCTCATTGTGGTCTCTGACCACATGCTGGTTATACTAAAGGGATTCCAGGGTTTTTAAACTTTGCATAAATCATTCTGAATCGAGAAAGCCAGTCGGATGACTAGAGAAATGTCTTCATGAGACAATAAATACAGCAAGTCCGGTTGATTTGACTTATTACTATATATATATATATATATATATATATATATATATATATATATATATATATATATATATATATATATATATATATATATATATATATAGATGGATGAATGAGAACCTTCACAGGTAACAGATTGCATGTATGTATATATGTATGTGGTGGATAAATGAGCTTTTGCCTTTGCATCCAAATCTTCTGCATTTACATATCTATGAATAAAGTTGACCTGGTTAATTTATTGTGGGAAATAGAAATATACTGACGTTTCAGCATTATCTGATTTATATCCATAGGAGGACAACGGAGGAGCTTTAGTAACCTACACAAACTCCACTTGGTGGCTTGTTGGTGTCAACAGCTGGGGAGATGGTTGTTCCAGAGCCAATAAACCTGGTGTATATGGGAATATGACAGTGTTTTTGGATTGGATTTATTCACAGATGAGGGTAAGAAACATATTTATACAGGAGTTTTTATTCTGATCTTCAGAAATCAAATAACTCCCATTAAAAACATTGCCTAACTAAAGAAAATGTAATTCTAAGCAACTTTCTAATATGCCTGAATATAATGTTTTTTTACTGGCTCTAAAGTTATTATGAACAATAATTAGTCTGGTATCTCCCCAGTTCACCTAAGAAGGGGCAGAGCCAGGGATGCCTGCCATCCCCCTTCTGCTTTACTCTAGCAATCGAGTCTCTGTCCATTGCTATCCATGAATCGGATCAAATTGTTGGCCTTAAAGGAAAACGAAACCCTAAAAACATATATATATATATATATATATATATATATATATATATATATATATATATATATATATATATATATTTTTTTTTTTTTTTTTAAAAATGAGATATTTTATATACTGAATTTATTGCACGAGGCTAAAGTTTCGGTTTGTCAATAGCAGCAGTGATCCAGGACTTCAGTCTTGGAAAGTGTCTGTGACACTCACATGCTCAGTGGGCTCTGTTTGGCTGTTGAGAAGCTAAGCTTAGGGCTCGTCACTAATTATCCAGCAGAAAATGAGCTTCCCCTGTAATATAAGCTGATGCTACAGGTCTGCTGATTATTAAATTCTGTGCTGCCATGTAGTAATTATCTGTATTAATTGCCAATCAGCCTTATATTGTGACATTTCTATTCTATGTGTACTGTATATTGTGAGTGGGTCCCTAAGCTCAGTAAGTGACAGCAGCACAGAGCATGTGCAGTGAATCAGCAGAAAAGAAGATGAGGAGCTACTGGGGCATCTTTGGAGACACAGATCTTTACTGCTAAAGGGCTGTGGTTGCCTTGGGCTGGTACAGAAGCACAAAACATAATGTACAACATTTCTAGCTACTTCTTTAGTTAGGCTTTAGTTCTCCTTAAACCATAGTCCCATCACAGAAAATATCCCTGTATGCAGACAACTTGCTTATCTACTTAACAGACTCCCTGACTGCTGTTCTTAATGTAGTGGAGCAATTTGGGTCATTCTACAGTCTAAAAATAAACTGAAACAAATCTCTTCTTTCCACGAAGCCCCTCTAGCTTCCCACCTAATGCCCCTCTCATACGTCCGACTTAAAATACATATAGACCCCAGAGCAATTTACACCCCAAAATCTTAAAATTTATCTCTGACCTTCAAGTCTGGCAAATCTTCCCTTCACTGTGGGAGAAATAAACCTTATCATGATGGTCTACCTCACTAAATTTCTATACCACCTACATAACTCTCTGATCCATATCCCCCAGTCCACCTGCTTCTTCCCTTTATATGGAACCCAAAAGTCCAGATAATTGCCTGGGAGAAGTTGATGGCTGACAAAGAGGATGGAGGCCTAGTCTTGTCCAACTTTCAGCTGTATTACCTAGCAGCCCAAATATATTTCCTACACTGGTGGTACCACCCTGACTCATAACTCTAATATGTTACTACAAGCCACCATTGTGGAATCATAAGAAGGCCTAAAAACTTTACCTCACCCCAAACTTTGACACGGGTAACCTCCAGCTTACTGTTACTACACTCCATATAGCCTGGACTCAAATGCTAAATATTCTTTTAATGCCTCCCCCCATTCCTTACAGCAAAGGAGTGATGGCAAGTAGTGATGGTCGAATTTCCAGATTTCACAGACTGTGAATGTTTTTGTGAAACTGCTGCAAAAATTTGCCGTTGGAAAATTAGCTGTAACTAGGGTTACCACCTGGCCGGTGTTTTACCGGCCAGGTGGCCGGTGTGGTTGGGATCTCTTGAGAAATAATGATAATAATGATAATTATTACCTAACAGCCACCAATTGTTTTTTATCTATTTCAGACATACAGTTAATGAGCTCTCCTCATTATTAAATTCTGAGGAATTAAATCCAGAACCTGTGATAATAAGGGACCACTACCAATGATTTACTACAATGAATAAAGACCACTCCACTGGAAAGAGAGCAGCCCAGAAGCAACGTGTATAAAGAAGCAGAAATGGATCCTACTAGTGCTAATACCAATAGTCACAGATAGCAATGAGCGGATCTGTCCTGTTTGGATTCGCCAAAAAAATTGCGAAACGGCGACAAGTTTGTGATATGCATTGAAGTCAATAAGCAACAATTTTTTTTGGATGTGCGATAATTTTTTACACGCACAACTTTTTTTTTTTCTCACTCCAAATGCATTGGCTTTTTTGTTGTCTCAGCGACTTTTTGTCCGGAAAACTTTTTTGTCTTGGCGACTTAGTCCAAATGCATTTGCTCAAGTTATTTCTCACTCAAAATGCATTCAAGTAAATGGGCGTTTTTTCTTGCAGTGACTTTTTTTGTATTGGCGAATTTTTGACATAGTTTTGTGAAATAATTTGCAGATTGCATAGCACCTGTGAAAACAATTTTCTCATCACTAGTCACTAGTCTTGCAAAAGGACGTTCTGGTTGGTGTACATTATAATGAGCAGAAGGTATTATGGCTGCAATTGTATTAGTCTGACAAGCAGATCGATAACATTTACACCGTGTAATATGATTTATAGATCATTCGTGAAAATTACCGTGAATATATTAATTCAAATGTAATTTCTAACACAATATAAAGTTATTGCTGTTTATAGGAGAAGGAAAGCTACCGAAACAGTTTATTGCCAATAGATTAGCCACAATAGTGTAAGCTAGAACACTATATTTATTCTGCAGAATGCTTTACCATACCTGAGTAAAAAGCTCTAGAAGCTCTCTGTTTGTTTAGGATAGGAGCTGCCATATTAGCTTGCTGTGACATCACTTCCTGCCTGAGTCTCCCCTGCTCACTCATAGCTCTGGGCTCAGATTACAGCAGGGAGGGGGGAGAGAAGCAAACTGAGCATGCCCAAGCCCTAGCCCTGGAGGTTTAGGCTGAAAACAGGAAGTCTGACACAGAAGCCCATGAGTACACAATAGAAGGAAAGAAATGTGGTGTTTCTTTTGACAGAGGACACAGAGAAGCATTATTTTGAGGGTTTACTGGTGTATTTATATAGAGCTTTCTGATAAAGCTTACTTAGTTTTAGCCTTTCCTTCTCCTTTAAGAAGTTTTTTTTAGTTTGTACTCATGCTGTCTGGTATCCTAGGAATCACAAGTTGTTTGCTGTCTGCAAACACAGCAGATAGGCTTATCTTATTATCTTATTAGATTTCCATTGGCATTGACTCATTTAGTTCATCTAGAATCTATGGAAACAATCTGTTCTTAGGAATTGTCTCTTATCAAGAGGGAAGTCATATGAATGCTGAGAGGTATGGTTTCAGTGATGTCTTCAGTCTTACAAACCAGGCGTCAGGCAAAAAAAACAACCTGTCTCCCCTTGTCAGTGTTTTCCATATGAATCTATAGGCAACACTAAGGGGGTTATTTATCAAGGTCCGAATTTTTTTCTCCGGAAGCTAAAAAAACATAGTGAAATTGCCCGAAACCCCCGACACAACCAAAAATCAATGGGACCTTTCCCATTGACTTTTATGCAACCTCAACAGGTTTGAGATGCCGTGGTTTCATATTTGGGCTTTTTAGCCCTCGGATTTAATAAATTCCGAAAAATTCGTGATTTTTTAGGGGTTTTAGGGCATTCGGAGCTTAGTAAATATCCCCCCTCAGGGTCAGTTCATATGCTCAGATTCGGGGAGATTAGTCGCCCGGCGACAAATCTCCTCTTCTTTGGGGGCGACTAATCTCCCAAAACTGCCTTCCGCTGGCTAGAATGTAAATCGCCGGCAGGATGGCACTCTGAGTGCTTCGATTTCCAAAGTTGCCCGAAGTTTCCTCATGAGGCAAAACGAAGCGCTCCAAGTGCCAGGTGTTTTACATTCTAGCCGGCAAGAGGCAGTTTAGTCTATGAAGAAGGTAAGGGGGAATAGGAGGAGTGCTGGCTAACCTTATAATACAAAGGCGGTATTCCATAGTCTTGGAAAGAAGAAATGCATAAAATGAGTTAAAGGAGAAAATAAAGCTACAATCCAAGGGGATGCCCTAACATTTGGCACCCCCTTGGATTGGAGCTTTATTTCTCCTTTAACTCATTATAGAGACTTACCTTATACCCTGGGCCGGTGCTCTTGCTAGCAGTAAACTGCACACTGGAGCCACCTACCTTTACACTGCAAATAATTTACTCTACCATATAAGATTTAATTCATGAACCAATAAGTATATTTTTTAGTTGTAATATTGGTGTGTAGGGGCATCTCAGGTCATTTTGCCTGGTCATGTGCTTTCAGAAAGAGCCAGCACTTTAGGATGGAACTGCTTTCTGGCAGGCTGTTGTTTCTCCTACTCAATGTAACTGAATGTGTCGCAGTGGGACCTGGATTTTACTATTGAGTGCTGTTCTTATATCTACCAGGCAGCTGTTATCTTGTGTTAGGGAGCTGTTATCTGGTTACCTTCCTATTGTTCTGTTGTTAGGCTGCTGGGGGTGGGGGGGAAGGGAGGGTGATATCACTCCCAACTTACAGTACAGCAGTAAAGAGTGAAGTTTATCAGAGCACAAGTCACATGACTAGGGGCACCTGGGAAACTGACAATATGTCTAGCCCCATGTCAGAATTCAAAATTAAATATAAAATAAAATCTGTTTGCTCTTTTGAAAAATTGATTTCAGTGCAGAATTCTCCTGGAGCAACACTATTAACTGATGCATTTTGAAAAAAACATGTTTTCCCATGACAGTATCCCTTTAAGAAACTAGAAGTATTTAATCCTATGGGACCTTCAATACCATGATTTATGATGACTATTTATTATCACAACAATCTGTTGAAAATATGTTTAAGCTTCACAACAAGTGAAGGTATAAATACAGGAGCAACAAATCAATATTTATTACTTTTGCTATTTTGTATAAAGTGTAATATAGCATTACTGGCTGAAACATGTAAGCAATAAAAAAAGAACTTGCAGTTTAATCAGGTCTTCCTTGTCTATATATTATCACCCCAGATCCATTGTACCGGTGTCTTATGAAATCATATTTGCTGCTTTACAAACACTTTAATACATCTTGAAAATGCTGGCCTTTACCTGGGCTTATGGCACAACTATCAGAGGTTCAATGAAACTTTGTATTACCGCACACCTCCTTCCACTTTTTCTGCGTAGTGGTGCTGGTCCACCGTTGACCTTGCCTGGTCACCTTAATGCTTTGTATTCTCGAAAAACGGTCCGCACACACCAATGTTGCAGTCGGGGATAGTGCCCCTTTTATTAATGCCACCAACAATAAATATTCAACGTTTCGGGGGGACACAGCCTCCCTTCTTCTTCTTCTGAAGAAGGGAGGCTGTGTCCCCCCGAAACGTTGAATATTTATTGTTGGTGGCATTAATAAAAGGGGCACTATCCCCGACTGCAACATTGGTGTGTGCGGACCGTTTTTCGAGAATACACAACTATCAGAGGAGCAGGGTGTGTGACAACACAGTGGGTCAATAACCTAATGTAGCCCATCGGGAAACCCCAGTGCTGGGCCAGATGATATTCCCGAGGTCCAGCCAGGCCTGAATTTGTGGAAAGACCACCAACAGGAGATAAAATAGTTTTTTTTAATTTCCCGTGTGCCAGTCCCCATTGCTCCGGAGCTGATGATAAAAATTTGTGTTAATACAAGGGAGGGACCGGAGCGACGAACGTCAGTGGGCCTAAGGGTGCCCGTTATGTAAATCTGCCCCTAGGTCCAGTGTCCTGCCATATTGTACCTCCCCAGACTACTCTCTATTCTCCTCTGCTGATCACTTGCTCACACTCATTCCCAATGCTGCCACTTGCTTATCTCCACCCCTATATGTTGCTCACCTCCTCCAGCCAGTCACTACCTTATTGCTCCCCTATCAGGTTGCACCTACCACCCCATTGTATCCTAGGAATCCATCTCTGCATATATCTAGTTCCACCTAGCTACAGTGCTGTCACAGAAATACTGTAAGTACAACACAGTGCTATATCTAACCATGGCGCCCCAAGGTCCCCTCCCTGAAAAATGCATGCTGGCATGTACCTGTCCGATATAACTTAATGTGGCTCCAGTGGGGATAGCACCCCCATCCCAGGTAGTTAGACTACTGGTACCACAGTGCAGTGTTATCAGTTTCTGGCATGGGTGGATTTGGCACCAAGTAGAAAGTAGCCCCTTTTTTCTACAACCCTCTATTTATACCACTAGGCACAGAAAATTGTTTTGTAAAGCTCATTTGTTTGTGAAGCATAAGTAAAGCACCCCCAAGTGACTACATTTACTTACCTGACCCCCCGGGCTGGTGCTCCTATCAGCAGAAAACTGTACCAGCCTGGGCTATTCCAGCGAGCACAACAGAGCGATCGGCTCCTGCTGCTTCTTTCTTCAAATTTCCCGGGGCAGACACATGCACGGTAGAACAAAATACCCGGCTTTTTCGTTAAGGTTCGGATTTTCGCTCTACTGCGCATGTGCAGCCTTGCGAAGAAGGAAAAACCCAGAAGAGGATCGCTCTGTGCTGCTCACTGGAATAAACCTGGGCCAGTGCAGATTTCTGCTGATAGGAGCACCAGCCTGAGGTGTCAGGTAAGTACATGTGATCACTTGGGGGTGCCTAACATTTAGCACCCCCAAGTGTAAAAGGACTTTCCTTCTCTTTTAAAAGAAATAGAAATAGTTAAGCCACTGTCTGCTCTGTCTGTATTTCCATATGGTTTCTGTTCTTGTATCTGCCTGATTCTAGACACTCCTGATCACTGGCTGCCCTGACTTCTGCTCATACTATGTTTAACCCCTTGGTACCTTTACTTTGGATATTTGTCTTCTTCATAAGACCTGCGAGTGCGGCCTCATCTCTGCAACTATATATATCTTTATCGTGGACAGGCAACTGTGACCACCATATCATGAGTTCCAATATCTACCTTCATCATATATATATATAGTTTAATACAGATGGAGTTCATTGGATTGACATCACAGGGTTAACAAAGTAAACATAAACGTCACAACATCCATTTCAAAGGCTAAAAATATAATAATGGTTTATTTCAATGGTATGACATTGGCGCCAAATGTCAAGATAAAATTAGCTTGTGTGCCTGTCACTAACATATAATAAGCAGAAGAACAGAGAGAACACACCCAGCAGCTGCACCAGAGCTCTGAATACTGACCATTGGTCTGAGATCCTGACTAGTGTGAGCTTTCAATTTCTATTTATGTGCAGTACAGACCAATGATTTCTCTGTAGGGTCTGTCACTATTTCATTACAGCTATGGGATTCATTATTTGGAAACCTATTATCCAGAAAGCTCCACATTACAGGAATGCCATCTCCCATAGACTCCATATTATCCTAATGATCCATATACTTAAAAATGATTTCCTTTTTCTCTGTAATTAAACAGTATCTTGTACTTGATCGCAACTACATACATATTATAGGCATAATTAATCCTTATTGGAAGCAAAACCAGCCTATTGGGTTTATTTAATGTTTACATGATTTTCTAGTAGACTTAAAGGTATAACGATCCAAATTACAAATAGATTCATTATCTGGAAACCCCAGGCCCAGAGCATTCTGGATAACAGGTTCCATAACTGTAACAGCAGAATATAAAGCAGAATGACCCATTGGGGGTTCATATACACAACTTGACTAAAGGTGGCTATACACAGGGAGTCACCAAACGAGCGGATCTCTCCCCGATATGCCCACATTGAGGTGGGCGATATCGGGCTGATCCGATCGTGGACTCTAGGGCCCAACGATTGGATCAGAATGGAGGTCATACGGACGGTCGGATCACGGGGCCGCAACAACGAAATGATGCGGCCGCGATCTGTTGGGATTTTTTAACCTGCCCAATCGAGATATGGCCGTCTTTCAGCCAGATATCGATCGGGACGCCCGTTGGATGACCCCACACATGGGCCAATAAGCTGCCGACTCGGTATGTCGGCATTTTTATCGGCCCGTGTATGGGGTCTTTAGGGGCCACCAGGAACTGGTTTAATATTAAATATACCTGTAAAGAAAAAGATAGCAGAAACAACAGCTTACATTAACATAGTAACATATCATTCAGAGTTTTTTTTGTATTGAATATTAAAATAAAAAGTATTGGCTGCCAGAAATTGTTGCAAATGTTGCAGTTTAGGCCGAATTGAAAAAATGGTACAATTCCAAAAACAACAACATATTAAACACAATAAACATCCAAAAACAACAACATACTGTATTAAACACAATAAACATCCAAAAACAACAACATATTAAACACAATAAACATCCGACGGGTTATATTCTAATGTTATCAGTGAACTTTATATATTATTGTAGGGTGACATTCAGCACACCCATGGGGACCAGTCTTCCAGTTCATATATTGCTAGAAACAGTGACGTAACTAGATTTTACTGGGCCCCACAGCACATTCATTTTAGAGCCCCAAACATATCCAGAGATTCCCCTGTTTTACCAATACATTTTGAAATTGGTCATAATTCGGGTCTCATGGTGCCCCCCCTGCAGCCGAAGGGTCTGCTTCCTCTATAGTTACGCCCCTGGCTAGAAAGTATTAACAGGGAGATTCCATTATTGAACTAAATATTTTATTTCCGTCACTAAGAAAACTACAAAACACATTTTATCAACCTGGCAAAGATTCAGAAGTCTGAGTCATGTCCAAATAGCCCAGGGGTAAAAACAGAATGTTACATTCAGTTGCTAAAAGCAGAACTAAGATATCAGAAGAAGCAATTTGCATAAAAATGATTATACTTACAGTTAATAAAAGAGATAGGTGTAACCCACCCCGCTGTTCGCTCGTCTACACTTACTCTCAGACGCTCTGACCGGCGGGTTTGGGCTAAAGCGCTTCTTGTTCTTGCGCCGAGCCACCTGACATTTGCCGCTGGTGAATCCGTGCCTAACTAACAAGCACCCAGCATGTCCACATTTGGCGCATGTTTGCCTGCCACATTTGTGTTCATTTGACTGGCGCCTGCATCTATTAGACGCTGATTTTTCTGCTCTGCTTCCCCTGTCCATTGGTCCCTTTGACATTAAATAGACCCTTCCTTCCTCCCCACCAAGACCAAGATGGCTTCTGTGTATTCAGTTCCTGCCTAAGCTTTGTTTGTGATTGTTACTCCGTTTTTGACTCCTGCCTGCCTTCTGACTCTGATCCTGCCTCAGCCCTGTCCAAATTGAGTTTCTGGTTTTGACTCCTGCCTGATTTTCATCTCCAATCCATGCTGCCTGTCCCGAACCTAATCTGGCCTTGCCTTCAATTCCACTTACTCCTCATCTCTACTGCGAGTATCCTAGACGTGTTCAGGTTCCCTGTCGATTCTGCAGCAGAAAGCCCGGGGCCCCAAAAGGTTGTCGGTGAAGACTAGGGTCATCAGGGGTTACCTTGTTCACTGAAAGATATTTGCTAGCGGTCTCCTTCGGTTCCTTGTTAAGAATCATTACAGTTAGCTTGGGCCAACGATGGATCCCTCCCAGGTAGCAGGGATGACCACGTCTCTGGAATCTATTCTAGAAGCTCTTGTGCAGCGTTTGGAGACTCAAGAGGCTCAACAAATGCACCAGACTCTCCAGCATCTTTCTACTCGTTTTGATGCTTTACAACTGGCTCAGCAGAGGCTTCAACCTTCTGTGCCATTTGTTCCCTCGTCCTTGCCTCATCCTTGCCTCCTCCTATTAATCCACCGTCTATGGGAGAGGCTTCCGCCAAGTTACCCAAGATTTCAGCACTTCTTCGTTATTGCGGGGATCCAGAGACTTGTCTTGGGTTTTTGAACCAGTGTAATATCCACGTTGAACCTTCCCAATTTCCTAATGAAAAAGCTAAAGTAGCTTATGTCATCACCCTGTTATTTGGTAAGGCCCTGGCATGGGCTTCTCCGCTGTGGGATGATCCCTTGGTACATAACTCCACTGTCTTTTTGTCTGCCTTCCGTGGGATTTTTGATACTCCTGGACGTAAGGAGAATGCCTCCAGCCGTCTTCTAGGGATCACTCAAGGGTCTCTTTCTGCAGCAGCATACGCCATCGATTTTCTCACATTGGCAGCTGAAGTATCATGGAACAATGATGCTCTGGTAGCAGTTTTCTTGAAAGGCCTCAATGAACCGCAGCAACCAATAAGATGTTTGAACAGGTGACCAGTAAATGCCACCGGCTGACTGGTTGCTATGGGTTACTGCCCCTTGGCAAACTTAGAGACTTTTATTACATAACCCCCTAAGTCTGTTACACTGACTGATCCAATGTGAAGAAGTAGTTAGAAACACTGATAATAAAATATATAGAGGGTAGATAATCAAAGGTCGAGTGTTATAGAGTTGTTTATGCCTCAAATGAACTGGATTTAACTTGAATGAACTCACAACTTGAATGGTATGTTATTTAAGCAAAAACTGCAAGTTCGAGTCCCAAAATCCTGAAACTCAAATTAATAGAGTTTTTTGGCAAAAAACCTCTGAAAAAAAACTTGAACATCATGAAGCCTATTAACATCTTCAAATGGTTTAAGGGACCTCTGCCATTGACTTCTACATGTTTTAGATGGTGTATTTTCAGATTCAAGCTATTTTCCAGGATCGGGGTACAATAAATCTCTAAAAATTTGAGTTTTTCTTAACCCAAAAATTTGAGTTTTGACCAAATAATACGAAAACTCGAATTTTCATGGAAAACACAACGCAAACTTTAATAAATCTGACCCATAATATTCAATAATCCATGTGAGATTAAAAATATGTAGATATGAGACATGCAAAGGAACTAATTAGTGACAGGGACTCAGTACATTGACTTCAATGTACTTTTCTTAAAAAAAAAGACAAGAAAAAGAACTTGTTGACTCAATGTATTTTGTTTAAAAAAAAATAGCAAAAAAAATGAACATTGACTTGCATTCTGCACATGTTTCAGGACAGATTTACTCATTGCTGAAAGAAACCTACTGTGTCTATTAACTTGGCAGTTGCATATGACAGAGAGGTACCCACAACACAGATCACTTTGCCATTAATTTATTAAAAGTTATTTCTCAGGGGAGGTTTGGGGCACAAGCGTGGAGCCTCTTAGGCCAAAGCCCATGGGATTGTTGGGGCAGGCTGTTATCTGCATCTAAGTAGTAAGTACAGGCTCATCAGAACCTTGCATGTCTGATGGCCAAGCTAGGGGGCTTTCCAGGAGATGCCCATGTGCACCCACCAACCCAGCCTCTGGATACAACCCCACCAAGCAGAGGTGTCACTGAGTGATCCAGAGGGTCCAAAATATAGGGTGCAGTTAAGCTGTAAATGGAGACATGCATGTCTCAACATAGTAGATGATGTTTTCCATGCACCATGTTGCCCCAGTAAATCCTGTTTTTTTTTGTCATAATCAGTATTTTTTTTTTTTGCTTTAGTGATAGTGTGCTATTCTTATGATTACAGATATGGGATCTATTATCCAGAAGGCTTGGGATATGAGGCTTTCCGAATAAATGGTCTTTCTGTAATTTGGGTCTCCCTTAAGTCTACTAAAATATAATTTAGTTATTTTAGAGTCTAATCCACACTCTCTTCCATTCAGTCCTGACGCCAAGAGTTTTTTCTAAGTTCCCCTTGCATATGGTGTCCATAACACTGTTGCTTGCCCATCCCTTCATTCCACCTCTAAAGCAAATACAGTTTTCGATGGTGGATCGCTGGGCACAACATCACTCATGAGAACTAAACAGCTAAAGGTTAAACAATGAATCTGCTGTCAGGAAATGTATTTTAATCTTCATTGTAAAATCTGCAGAAATACCGATGTTTTTGTAGTTTACCCAGTTTGAATACCAGCACAGTTAAGTCACATAACTGCTTGGGATGCTTTGTGAATAGAAGGCTCAGCCCGTGACAGGTGTTATGGAGGGTGTTTCTCCTCTCTATGCAGGTTATTACGCAGCTTCATTCCTTAGAAGATGTGATGAAGGTGTTGAGAGAGAGA
Source organism: Xenopus laevis (assembly GCF_017654675.1). Lineage (NCBI taxonomy): Eukaryota > Metazoa > Chordata > Amphibia > Anura > Pipidae > Xenopus > Xenopus laevis. Next base: position 10,050,240 of record NC_054373.1, read on the forward strand.
AAGAAGAGAAACGCAAGAGCTGAGAAACATATTTCTGAAAATTGGAGTATTGTCTAAGAAAAAAGAGTTATCAGAAAAAGAAGAATTAATATTCCAGGTAATCGAATGGTTATTCTAGGGGGGATAACAACAGGCAGTAGACAGTAGACCCAACAGCTGGGATGGTGAAGGGTAGGACAAGTCTGTATAGGGCTGGTGGAGGAGGTCTATTCTGATATATTTTCAATTTATGTTACAGGGTACAGTGAACTAAAAAAGATGTACAACTACATATAGCAGGCGTAATCCCTCTCAACGTTTAGGGACAAGGTGGCTGTAAAGAGACTCTGTTGTAACAGGTTAATGGGGAAAGACAAAAGCTTATCATTGAAAATTTGACATAAGCATTTAGTTCTCTTCTTCTCAGATACATCTTAGAGTCATGAATCTCCTTTTGGCCATGGTATAAATGAGTGGTTGACTTTTTTAGTTGGATATCCAGCCTTTGGTCAAGTCGCTGCTATTTCATAATAAGGTTACAGAGAAAAAAATCTGTGTATCTGTAATAGTTTCAAGTATATCCGGGACAGCAAAAGTAGTTGTCCCAACCCTCAAACTAACTGACCTTCAAGCTGGGCTTTAGTTGTATCTCGCGGAAATGAATCCTTCTGCCACTTCTGTATCTAACTGTAGAGACTTAAATTTATGGATCACCTGTATTATGTGTTTTTATTCATCTTCCTGTGAAGTGTTGTAAAGCTATATAGAATATTAAGTTGTAAGATAAACATATTCCATAAAGTGTCTATGAACAGATTAATATCAGAGTATACTGAACCTGCTTAATTTGCATCTGTGTTGGTACATTGGTCCAGGGCTGGAACTAGAGGTAGATAGAAGCCTAGGGCGCAGCTTGAGAGCGAGAGGACAATTTGGGTGGGATGTTATAGTTCCTATTACTTTCTCCAACCCCTCTCTACATGTAGCCCTAGGCATGGAATGACTGGTAGGAGGTTGGCTGCAGCAAAAAATGGTGAGTAGTTGGTCAGGTTTGGTGGCAGGTAGCTTCAAACCTGTTTATGGTGGAAGAAGGGGTTGGGCGAAGGTTTGCTTTGGGCATCGTTGGACCCTGTAGTTCTCAGTCCAGTTCTGCATCTGTCTGCAGCTAAGTGGATGTCTGCAATAACACTGAGAATAATATTAAGTCGAGGGTAAGATACGTGATTTGATTGAAGTTTGAAGGTTTCTAAACATTTCTTCTTTTAAAGGGTATGTAATCCCCAAAATGTAATTTTGCTCAATTAAAGAAAATCAATTATTCTTTTACCATCTAATTGAATCTGATCCTATGAGCCATATTCAACTCGAGGAGGACAACTCTTCTCCTAATCCAATGTCAGATATTCCCAGAGAATTGAATGGAGTTTTCACTTGATAAACCTTGAGATTAGTTATTCTCACTGAACCAAATCAAGCCCTGTGTTTGATTTAGGAATGTGCCCAGAATCCTGATTGTAATAGACATGTGTGGGTTTTATTTGTAGAATAACCCTGGGATTTGGAAGAGTAGCATAGTAGTAGTAGATAAATGCAAGGCTTTAGTTGCACCCAAGAAGTACTTGGAAGGGAATCCTCTCAATTATAATTTTATTTGTGTTTTTAAAGGATGAAATGAGAATGAATGTGAGTCTGCAGGAGGGACCCTAACAGGTAAAATTATGTTATAGTGTGGTTACTAGGGTTGGTGTGCTAGCCTAGCCACCAAGGGGGTTATTTATTAAAGTCTAAATGTTAAAAACTCAGAATTATTAGTGGAAAAACCTCAGTTTTCAGGATTTGTTAAAGCCTGATGATGCAAAAAGTCAGAATGTGAAAACCAGGCATCTCACTGAGGTTGTATATCAATGGGAGAGGTCGCTATCCTATATGGAAGTTTCTGTGGTCTGCGCTGGAATTAGCCTGAAAATCTGACTATTTCGATTTTTACGGGCAAAATCGAAAAATGTGTGCTTTTCGGTGAAAAAGCCGGAAAAAATCAAGCAAGTTTTTCCCTGATCCGATTAAATTGTGCTTTTTTAATAATAAATAAGGTCCAATTGTGGATTCTAGTTTGGTCAAAAAATTTTTATTTAAACAATCAGAAAAAAAATCGGATTTTGATAAATAAGCCCCTCCCCCGTTTCAATTGTAATTCTAATCTATAAATCTGTAGAGATATAAGATTAAAAATTCAATTAAATCTATTTGTACATCTACTAAAATGTAGACGGCCCCTTTAAAGCTTTTCTGCCATCAGAGCAAGTGCCAGAACATACAGTCTATTTCCCAGACTCACCTGTTTGCAGAGACAAAGGCCTCCTACGTTGATACTGAAGAATGCAGTTTTTTTAGTTCAATATAATATCACTAACTAAATGTAAATGTTTGGTTTTACTCAAGTGCCTTCAAAAGGTCAACTTTGTTTAGATTTAAAACAAGTCACTGCATCCCATAAATGTGAAAGTTATGGTCTATTTTGAAGTCAACACTCCATATTATATAGTCAATTATAACAAAAACATACATTTTGCAGCAGGTGGTTTCCAACTCTTTGGTTTTAAACCTTCTTTACGTTGCAATAAAGACTTAAATACATAGAAACATCTTTGTAATAGTCGATGTTGCGCTATAGTTCATAAGGGTCGTATAATAAGGGACACTAACCAAGAATTAAAACAGACTGGTCTTTAGGTTGGATCCCTAGTATTTATTTGGAACTTCCTAAGGGGCATTTTTTATCTGAGACCCATACGTGGGCTGACCGGACAACAGGTCACATAGTCAGAGAACATATTAGGGGCCACACACAGTATAGATGAATTTTTAGTGTTTGTTCCATCAATAACGGTGGTGCCTCTTTACTTCCTCATCTACCCATGCACCATGAACTGGCCAATATTTTCCACTGAAACTTTTTTAAACTTGCCTGATTCCCAAACTGATCAATATCGATATTACATGGATATGACCACCCAGGGCCAGAACTAGGGGTAGGCAGGAGAGGCAGCTGCATAGGGCAAATGATAGGGGGGCTCTGGGCAACTACATCTAAAATTGTATTCTGCTTACCCTACTCTGTGTTCACACCCCACAGTCTTACTCCCATTCCTTCCCTCTGTCACCCCTCCATCATTCTCCCCTTCCTCCTGTCACCCAACCCTCTGTCGCTCTCCCCTCCCTCTGTCCCTCTTCCCTCCCTCCCCTCCATGGCTCTCCTCATCCTCCCTCCCCTCCGTCACTCTCCCCTCCCTCAGTCGCTCTCCCTCCCCTCCGCCGCTCTCCCTTCCCTCCTCTCCTTCACAGTCAGGCATGCATGCGGGGGTGGGCGTTAGCTGCCTGGGTTTCCTAGGAAACCCAGCCCTGTTGCCACCATACACATATCAATAGTTGTAGGAAATATGCCACAATAATGTTAAAACATGTATGACCAGCTTTTGAGGACATCACACTATGAATTGTTATAGAAAAAAGCATAATTATTCATGGTTTCTATGACCACAGGACAACTTCCAATACGTATGCCTCCACTTTAAGATTTGTTTTTGTAAAATAAGTTGGTCACAACTATTGTCATATACTCCTGCCACAGAAAAGAAGGGGAGTTAGGTACTCAAAAAACCATAATGGTGACCAAAAACTAAATTAAAAATGATTAAGGTTTATTTGAACAAGATCTCTATTGCCTTATGCGTTTCGTATGCCTGTGATAAAAGGGGTTTTAAACCCAGCTGTAACACTGTCCCACAGTGCCCCCGAATTTTCCTAAAAAAGTTGCTGAAAAACGTAGTTATAGATGCAAGAAAATTCCCCAGTTAGCATTCTACTGATCAAAAACTTTATTACAAATGCAAAAGAACTGACCAATGATAATTCTGTTTCCCAGCAGAATAAGATAATAATGTCATTTTTATTCTTCATTATATGACACTGGAATCAATCATGAGGATAAAGGACAGACTTGTTCAGTGCTGGGAAACTGAGCTTAAAACTTCCAACTCCAGTTGCAGGAACAAAGAACATGGAGCCGGATTTACACAGATCTGCTGGGATTCTCTTTGGAGGATTTTTTGCATTTAAAGCAGTCGCTGGGAAAGTTCAGTGGCGGAACTACCAGGGGAGCAGCTCGTTGCTGGACTACAGCTCCCAGCATGCCTCAACCTTCATTATATGTTACATTTTTCTGGGATTTGTAGTCCAGTTTGGTTGAGCAGTGCAGTGCCATTTACTACCCCTGCTCATGTAGTACGAAACCCGTGAAAGGTGTTGTTGCAATAAACTGTTTTATGTTTTTAAATTTTTATTGACCTCTGTGGGTGCTTGAGTGTTTAATACAAAAACAGTTTATCTTCGGCATACCACTTAATTATAGGGTGCATTCAATTCAATCCCAGGCTGCTTGAAGCCCAACACAATAATGTCTTGGATAAAGAAGCACACCATACTTCTGCTCCTGCCTTTAAAGCATTTATTGCAGCAGAAATGTGGCGCAAGCTTTCAGGGATAACCCCTTCCTCAAGTGCATTACACACTTAGTGGACACATTGCATTAAATACCCTTTAACCCCATGTGATTGACCATTTGCTCCACCCCTCAGTCTTACTCACCTTCCTTCCCGTCCTATGTTTTTGTTATAATTGACTATATAATATGGAGTGTTGACTTCAAAATAGACCATAACTTTCACATTTACGGGATGCAGTGACCTGTTTTAAATCTAAACAAAGTTGACCTTTTGAAGGCACTTGTATAAAACCAAACATTTACATTTAGTTAGTGATGTTATATTGAACTAAAAAAACTGCTATTCTTCAGTATCAAAGTAGGAGGCCTTTGTCTCTGCAAACGGGTGAGTCTGGGAAATAGACTGTATGTTCTGGCACTTGCTCTGATGGCAGAAAAGCCTTATAGGGGCCGTCTACATTTTAGTAGATGTACAATTAGACTTCATTGAATTATTAATCTTATGTCTCTACAGCTTTCTAGATTGGAATTACAATTGACACTGGGGGGGGGCTTATTTATCAAAATCCGATTTTTTTCTGACCAAACTAGAATCCACAATTGGACCTCATTTATTATTAAAAAAGCACAATTTAATCAGATCGGGGAAAACCTCTATAATCGAATCGCTTGATTTTTTCAGGCTTTTTCACCGAAAAGCACAAATTTTGGGATTTTGCCCGTAATACTCTGAAATAGTCAGATTTTCAGGCTAATTCCAGCGCAGACCACAGAAACTTCCAAATAGTATAGGGACCTCCCATATTGATATACAACCTCTGTAGGTCTGAGATGGCTGGTTTTAAACAAGTGCTGTGATTGGCTATTTGGTAGCCCCTATATGGATTGGCAGCCTACAAGAGGCTCTGCTTGACAGTACACCTTGTTTTAATATAACCAAATGCCTCCAAACCAGGAATAATAAAAATAAGCACCAAGGGGTTGGTGAGCAACATGTTCATCCCAAGCCACTGGTTGGGGATCAATGCCGTAGACCAATTGGGAAAGCACCCTACCATAGGGCAGATCTTACAGACAAGGGAGTTCCTGAACAGCAGGTTATGTCAGTCCCCTATAACAGCTAAACTTAGTGGTATGGTACTGAAACTTATAGTAGGTGGTTCAGTGTAAATGCCAAGTGCATTATATATAATTAGGGATGGGCGAATTTTTTCGCAGAAAAAATGACGCCCATAGACTTGTATCACATTGTGCGTCAAAATAAAAAGACGCAAAAAAAAAGTCGGCAAAAAAATTTCGCCACGCGACAATTTTTTTTTTGACACACATAGACTTTAATGGGCGTCAGCTACATTTTGCCGGCGGCAAATTTTTGGCGAAACTAAATGGGTCAAATTCGCCCATCCCTATATATAATATCCTACAGAGAAACAACCGTTAAAATTCTAAATGTTAGTATTTTATTATCTGTTTTTTTTCAGGTGCTGAGCATATTAAAAATAGTTGTCACTACCGAATTGTTGGAATGGAGTCCGAAGTGGTATATCATTTACTTCTTTTTATATCATCTTGGTATTTAACTGTATTATAGTCCACGGGTCATTATAAAAGCTGTACCATGGTAACAGTATATACAGTACAAATGTCTTAAAGGAGAAGGAAAGCTACAGAGGCAATTTATTGCCAATAGATTAGCTGCAATAGTGCAAGCTAGAATGCTATATTTATTCTTTAGAATGCTTTACCATACCTGAATAAAAAGCTCTTGAAGCTTTCTGTTTGTTTAGGATAGCAGCTGCAGTATTAGCTTGGTGTGACATCACTTCCTGCCTGAGTCTCTCCCTGCTCACTTATAGCTCTGGGCTCAGATTACAGCAGAGAAGGGAGGGGGGGGGATACTGAGCAAACTGAGCATGCTCAAGCCCTAGCCCTGGAGGTTTAAGCTGAAAACAGGAAGTCTGATACAGAAGCCCATGAGTACACAATAGAAGGAAAGAAATGTGGTGTTTCTTTTGACAGAGGACTCAGAGCAGCATTACTTTGAGGGTTTACTGGTGTATTTATGTAGACCTTTCTGATAAAGCTTACTTAGTTTTAACCTTTCCTTCTCTTTTAAACCTTCATTAAACTGTGTGTGATCCGTTATGTGGAAACCCGTTATCCAGAAATCAAATGATATTTAAAAATGATTTCCTTTTTCTGTGTAATAATAAAACAGTAGCTTGTACTTGATCCCAACTAAGATATAATTAATCCTATTACAGGCAAAACAATCCTACTGGGCTTATTTAGTATTTAAAATAATTTTATGTAGACTTAATGTGTGGAGACCTAATTACGGAAAGATCCCTTATTCGTAAAGCCCCAGGTCCCTAGCATTTTTTATAATAGGTCCCATACCTGTATAGATTTTTATAATTTTATAATTTTTAATAAGTTTTATCATTTTTAAAAAGTTAACAGGGAAACATTTTAAGGCAAATGTGTAGGGGGCCCTCCAGTTGATTAAAGGGCAACTACACCAAAGGATTATAAAACTTGAAGGAATTTTATTGGCAGAACTTCATTTCTTCAGAAACACCATATCTCACCAACACGTATACAGGTCTGTTCCAAGATGTACAGCAGATGTTGTAACCCCACAGATGTCAGTACTTGCGAACCCAGCTTTGGCCTTTGATGCACCACTTACCGGTCAGGTAGTCCGCCGTACGTTCTACGCGCCCTCCACCTCTGGCCCGTAGGACTTTCCGTTGTGCCACCTCCCTCCCTTGGCCAGCGAGCCACCACAGCAGTGCTCCTGACTTTTCCGGGTAGGATTTTCACCAAACGCCTGGGTTGTCCACACTGTCCTGACTATCCTTTATTGCCCTCTCTGTGGCCGAGCCACGGCCACTAGGCCACTATCTCCTTGGTGGGGTGTCAGCTACCCTTGCTAACTTGCCTGACTGACTAAGGCACCTAGTGCCCCACTTAGCATGTACCTTTCTACTTGTCCTGTCCAAACTTACTTCAACTCTAACTATTTCTACTCCCTTTTATACTCTTATCCCTGAACCTTACTACAGCATGCCTGTCCCATGTGTTTCCCAAACTTACACATATGCCTAACATGTGCCTTACCATTACTGTCCAGCCTGAAGCCTCCTGAACATTTCTTTGACACTCATGCCATCTAGTGGACAACCCCTGTAATTACATCATTTTAACATTTTAACACTTTTCACTCACAACATCATTCATTTTCATGCAATGTCATTTCAATCACCTTACATTCGCGCCCAGTTATGTGAAGCACGTCCTCGTGCACACTCAAGAAACACATTCAACTCACACAATCATCAGGTACATACAAAGAAAAGGCAAAACACAAGATTGAATGCTAAAACTTTTAAATAGCAGAAAAATCTTATTGTCATCATAAGACTACTGGCGTGGCAAAAAGAGACCACATTAATGAATGATAAATAACTCAAACAATAGAATGAAAGACCTTCCGGTATAAATGAAAGTCCCGAGATAGAGTCCCATTTTCCTGAGGAAAAAAACAGTTATAAAACAGATATACTCAAAACAGTTCTTTGGAGGAAAGCAAGAACATTCCGGACTTGTAAAACGATCATCTTCCACCTGGAAAATTCAATACAGCCAACCGTTGGCTAACAGGAGTGCATGGCACAAAACATTAAACCGTCCCAATTGAGTCCAACAAGAACATTAACTGGTCAGAACAGTGGACACCTCAGCCTCCGACAACCTTTACAGCATTCGTTGAAACCAACGTTTGGTTACCTCATGGGAAACGTAGTATGCAGGGTGGGGTTTCACCACAGCAATGCCATCAAGGCCCTCCACATCCTTACTCAAACAGCGCTCCGGTGCCCGTTTACACACACACCGCACGTGGTGTTGTAGTACGGTGCGCCCCATCCACCAGCGAGCCATGCAACCTTTCACCTCATCTTGCGCCTGCTGGCGAGCAGCGCTGTCGGGCTGCTGCAAACTCTTCCCATCCAGTTGGAGATATTGGAGGATGTCTGTCTCCACCCATTCTTGGAGATGGGTCTCAACATGCTGGTAGACCCATCTTGGGGCATACGGCATGTAAAACCCCCAGCGCCGGTGCACCTCATTGTTAATTTTTCTCTGCACCTTAGAAATGGCGCGAAATTCTTTCGGTGCCGCTTCACCAGGCAGCACCCAGAAGACCCGGGCCTCCTCAGGGAGCATGTCTTCCTTCCCTGGAACAAGTAAAGGCGGGGACACAGGTAGTGCCTCGGGGTTGCACTCACCCTTATCGGAGGCTTCAGTGTCGTTAGCCACGTCCGATATCTCCCACTCCTCCCGCCAAGTAGAGGCAGACAGATCATCGCCCGACTCTGTCGCTGGTTCCGCGTGCACAGGAGGATCCGCACTGTTCTCCACTTGAGCTGCTAGCGGGGCGACGCTTGCCACTGCGGTTGGTGGATTCAGGGCATGGGGTTCCGGAATAACACGGGGAGCCCCTCCAGTTGATGTAATAATAGCTTCGGAGCCTGCGGGGTCACCGCCTTGTGTCTTGCAGCTAGCAGAACTCTCACCCACTTCAGGCGGCTCTTGCCCGGTCATGAGCAGCATCTGTGGCTCCGCAATTACAGCCACCGGAGACTGTACTTTGAGCTGTTTAACCAGCCGGTCCACGATATCGGCTGTGGGGGGCAACTGTTCCAAGTAAAACGGACCCATGTAATGGCGTCGCTTACAGGTACAACAACATCCTTCCACCTCCATGATGCCCCAGCGTAACTCTCGGCCACAGCCACCGCAGATGGGCATCAATATCAGCCTGCCCTCTTTTGTCAACTTTTCTGCAAAGTGTCCGGCCCACTGGAACCGACGACCAGTGTCCACCAGGTCGGTACGCTCTGCCGTGACTTTATCCATGCTATATACTTTCGGCTGCCGTTCTGCCACGCACCACTCACTGTGTCGCTGGTCACAAAATGGCCCCGGTCCACACCCTGCAGCGCCTAATATCGCCAACCGCTGCCCTCCACAAGATGGCCACTGAGTACTTCCTGTTCCTGCGCAGGCAAGCCGACTCGTCTCACAGCACCACCTTTTAAAGCACCCTTGCTAACGGAACACTTGTAACAGCCACAACTGCATATAACTCGTTCAGCGCTTCCACTCTTTCGCCGTCTGCTCACAGGGGGTCCTCCAGCAGTATGAATATGTCCTTATCCTGCCGACTACGCCAAAATATGTAGGGGGCCCTCCAGTTGATTAAAGGGCAACTACACCAAAAGATTATAAAACTTGAAGGAATTTTATTGGCAGAACTTCATTTCTTCAGAAACACCATATCTCACCAACACGTATACAGGTCTGTTCCAAGATGTACAGCAGATGTTGTAACCCCACAGATGTCAGTACTTGCGAACCCAGCTTTTACCTTTGATGCACCACCTACCGGACAGGTAGTCCGCCGTACGTTCTACGCGCCCTCCACCTCTGGCCCGGTAGGACTTTCCGTTGTGGTCACCTCCCTCCTTCGGCCAGCGAGCCACCACAGCAGTGCTCCTGACTTTTCCGGGTAGGATTTTCACCAAACGCCTGGGTTGTCCACACTGTCCTGACTATCCTTTATTGCCCTCTCTGTGGCCGAGCCACGGCCACTAGGCCACTATCTCCTTGGTGGGGTGTCAGCTACCCTTGCTAACTTGCCTGACTGACTAAGGCACCTAGTGCCCCACTTAGCATGTACCTTTCTACTTGTCCTGTCCAAACTTACTTCAACTCTAACTATTTCTACTCCCTTTTATACTCTTATCCCTGAACCTTACTACAGCATGCCTGTCCCATGTGTTTCCCATACCTTACACATATGCCTAACATGTGCCTTACCATTACTGTCCAGCCTGAAGCCTCCTGAACATTTCTTTGACACTCATGCCATCTAGTGGACAACCCCTGTAATTACATCATTTTAACATTTTAACACTTTTCACTCACAACATCATTCATTTTCATGCAATGTCATTTCAATCACCTTACAAATGAGTGAAACAGAGAAAAATTATAAAATTGTTGTTATTTTAATAGGCCTCAAAATTAAAAATTTTCAAAGTATTTACACATTTATTAGAGCTCAAATGTAAAGCTTTTACCTCTCTAGATTTCGTTGAACTAGTGTTCATCTCAGGATATCTCTTTAAGCAGATATGTTGAGGATAATGGGGGTTTAAAGGTGAGATTCACTTTAAAGTTAACTTTTAGCAATTTTTTCAATTGGTCTTCATTTTCAATTGGTTTACTACTTCTTGTGACTCTTTCCAGCTTTCAAATGGGCGTCACTGACCCCATCTAAAAAAACAAATGGCTACAAATATATTGTTATTGCTATTTTCTATTCCTCATCTTTCTATTCAGGCCTCTCCTATTCATATTCCAGTCTCTTATTCAAATCAGTGCTTTATTGCTAGGGGAATTTGGAAACTAACAATCAGATTGCTAAAATTGCAAACAGGAAACCTGCTGTATTAAAAGCTAAGTAACTCAAAAGCCACAAATAATAGAAACTAAAAATCAAATGCAAATTGTCCCAGAATATCACTCTCTACATCATACTAAAAGTTAATTGAAATTGGTGAACAGTACACCCCATTTCAGTTTGGCAACACAGATGAAAAGCCTTTATTGTGCATATATGGCACAGATTCCTGATTGCACGACTATATTTATCATTTTGGTACATTTTTGGAATTTTGTATTGATGTTACCACTAGGTGGCGGTGTGTATTGCACTTTATAAGTGTGATAATAAGCAGCATAGTTGGCTTGATAAAAGGTCCTGAAATGCTGCTATCTGGAAACTGTGCAAAATGTGTGCAATAAAGGCATTTTATTGCAATTTAAGTACATATCCTAGGCGTTTTGTCCAGAATATTTATGCTGAAATTTGCATTTGCAATTTTATTTTACAAGATATTCTGTTTAAATCAGTTAAAATGAAATATAATTAATCTGCCCCTTTGCTGTGTCTAATCTTGATAATCTGTATGTTAAACTGTTACACTAAAGGCAAATAGTTTGAGCTCATTCTTTGTTTGCTTTAAAGTTACCCTGAACCAAGTGCAAGTGCCAAACACAAGTGCAATGAATCTGTTTGGTTACACACACAACAATGCAGTCAATCATCAGCCAAACAGGTTTATTGGGTCCTCTGCCTGATCTGCTCATTCCAAAATCAGTAGAATTTACTCTTGGCCTGTACTGAAGAACTGGTTCTACCATTTAGATAATTAGCCTCAGGGGCACAGCCATAGGGGCAACATTCTGTGATTGCTGGGTGGATAAAGTGCTGCAGCTAATTACAGGTATGGGATCTGTTATCCTGGGGTTTTCTGGACAAGGGGTCTTTTTATAATTGTTATCACCATACTTATGGGGTTAGATAATGAAAGACGCCAAGTTTGCCCAGGTGCAGTGACCCATAGCAACCAATCATCAGGTACCATTTACTGGTCATATGTTTAAATGCAAATGCCAGGCACAAGGATACGGCTGAATCCTGCTGAGAAAGGGTTAATTCTGGCCAAATCCCGACCGAATACTGGATTCTGTGCATCCCTACTTTTATTACATATGGGGGTTTATGTCTACTAAAAACTAACTTAAACCCAATGGGATTGTGTTTTGACACTAATAAGGATTAATTATATCTTAATTGGGATCAAGTACAACGTACTGTTTTATTACAGAGAAGAAGGAAATTGCTTTTCAAACTTTGAACTATTTGATTAAAACGGAATATAGGGGAGATGGCTGTCCTGTAATTCAGAGCTTTCTGCATAACGGATCCCACTCCTGTTCTAAAGAGCAATTTTTAATTTACATTTGTGAGACTGGTTATTTACCTTTAGTTTGGAGAAAGGTGCCTCTGACCAGTAGCAATCTGTTTGAATATATCTAGTACAGGTAAATCTAAAAACAACTGGACCTGCTGAGTAATCACTGAAGACGTTTCACTACTCATCCGAGCAGCTTCTTCAGTTCAACTGACTGGTGTGGGAAATTTTCGGCATATAAACTCTTCCACTAATCCAATCACAATGGCACATTGTAACTCTTCAAAGAGGTGACATCTGAAGAAATTCACAGAGGTGTAGATTCTGTGTAGTTACTGTGATTGGATTACCAATGTGTCATGCAACTCCTAGATACAGGTGTTACTTGTGAGAGTTGCATGAATGGATGTGTGAAGTGTTCCGAATCCGCCGGGGTACAGATGTTAGAACAGCATTGTATGTAGCAGACAGGTGGTGTCGAAGGCCCCCACCTCTGTTCAGGGAGTTATATGCCGAGTTTATATGCCGAGAACTTCCCACACCAGTCAGTTGAACTGAAGAAGCTGCTCGGATGAGTAGTGAAATGTCTTCATTGATTGCTCAGCAAGTCCAGTTATTTTTAGATTTACCTGTACTAGATATACCATGACCTGGATGAATGAAAATCTTCATAGTGTTTGAATATAGTTTCAATGATTTTCTGTCTTTCTTATTTACCATTTGTTTTTTACTTGCAATACAGGGCGACCCGCCAGCATATTGTGAACACGTTGACATTCATCATGACGTCCATCATCATCATCATCATGATACTCCCCACTACCATGAATCCGCAACGCAGTGCGACCCTCCTCCATATAGTGAACATGCCAACACCCACCATCAGAACATTCCCCACTACCCCACGCCCATACCAAGCAATGTTTATGAATCCCTTCCAAACCCAAATGCCAATCTCTCCCCTCTGTATGTCCCTGAAGAACCTACACAATCAGTAAATGTGGCTGGTCAGAAGAATGAAGGTGCATTGTGGAATGCGAGTAAGTGCTTGTGCTTGGCACCTTCCAGAGCAACATTCCCTCTCAGCAACAAAACTGTCTTCCCCATATCTAAGGTCTAACTCAATTAAACTGTCGTAAACTGCATTGTGTAAAAAACCAAACTCTTAGCCTAATCTTAGATGCAATGCGTGCCTTATCAAAGTAGCTTCATTATACCTTAGACTTGTACTATACAGTTTCTTGACTTGGAGCAGTGTTGGACTGTGGCATCACCATGGGCCCATTCTCTGATCTAATTTTCTTCCACTTCTCACTCAACCTTTTTATTTTCTTAGTACTTTCCTTTACATGATATCCTCTATTTACCATCTATTTGGCCCCTTTGTTTCCATAAAGAATTATGGAATGGAAATTGTTGCAAATGCTTAGAAGCAGGAGGGCCCACTGACACCTGAGCCACTGGGAGTTTTCCTGGTATCCTGGTGGGCCAGTCCGACACTGACGTGGAGGAGAGTTCTAAAGGGAGTCAAACAAAATTAATATGAATGAAAGGACTTACAGTATATATTAAAGGGGTTGTTCACCTTTAAATTAACTTTTAGTATGATGTAGAGAGTCATATACTGAGACAATTTGAAATTGGTTTTCATTTTTTATTATTTGTGGTTTTTGACTTATTTAGCTTTTTATTCAGCAGTTCTCCAGTTTGGTATTTCAGCAATCCAGTTGCTAGGGTCCAAATTCTCACACTGATTTGAATAAGAGACTGGAATATGAATAGGAGAGGCCTGAATAGAAAGATGAGCAATAAAACGTAGCAATGACAATAAATGTGTATATGCCTTATGGAGCATATATAGACCCCCATTTGAAAGCTGGAAAGATTTAGAAGAAGGAGGCAAATAGGAGGCAAATAATTAAAAGACTATAAAAAAGAAGGCCAACTGATAAGTTGCTTAGAATAAGACATTCTATAAAACACTAAAGGGGTTATTTACTAAACTCGAATTTATCTGGTCGGGCTTTTTGGGGCAAAACTCTAATTTTTTTTTTAAAAAAAAACGTTCTAGATTTATTAAAACTCGATGTAGCAAAAAAACAGAATTCGGAAATCCACCATCTCAGACCAGCCAGGGTTGTGTAGAAGTTAATGGCAGAGGTTCCTATCCTAATTGGAAGTTATTGGGGTGTTCGATGGATTTAGTCCAAAAATCCGATCATTTTGGGCAAAAACCTAGAAAAATGATTCGGTTCGGTTAATTTGAGCTTTTTAAATAATAAATTAGGTCAAATTGTGTATAGTTGTGGTTTTTTAATTAAAATAATGAGATCATTTCGGATTTTAGAAAATAAACCTCAAAAGGTTAAATTACAGGTGAACTACCCTTTAAAGGATAAGTAAACCTTTTAAATAAGTGAATGTAAAATTGATGAGGGGGCTTTTCAAAGCACTTTTGTAATCTACATTCATTATTTATTTTAATTCCAAGATATTAAGGGATACATGTGCTGTTACTATGAATTCATTTTGTTACAACATCGCCACCTTGCTGGTCAGTTTCCCACCAGTCTGACCACCAAGTAGTCAAGGAAGTTGTCAGGAGAAAGAAAGAGGCTGCTCTGATGTTCTTCTGCTTTGGAAAATAATTAGAGATCTGTCTCAAATCTTTCCTAAAGAGAAGAACCTCAGAGCAGCCTCTTTCTTTCTCCTGACAACTTCCTTGACTACTTGGTGGTCAGACTGGTGGGAAACTGACCAGCAGGTGGCGCTGTTGTAACAAAATTCATTCATATTAACAGTAAATGTATCCCTTAATATCTTGGAATTAAAATAAAATAAATAATGAATGTACATGGCAAAAGTTCTTAATATTGCACTCTTCAATTTTACATTCACTTATTTTAAAGGTTTACTTATCGTTTAAAGTGAGGCAATGGTCAGTCATGGGGAAAATATTTTTCTATGTACAAAACTTGTAGACACACACACAGTAACCCAAGGCAACAAAATAGATGTTTGTTTTTATTACTTTACTAATAATAGCTAATCACTCATTGGTTGCTATGGGTTACTGCCCAGGTGCAAATTTGTCCAGTGTTTATAAATGGCCCCCATTGAGTCTTCCCGGTCTGGATGCTTCAAAGCTATGGCAGGTTACGGAATCATGACCCTCTGAGAACTTGATAAATTGCTTTCGGTATATTTAGCAGGAATATTTCAATATATTGAAAACTCATTTTGTTTCTTTTAGGGAATAGAAGCATTGCACGTACCAACTCAATCATCTTTGTCTTTATTGCTATAATAATCATTATTGCTGTACTTTGCTGGCGTTTTGGTAAGTCTCATTTTTATCAATAAAATACCTGGTTTCTGTGCTTCTAAATACACATAAGAGAAGGAGTTTTTAAAAGTATAATATAATCTTATGAAGGTTTTTCCCATATTACTTTCGTAATATATGAGAAGCATCCACGGGTGCATTTGTTGTGGGAAAGCATTAGGAGATGTTTCAGAACAGCTTGTAACTAGATGTAACTGTTGTATTAAAGGACCAGTAACATCAATTTTTTTATTAAATTCGTTAATATACAACAACAAAAAACACAAAGACAAATGAAACTTTGAAATCGTTAAGTCTTTATTAAGAAATAACTTACCGAAACTCCACTTGCGCTCCTCTTCAGAAAAGGCGACAGGGCGATGATCCATTGTGCGGCACTTGATTTCTCCACCTTGACTATCTCCTATAAGGAAGGCAGGGAGGAGAAATCGAGCACCGCATGATGGATGGAGTTTTGGTAAATTATTTCTAAATAAAGACTTGGCGTTTTCAAATTTTAATTTGTCTTTGTGGGTTTTTTTTCGTTGTATACTAATGATTTTTTTTAAAAAAAAATTGATGTTACTGGTCCTTTAAATGGCAGAATTAACACTTTAGGAAATGCCATCGTTACAGAGAATTGGAGACTGTTAGCTGAACACCTAGGGGGCAGATTTATCAAGGGTCCAATTTTTTCGATAATTTCGAATCTAAAAACTTCCATAAACTCGAAATTCAAAAAAAAAAAAAAAACGACCAATCAAAATTTATGAACAGAGACCAGCAACAAAAAAAGTTTTTCAACAAAAAAAATTTGATTTTCAAAAGTCACACCAAACGACTCCAAATTGATTGTAGGATGTCCGCCATAGGCTAAAACAACAATTTAGCAGATTTTAGATGGCAAATAGTCAAATTAAATTCTTAAAGGGACAGTATATGATACATTTTGAAGTTCAAATTATGATACTTTTTAAAAAAAACTCAATTCTAATTTGGACTATTCCCTAGCTAAATTACACTAAAGTAAACTCGAAATTCTAATTCAAAAATTCGAATTTTCTATTAATATATCTGCCCCTTAGAAGACAATGAACTGGAGGTTACAGATGAGCACAATACATTTACAGCTTTCATCACAGTCACAAGTACTTCAATCATATGTTGGGTGGTCCCTCACTCCAAAGTTATCAAGGCTCTATCCAACAGAGTCAGTGGCACCGTCCAAGCGACACAGTATCCAAGGAATAGGCAAAAGTTCACTCTGGAGAGCCAATTTGAATCCAGTGATTTTTTATTCAGACACACAACATGTTTCGGACAGACATGTCCTTCATCAGGTGCTAATGCTAGTGCTAATAGCACCTGATGAAGGACATGTCTGTCCGAAACATGTTGTGTGTCTGAATAACAAATCACTGGATTCAAATTGGCTCTCCAGAGTGAACTTTCATCACAGTCACTAGCACAACTTCTTCAGTCTCAGTTTTTCACACACTTCCCAGGCCCTCTCCTCCAGCCTCCATTCTTGATTCCTTTCCTTCAGATTAAGTGTCTCAACAGCTCTGAGGTTTCTGGCACAGAATACAGTTTGAGTGAAGGGTTCTCTTTATGCGACAACAGGACCTAACTAGTCCTAACTCCCTATATAGTGAATCCCAGGTTGGCCAGGTATCACTGAGGTGTTGACCTCTCCCTTATACCTCTTTGAAGGATTAGCTGCTCCGCTAGCTGAGCTACACTATTTGCAAATCTACAAATCTGGCCTACCATTTGCTAATCTTGCTAGTTGGCTCACTTTTATAGACTAACTAGAGAAATTCCCTAAGGGCAGAGACACATGGTCAGGGAAATTAGTCGTCCGGTGACAAATCTCCTCTTCTTCGGGGACAACTAATTTCCCCGAACTGCCCTCCCCTGCCTTCCCTCCGGCTAGAATGAAAATTGCGCTTAGTTTTCTGAAGTCGCCCGAAGTTTCCTCATGAAAGTAATTAGAAGGGGTTGCACTTGGGTCAAATACCTTTGGTCATTCTGTCGTGCCCTGCCTCAAAGGAGCACATGTTCTTGGTGCATAAACTTCTAGACATTATTTTCAAAGGGTTGAAACTTGCACTAGCTCATGTTTATATCAGCTTTCCAAGGGACAAACATTGTTCTGTTCTAAATTCTGCAGTAATAGAATATAAGGATATAATTTCATCAAGTCTTAAAGATAGTTTACTCAAAAAAGATATTGATTAGATTGGAAGTGAAATGTGTGTTTCTTTCTCAGGAACGGCAACAAGTTGTCAGGTGAGTTGCGGCACATCTTCAAACTGTGTACTTGTATCCCAGTGGTGTGATGGAGTAAACCAGTGTCCTAATGGAGCAGATGAAAGTAACTGCAGTGAGTACTTTGGATTTAGAAGCATTCATTGCGGAGCACTGTATGTCGATGTGTCAGAACACAATGCTATGATTCCACATTCCACATGTTGGGTGTGGAGGGGCTAGATTATATCAAAACAGGGTCGGTGGGACACCGGGAAAAAACCTGGCCCAGACACACTCCCTAGACTCATCTCCTCACCTCCCTCCCTGAACCCGGTCGCAACCCAAATGCAACGTATAAAGGTACACACGCGCATGGGGGGAGGGAGGGGAGAGAAGAACTACCTAGGACCATAAATTCACCTGGAGAACCTCATCTAGGACCATGGCAACAGGGTAGTCTTACTACAGTGAGATTTAGGCAGTTCACACATTTCCCAAGAACAAGAGCAGAACACATGTTATTCTATTGTTCTTCTCTGGCTTTGCTACATGAAGAAGGTGGAACTAAAGAAATGAAACAATTGAAGTTATCTGAAGAAGAACTTCTCACCTTGAAATTAAAATAAGTGCATAGCATCAGGGTCATATGGTTGAATACGTTTCCAAAATAAACCTCATTTGATTTCACTCCAGCAGGGAAACAAGCTGATGAGTCCCATTATTGATGTCTCAGTTAGGCCAGATAAAATTACAGATAAATCAAATAAACCTTTGGCCCAATCTCAAGAGGTGGCCTAAGACCAGCAACAGACACTTCCATATCCAGGCTTCATATCAAACCCACAAGTTCTATTTTTTTTACATTGAATGTATTGTATGAAAGTTGAGGAAATTAAAGTATGTCTTTTTCTTGTGTCACAAATATGAAAATCTGGATGCACAGAAATATTTTTATAATTAATATATTAAAAATAGTTTTTTCCTAACTGCATTTGAATCTTATTTTCTCATCTAACATCCAATGTTCCTCCAGTGCGGATGTATGGACCAAACTTCCAGTTGCAGGCCTACTCACCAAATAAAGCAACATGGCTGCCGGTGTGCGCGGATTTCTGGACTGAAAACACTGGACAAACAGCTTGCCAGGACATTGGATACAGCTTGTAAGTCATCATTCCCCGTTTTCCTTGTTACAAAGGGGAGGGGCACCTGTCCATACAGTAAATGCAAAAAATACCATCCATTACTTTGCCCATTCATGAATTTCTTTACATAGTTTTGATTTTACAGTCACCTGAACATGATTTTTTTCTGTTTGCACTGTAGAAAATTGGCAAAAAGAGTAGCGATGAGCGAACGTGTCCGCTTTGCTGAAAAATCCGTGAAACTGCGAAAAAATAAGCAAATTGATGAAAAATTAGCAAAAGTCATTGAAGTCAATGGGCGTCAAAAATTTTTTACCCGTTCAAAAAAATTTCCAATGCAAGTCAATGGTCATTTTTTCTCTACGACTTTTTGACACTGTCAATTTTTCCACTGCAAGTTTTTGACGTGGTTTACCGAAAAATTATGGAAAAAGAGTAGTGATGAGCAATCTGTCCCATTTTGCTTCACGAAAAATTCGAAAAATTTGCAAAAGGCATTGAAGTCAATGGGCATCAAAAAATTCTTACAAACGCAACAATTATTCTGGCTCCAAATGCATTAAAGTTAATGGGTGTTTTTTTCCTATAGCGACTTTTTGTCCAAATGCTTTAAAATCAATGCGCATTTTTTCTTAAGGGCAAATTTTTCCGCAGCAAATTTTTGCTGCAGTTTCACAAAAAAAAATCGCAGATGGCGAAATGCAGAATTTCGTTGCAAATCGATGGCTGACGAAAAAATTCGCTCATCACTAAAAAAATTCGATTCGAATTGAAAAAACAGAATATTCGACCATTCGAAAATCAAAGTACTGTCTCTTTAAAAAACTTCGACTTCGACACTTTGCCACCTTAAACCTGCCAAATTGATATGTTAGCCTATGGAAGAGATATATGATGCAGATTGTTCATTTTTAGCAACTATCTAATAATTACAGACCCTTGTTGCTGTGTTTTAGGAGCAGCTATAGCACAAGTGACAAAATGGCGGCCAGTTCGAGTGATGGATTTGTCAGGCTCAGTAACTATGCTGTGTCAGGAAAGATATTTGCAAACTTTAATTACAGGTATGTGTACTCCATGTGCTGTATGCATTTTGCCTTATTTCTAGCATTTAATAAAGACTAAACACTAAAAAAGAATAAGGCTAGAAATGTTGTATTTTATATACTGAACTTACTGTAGCAGCCCAGAGGTCCTATAACAGGCCTTCAAACTTGTTCTTAGCAGCTCCCCATCTTGGATCTTGTTAGGCCATCTTTTGTGTGTCAGTGACTCTGCACATGCTCAGTGTGGTTCAGTTCAGGAAGCTTCTCTTAGCACAGTTCACAGGAAAGTCATCTCACCCTAAGCTCAGGAAGGGAACAGTTTAAACAAAACTGTCATCTAATTCCACAAACTCTGGACAAAGACTGAACATAATAAATGTGTCAGCCCATGTGTGTTGTTATCCAGTGCGGAAAACCCTGTGTTAGACTTGTACTGCTATTATACAACATTCCAGCAATAGTAGTACTGCTAATAACCTTTTTTATTTGTTTTATTTCTAGTTCTACCTGTTCCTCGGGTCATGTGGTCTCATTGCGCTGTATAGGTAAGTCTACACCAAAGCTCTCTCAGCTGTTTCCTACATGACTTTATGGACCATGGTGGGGGTACTCAAGAGCAGTAGTTACAGGTAGAATGGAGGGTAGTTGGTTTAGTAGAGAAGTATAGTAAGGGGCAGATTTATCAAGGGTCGAATTTCAAGTTTATGGGAGTTTCTAAAAACTCCCATAAACTCAAAATTCTAAAAAAAAAAAAAAAAAAAAAAAAACAAGCAATCAAAATTTATTAAAAAAATCTATTTTTTTTTAATTCAGGTGAATAGGATTGACCTGCAAACTTGAATCAAATTTGATTGAATTCAATTTGAGTTTTTTCACGCCAAAAAAAAAAAAATACCAGTCCGCTAAACAACTCCAAATTGATTGTAGGAGGTCCCTCATAGGCCCAAACACCAAATTAGCAGGTTTTAGATGGAGAATAGTCAAATTTGAGGTCTTACACTACACTACATGATAAATTTCAAAATTTGAATTTAGATTTTTTTTAGAAATTGGTAATGGTCCAAATTACACCAAGCAAATTGCTCCCATGTTCTGATTCCAGTGTAATATAATGAGGCCAAAGTGGCACAATAATCTCTGCATGTAAGATAAGAGCAAGATGCCGGACAGAGTGCTGGAAATCAACATTCTCATGCTGTATTTTTGGTAAATTGTTTCCATGTGTAAATATTTCTTTTTGTCAGTATCTATGGACAACTAGGGGGCGCTGTGGGAGAGCTTTATGGTTCTCTTTTATGTCCCTTTAAAGGGGTGGCTCACTTTAAAGGGAATCTGTCAAGATTTTTATTATGTATTTTTTATTTCTTAATTACACTGTTTACACTGAAAATAATTCACTCTACAATATAAAATGTCATTCCTGAACCAGCAAGTGTATTTTTTGTAGTTGTAATATTGGTGTGTAGGTGCATCTCAGGTCATTTTGCCTGGTCATGTGCTTTCAGAAAGAGCCAGCACTTTAGGATGGAACTGCTTTCTGGCAGGCTGTTTCTCCTACTTAATGTAACTGAATGTGTTTCAGTGGGACCTGGATTTTACTGTTGAGTGTTGTTCTTAGATCTACCAGGCAGCTGTTAGCTTATGTTAGGGAGCTGCTATCTGGTTACCTTCCCATTGTTCTGTTGTTAGGCTGCTGGGGGGAAGGGGGTGATATCACTGGAATACAGCAGTAAAGAGTGACTGAAGTTTATCAGAGCACACGTCACATGACTGGGGGCACCTGGGAAACTGACAATATGTCTAGCCCCATGTCAGAATTCAAAATTAAATATAAAAAAATCTGTTTGCTCTTTTGAGAAACAGATTTCAGTTCAGAATTCTGCTGGAACAGCACTATTAACTGATGCATTTTGAAAAAAACATGTTTTCCCATGACAGTATCCCTTTAAGCAAATGGAATGATTTAATCCTATGGGACCTTCAATACCATGATTTATGATTATTTATTTATGATTATTTATTATGCCAACAATCTCCATATGTTAAAGCTTCACGATAAGTGAATTATTATTAACTGATGTGTTTTGAAAAAAAAAAAATTCCCATGACACTATCCCTTTAAGGTAATTAACAGGCCTTCAAACTTGTCTTTAGCAGCTCCCCATCTTGGATCTTGTTAGGCCATCTTTTGTGTGTTAGTGACTCTGCACATGCTCAATAATAAAAAATGTAAAAACAAAAATCCCGCTTTAAAATATGAAAAAAACGCCAGCATTTATTTTCTAGTTTATTATTTTCGGCATACAGGATATGATGTAACTGACATAAGATTGAGGAGGATGTAACTTCATCTTATCACTTCTCCAGGTATAACCTGGTAAAGGAAACTCTGGTGAAAGGGTTAATGAAATGGAAAATTTGCATTTTATTGATGAACTCTTTCACTAGCGAATTGTCCTCTATGCCTGTTAGTAAATTGCCTGCAGATGGGATTTCTGGAAATTTCTGACATTTAGTAAATCTGCCCCATATTGAGCGGAACTTTCGGCCTTGTGATGTTTTTCCAAAGAACCGATTAACCATTTCATAACTGAATAATTTCATGTGACTCCCAGACTGTGGTTTGACCACAAATGGAGACAGCCGGATAGTAGGCGGAAACAGCGCTTCTATAGGAGAGTGGCCTTGGCAAGTAAATCTTCAGTACGATGCCAGTTCTCTCTGTGGTGGGTCAATCATCGCTGCCAATTGGATTGTAACTGCTGCTCACTGTGTAGACGGGTAAGTGAATGTCTAAAGTCTTAAGTCTCACATCAGGGTAGGAGCATGATGGAACATTCCTGTCTTGTAGACCTGGGGTCAAGGGAATGCATTCTGGCCTGGGCATTATCTGCATGTAGTTGTATGTTCTACCCATTTTGTATGGGGTTTCTCTAGTGATACCGATGTGTGTGAGTATCAGACTGGGACAGAATGCTTTGAATGCTCTGTTATACAGATAGTTAAAATCCCAGCCATGAAGCAGGACAGGACTGCTGCTTACAATGGGGATCAGATAGGATCTGTGCAGCCACTGGGACAGAATGCTCTGTTATACAGATAGATAGAATCTCAGGTGTTAGCAACATTAGACTGTGTTTTTGCATTGCTTCCAAATAGAAACCAATTAATGATCAGATATAAATATCCTTATTTCAGGGATGCCTCTTCTCCTTCTCTATGGAAGGCTTTTGTTGGGAAATTAGTAATGCCAAGTAATTATGACAGCAGCGCCTATTATGTGGATAAAATCATAGTGCATCCCAATTATTCCTCTCAAACAAAGCACAACGACATTGCACTGATGAAGCTTAAGAAATCGATTGTATTCAACAGTAAGTGAATAATGAAATGTATACAAAGAAGATTCATGTCAGATTTCAATTCAAAGTATGCAACAAACATGACTCCCAGCTACCATGAGCTTTAGGTGCTAGAGCTTGGGGGGACGCTCTTTAAAACATATATGGTGATGACATTTAGAAAGTTCTTGTTGCATTAAGGGATTCCTAACTCAGTAATCTACAACATTTTACTCACCAACTCCTTGGATGTTGCTCCCAGTGGCAGGGCCGGAACTAGGGGTAGGCAGAAGAATCAAGTGCCTAGGGCGCAAAGGCTGAGGGGCGCCAGGCACGGTACCTTTGCTGACGCCTTTCCCTAGTTCCTACCGCTGTTCTCAGAAGCTGCGGAGCAATTCTTGCTAGTGTGCACTCTTCGACGCATGCGCACTTGCATGTCCTCGGTGCTCTCTGATGCATGCGCACTCGAACGTCCTCGCGACTTGTGCACTTTTGCACATTTGCAAGCATCAATGGGCGACGTAGTCGGTCGGGTTGCCTAAGGCGCCCAACTGAATTGCCCCGGCACTGCCCAATGGCCTCAAAGCAGGTGCTTATTTTTGAATTCTTGGTTTGGAGGCAAGTTTTAGTTAAAAACCAGATGTACTGCCAAACAGAGTCTCCTGTAGTCTGCCAGTCCTCATAATGACTACCAAATGGCCAATCACAGCCCTTATTTGGCAACCCCAGGAACTTTTTTCATGCTTGTGTTGCTCCCCAACTATTTTTGCAAACTAAATGTGGCTCATGGTTAAAAAAGGTTGGGGACCGCTGCTCTAACCTATACAGAAGTATAAATGGGGGGAATTCCTCTTTTCCCTTTACAATTGCATACTAATAAATCACTGGAATCTTTATTGATACCCATTATCTGCTGTCTGTGAGTGACCTTTATGGCTTGTAGTGTGCCCCGTAAAATGCTTCTGTCAGAAATTATGCCACTGTACCTCTAAAGGAAGGCCCCTATACACGAGCAGATATAAGCTGCAGACAGATAAAGTCGGCAGCTTATTGGGCAGTGTATGGGGCCCTAAGATGGGCATCCTCGATTAATATATGGCTGAAAGTTGGCTAGATTTCAATCAGGTGGGTTTAAAAATCCCATCAGGTCAAGGACTGCATCAGTTCAGTCCCTTTGGATCATGGTCTGCTCATTGTGATTCGATCGTTGGGCCCTAGGGCCCACAATCAGATCAGCCCAATATCACTCACCTCAAGGTAGGCATATCGGGGAGAGATCCACTTGTTTGTCAAATGTATGGCCAGCTTCAGGTGGCAGTTTATGGCCCATGTAATGAGATCTATATCTGGTCGGGAAAACAGTCAAGCTACAAACTCTAATTAGTTTAGGTCAACATTGGCATGAGCCCAATAGAACAAAGATACCGGCACTCGAGGCTTTTGCTTGCAGGGAAACCCTTGCTTTAATTATTTGTGCAGACGTTTCTGGCCATGCCCCTTTATCAAGCATACGGAATAAAGAACATACATATAAGGTAATCAATTAAAAGATTTAAATACATAATGGACAAGTGTAAAAATTAGGCGTACAATGATTATGGCAATACACGCAACCCATCCCCACATATGAATAAACCAAGATCCAAAAAAACTGTGATTTTAAAAAGCAGTCCATGGGAACAAACACCATGTTCCAATGCAAAGGAAAAAAGTCCATGAAAAAAATAAAAATTGTTTTTAAATTGCAATCCTTATGCATGAGACCACCCACTTGATCAGTTTGTTGGTGCACTAAGCCCACCACTTGGTTGCCCACATTAGGTAAATATGCTTGATGAGTTCACCAAATGAGTTGATTTACCCATGTATGGCCACATAAGAATACCACCAAACAAATACCAGTCTGAACTAATTTTACCTTCTTATTGTTGCAGGCGTCAGCAGACCTGTATGCTTACCTAACTACGGGATGCAGTGGGAGGAAGGGCAGGAATGTTGGATATCTGGATGGGGAACTACATCCCAAGGAGGTAAGGCAAAGCCCCTGTGTAAACCAGTGACCCCATTTAAAATAAAGAGAACGCCCCTATGGTTTGAATGAGTTATATAAATAAATGGTATTGGACCTATTATCCTGAATGATTGGAACTTGGGGTTATCTTGATAAAGAGTTTTTCTGTAATTCTGCTCACCTTACCTTAAAGTCTACTTAAGAAACAGTCAACCCTAAAACCCAATAGGGTCATTGGGCCACCATCATAGATTTATGCAGCTGAGCTAGGTGTCACGACCGGCACCCGATACCAGAACAAATGCCAAGCACCCTGGTCTCGGCTCGGCTTCACCAGTAGTGTGACCACCGTTGGGCTTCGGGAGGAGCCCTCAGCTTACTTGGGTGCCACCTGGACTTAACGAGGGGTGCAAGGCGAGATGTTCTGGCTGGCGAAGGGGCACGGCTGTTAGCAGTGTCTTTTGGGCCGAAGGTCACGGTACAAATGGAGCAGGCAATAGAATCGTCAGACAGGCTGGGTCGAGGCAGGCAGATAACAAGAATCGTCAGGCAGGCAAGGGTCAAACCGGGTAATCAATCAAGGGGTCAAGCAGGAAGAGTTGTCGTAGGCAAGCGAGGGTCGGGATACAGAATGTAGAATAGTCAGGAACAGGCTGGGTCAAACACGGGTAATCAAACAGACTAGAACAGATCAGATCAAACACACAAGGCTCAGGAACCACAAGAAACAAGTTCTTATCACGGGCAAGGTGCTGTGGACATGATGGGCTTTTTATACCGTTTGAATTTCGTGCCTTTGCGCGCTGACGTATGACGCGCCTTTAACTGGAAGGAGACGCGCCGTGCGCGCCCTATGGAAGAGCCGGCGCCAGCGAAAACACGCTGGCGCGGCTAAGAAGAAGGAAGGTGCGGCGGGTGTCCCTGCCGGTAGCGAGGCGGACGACCCCGCCGCACAGGTACCCTTACACGAGGATCAAGCACACTGCATTGTTTTATCATCACAAAGAAAGAGTAAATAATTTAATAACAATTATAATTATTTGCTGAAAATGGACTCTATGGGGCAAATTCACTAAGATTCGAAGTTTGGACAGGGATCCAAATCCCCTATTTTGGATTGGCCGAACCCCCGAATCCTTTGCAAAAGATTCGGCCGAATACCAAACCGAATCCTAATTTGCATATGCAAATTAGGAGTGGGAAGGGGAAAACATTTTTTACTTCCTTGTTTTCAGACAAAAGGTTATGTGATTTCCCTCCCCGCCCCTAATTTGCATATGTAAATTTGGATTAGGTTCCGTCAGAGAGAAGGATTCAGCCGAATCCGAATCCTGCTGAAAAAGGTCGAATCCTGGCCAAATCCCGATCAGAAACCTGGATTCGGTGCATCCCTAGTTTTCAGATTAGAAAAAAATCTTTTTATAACTTTGATTAATATTGATAGTTTAATTTCATATCTTTAGCCTCTGTTCTGTAGTTTCCAGTAGTTTCTATTGCACCATGCTGGAAAAGTCACATTGTTCATGTTAGAAAATGGGTAAAGGGAAAGTTCACAATGAAATTAAGGTCCGGTTATAGGTTATAAATGGACTTATTTTAGGCAGCTTTTTAAGTGGCATTCTTTGTCCTGTACCTACTACTGTATATGTATATACCTTACCAACATGTTGGGGATCACTGAGTTAGAGGAATCCCCTATTCTGTATCAGATATTAATAACACTTTGCAGACCACTGACAATCATAATATACAGTTTAAATGTATCTTTCAATCACTGATGAACACAGACCTCCTGTGTATACAGCCATATTTATTTCCATGTTCTCTATCATGCAGGGTCTATTTCTACTGTTTTGAAAAAAGCTATGGTGCCTCTTATTTCACCCACTACATGCAATAAAACTTATATGTATAATGGAGCCATCACTTCTTCTATGATATGTGCAGGTTATGCCAAAGGAGGAGTAGACTCTTGCCAGGTAAGGCTACACCTAGCAATACCTCATTAATATGAGAATATAAACAACTATATATGCATAAAAGTTTCTTATATAAAAAACAATACCTTTCTGTGTTTTTTCGACAGGGTGATAGTGGAGGCCCACTGGTTACCAAAACCAACTCTTTGTGGTGGCTTATTGGGGACACAAGCTGGGGAGATGGTTGTGCCAAAGCCAATAAACCTGGCGTGTATGGAAACATGACTGTGTTTTTGCAATGGATATATTTGCAGATGCAGGTAACTAAATGATCATCATTGATTTTGGACAAGGGAAACAGAGAGAATCCTAGAAATGATTGACCCTTACAATAAGGTCGGAAAAAGTACAATGTGGCTGCACATGTTGATCCAGAGGAAGGCAAAAAAAATATTTGAGGCCTCTCCGATTTGCCTCAGAGGGGAAAAAATTCTTTCCTGACTTTATGTAGCTGTACTATGAGCTATCTCCCATATCCCTGTATCCTCTCATTTGCTAAACACCATCCAACCCCTTCTTATACCTATCTAATGTATCAGCCTGTACCACTGATTCAGGGAGACAATTCCACATCTTCACAGCTCTCACTGTAACAAACCCCTTCCCAATATTTAGCCGGAAACTCCTTTCTTCTAATCGGAATGGGTGACCTTGTGTAAAAAATCAAATGTTTAACTTCTAAATGTTCTAGCTTGTGAATACTTCTGGAAGTAATATGAGCCCAAACATTCTATATTGTTTTTTGATCACTGTCTTTCTCCAGACTAAATTATATATTCTTTGTGCAGACCTACAGCTGAGCAAGACATCCATATAGACGGAGCTAGAAAAACACAACTGACAGTCTACCGGTCAAAATAAATATTGATAGAAGAATAAAGATGAGCATGTTGAATAAAATACACATAACAAATTGGTTCTCAAAGCAAAAACATGTCCAGAGTGATATGTTTTCCCAAATTGATAAGAAAAAAGTTTAGTTGGAGGAAGTTCAAAGAAGACAATTGACTGGTTGACTCATGAGGAAGTTCAAAAGAGAAAAGACTATTTGAAGATAAAGAGAGTCCTGCACCTTCATGCTATTCATCCCAAGGGTACTAAAAAAAACACATTCTGAGTTTGCCAGACCATACTCGTTTATGACTTGGTTTGTTCCAAGAGATCGATGACTTACTAATGTGGTTCTGTTGAAAAATTATCCCATTCTTATACAGCTGTAGGCCTTTTAGTTAGAAATTTGTGACAGGTAAGGTTTTGGAGGGGTTATTACTTAAATATAAATTAATCAACTCCCATCCACAATTCTAGCTCATTTAGCAGTAAATTTTTATGAAAAAGTCGGAGCAGAAAAATGTATCATATCGTGTGACTGACGCTCTGAAAACTCAACGTAAGCTGGCCATAGATGCAAAGATCCGATAGTACGAATCAACATACGATCGGACTTTTCCATCTCCCGACCCGCCACTAACCATTCAGATCAAAGTCTTACCATTCTGATCAAATAAAGTAGTAAAAGAACAGATCAGCCAATGTTCTACCTCTGACAGTAATCGTACGATAGTTATGTCTGACAAAGCTAGTGACAGTCTCCCACTGAAAATCGTATGATCGGCAATACATGCAGAGATATCGGCAGGCGACAGAAATTTTCTAACCTGTCCAACCGACCAAATGGCCGATCTCCGCCAGATGAAAAATGTCGGGACTCTCCACACACAGTCCGAAAATTGTTGCGTCTATGGCCAGCTTTGATCGCATCGAAAACTCGACTTTATGGGATTATCCAGCGCAGATCACAATGTAAAGAAACTACTTCTGGCACATTTGCCATTGACTTCTACATGACCTCGACGGGTTTGAGATGTAGTATTATACGTATTTGGATTTTTAGCAGCTTTGGGTTATAATAAATCTCTAAAAATGTTTTTCCTCTTAAAATCTGAGTTTTCCCTTCTAATGGGCCCCTAAGAGTAGATTTTGGAGTACATTTAATCCTGGGGTTGCACTGGGTGTGATATAATTTAAAGCATTTGATACAATGCCACATATGTTACCAATTACCTTAGGAAATGTTGTCCTTGACCATCTATTTGTAACTAGATAGAGAGTGACTAAATTATATATTATACAGCATGGTCATAAATGGAACATTTTCTAAGGGGAGACATTTTTTTGCATTCATGCTATACCTATATACACACACAATATATATATATTGTACAGGGAAAGTCACACATTGTGAGCATGCATAGTATTGCAGAAATGTTAACCCCAAATGAATATGTAACTATGTAATTAAATTAATTAAACATTTTGCCTTTGTCGATTATATTTGTGTTTTATTGAACTTTTACCTTTAAGCCTCACAATTCTGTTATTTGTTATTTTTCATTCAAGACAGAATATTACATTAAAGGGATACTGTCATGGGAAAAAATGTATTTTTCAAAATGAATCAGTTAATAGTGCTGCTCCAGCAGAATTCTACACTGAAATCCATTTCTCTAAAGAGCAAACAGATTTTATTATATTCAATTTTGAAATCTGACATGGGGCTAGACATTTTGTCAATTTCCCAGCTGCCCCTGGTCCTGCCCATCACTATTTGTATTCTCTCTTTGCATAAAGGCATGGTGATTAGAAAGTTGAGTGGTGAATAGAAAGTTGAGCCATTTTATTTGGAGATGGTCCTAGTCATTGTGAATGGGAATATGATCTTGTTCTTTCTGATATTTGAATCAGACTTCATACTCGGTGTTAGGTGTGACAGCTTGTTGCTGCCTTAATATGGTGACAAAATAGCTAAAATAGATAGCTTACTATGTGTAGGACAGGGTGCAAAGTGCAAAAAACTGGAGAACTAGTGTTTCTAAGACATGCCCTTTATTTCTTTTTTTTTTCTTCTCTTCTTTGCATTGTACACAACAAAACAGTCAGCAAATTATTCACACAGATGTTCCAGCCCCAGACTACAAGGTCTCCACAGTGGTGGTCCAAGGCAATTATTTTGACCCTGAAACTAAACATTTAAAAACCAATTCTGACAGGGGAACCAAACATTCTGCTGTGCTCAGTGGAGCAGCTGACTTTTTTTTACTAACTACTTCCAGTGAGGTGAGCCTGTTACCTCAAGATCCTCCAGTCATCTAGCAAGGTCTCCCTTGCTTCATACTCCCAGTTACTACAACCACAGTAAACACAGCTTCCTGCTCTCTTTATTAAAAAGGGGAACACCATCTAACTTTCCTGAGCCAAGAGGGAATCCCCACCTTTCACAGGGTATGTCTACATCTAAATAAGGAACACAAGCTCCTTCACATACCTCTATAGTTATTAACTATCAAAGGGGAAACAAATTATTCCCTACAACTATAACATTATACATTACGGTTTAGAATGAAAAGTAGCTCCAGTCTCTTCATTTATTCAGTAGATGCACATAAGGGCAATGTTCATGATCATAAACGTGATGGTCAGTTCTGAGCTTCATCAGGGTAAGTAGTTAATGTTACTTATTTGGTTGTCGCTTCTTCCATTCTCAGTTGACCTGTACTGTCTGAGACCTAATGTAAACAGCAGTTCTGCCCCGCTTTATGGCTCCGATTGTAGACGTTTTTAAAACTGAGCACAATATGCATGGATGAGCTTGTGGACCATTCCACATAAGGACCATAATGGTACAATCTCAATAAGTAATAAATATAGATGATAATGGACAACAGTCCACTAGAAGTAAGTGTGGTATTCAGGAATAGTCACCGTTTCTATGCTTATATGGGCTTCTCTGATGATACGTTTGTAACATATGAATAAATCCCAATAGGCGCCCATATTTGGATATCCATTTTTAATACATACATAATTTCCCTTTAAATGAAACAAAAAGTGCAACAAGTCTAGACAATAGTTTATAGAGCACTTGTAAATGTTTTTATGTATATTTTTATATATTTTTAAGTTTGTATTTTATAATGACATTTATTAACAGTGTATTTGAACTAATGTTTATGAATTCTGCGGAGAATATATAAAGCTGGTATGTGTGCATGTGTTGCCCTGAAAGAGATAGTGTTAGACAAAGAAAGGCCTGAAAGGGTGTGGCAATAGCCACATGGGATCGCAGCCATGACAACCACAGGGTCGTCGTAATATAAGGCAACCAGCAGGGACGTAAGTACCCGACCCTGAGGATGTTTGGATAATGTAATGCATTAGGTGTTATATGACTTCTGGTCACCAGCGGGTGGAATATAAGGTGGAACGGTTGCCGCTTCGGACCCTTGGAGGAAAGTTTGTGTGAGTACCTTTTTCCTACGCGTTGGGTTAGGGATGGAGTACAGTGCAGGGAGCGGGTCTGGGCCAGTGTGGCCCAAGAGAGCCGGGGCCCACTGGGTTTTTTTTACGGTGTCCCACCGGCCCAGTCCAACCCAGAATGGTTGTGAGTAGGGATGCCGGCAACCCCATTACTCCAAAAGCAAAGGAACATTCCACTGCACCCTGGACTAAACCTAATGTGCTCAAGATAATTTTATATGTAAGTGCAATACTCTGCTTTGTATGTATGCATGTATGTATGTATATTTTTATTTGTAAAGCGCTCCTTGAGGGCAAAGCACTGTACAACAAAACAATAAATTAGTAGTAACAAACAAGGGGTCATTGGAATAAAAAGTAACAATAAGTGCATTATTAGAATACAATTCACAAAAATATAAAATATAATTACAATGCAGATTAAGTGCTCAGTGTCACGGAAACAAAAGGCTAGAGGACCCTACCCCGTAGGGCTTACAGTCTAAATGGGAGGGTAACATACAGACACAATTCAGAGGGGTATTAAGGTGCTGTGGGTTACAGTTTGTTACACTGTTCTATAAGTGCCAGTTCAGGTGTTATCCAGGTGCTCCCAGAGTAGTCTTTGAGTTTTGTTTTGTTTTGTTGAAAACATTGAGGGAGGATTCTCTCCTG
This sequence comes from Xenopus laevis, assembly GCF_017654675.1. Taxonomy (NCBI): domain Eukaryota; kingdom Metazoa; phylum Chordata; class Amphibia; order Anura; family Pipidae; genus Xenopus; species Xenopus laevis. Next base: position 10,082,620 of record NC_054373.1, read on the forward strand.
AGAGATTCAGGAATGGCATTCCAAATATAAGGAGTCGCAAGAGAGAAGGGTTTGATACGGGAAACAGCAGTAGTAGTGGGGGGTACAACCAAGCGGTTGCTCTGAGAGGAGCGGAGGTTTCGGGCAGGAACATATAGAGAGACAAGAGATGAGATGTAGTTAGGTGCAGAGGAATGAAGGGCTTTGAAGGTTATGAGGAGGAGGAGTTTATAAGTTATTCTTTGTTTTATTTTTTTTTGCTTTACTTTTTATGTAAATAAATGAATTACACTTTGGGCTCTGCCCCACTGTTTAGTTGTATTTATATCAGTTTTGGCACCTGCCGGTGACTTTTACTATGTTATAAAATGGCCAAGCTTTCAAAATGGGGGTCACTGACCCCATCTAAAATCTTGCCGGATGGGAATGACTTGATATGCTTTCCCGTTGCTAGGGGTCTGTAAGTAGGCATTTCTGCTGCAAAACATTAGGAGACTCAACCTGGATTCCCTTGCACGCAGTTTCCCAGGACAGTATTATACTGACTGATCTGCTGGTTTAAAAGGCACAATCTTTTTCAATCATTTGTGTGTTGGAACATTCAAGATTCACATATATATATATATATAGAAAATAGTGTAAGTTTATTTCAACGTTTCGGCTCAAAACTTAAGCCGTCATCAGGAAGTGAAAAATACAAACAAACTACCCCTTTTAAGTGCTCAATCTGGCGCCAAAATTGCCTCTGTGACGTCACCATATGGTGTGTATATCATTACAAACATGTCAGTGACGTGTCCTATTACCAGGACGTGCAAACGTAAACATGTGCTTTAGCCAATACATAACCGAATAATAACCTCATTCAAGTTATAGTACGTGATCTTTGGAGCGACCAGTACCTCTTATATACAATCGTGAACACCCAGTGTACAGTGTTTTAATAAAAACAAAAACAAACAGATCTTAGGCATCAATACGCCAACAACACACATCATAAAACAAAAATTCAGGTATTCACAATACTGTATGTCCTGCTGGAGTATACACCAAAATAAGAACGGCCAAATGCTTACTCAATTTGTCGCCCTGAGCAGCGTCGCACAACCCCACACTGAGCGCAATCACTCACTCACTGGATCGCTGTAATGCCCATCTACGCTAGGAGCCTCTGTAAGACGTTCCTTGTAACCGGTCATCATCCATACTGGCCACGCCTCCTTCTGCACCTTTTAACGAATCGCTCAATGAGCCGGCCAACAAATACTGCGCTTCAAAATCCTCTGATTCGAAAGATATTCAGGTCCGCAGTTCCCCTCTCTGACTTCCGTTTTTCGGGTCTGTAGTGTGGGGCACCGTCAGGCATCCCACATGTCAGTCCCCTTAGACTCAGTCATTTACGTGGATCTATCTATCACCGTACCTTGTCGGTAGGTGCATCGGTGCAAGGAGAGTATAAGGCACAGTATGGGTATTTCAATAATCAAATATTGGGGGATATCGGCTCAGCGTATTGTCAATTACCTTGAACCTTCACTGCCAATGAAAGTGCTGCTTCGTGGGGTGTGTATATATATATATATATATATATATATATATATACTTATACATATATACAATTTTATTTCTGCACAGTTAACTAGTTCTGTGCTACAACACTGAAATCTATCTTTATATTTCTCCATAGAATCCAAGGTATTGCAATAGGTGTGGTATTTGTTTTCCGTCTCTCTGTAACCTCTGGCGCTGACCATTGCAATCTGGGGGGTTATTTACTAAAAATGTACTTTTTCTTATTTATTTTTTTTATTGAACAAAGTCAACCTAACTCGTTTATCAAAAAAGCAGCTTGTAAAAGTCGCAGCGAAAAAACGCTGTGACATAATCATGCGTCAATTTGAATCTTGCAATTTTATCCAAATGACTCTCGAAAAACACGTATATATCGGATTATCGGACACGGATTGAACATTGCAAACAAAATCTTAATAAACTGACTGACTGCGAAACCTTATAGGGGGGTATTTTCTCTCACATTCATTTTTTTATTAAAACAAAGTCGACCATCCATTTTATCAATAATTCTTCTTAAACAAAAGGTGGTGTGATACTGAATCATACAACTTTATTGAATTGACACTCAGAAAACTCAACTTTATGAAATTATCGCCACAAATTCATCGGATTATGCGAGGAAAACCAGCGAGGATCCCAATGTTACGAAACATCTTCAGGGACATCTGCCATTGACTTCTACATGACCTTGACAGGTTTGAGATGGAGTATTTTTGGATTCCAATATTTTTAGCAGCTTTGGCGTATCATAATATAAAAAATCAAGGTTTTTTTTCCCTCTAAATATTTTTGCCTTTTAAAAACTAGACCAGAACAATTGAAGGTTTAATAAAAAGGCCCTTTAGTGTGTTGGTGTTTGATTTCTGCAGCTCACTAAATTGGGTAGGTGGGAGAAGGTCTCAGATTGACATGGCTTGGAAAGACAAGTTCCCAAAATACATTTTGCTACAAACTAAACCTGTTCTGTGTTGCAAGTTCAACCACTATATTTTATGGGTAAAGAAAATGCCTTTGTCTTGTACTGTGGAAGAAATGAGTCTATTTTGTTAAATAGCTGAAATTCTTCCTATTGTTTTCAAAGAACTTGACAGAGGTAGAGGGTTGAGGATTACTTGGACTATAATTAACTCAGACAGTGGAAATTCTTTTGTATGTTGATGATTATTCATCGCAGCCATGCATCAGAACTTTATTTAAGCAGAGGCAGACACTTTATTAGCAAACACCCATGTTCAGCACTGCTGTTAAATATCATATTCAAGTGAATAGAATTGTGAACTTTCCCTCTGCTAATCTGTAGTTCCTTATGACCCTACAGCTGACCATATATGTTTTGGCATTTTGGCCAATTTCATTGATATTGCTCAAGTGTCTGGGCATTAATACAAGGTAGGTGGATCAGCTCTGACAGACCATCGTGTGATCATGGTGGAATTTGATTATGGAATGAATGAACAATTTATGAGTATGGTCACGGTATTCCTCTGTTTGACTTTCAATCCAATCAATCAGATAGACAGAGGTAGATCCAGTGACCTTTTATGACCTTTAGATATTATAGTACAAAAAGTAGACAGAACATATGTATATAACTAGGGCAACATTCATACAACTAGAGGTCCATTTACTTAGTTCGAGTGAAGGAATAGAGGAAAAATTGTTCGAATTTCGAATGGTCGAATATGGCTACTTCGACCATCGAATGGGCTACTTCGACCTTCGACTATGACCTTCGAATCAAACTAAAAATCGTTCGACTATTCGACCATTTGATAGTCGAAGTACTGTCTCTTTAAAAATTTCTTCGACCCCCTAGTTCGCCACCTAAAACCTACCGAGGCCAATGTTAGCCTATGGGAAAGGTCCCCATAGGCTTCCTAACAATTTCCTGATCAAAGGAATATCCTTCGATCAATGGATTAAAATCCTTTGAATCGTTCAATTTGAAGGATTTAATCGTTCGATCGAATGATTATTCCTTCGATCGTAGGAATAGCGCAAAATCCTTCGACTTCGATATTCGAAGTCGAAAGGTTTCACTTCGACGGTCGAATATCGAGGGTTAATTAACCCTCGATATTCGACCCTAGATAAATGTGCCCCCTACTGTACAATTGTGGCGAAGCTTTCGCTGGCGAAAATTTGCCCTTTAGTGAATTTGCCACTATGTCTCATGTCTCAAGCACAAAATGGTCCCACACTTGGAATAACTTGTATTTGTAGCAGATCTATTAATGGTTCCATGACATGAACAAAAATGTGTCCTCGCTACACTTCAATAATTTTCCCATTTCGCAATGTATGTTGATCCAGTGACAGCAGCCCCTATGACTTCAGTACAACAAAATACAAATTCTTTCTTTAGCTCATTGTTTTTGTTATTTATATATTTGCAGGGTTAGAGTTAGACCATAATATTTATATTTTTATACTGATCTTTATGCATTTCTCTGACTATTTTGAGGGTTTGCATGTTCACAGTCACATTAAGGGGCAGATTTACTAAGGGTCTAATTTTGAAGTTAAAAAACTTCGAAATTCGACCCTTGAATTGAAATCCTTCGACTTCGAATATCGAAGTCAAAGGATCGGATGATCGAATAGAAATCGATTCGATCTATTAATAGATTCTATTTGATCAAAAAAAACTTAGTACAGTGCTGTGGAAGGTCCCCATAGGCTAACATTGCACTTCGGTAGATTTAATTTGGCGAAGTATGAAGTCTAAGTTTTTTTAAAGATAAGTACTTTGACTATCGAATGGTCAAATATTCGAACGATTTTTACTTCGAATCGAAGTAAATTCGAAGTCGTAGTATCATATTCGATGGTCGAAGTACCCAAAAAATTACTTAGAAATTCGAACTTTTTTAACTTCGAAAATTCACCCGAGCTTAGTAAATCTGCCCCTAACAGTGACATTCTGCCAAACCATTTGACTTATCTTTAGATGAAAACCATAGAAACTAAAATGACACTTTTCAAATATAGCTGCTGAATTGTCACATTTTTTAAATTCATATTCTTTCGATAAGGAAAATTTGAGATGAGAAAAGTTCTGTACAATTTGAAATCAAGTTTTTTTTAAAATAAAAAAGTTGCTGCACCCTTGGCTGCATATAAAAAAGAAAAATTTATTAGGAAAAACTTATTTGGAAAGAATCACTAACCATATTTAAGGACAAATGTATTCATTTTAGAGCTGCTATTTTGCCCTAATTCTTGTGAACTGTATCAAAAAATATCCTAAAAGCACTAGACGAATACTTGCTTTTACGGGAAAACATATTCTGAGCAAACAGAAAGAATTTTTACTTTTATTGGAAGGCAACTGTATTCATTTTTGTTTTGCTTAGATTTGTAAAAAAACATGATAATTAAAAAAAAGTGTGTTTTTTAATTCTCTACAACTTTTTTTTTACCACAATCATGTTTTTTCAAACAATAAAAACCTCACCACTTTAATTGCTGAGATTTCCAATTTTTAAGATAAGTAAAAAAATGCTATAATGAAAAAAAGTAATTGCAAATAAAAAGACAATTGAGATTTTGCAATTTGAGTTGTAACTAAAGAATTAAGAAACTTGCGACTGAATCTTTCCAGTGTTGTTATGTAAGCTGTAACAACAACTTACTCACAGAATGTCCCACATGTATCTTCTACACATTGTTGAGTATGTACACATTTAGGGGCCTATTTATTAAAGCTCAAATTTTTCTGGTCAAGTTTTTAAAGGGAAAACTCGAATTTTTAGAGGGGAAAATTATTATAGATATTTATTATACCCCATAGCTGCTAAAAATCCAAATCCATCTCAAACCTCTCAAGGTCATGTAGAACTTAAAAGCAGATGTCCCTGAAGATGTTTCTTGACATCGGGATCCTTGCTGATTTTCATTCAATAATCTGATACATTTGCGGCAACAATTTGATAAAGTTGAGTTTTCGTAGTGTCAATTCCTTAAAGTTGTATGATTCTAATTGACACATGATTTTGTTGCATCTCTTTTTTTTTTTTTTTTTGACTGACTTTTGTTTGAAGCAAATTATTGACAAATGAGTTAAATTCATGGATGGTTAGGTTGACTTTGCTTTAATAAAAAAAAATTAGATATACGTAAATGTGAGTCTTACGGGGTTATTCACTAAACTCTGAATCCAAAAATTACAAAAAAAAATTATTATTTTTTTATATAAAATCGGACTTTTAAAAAATCATGAATTTTTTGGAATTTATTAAACCCAAAAGTCTGAAACAGAAAATCTGGCATCTCAGACCTGTCGAGGTTGCAAATCAGTTGGGAGAAGTCCCAATGATTTTTTGATGTGCGCTGGGTTTCGTGCAATACCCCAACGTTTTCTGAGTTTTTAGGTGAAAAACATAAGAAATCAGAGTTTTCCGGTTAACAATTCCAAAAAAATTTGTGAAAAACTGGATGATTTTTTTCCTGCAGACAACATTTTCGGGAAAGTGTATTAATAAATAAGCCAAAAAAACCTGTGCAGATTTTTTTTCAGAAAACGTTGAGGTAAATTCGGACCTATTAGGTTTCACATCTGTTTGCAATGTCAGTTTATTTAGATTTGTTTGCAGTGTACAAATTGTGTCAAAATATCGGCAGTTTTTAGCTAATTAAACAAAATTTGGCTACATTTATCCATGATGTTTCCTCTCAGCTGAGCATGACTGTCGGTTGTCATGTCGTCTCATTTTTGTGATTTTTACCGGTGAGTGATAACTGGGTATTGCATAATAACTTGTTATGTCTTATCTTCTCCCAGCCCTCATGCTATAAATGTGTTCACCTGTTACTAGGTGAGGCTTGGGCGGAGAAAGCAATAAATTGGTAGACAATCCATATATTATCTCTTTCTGAGAACTAAACAAGAAAGAGCCACTGCAAAACAAAGGTTTCAAGGAAATCGCTGTAGAGGAGCTTGGAATCCAGGTAGAAATATATTGATTATAATTACTATATTATGCACCTTGAAAAAATTTTTTATTCAATGAAAAAATTCAGGGAGATGACTACAAATGGACTGGCCCTAGGTAAAACTTCTAAATTCTAAAAAAAAGTATGATTGTTCTTATTTCACAGATTTTTTCAGAGGAAAAAAAAACTTCGACTTTTTAGTGATTTACCAAAATCCGATGGCAAAAAAACCCAGCATATGAAAGCTCTCGAGGTCCTATATAAGTCAATGGGGAAGGTCCCAGTGTTTGAGCTGATGTTGGTACCGATATCCGATGAGTTTGTGGTTTCTGCACAAAGAACTCTGAAAACTTTGATTTTTTCGTAGATTTCTGAGTTTTTTGTGCAGAAACCACTAACAATTTGGAGTTTTCGGGGAAAGCTCCGAAGTTTGCCAGACCCTATTTTTTTCTAGCTTTTTTCTTCATAAATAAGGACCATTCTGGCAATCAGAGTTGCTCAGATTTCTAACATAGAAATACTCAGATAAATTCGGACCTTGATAAATAACCCCCCAACTGTGATTAGGAATTGCATTAGTTAGTACCTTGCACCTAATGCAGTAAATGGATGCCATTGCCATTGTTTTGCGAGATGAGCAAAGAGCTTGTATAGACCCCTGTACATTTGTCACTAGTATTTTGATGGATTACATTTCATGCCCATTTTTGCACTTTTGCACTGCACCTTATGATCTTATATGAGCCCCTATATGATTTTCCATATAGGGGCTCATATAAGCTGGTGAGAGGTATATAAAGATAAGGAGGTCTGACCTATAGGCTGTTATAGAGCAGAATGTGACTATACTGTACCAATATTATTCAGATATGGGATTCATTGATCAGAAATCCATTATACAGAAAGCTCCAAATTACAGGAAGACCATCTCCCATAGACTCCATTATAATCAAATAATTAATTTTGATTTTTTTTTATCTTAATAATAAAACGGTACTTTGAACTTGATCCCAATTCATCCTTATCGGAGGCAAAGCAATCTTGTTGGATTTAATATTTAAAATATTTTTAAGTAGACATGATCCAAATTATGGAAACATCCCTCTTTCAATTCCCTCTAGATACATGTTCTTACAAAGGGATAAAGTGCATTCCTTCTGTATTTAAAAAGCCCTGCCCATGTAGAAAATGTGATGCAGGTGGTGGGTGGGAGGTGGAAGAACTCTAGGTTTTAGCTAGGAAACATATCATTTACTCATTTGCACTGACCACTGAACAAGGATTGTGAATTTTCTGGAAATACCTGAAGAAGTGGTGTGAAATTTGGAAGCCAGGTGAAAAAATACCAAAAGATAGAAAACTATTTTGAAATGCCAAAAAGATGCATTTTTATATTTATATTAATTTCTCATCCATTTTTCTTTATTCTGTACCAGGCTCTGGTCATTATATGTGGAGTTTAATATGGTATGTACATGAGTCTATGCACATGCTTGTAATTTTATAATACTTTTAACAATAGAATATTGGTGACATACAATTTTGCCTTTTATTTTAATTTTATATTATTTTAATGATTTTCCTTTTTTAAGGCAATGTTATAAATTGGTGTAGTGTTTCTGTGTCCGTTCATTTTTGATGCACTACGTTCTTTCTTCCCGTGATCATGCTTTTTTCTTTAAACCTTTAAAAAAAAAAATTAAAAGAAAAAACACAGTTACATAAAAATGTGATTGAGGCAAAAAATGCAAGCTTATTTTTAACTTTTGTGTGTGTTTTTCATATTTATTCACCAACGCATTCTTGCTCTCTAAGAACTGCTGCTTTTTTTTTTAAATATTTTAAACAAAAAATATGATCATGTGGGGAAAGATTTAATTTCCCCACACTATAAGCACAACAATTAAAAGAAACTTGATACAGATTTATCAAAATGTAACATTTTTAATTTTTGAGAAAACACTCAAAAACATGATAACCTCAAATGTGTGCAAAAAACCTTGAGACTTAAAAATTTGATCACATTCCACTCTTTGTTTTCAATGGGTTTCCCAAATTTTAGAGTAATCTTGACAAATTGAATTAAATGCTTGCATTTTGCTAATACATTGCATATTTAAACTCACCAGTGTTTAGATGCTAAATTTTTTTAATTCATAGATTTTTGCACTTAAATCGAGTTTTGCAAACTCGAATTTGTGATTCTTAGTGGCAGATTTATCAAGGGTAGAATTTCGAAGTTGAAAATACTTCGAAATTCGACCATCGAATCTAAATACTTAGAATTTCGAATTTGAAGTTTTTTCAGCTAATTTGGCAATCGATCAATCAAATTAAAATCGTTCGATCGAAGATTAAATCCTTCGAATCGAATGATTTAAAGGATTTCAGCGATCGATCAAAGGATTTTAATTCGATGTGTAAAGACTTGGAAAAAGTTTGTAGAAGGTCCCCATAGGCTAACATAGCAATTCGGCAAGTTTAATTTGGCAAAGTATTGAAGTAGAAGTTTTTTTAAAGAGACAGTACTTATCGAATATTCGAACTATTATACTTCGAATTTGAAGTCGTAGTATCCTATTCGATGGTCGAAGTATACAAAAAATTACTTCGAATTTCAAATTTTTTTACTTCGAAAATTCTGTCCTGAGTTAATAAAACGGTATAAGCTCAAAAGGATTAAGGAAATGATTCCACAAATTATATAGCAATAGCCAACCAAACAGTTACAATAATGGGTGACAATATAGCATTGTCAAGTTGATCCTAAACTAGGAATACACCAAGAATAAAAAAAGAGAGAGAAAAGGTCAAAATCATATAGCAAGTGTTTTTTATTTATATAGAAGTGCTAATATAGACCAGTGTTCAACAAAAGCCCCATAAATAGGACTTGTATTGGGTCTGCATTTGGCCCATAATGGAAAAGTAGAATTTTATCAATTTAAAAATAGCCATATAGCCAATTTATTACAAATCCTACATAGCTGGCTCAAGTCAAAGTTTATATCCTATTCCAATGATCCATTTTGTCTTCTCTCATTTTCACATCTTCACATCCAACAGAACTCAACAGATTCCAATGTGTATGGATCCATTTCAACGTCAACTGCCACATCAGACCCCCAGTTTGCTCAGCAAGTATATGCAATAGGATCTATGCCTCCAGATCCAAAAAAAGAAGCTGGCACATGGTGTACGGCAAGTAAGTGACTCTTACATAACGGAAACAAAAGAAATGTGAGCCAAACTAAGACTTGTGATATTTATCACTGATCTCTGTAAATAAGTCAAACAAAAATGTTGTTTCAGTTTGACAATTTAACATTTACTGAAGGGATTATTCTGGTTTCTAGTCTGTTTCTTATCAATATCTGTCACTATACTAAATCTGACTTTTGTCTCTTGAAGAAAGAAACAAAATTGTTTGTATTGTCTCCAGCGTTTGCGTGCTCATAGCAGCAGCCATCATTATCGCCGTGCTGTGTTCAATTTATGGTAAGAATACAAAAAAGAAATCCTTCCATTGAAATTAAAATGTGTGAAATAACCTTTCTGGGTAATTGTGATATTCTATGTAGCTGATTAACTGAGTTTCAGAAATATTATTTTCTGATTTTTTTTCCATATTATTCATGGAAAAAAATAGTTATTCAGGCAGTTTACTATTATTTACTTTGTTTTTGATTACTTTTTACAGAAAATTGGAAATATTTTCACATTTTGCCATGGTGCTTTATGATTGTTATTAGAACCAAATACATCACTGAGCTGGATATCATTTTAGGCAGAAAAGCCCCAAAGAAAATGTTTTAAAAATGTTTTAGAAAACCTAGAAACTTTTAAGGAAAAATGTTTTGTTACATACTTGATTTTTCATAAAGTCAAAAAATCTTCACAGAAAAGAAAATATTTTTTTTTTTGCTTTTCATGCAGATATTTTAACATATTTGAGAAAATTAGCCTCTATATGTTTACAGATGAGTCCAGCACATCTATAACTTTTTTAAGTTAGGTTGAACAAGGTTCCAAGGGGTTCCATTATTACATTTTTCCGCCTTCAACAAATTGGTTAGGAAACCCAACTGGGCCTATTTTTGTGTTCTGGTTCCAGTTCCTTAATTCTTAATGTAACATAAAACGTAACATATTGTAGAACAGGGTGGATCTCTTTCCCAAATATTTTCATGGGTTTAAAAACTACATTGGAACTGTTATATTTTTAAATTTCATACCATTTTAATAGGCACTTTCATTATGAGCTGGAGCATTTTACGAGATTTTCATTAAATAATTGATTTTGCCTTGAGAACAGATTTCATTGTCATTTTGGACCATGGACCATGATATATAGGCAACAGCTTCTCCAACAGAATATCTAACTTTTGCCTATATGTCTTACAATGAATACTTGGGGTAATACAGTATGTATCTACGGTATTTATTGTAAGATGCATTCACTTTTATGTTGCCTTGAGCCTCTTAAACCACAGTAGCTTCACAGTTGGCCAACGAATTGGCCAACTCTTATGATAAAGTCTATGGAAGGTTGCACATTATGGTATCTAAAAAAATGCACTTGCTGTCAACATTGTTGTCTTACATCTTAATGGTATGTTGTCCTCAATGGAAGTTACAACATTCTAATTTGCAACATTCAACAACAAGTTTTTTTTATGACCCCCTGACCTTGTCTAAAGGAGAACTGAGGCTTAACAAATAAGCAGACTAGAAGTGGTTAATATATAACCTTTAGGGGCAGATTTATCAAAATATGAGTTTAGATTTTAATAAATAAAAACTCACCCACCATCTGTTCATTCCTATGGGATTTTTGAAAGCGTTTTTATCAAATGGTGAGATCTAACTTTCATCCATTGATAAATATGCTTCGAAAAATTTCATAGGAATGAATAGAACATGAGTTTTTATTTATTAAAATCTAAACTCACATTTTGATACATCTGCCCCTAAGGGTTGCACTAAATAAATACAGACATTAAGGGAGTTGTTTACTAAAACTCAAATGTATTGGTTTTATTAAACCAAGCTTGACCAAACTCCCAACCACAAATTTATCTTATTTAGCAATAAAATAACTTGAAAACTAGACAAAATCATGAGAAAACCCTGAATTTTTCGGATTATCAGACATAATCCAGTGCAGATCATGATATCTTCAAATTCTAAAAGGGACATTTCCCATTGACTTAAACATGACCTCAACAGGTTTGAGATAGCGGATTTTCAGACTCCGACTTTTTGCAGTTTTAGGGGCCGATTCACAAAGGGTCGAATATTGAGGGTGCCTCTTTGCCTGAGGATGCCCCAGTAGCTCACGTCTTCTTTTCTGCTGATTCCCAGCACATGTTCTAGGCTGCTATCACTTACCTGAGCTTAGGGACAAACTCACAATTTACTCTATATAAAAGTCAGTTCTCCTTCTCTTTGAAACTTCTTTCTGCTTCATGTGCATTTCCAGTCCTTAGTGCCTTTCAAGACCCAACAGACCAGTCTTGCCGATGGTTGGCCCTCTTTAAACTGAATTATTTGTTTTGAATGATTCTACCTGGCACATGATTTCAATCTACACTCTGACTCAAGCTTTGGTCCTTTGTTCACAGTTCCAATAACAACTATAAAATCAAACTGTGAAAAGGCATGTGGAACCAGCGGAACTTGTGTCCTTTCTTCCCAGTGGTGTGATGGGGTATCTAATTGTCCAAATGGAGAAGATGAGGCAGTCTGCTGTAAGTAGTGAATATTATGAGCATTGTAAAGCGGATCTGCTGCAAAATATTCAACAAAATATTTGCATAATGAATTAACTTGTAATTTTTAGCCAGTTTGCACTATGCATCAGTTATACATTTCATCTGCTAAACCCTGTATTTGTTTACCTCTTGATATTTTCTGTACTGTATCTTCTAACTATATGCACCATAGGCACTCCAATTACCACAATGCCATACACGCATGGTTCTCTCTCCCAGGTCTATAAATCACAGAATATTCTCTAATCTGCTCATAATTTGGACCCCAATTGAATTACGATTTTGCTTCTCTTCCAGCGGCAGAAATAAGGGCATGTCAGATGTTATGTGGAAGCTCTGGCACCTGTGTCCTTTATACCCAGTGGTGTAATGGCATTTCAGAGTGTCCTAATGGAGAAGACGAAAAAAACTGTGGTGAGTTGGTAGAGGAGAATCCAGAATGACAGGTGTCAGAGTCTAAAAAAGGAGACAAAATTGAATGTTTTTGCCAGATTTTTAGAGAGATTTATAAATAAAAGACATGAATGAGAAAGTAGTGGAGGTGAGTGGTGTTGAAAGTTGACAGAGATGAAAGGAGGAGTTAAGAATGAATGGTGTTTCCTTAAAGGGTTCCTTAGCTGAGACCCTTACCTGTAACCTACTCTTACAGTTCGACTGTACGGACCAAGTTTCCAGCTGCAGGCCTATTCTCCTGCAAAAGCCACATGGCTGCCGGTGTGCTATGACAAATGGAGTGACATCATTGGAAAGACTGCCTGCCAGGACATTGGATATAATGTGTTAGTAGGCTAAGTAGTCCATACCCAACTCTGCCAATTGCTCTTTCCCATTTACTATTGTTATTATATCTATAGGTAATTGTATTTTTTTTAGTTGGAATTGTGTGAAATTTAGTTGGAAGTGTGCTAACAACAGACGTAAAAATTTTTCATTAGATATTGCTAAGTGCGGGACATACAGTAAGGGGGCTATTTATCAAAGTCCAAATTTATCTCAATATTTTCTACTACAAACTCCATTCAAATCCGCTTGGGTTTTTTTACTTTTATTTATAATTACATTTTCCCGAAAATTTGCTTTGCGGGAAAAAATCTGATTTTCATGTTTTTTTTGGATTTTTCAGCTGAAATCGTATTGATTTCTTATGCTTTTTCTGTCCGAAAATTCCGAAAACTTCAGGGTATTGCACGAAACCCAGCGCACATCAAAAAATCATTGGGACTTCTCCCATTGGGGCAAATTCACTAAGCGCGAAGCTCCGAACTCTATCGTTAATTCGCTAGCATTTAGCATTTTCGTTACTGCGCAAATTCACTAACGAACGCTGGCGTAGTTTCGCTAGTATTACTTCGCACCCTTACGCCTGGCGAATTTTCGCTAGCGACGTAACTATGCAAATTCACTAACTTGCGCAGTGTACTGAACGCTACCTTTTACGCTAGACTTCCTTCGCCACCTCAGACCTGGCGAAGCGCAATAGAGTAGATAGGGATTGTTTCAAAAAAAGTCAAAATTTTTTCTAAGTCCCAAAAAACGCTGGTGTGTTTTTTACATTATGGGTGATAGGCTGAAAAAGATTGAAATTTTTTTTGGGGCTCCCCTCCTTCCCCCCTACATTTCCTGACTCATGGCAGCTTACCTAGACAGTGGGCACATGTGTAGGGCAAAATAAAATTTTTATTTGCTGATTTGAAGGTTTTCTAGGCATTTGTAGTGCTGATACGTATTTCTCCATTGAAATTTGAATTTGGCGCCGTATGCAAATTAGCCTTCGCTAGCGTAACTTCGCTTTACATAGCGAATCAACGCTAGTGCAACTTCGCAACCTTACGCTACCCCTGAGCGCAACTTCGGATTTTAGTGAATTTGCAGAGCGCTGGCGAAACTACGAATGTTAGTGAATTTTCCCCATTGACTTATATGCAACCTCGACAGGTCTGAGATGCCGGATTTTCAGATTCAGACTTTTCCATCCTTGGGGTTTAATGAATTCCGAAACATTTGTGATCTTTTAAAAGTCCGATTTTATAAAAATAAAAAAATATTTATATATGTGTATATGGAACACCAAAGTGCTGGATTTGTTGCAATGTTATTAATGGTATCAACGTATCAGTGGAAACTTAGAAAGCCATAAAGATGTGGGGATTTTTTAAACTGATGAATCTGATTAAATTAGATTAAATTCTGAGGAAATAATTTTTAATCATTCAAAAAAAGTTCTTACTTTTATAACTTTCATGGTACTTCATTGCCACTTTTGCCACAAGAAATGTAAAAATAATAGGTGGCACGTTATAGTTACTTGTAGACCCCACCCTGATTTGAGGGCAAGAAAGATGCACAAGGAAGGACTTTTCAATATAAGTTCTCCCTAGTGCACCTTTCTTGCCCTCAAACCACAGACAGACAGCAGGGTCAGAAGTCCTGGGGAAATTATTCTAAATATTCCATACAATGGTGTCCAAAACTGAACTTGTTTTTCACTCATTGCTCTGCCCTCTACAGTAGCACCTACTACAAGAGCAGTCAGTTGTTGTCCTCAAGTAATGGATATTTAATGCTCCAATCCAATACTGTGATGGGAAAGCTGTACAGAAATCTCAATTACAGGTATTTATTTAATCTTTATTGTAACTTATCTTACCAATTTTGTTTTTTTCAATAATTCTTCAGCAAAAACTCTTGTTACTACAGTGAATGTAAAAGCAATGAAAGCTTAGTATAGGGATATAGGTGAGATTGGTTTGTGGAATTTCTCTGTACAGAGAATTGGTATAAAAAAACACCTATGTCTTTAGACCATTTTATTTCCATGCTCATTATTTCCATTTTCCTACAACCTACCTGCAATAATTCCTGCCTACTGGAATCCACTTTTCTTGAGAAGTTCCCTTTCATTCTAAGGAGCTCTCTCAACATAACTGTATCCAAACGTACCTTGTTTTGACATCTACCATATGTATTAGGGGAGGTTATTTATCAAAATCAGTTTTTCTCTGTTTATTTAAGTAAAAAAGTTTGACCAAACTAAAATCCACAATTTTGACCTTATTTACCATTGAAAAAACATGCTAAAATGTATTCAAAAAATGTTATTGTGAAAAAAACCCGAATTATTAGATTTTATGCCCGAAGCCCTCACATTTTTTGTGAAATTGCTTGATACCCCCAAATTTTTTGCATTTGCGCAGACCATGAAATCTTCAGATTTGAAATGGTACCTTTGCTATTGACTTCTACAGGACCCCGACAGCTTGGAGAAGGAGTATTTTCAGATTCTGACTTTCATATAATAAATCACAAATAATTAGAGTTAATTTTCCACTAACAATTCGGATTTTATAATACAAAAAACTCAATTTTTTCAAGTTTTTGGCATTCAGACTTTAATAAGTAACCCCCGTAGAGTTAGCATCTACTTTCTTAAAATGGTTGGAGGCCACTATCATCCCTTCTTACATTGAAAGATCTGAAAGGAGACATTCATTTCATTCTAAAAATCTTTTAACTTGTTTTAATTTCCTCCCCTTATCACAAATATATTATCTATATAAATGCCCAAATTTTAATGAACTTTCAGTACCTAGAAGTTGAAAAAATATTCTCATCCCAAAGGTAATGCCCCTAATCTGTAGACTAATCCATCAAACTCTAAATGATTTTGACTCAACAAATTCCATTCATAACCCTAAAAAATATTTCTATGACCACATTCAATTTGTCTCATTATCAGAAAATTCATAAATCTGGAGCCTTTTCTCATAACAAGTCAATTGAACAAAACAAGGCGGAAACAGTTACAAATTCAGCTTTTAATATTTATTAAATGAATGCTTAAGGAAAATGAAATTAATTTTGGATATGCTTTCATTCTGTAAATGTGTTGTTCTGATATGATGTATAGTAGACGATATTTAAAACAAATCTAATTAATCATATTAATTTGATTTCAGTGCTACCTGCCCATATGGGAATACAGTTTCATTGCGCTGTATAAGTAAGTAATCAAAACTGAACTCTCATTTTTGTAATTTGCCCCTCTTACGTTTCAGAACAGGTCTATTAATATTTTTCTATAATACTGGCAATATTTGCAGTCAGTCTGTTAACTCACCAGATGAGTGAAAGATAAATGTTGATTGGTTGCTATGGACATGGGCAACTTTGCTGCATAAGCTCTAATATAAGTTATTACCGCTAATTACCCCAGGAAAGTGAGCTACAAACGGCAGTCACCAAAAATAGCTGATCAGACTAGCTTTAGGCACACAGTGGAATTGTTCACCTTTATTCCTATATACACACCTGCTTAAAAAAAAACAACATGAATCTACATACCTATATACTTTTTTGAGACGGGTGTTTTGAAGCTGGTGGCCAAAGAAAAGGCTTTTAAAAGAAATTTTATTATGCTTGCAAATGCCACGGAACTATGCAGAATAACTGAATCCATGTAGGATGTGTTGTTAGGATATCTGGAATAATAGACAATGTTGGAGTCAAAGAAAGTAAAAACAAAATGCAGGCTATTTATACCTCTATTATAACCAAAATAAGAGAATTTTTGATTAAGACAAACCTAGAGGCCCATTCATTTAAAGCCTAAATTTTGTGGTATTAGAGCTTTTTGAAACCAAGATTAAACTCATTTTCTCTAAAACCATGAATACCATGAAAGCAGCGTCAGCATGGGGTCTGGGGCCAACCATGTAGCCATGTCAGGAGCCCTCACATCCCCAGCCCCAGGTGCAACCCCCCTCCAATGGCCCCCCGCTCTGCACATACATTTTTTCCTTCAAAACACGAGGTGATCAGGACCAGGATTGGAGGTCAGGAAGTGGAGGGGGGAGCAGGTCCCACAAGCATTGGTTTCTCCTGGTGTCCCGTTGACCCAGTCCATCCCTGAATGAAAAAAAAAAAAAAGAAAAAAAATCAGAAAAAGCCATCAATATCTCTAAAACCTTTAAAAATTCAAGTTTTTTGGACAATTACAAATGAAGAAATAACCGAAAACCCCTAAAAGTCTGAATAGTTAAAACAAGTCCAATATTATCAGTGCAGCTCCCACTGACTTCTATGGGACCTCGACTGCTTTTACTTGGAGAAGTTTTGAATTAAGGCTTTTTGTGGTTTTAACACTTCATAAAGCTTGGATTTTTCAAGTTCTATACAAATATACAGTACATTTTTTGAGAATAAATCCAATTTGTCAAAGAAATGTGCATCTACAATGATGACTAGTAACAAATGAACCTGTATAAAGAAGATATAGTTGTGGGGTCCCATCAAGTTATAAAAGAGTGACCATAGAAAGTCACCTTAGCTAAAGGACCATTTGTTAATTTTGCTCTGTTTCTGACCAAAAAGAGCTTCAGTATAGAGGCAACTGAAACTGGGGTCAACAGATTATAAACCACCTCCAAACTTTCTCAATATCTCAAATGAAACCAGGAATTGCACATCTGGGGCATTTTAATCATTTTGAATGACTTAAAACTGTATTATTTATGTCTGTGTACAACAACATTACAACATATATTTCCAGAAGAGGGTTTTACAAAATCATTTTAATTAACAGTAGTTTATATAAGGTTCTATCTCAAGTAATTGCCTTGGTCTAACAGTTTTATTTTCTGTAATTGCAGATTGTGGTTTGTCTACAAAGGTGGATAGCAGGATAGTAGGGGGGACAGTTGCTATAGCGGGAGATTGGCCATGGCAAATAAGTCTTCTGAAGCAAGTCGGTTCCAGCACTTATTTATGTGGTGGATCCATCATCACACCATACTGGATAGTGACTGCTGCTCACTGTGTATATGGGTATGTTCCTATTGTAACCATTAATTTGTTTGTATGTAGACAACTCTAAGGTGGATGTGGGCACTTTAGGACATTTACAAGATAAGACTTGACTACAGACACTCAGGGACAGATTTACTTAGGGTCGAATATCGAGGGTTAATTAACCCTCGATATTCGACTGCCGAATTGAAATCCTTCGACTTCGAATATCGAAGTCGAAGGATTTACCACAATTCGTTCGAATCGTTCATTTCGAAGGATTTTAATCCATCGATCAAACGATTTTTCTTCAACCTAAAAAAGCTAGCAAAGCCTATGGGGACCTTCTCCATTGGCTTACATTGACTTCGGTAGCTTTTAGGTGGTGAACTAGTGCGTCGAAGTTTTTTTTTAAAGAGACAGTACTTCGACTATCGAATGGTCGAATAGTCGAACGATTTTTAGTTCAAATCGTTCGATTCGAAGTCAAAGTCGTAGTCGAAGGTTGAAGTAGCCCATTCGATGGTTGAAGTAGCCAAAAAAAAAACATTCGAAATTCAAAGTTTTTTTTATTCTATTCATTCACTCGAGCTAAGTAAATGGGCCCCTCAGAGTAAGCATTAAGAATATTACAAAGCACAGTTCACTTTATGGATGCTGACATACTTGTACACATCTTAGAATTACTCACTATTCTGTTGATGCTGAAATATTAACATGCAGGTACAGACACTATGAGCTTAGATGGCTAAAAGCAGGTGTTAATTACAGGGTTTCCTTTTCTGAAGCTCTAGTCACCATGACTGGCTTTTATATTGATGCTAAATGCTACAGTGGCATAGTGGAAATGCTGTCTATATGGAAGTAGTTCCTAAACTGTTGAGCTGAGCTAATAGGGAAGCCAGAACAGTGGCTTGGGGGTACCAATGGAAGTCCAGTTATGGTGAGATTTTTGCAAAGTGTCTGTTTGGTGTCCTAATAAGGGGTCCCCAACCTTTTATACCTGTGAAAGACTGTCAGGTGTCAACACAAGCATGAAAATGTTCCTATCGGTGCAATATAAGTGCTGTGATTGGCCATCTAGTAGCCCCTGTGTGGACTGGTAGCCTACAGGAGACTCTGTTTGGCAGTGCATCTGGTTTTTACCCAACCAAAACTTGCCTCCAATCCAGGAATTAAAAAATAAGCTCCTGCTTTGAAGCCACTGTGTGCAACATCAAAGGGGTTGGGGGGCAACATTTCAATCAAATTTCACCATTCTGATCCATCTTCAAACCTGTGAAAAATAAATTTTTTAGGCATGATCATTTGCAATGGTGAAAATGCAAATAAAGATCATGAGTATTTCTGATATGTATATTTTCTTGTATTTTTTAGGTCTACTTCTACTCCTTCTGCTTTTAAAGTATTTGCTGGAACACTGAGCCTGCAAAGCTTTTCTTCTGCTGGCTATTTGGTGGGAAAAGCGCTTGTGCATCCCAACTATGCATCAAGTACACAAAACTATGATGTTGCTCTGCTAAAGCTCACATCTGCGCTGGTATTTACTAGTATGTATTGGTCATCTTTTGTCATCTAAACAGTTCAAGAGTAGTGTGAGCAATACTTTTTTTTACAGGGTTTGATCTCAGTCTCTGTTTCACAGTGTTGGGATTAGAGATCTATTGAGCCCTGGTACAAACTGCTATGGGACATACCTTTTCCCTTCTGTCTACCCCTGTTCCTCATCTCCCTAACATGGAAAGGTGGTTTTTGTATCCCACGCAGTTGTACCTGGTGCTTCAAGGGATCTGTGGAAACAGCAGTTGGCTTTAGACAAGTACAGAGTGCTCCACAATAGTATGGAGAAAGGGTGAGGCTTCAGGTCTCACAAAACACTACTTGCACTTTGGGTGGACCTTGTGTGCTTCTCTATAAAGAAAAAGCACAATTTACCTAATGCCTTACCACCCTTTATAATAGATCGATTGACAATTTTAATACAGAACGCTTCAACAGCCACTTCTTACTAAGTTCTACTTCTCTAAGTAAGGTCCTAAGTCTATAGCAGGTCCCTAATCCTGAATCATTCCTACAGTTTTCCCCAAAGCTAATTTTTAAAATAATTCTTCACTGGGTTCTTATGACAAGGCCCTTATAATTAAAGGAGAAGGAAAGTCAAAACAGAAATAGCCTTCTAAACAAAGTCTTGTGGACATAGAAATCACTGACCGTTTTTAAAGATTTCTGGTGGTCTCATATAGAAGCAGCTACGCTATCTGAACACTGCAGCGTGTGAGTTGGGTGACGTCACTCTTTTTTCAGGCTCTTGCTCCCTGCTGCCCGAGGCAGCCTTGAAGCGCATTGGGGATAATTCAGTTGTTATGCGCATGTACTGGGGAGCTGCCTACGATGACGCGCATGCAAATCAGTATGTGCGCAAGGCATCATTGACATACGCCCACGCCCCCCAGTCAATCAGATTCTCAGCGTCAGGGAGCTGAGAGACACAGGAACTATTTTTTAATTACATTTGGGACTGCAACTAGTCGGCAACAAGCGCTTGTGGTGCGCAGCGAGTGGGGAATAAATGTAAATTATGCAGGCTATGGTGAGGCACGCCACAAATGGCATGATTATTACATCGGTTTTTCGCGCATGCGCAGTAAGGTGGAAGCCTATGCTACCTTACTAAACATGGCGCCTGCGTGTCTCATTATGCGAGCAGAAGAAGCAGATGGATTCTACGTGATAGGATTAACATATGTGAGTTATAAACATAACAATTTGGTAGGTCTTGGGCAGTAGATTACAGGGAAATAGATATAAACTTTTGCCTTTCCTTCTCCTTTAAACATATAAAAGTTTTATTAATCCATCACTAACAAGGATTATGCCTCACTACATAATTGTGATAAGTCGTTATTTCTGAAAGCGCCCCCTAGTTTTCTATAGAAGTTGCCAAAAAGCGTAATTATAGATCACTGCTGATCTACTGATCAAAAACTTCATTATAGATGCAAAAGAACTGACCAATGCGAATGCTGATTCCCAGGCATCTTGCTGTTATTTTATGTATAGAGATAATTAGATAATAATTTTATCTTATTAATGTTTTTATAAATCTAAATAAATCTAATTTGATGGTTATTCTAACACAAGTCCTTATATCATGCACTGTTTTTGTTGTAATTCAGATAATCTCAGGCCTGTATGCTTACCTAATGTTGGGATGTCATGGGCAGAGGGACAACCATGTTGGATATCTGGATGGGGAACTACATCAGATGGAGGTAAGTCAAAGACCATATATCAGTGATGGGCCACATAATCATGTTCCCATGACAACTCAAAAAGACCACACATTACTTTTCATGTTGGTTACACGGCTATAACTTTTCAAAAAAGAAATGTAACTTTCAGCTGCCACATAATTACAGTATTTTGCTTATTTTACAGTGTGTGGGTGCAAACATTTAAGCAGAATGTAATATTTGTGCATGAAGCAGGCAAATACCTTCAAGTAGGCAGTGGTGGTCAACTGGAGGCCTGTATGGTCCATACGTCCTGCAGAGGTTCCATGTGGAGCTTCCAGGCCACCAGATGCTGATCACCCCATGTATATTACATGTTACATTTACATAAATTCAACAAGACTTTGTCTTTGTTAATTATTTAGTGTAAACTTCTAAAATTCAGGTCTTGTGTTTGGATTGAGTATTACAAAACTGAACAATTTAAGCACCATATTTTATAACATCTTTATACATTTGATCAATTCAAGTTTTCAACTTACGGGACCCGGACTTAGAATCAGGTTTTTGCCATTCGAGTTTTTCTTAAATAAGATACCATTCGAGTTTCAATGTAATTCGAGTTCATTTGAGGTAAAAAAAAAAACCAACTCTAACACTCGACCTTTGATAAATAACCCCCTTACAGTTCTGAATCTTCTTTATCATAAGGCTGCTATAACTTTGAATATGTAGATTGAAGAGGCAGTGTACCTCCTTGCTTAACTTGAGTTCAGTCAATAGGGCTTGTGTTGCCTATGCTTCTGGCATATTGCTGGCTATGGTGTAATTTACTGCACTAAACAGGGAAATTGTTGCTACTCAATGTTTGGTCCTTTCGAGGTAGCTCTTTCGATTACCAATATACACCCCCCCTTCTCCCTCTATTTTGTTAACAGAAGTCCATTATGCAAGGGGAAATAAACTATCTGCCACACAAGGACCAATCATGCACAATTCCATTCTATTGAAATCGATCAAATGTTTTTGTGCTAGTAAGTCTATCTTCTCTTTTTGTTTTGCAGGCAGTATTTCCTATTCACTAATGGCAGCTTCAGTGCCCCTTATCTCTTCCATAACATGTAACCAAGCGGCTGTGTATGGTGGAGCCATCACTTCTTCCATGATATGTGCTGGTTATCTCAGTGGAGGAACAGACACTTGTCAGGTAAGGTCAGGACTCAGGAATGGTTAGTTCAGGTATTTGATTGAGAAATATAAAACCCTCCAGATTCCTTATTACTAACTTGATTGAAAGCTTAATTACAGCTCCTACTTGCCCAAACTGGTGAATATGCAGGTCTAATTGTATAACACAGTTGATATTGACACAGTCTTTATACAATGGACTCACCTTTTTTTTAGCATTCTTAATGCTTAGTCTTCATACCAAGTTCATATAAAGCAAGCAAAGGGCAACTTTTCTATGCTTTTCAAGCTCATGAGCACACATTAATGTATTATCCCGGTTAAGGAATGCTAAAAGCTGCATCAACATCAGAGTCCATTATCAGGGTTGTCTTCTTAAAGTAATATTGCTCAATAAAAATATTTTTTAATTTTACATTGCCAGTGGTTGGTACGAAATGCAAAGCAGTCCCCCGATGAGAATCCCAGCTGATCTGTGTAAATATATGTTCTTTGTTCCTACAACTGGAGTTGGAAGCTTTATGGTCCACCAATACACCAAAATGTTGGGAGAACTCTCTTCTTTCTTGCTTCCAATGTTTTATCCTTCTCAATATAGGGAGCATAACCAATGGTACCAGGGGCGATCCTGGCCCCTCCGCTGCCTGAGGCAGCAGCAGTTGCTGCTGCCCCCCCTACCCCGGAAATTCACTCTTAAAGTAGCAGGAGCAGCATTTTTTTGCCCATGTTACCTATTGGGGTGCTGCCGCCTGAGGCGACAGCCTCAACGCGCCTCATTGGTGAAGCACCCCTGAATGGTACCCTACATAGCCCTTGCAGCACTGGGATTTCTAATTTCTCCTCATGTCCTTTCCTATTCCTCCTGTTTAATGCCTGCATTATATATACATTTCATATATTACTACATAAAAGCATGATATCTTTTCTTCCACTGGAACTTTGAATTGTCAGGGGCAGATTTACTTGAGGGCGAATTGGCTAACGCTACCAGAAATTTGCTAGCGTTACCGCCCACAGGGACATCGACAATTAACTAACGGGCGCAGGTGTCACTTCACTAGCGAAATAGATAAACGATAGTGGTGATTCACACTCTATCGCCAGGCTACTTTTCGCTCTGGCGAATGGTTGTTACTTCGCAAATTCACTAAAATGTGGATTTTACTGAACGTTATCTCATTCGCCAGACTTGCCTTCGCCAGCTCAGACCAGGCAAAACGCAATGGAGTGCATAGATCGTTCTCAATCTTCAGTTACTTACATCATATTTTCTGAGTGGAAAAACTTCTACGTTTCTGTCGTCTTTTCCTTTTTTCAGGGTGATAGGCTACAAAAGTCCTAAAAAAATATTTTGTGTAACCGGTTTCCCCCATACGTTTTCTAACATATGGAACATTATTTTACAGTGTTGCTATTGACTTTGTTAAGGTTCCCTGTACATGTGTAGTTATCAGTGACAATGTAATGTTTTAGATACAACATGTAACAGAAAGATGTCCATTCAACTTTAAATGTCCCGCCTTATGCAAATTAGCCTGAGCACAAAGGCGGACTAGGCACTAGGCAGAATTGAACACCAGTGCATCTTAGCTTTGATTTGCTCACATTGCTGAAGTAACAAGGGCGAAAAATCGCCAGCGTCCATTGGTCAGGATGAAACTTTGCATCCTAGTAAATTAGCGTTGTCCCAGTTAATTGTTGCCTGGCAAAGGGTTGCGATGGGTGCGAAACATTTGCTGGTGACTTTTTGCCCTCGAGTAAATCTGCCCCTCAGACTTAGCTAAATGATCCTCTGATCCCCTTTGGTCCTAATTTCAATTAAATACAAAATTCATGGATTTGGTGAAGCCATAAAGTTGATCATGATCATATGCTGTATAAATTACTGTATAAATAATATGTGTATGGAGTTATAAATATCTGCTTTGTTGTCTATCTGTTGTTTTCAGGGTGACAGTGGTGGGCCTCTGGTTACCAAAACCAACTCCTTGTGGTGGCTTGTTGGTGACACAAGCTGGGGATACAGATGTGCCAAAGCCAATAAGCCTGGCGTATACGGGAATGCTACGGTCTTCTTGGAATGGATATACTCGCAGATGCAGGTAACATATAGTTTGGTATAGAAAATCAGATCTAGAATTAGGAGTATGCTAGGTAGGCAGGTACCTTAGGTGAAATTAGGGAGGGCCTTAATTCCAGGGGAAAAAAGTGCTTACACAGTTCCCATCCATTTCTGCCTTACTTTGCATGTAGTATTGAGGATAGGGGCAATAGCAGCAATTGTGGGGGGCTGGCAGCGAGCTGGCGAGTAGTGGGCAATGGTAGGGTGGTGTCTGGAGTTAGAGGTTGGCTTCAGGCAGCATTGAATTTTTCTATTTCTTGTGTCTGGTCTGTAGAAAATGTTAACAGGTGGGATGTCTTTTTCAGCCACAGTAGTTACTAAAAGGACAGGGCGACCAGAAGTGTAATTTCTCTAAAAAGTAAAGATCAATTGCAAATTTGCTTAGATTAACAATAACATATTTAAAGTTCATTTTAAAGGAGAAGGAAAGTCAATATCCATTTGGGTGTGCCAAATGTTAGGCACCCCCAAGTGATTGTATTGACTTATCTGACATCTCGGGCCAGTGCTCCTATCAGCAGAAAACTGCACCGGTCTGGGGATTCTTCCAGCGAGCACCATGGAGCGATCCTCTTCCGGCTTCTTCACTCTTCAAATTTCCCTGGGCAGACGAATGTGCAGTAGAATGAAATAGCCGTCATCCGGAAGCCTTGTGTCGGCTCCAGAGTGAACACAGTCTCACATTTCTTTGCATTTGCATGAATTCTGCCCCATCTGGCCCTAGCCAAAGAGTAGCTATTAAAATTGAAGCTAGAAAGTCCATCAGATTTTTGGTTGCTGGGGTCAGTGACCCCCGACAATCATATAACACTTACATTTCCAGGCTTGAAAGAGGCAGAAAAGGAAGGCAAGTGCTTTCAGCTGAAACAATTGAAGGTTTAATTTTGCTTTGTACACCTATAGAAAAATAATTGTATACCCTCTCAACATCACTCAGATGGAGACACACACTTTCTAGTGACTTACTCTGGTCTAAAATGAAACCCTTATCTTTTTCAGACATACGGCTAATGAAAGAACATCATGGATAGAAGGAAAGACCATGGCATATGGCAAATAATATGTGCGATTACGGTTATTGGCTTCTCTGCTTTTTTTTTTTTTTCTATTCGCTGCCCTTAGGAGCAGTTACCCAAGAAATGGTTTCAGCTACATATGGACAGTATGATGCATTTTTATTTCAGTTTTCATAAGGAATTGTGCTTGCAAATTCAATAGCTATATGAAATAAAATTCAACAATAACAAAACCCTTTGACCGGTGAACTCTTTGTTACTCAATATCATATGTGGAAGTAGCAGTTGATATATGCATGTTTTGATAGAAGGCGATATTGGAGGGCACAGTCAATGAAACAGTTCCCCAAGGCAGGTGATATTTCCAATGCTTTCTTGTGTCCTGTACTTTGCCCTTGCGCCATTCAGAAAGGTGGAAGTAACCAGGATTTTTGTAAAGGTGCAGGCATTTAGGGGGTGCATTTATGCCAATACCTTTTGTAAACAAGCCCTGGTTTGATTTGCCATGTCATAGAAAACCTTCCATGTATTTCAAAAACCCTTGAGGAGGGGCACAGATTACAGAATATGGGAGAATGTTTTAGTTCATCTCACAGACAGATTGGGTGAACGTTGTGAGGAGTTGTGGTGTGTATGGCCACCTGAATTCAGATTCCTAGAGTGAACTGTAAAATGAGCAAACCCTCACTCTATCTAGTCCTATTGGTCCCAATGACTTCTACCAAGGCACTGCTCTTTTCTCAGGGTCCTCTTTTTATCTACAAATGGTTTCTTGACTCAAAGGCACCATTCTCCCTCCTCCTCCAAAGTAGTCTTAACATGGCTCCTTCCTCTCTCTTATAAATTAGGGAAGCATCATCTGACATCCCCCCCTACCACATGGCATGTCTATACTGTATCTGGATGAGGAATGTATCCACTTTCCCATACCTTTAAATGCCCAACCCAGAGCTAGTAGCAGAATAGGAGAAGGAATAATTTCCCATTCCTATAAAGATTGTGCCATACTCTCACTTCTTGGTGATCTCAAGTCAATATTTATTTTACTGTGCCATACTCTGTCCTTTTTATATCCACATTGTGCCATTTTCTCTTCTCACTCCATCCCATAATTTGCTTTCCCAATGTAAAATCTAAAAGAATGTTAAACATGGTAGCACAGTGGTGGAGTTATGTAGCTCTGCTGGCTTGCAGCACTGGCGTTATAGCATCATTTCCAGCCAGGGCACTATCTGCTAGGAGTTTGCATGTTTATATTTCTCTGCTTCCTCCCACACTCCAAAAACATACTGTAGATCAGTATGTTTTACCCAGGAGCCCAGGAGCCACATAAGTGTAAAAAAAAGTTGGGGAGTAACACAAGCATGCAAATAGTTCCTGAGGATGTCAAAGTCTGTGATTGGCTATTTGGCCTCTATGCAGACTGACAGCCTACAATAGACTCTGTTTGGCAATACACCTGGTTTTATGGAACCAATACTTGCCTCCAAGCCAGGGATTTAAAAATAATCACCTGTTTTGAGGCAACTGGAAGCAACATCCAAAGGGTTGGTGAGCAACACATTGCTCACAAGCCACTTGTTAGGAACCACTGCTGTAAAGGCAGGATTATTAATTGCTGGTACAACTGGCCATAGGGTGTGTGACTGTCATAGGCACCTTAGTGTGTGTACTCCAGCAGGGCAAGAACTGATGAATAATTTCGCTAAATACTGCTGATTACATGGCCACTATAAGGGTAACGACACAGGAACATTTGTTGCTTGCATTATAAACTGCACTCCCGCAGTCAACAAATCTCCCTGAAATGCTTTCCCATTGGAAATAAAGTAAATTGCCAATGGAAAAAAAATACGAGGGGTGTCATTTAAATGTGGGTGTCAAATGTCCCTGTGTGTCTATTATAATTCAATATGAAAAGAAATGCAAAGAAAAACCTTTAATATCACTTCCTTATATTATTGAGATAAATTCCCAAAACAGATTTTGTTACAGTCTAAACCAGTTCCGTGATGCAAATTCACCACATTTTTGTTTATGGATAGGGAAAAAGTATCTGTGTTGTTGCTGTGGTTGTTAAATGGATGAATCTTTTGTTACTGTTCTCAGAGAACCTGAGCTACAGAACGTGACAATATGAGGGTTTTTTTTTTTTTTAAATATAACTGCCTCAGTGTAAATTGTTCTGTATCCTTTTACATATCCATTGTACATATCCATTTCAGAAGAACAGTGAAGCAGTAGAAAGGTTTCCTTTAACAGAAGAAACCCTTACTTTATGGTATGTGGAGGCATGTAGTGAGTAGAAAACTGTGGAATTTCCATCTTTTGAACTCTTTTGAAATATATATTCCCCTAAGGTTGGCCATATGCTAGGATTTGGTTTGGAAACTTTTGTGTGCTGAGATGCAAGTGTCAGAATCTCTGACTTGACCACATTGCAGATCACAATGCTATGAGTTTGTGCCAGCACAACAGACTAATTTAAATTCTTTTTATGAGGAGGGAGCAGGAACATTGACTCTGGGATGGCAGTGGATGTGATCTACTTAGACTTTGCTAAATTATTTGTTACAAATACCACACAAATGTTACTGGTTAAATTCAGCAATATTGGCCTGGAACATAGTATTTGTACTTGGATAGGGAACTGGCTGAAAGATAGATTACAAAAACATTTTCAAATGGACCGGTGTTGTTAATGGAGTACTTACTGCAGGGATCTGTTACTGGTCCTTTGATTTTTAAATTGTTTATTAATGACCTGGAGGTGGGCATTAAATATACAGTTTCTATTTTTGCTGATGAGACTAAATTGTGCAGAAATAGTTCCATGCAGGATGTTGCCACTTTAAGAGTGATTTGACTAAATTGGAAAACTGGGCAGCAAACTGGAAAATTAGATTCAATGTTGATAAATGCTAGGTTATGCAGAAATAAAATAACTGCAAGTTATACACTAAATGACAGTGTGTTGGGGGTTTCCTTAATTGAGAAGGATAAAAGGGTTTTTGTAGAGAACAAGTTGTCTATTCCAGGCAGTTTCATTATGTGGCTACTAAAGAAAATAAAGTGCTTTCTTTAAAAAAAGGGCATTAACTCAAGAGATGAAAACATAATTTTTCCTCTTTATAGGTTCTTGGTAAGGCCTCACTTTGGGTAACTTTACTAAGCGTCAAAAATTCGCCACCAACGGCTTCGCAGCCAGCTCACACTTCGCCAGGCATAAATTTACTAGGACAATGCTAATTTACTGAAATGTGAAGTTGCGTTCAGGGCACTGAACGCTGGGAATTTTTTCTAGTGTTATCACGGTAATCAAATAGAAGATGCGCTAGAATTCAATTATACCTTGCACAACTTCATTAGAAGTCTTTGCTCAGGCTAATTTCCATACATCAGGAAATGATAAAGTTACATGGACGTATTTGTTGCAGCAAATACATTACATTACACAAGTCCAGGGAGCCTTAATAAAGACAATAGAGTTGTCATAATGCCCTACACATGAGCCCACTGTATAGTTTATGTTCCATATGTTAGTAAATGTATGGGGGAACCCGGTTATCCAAAAGAAAATTTAAGGTCTTTTGCAGGCTATCACTCTGAAAAAAGGAAAAGACGCCAGCATTTTTTTGGGGAAACTTTTTCCACTAAAAGATTGAGGAAGATCTATGCACTCCAATGCACTTCGCCTGGTCCGAGCTGGCAAAAGTAAGTCTGGCGAAAGAGGTATCGTTCAGTAAAATCTGCATCTTAGTGAATTTGCGGAGTAACGTCCTTTCGCCAGAGCAAAAATTCGCCTGGCGATAGAGTGCGAATGAGCACTGGCATCTGTCTCTTTTACTAGCGAAGTTACGCCTGCCCCCATTAGTAAATTGCCGAAGTGCCTAAAAACGGTAACCCTGGCGAATCGTCTGCAGCGTTAGTCACTTTGCCCTTTATTAAATCTGCCCTTTAAGTGTGCAGTTTTGGGCTCCAGTCCTAAAAGGGTGGTTCGCCTTAAAGTTAACTTTTAGTGTGTTATAGAATGGCCAATTCTGATCAACTTTTCAATTACCCTGCATTAATATTATATATTATTTTATATATTAATATGTATAGTTTTTTTAAATTACTTTTTCTTCTGACTCTTTCCAGCATTAAAATGAGGGGAAAACATGCAGATGGTTAAGCCATCCTTAAGCTGCAAAAACAAAAAAAAAACATCAAAGAATTTGCTACAATATTAGGAGTGGCCAAATCTACAGTTTGGTTCATCCTGAGAAAGAAAGAAATCACTGGTGAACTCAGCAACACAAAGAGACCTGGACTTCCACAGAAGACAACAGTGGTGGATGATCACAGAATCATTTCCACGGTGAAGAGAAACCCCTTCACAACAGTCAAACAAGTGAACAACACTCTCCAGGAGGTAGAGTATCCATATCTAAGTCTACCATAAAGAGAAGACTGCATGAAAGTAAATACAGAGGGTGCACTGCAAGGTGCAAGCCACTCATAAGCATCAAGAATAGAAAGGCTAGATTGGACTTTGCTAAAAAAATAAAAACTTCTAAAAAAAGCCAGCACAGTTCTGGAAAAACATTCTTTGGACAGATGAAACCAAGATCAACCTCCACCAGAATGATGGCAAGAAAAAAGTATGGAGAAGGCGTGGAACAGCTCATGATCCAAAGCATAGCACATGATGTATATGAATTCTGAGATGTTCAGAGACAGTGGGGGTCATTTATCAACACTGGGCAAATTTGCCCATGGGCAGTAACCCATGGCAGCCAATCAAATTTCTGCAATCATTGTTCTACTTGCAGCTGGCTTCAAAAAGCTAGTCACTGATTGGTTGTTATAGGTAACTGCCCATGGGCAAATTTGCCCAGTGTTGATAAATGAGTCCCACTGTCTGCTCAAATCCAGCTAAATGCACTCACATTGATTGGGAGCCGTTTCATAATACAGATGGACAATGACCCAAAACATACAGTCAAAGCAACCCAGGAGTTTATTAAAGCAAAGAAGTGGAATATTCTTGAATGGCCAAGCCAGTCACCTGAACTAAATTGAGCTGCATTTCACTTGTTGAAGACTAAACTTGGGAGAGAAAGGCCCACAAACAAACAACTAAAAACAGCTGCAGTAAAGGCCTGGCAGAGCATTAAAAAGGAGGAAACCCAGAATCTGGTGATGTCCATGAGTTCAAAACTTCAGGCTTTCATTGCCAGCAAAGGGGTTTTCAACCAAGTATTAGAAATTAACATTTTATTTTCAGTTTTTTTTGTCCAATTACTTGTGAGCCCCTGAAATGAAGTGATTGTGTTAAAAAAAAGTTTTAGTTCCTCATATTTTTATGAAATCTTTTTGTTCCACCCACTGAATTAAAGCTGAAAGTCTGCAGTTCAACTGCATCTGAGTTGTTTCATTTAAAATTCATTGTGGTCATGTACAGAACCAAAATTAGAAAAAAGTTGTCTCTGTCCAAATATTTATGGGCCTAACTATATATGTATATATATATATATATATATATATATATATATATATATATATATATATATATATATATAGTGAATAAAGTACCCCCTCTTGTAAAATATAAGGATATTATAAGTTACCGAGGAGTTTCATGACCATATAAAAACACGAGGCCGAAGGCCGAGTGTTTTTATACAGGTCATGGAACTCCGAGGTAACTTATAATATCCTCATATTTTACAACTGGGGGTACTTTATTAATTATAATACACAAATTTTAGTGAGTCATGTGACAGAAATTACATCACTACTCACCGTTTATAACTGATGACATCACTACTCACCGTTTATAAGGATATAATTTACAAGATATTCATGGCTTTTGTGTATTATATATATATAATTTGGTAGTGTATATATAGGTTAGTATAAGTCAGTGAATGTATGTGCACTGGGTTTCATTTGGAGGAGTTGAGCTTGATGGACTTTGGTCTTTTTTCAAACCAACTTAACTATGTATATTTAAAAATGCCCCCCTCTATTGACTACAGTTGTGGCTCAAGAGCAGGACTCTGCTGGATCATCTTGGATAGAGACTTCAAACAGGTCCTGGATGCTGCAAACAGTTCAGGTCACTTCTTGAAAATCAAGTACAAGGTACGGTTTTATTATTACAGGGACAAAGGAAATAATTTCTAAAAATTTGGATTATTTGGATAAAATGCAGTTTATGGGAAATGGCCTTTCCATAATTCGGAGATTTCTGGATAACAGTTTCCAGATAACGGATCTTATACCTGTACAAAAAAGCAACTGATATTGCTCCAATTAGTCATGTTATCACCTGTCCCATCATTAATGGTACATTCTGAGAATTAATTCATGAAACCAATATAGGTGACTGCTCTGCTGTGGATTAATAACCAAGGAGGAAATTTTGATACACCTCTGATTTGTGTAATTATATTGGCTGTATGGGATCTTCCAGCAACACTAATATGTGGAAACTCTGTATTTGCATATCTAGAATTTCACCAATAGTGGATTACTAAAAAATTAGCATTTTTGATGGTTTGATATGTACTGTATATAGTGGGAGAACTAACTGACACCCTATAGCCTGTCACCTACAATATATCATGCAACACAATGCACATTTCTATACTTTCTTTGTATAGAAGATCCTTGTGCCTCAGGCATTTTAACTCTATAATAAAATACCCGCTAAAACAGAAACTGATATGTCATATGTAGTACAATGGGAAAAGAAGCTGAATGTTCTCAAGGAAACACATGTAGGAAAATACTACTAAATTTGCAAACAATATATCAGGGCATGAAACATCATATGAAGTATTGTGCATCTGATAATTTGTAATAGAAAATGCCAAAGATGTCAAAAGTGGGGCACACTTTGAAGTATACATAGGGGGCGATGCAGAGGAGCCTGGTCCGGTCTTTATACATCAATAGCATTAAAAAGTGCTCACAACATTCTGGGGCAGTTTTATTAAGAAAAGGGAATTGAGGAGTTGTGTTTTCCTTAAAAATTTGAGTTTTCAATGTTATTTTTTTGTCAAATATAAATTTTTTGAGTTTTTTTAAAAAAAAAACTAGAATTTCAAGATTTATTATACCCCAACCCTAGAAATAGTTAGAATCTGAAAATACATAATCTAAAACCTGTCGAGATCGTGTAGGAGTTAATAGCAGAGGTCACTTGAACCATTTGAAGATGTTAATAGCCTTCATAATGTTCAAGTTTTTTTCGGAGGGTTTTGCCCGAAAACTCGATCAGTTCGAGTTTATGGATTAACCCCCGAACTTGCTGATTTGAGTTTTTTCTTAAATTAGAAACCATTCGATTTGTGAGTTCATTCGAGTTTAATCGAAGTATAAAAAAAACTCTAAAATAGACCTTTGATAAATAACCCCGTCTATGTCTGCAGTTGAAATCACCCAGACAATATGTCTGCCTGTCTGGCATGGGAACATCACAAGGCTAGACAAAAAAAGGAATCTAAGAGAAATTATAAGATCAGCTGAAATTGGGTAACAACTCTACCAACATTGTCTGTAAATTGGAGATTAATAACGTATAAACGAGAAAGATGCAGTTTGAGTTTTTAAATAAAAATTGATTCCAATTCCAAGTCGAAAACATCTTAAACCATTAATTAACCTTTGAGTAGGAGGAAAATATAGTTACAAATAGTCATATAGTTAGTATAGTTAATAGTTACTAATGAAGAATTTGCAATGAATCTGTATCTGGTGAAAAAATTTGCTCATCTCTAGTTGTACCAAAATTTGCATACAAATTGTAGGACTGCTGTACACACCTCAAATGGAGATAATGCCCTGGTGCCAACAGAATATATATATAATTGCAAAAGTAAGCTGCTGCACTCGAGGGACTTTATAGAAAAGTAAAAAAATATTTTATTAGGATCGACGTTTCGACCATCACTACCCCATCACTACGTTGTATTATCAAATACAAATCTATTGATCTATTGAAAACCTAGATAAACCTATTGAAAAGGAAATAAAAACTGCTAAGAGCAAATAGAAAGAAAGAAATATTGTGACTATGATGCCATTTTTCTATAAACTGCCATGAGGAAAAGATTGTGACCTTTACTGGTGACCTGTCCTAGTTTGTATGTCCACAAAAATTTGTACCTGTAACACATTTGTCCTCAAACATAAATATATATATTTTAAAGGATTTCAGGACACTGTTGGTATATTTCCATTAGTCTGAACTGTAGAAATTATAATATTTTAATGCTAGTTTAAGGTATTCCTTATAAGAAGCCATCTATTAAAGATCAAATTTTTGAACCACAACTAAACTCTATTTCTCTGTAATCACAAACATCATGACAGTTGTTAAAAGATAGGAATATAAAAATACAAACGGAAAAAAAGAGCAGAAAAAATATCTCTAAAACCTCTAAAAATTTGAGTTTTTCAGATGATTACTAGAGAAAAAAAAATCCGAAAACTTCTAAAACTCTGGATGGCTGAAAACAAAGTCCAATAGGATCCACACCACTGTAGATGACTTTTACATGAAGAAGTTTCATATTTGTACTTTTTGTACAACATTTTTAAGAAAAAATATGATTAGTAAAAAAAAAGAAAATTCGAATGTTAATAAATATACCGCTAAGGATATAAAATCCAAATTTGTAGTGGGAAAAAATGAGGCATTTATTATACCCCGAGGATGAAAAAAGTCCAAATCTGAAAATCGTGCAATAATTTTTGTGGTTTTGTGGTTTTCAAACACAAATCAGAAAAATTCAGGGAAAATCCGCAAAAATTTGTACAATTTGCTTTTTTCACGATTTTTCGCAGTTTTTATCTGATTTTTTTTCCGAAAACCACAAAATCTTTGGATTATTGCATGAAACCCAGCTCAGATCAAAATATCTTTGGAACTTCTCCCATTGACTTATAGGCAACATCGGCAGGTCTGAGATGCCGGATTTTCGGATTCAGACTTTTTCCCTCCTCAGGGTATATTAAATACCGAAAAATTCAGATGTTATGCTAAAACATTACTATTCAGAGTTTAGTAAATAACCCAATAAGAGTTTGAAAACAATACATTTGTCCAGTTTTATCTCAGAAATTACCTCATAGCTGAGCATGGATATTTCACGTGTTCTCTTATTTTCACCTGGGGTGATGACTTTATGTACATTTGTCTCTTAATGAATAGTCATATCATATTTTCTCCCAGCCCTCATACTATTCATGCTATAAATAGTGTCAACTGGGTGTTACCAGCTTTACTTTAAAAGTAGAAACTCTAGAATTAAATTAGCAGACAACCAGTGTCTCTTATTTTCCTATATCCACACAAGACAAGAAGATCTGCAAAAAGAATTTATCAAGGAAGACACTGTAGAAGAGCTTGGAACACGGGTAAAAATATATAATTATATTCTTTATTAAAAGATAATTATATTGTGTGTAAATAGACACGAGTGAAAGATCCAACACTGATACAGGTATGGGACCTGTTATCCAGAATGCTCGGGACCTGGGGTTTTCCGGATAACGGATGTTTCCGTAATTTGGGTCTTCATGCCTTAAGTCTACTAGAAATTAATTTAAACATTAAATAAACCCAATAGGCTGGTTTTGCTTCCAATAAGGATTAATTATATCTTAGTTGGGATCAAGTACAAGCTACTGTTTTATTATTACAGAGAAAAAGGAAATCATTTTTAAAAATTTGGATTATTTTGATAAAATGGAGTCCATGGGAGACAGCCATTCCGTAATTCAGAGCTTTCTGGATATCGGGTTTCCGGATAAGGGATCCTATACCTGTACTTTGAAATATTTTTTAATTTTATGAAAAGATTAAGGGAAAAGCCCCAAACTTTATCTTGTTCCACTGAAATTTTCATTGTCTTTTTTTTTTTGTTAAAGATGAATTTGCATGCAAGGCTAAATAATCTAAAACAAATCTAAAATCTATATCTAAATCTATTAATAATCTAATAATAAATCTAAAATAATGTGAAAAGGCCTGATATCCTGATACTTTAAGGGGGTGTCTACTACAACTTTACTCTTTCTCATTCTAATAAAAAAGTTGGTGCAAAAAAAATCATAACAATTCGAATCATGCTACTTTTTAGAAAACGCAACTTTATCTAATTGTCGCTGAGACAACTCAGATTATCAAAAAAAAAAAAAAAACATCTCAAAAAGCCAAAAACGATTGAGAATCCCGAAGGTAAAAAATATGTTCCAATTGTTAAAAGGACCATCTACCATTGACTTCTACATGACCTCAATAGGTTTGAGCTGGAGTATTTTCAGATTCAAATTTTTAGCAGCTTTGGAGCATAATAAATCTCTAAAAAGTTTTTCCTTTTAACAACTCTACCAGAAAAAAATCAAGGTTTAATAAATAGACCTCTAATAGTCCTGTACCTGCTTTGCCAAGAAATAAAGCATCAAAATAGTGTTTATATGATGATAACTATGGATAAGTTATAATAACCAAATTTATGAGCCAGATCAGGTCAACAGCCAATCTGGTATCCCATGAAAGTATAATTGATCAAAATGCTTGTTAGGGAACAAACACAAGTACGGGTATTGGACCTGTTATCCAGAATGTTTGGGACCTGGGGTTTTCTGGATAAGGGATCTTTCTACAATTTTATTCACCATACCTTAAGTCTACAAAAAAATCATGTAAACATTAAATAAACCCAATAGGCTGGTTTTGCTTCCAATAAGGATTAATTGTATCTTAGTTGGGATAAACAAGCTACTGTTTTATTATTACACAGAATTTTTTTTTTAAATTTTAATTATTTGATTAAAATGGAGTCTATGTGAGATGACCTTTCTGGAAATAGGAGCTTTCTGGATAACGGGTTTCTGGATAATGGATCCCATACCATATGAATGATTAAGCAGTTTGGTTGGATATTGATTCTATTGTATGGATTATCTGTGGCCAGCAGTCTGGTTTACTTATTCTTTTTCTATAACATTCAGACCTTCAGACTCTCCGTATATTTTACACTCCATAAAATGTAGTTTCAAGTAAGCCTTGGTTATCACTATTGTATTCTGCATTCATGCAGAGCAACACCTTTGAATGTTGGGGATGGTGTGTTCAGTTTTCACATTGCATCAGGGGACACAAAGAGATTTTCTAGCCGATAACGTACATATCGGTTTTCTTTGTGTTTTTCATTCTCTTTTAAAGGTACATTAACCCTTTTTACCATAAATGCTTGGCGAATTAGCAGAAGCCAGCCCTTTCTTTGAAGCAGATCCTTTGCTACCAATGTAAAAGTTAGTCTCTTAAAGAAACCACGACTGTTTCAGACAAAGAAAATCCTATCAGAGAAGATTTATTACACAGACATGTGTGGGCCAGCAATGTAAAAAGGACTGCTGGCCCCGAGTACAATTTCAAGACATAGTTATACTAATTTCAGAAAGTTCAAAATTAACATATTTTAAAATCATTAGATAGAGGGTAACATGGTATATTCTGATTGGTACATTTGTATATAACCTACACTATTGACTATGTACCTTAGAAAGAGCTTAGGTCAAAGGTAGTGATGGGCGAATAAATTTGTCTGGCACAAATTCGCGGCGAATTCCGAGTTTCGCCGCCAGAGAATAAATTTGCGAATCTCCCGTGAAAGTTTGCCGGTGAAAATTTGCCATCATCAATTTCCGATTTTTGCGGGGTTTTTTGTGAAATGTCCGGTTTTGACGATTGTTTTGTGAAAACCTTCAAATTTCATGATTTTTTAGTGAAATCCTTCAAATTTCATAATTTTGGAGTGAAAACCTTCAAATTTCAAGATTTTTGAGTGAAATCCTTCAAATTTCAAGATTTTTGAGTGGAATCCTTCTAATTTCACGATATTTGCGTGAAAACATCCGATTTGCATGCTTTTTTCATGAAAACGTTAGGATTTTACGATTTTTTTGTGAACTTTCTGATTTCACGCTTTTTTGCAAATTTTTAGCCGTTTTGTGAATTTTGCGGGAAATTCGCAAATTTTTCAGCGAAGAGGGAGAAATTCGCCCATTACTTGTCAGAGATTAAACATAAACACATGTGGAAGCCTGCAAAGATTCCCTTTTAAGGATTTGAAGAGTTTCTCCTAGATTTTCTCCAAATTCTTATTAAACCTTACATTGTTAAGAGATTAGTGATACCTGAAATTAAACCATTTTTAACATCTATCATAACATTGTCTTTGCATTTGCTATTTATAATTTTGCCATCACAGTATTTACTGATGATTTTACGTTTCCTTTCTGATCCCCCATGTTCCTGTATGCGGGGGCTGCCATATTTGTGCAGCAGGAGTCCGGTAGCATTAGAAACTCTGACTGACAGGTTAAGAAGGGACAGTCAGGTTGGCAAAACAGTCAGGTTTAGGAACTTCAAGTAACAATTACTTACAAAAGCAGAACTATTTGCGAAAAACGGTCAACATGACCCATAGGTAATATTTTGTGTACATTAATATTTTGAAAAGTTGTTTTTTAGTGTCAGTAACATTTTCTTGTGTAACAATTTGGGCTTCTAATGCCTTTTTTCATATTGTTAAGATGTGAAATAGGTGATATTCTCCTTGTTAGTTCTGTTTTAAGATCTTTAATACAGAGTAGAGGGTCTGTGAAGCCTTCCCAACTTTACAAGTTAATAAAAAAATTGACTCTGGAAAACCTGTCTATCATGCAGTTATCTGTTTATTGAGTAGTGCACAACATATTTCCAGGGGCGATTTTGGGGCTGCTGCCACCTGAGGCAGCAGCCCAGATGCCACTCCCGTTCCACGGTGAAAAAGCAGCGTCGGAGTGGGTCAAAGGGGGGCAGCATCACTAGTGCATTGAGCGAAATAGCGTTCGCTGCACTAGCAAAGCCAAATTTTCGGGTTAAAACACAGAAATTTGGCTCTTAAATTTACAAGAGGCAGTTTTTGCCACCACCCCTTATAACTGGCCGCTTGCTGCCACCTGAGGTATGGTTCTCACCTTGCATCATTGCATCCTTTGTCAGGCGCTCAGTATACTGAGAAATCTGTTATTAAATTTTTCAAATTGAGTTTTTGGGTGTTGGGCTGGTTTTGGGTTGTAATTGAGATTTTAATCTGTGCTTAGGGAGCACCAGAACATGAATTATGGAACCCCAAAATAACAAAAAGTAGTCTTTTGAAGGTGGAATTGTTTTACTAAAATGATTAATTATAGGCAAGGTTACAGAACCCCTTTTTTCTTATAGGAGAGGGTGAAGAGCTTTGTTTTTAGATTGTGACATGTGCATACCTTCAACTTTTAAAATGTCCTGCCCATGTAGAAATTGTGATGCCAATAGTGTGAGGAAGATGGGGCAGCTTTAGGGTTTAGCCAGAAGACATGACACAAGGATTATAGGTTCTCAGGAAATACCTGAAGAAATATTGGGAAGTTTAGAAGCCAGGTGATACACAGAGAACAAATTTTAATTTTATTTACTTATTGATTCATAAATAATTTAAATTACATACTCATTAACTACATGTTTTTCATTTTGTCTGTTCCAGGCTCTGTTCATTATATGTGAAGTTTAATATGGTATGTACCCAAATCTATTAGTATATGTTTGAGATGTGTACATGCATTTAAATAACAATCACTTGCATACTGGTGAACCACAGCTTGATATATATTTTGCCTTTTTAAGGCACCAATCTAATAGATAGATGTAGTATTCTCTGTGTCCATTCATTTTTGTGGGGCGCTGTTATTTTTACTTTTCAGAAACACCGCTGACTCTCAACTTTTTCCCTTCTGTTTGTCCCTCTTACTTTGCAGGGCCATTTATCTCAATGAGGCACAGCATGTCTTTTAAAATGCAATGAATGTGTCCATGAGCTACAGTATATTGTATCTCAGTCTAGAAAGCAATGACTATACTTTTTATGCTAAATTTAGTTCCTTTAGAACTGAAATCAAAGATCCCCTTTTGGAGCATTTGCATAACATCCAAAGTGGGAAACGGCACTTATATGTCACCTACTGTAACCTACAGCACTTAATATCCCTCTATTTGTGTCTTAGATTATAAGCTCTATGGGGCAGGAACCTCCAGCCTCTTGTCTCTTTGACACTATAAATATATATACAGTATATATTTTTATATATAAAACTTTGTCATATGCTATGAAAATATATGGACTTGTTTATGAAGGGCTAGGAGCAAACACATGAGAGCTAATGACTACATATTGGCAGCCCCTAGAGCCCCATTCACGAAGAACTTGGTTCTGCCCCTTCCACCAGTGCAGTCTATGGGAAATGCGATTAAATTCAATGTGGCCATTGTTAATTGCATTTTGCACCATCTCCGATTCTTTGAGTCGAATAGTGTACTATCCAATTTTGATTATCTATCTTGTCTCATGTTTAGGAATGTATAAAACCCATTGAACCCAATGCGTATAAACACAGTCCAACGTCAATTGTCCCATCGGAACCAAACAACATACAAACAGTATATACAATAGACTCGACACCTCCAGATCCAAAAAAAGAGGATGAAACATGGCGTATGGCACGTAAGTGATTCTTATAATCTATGAAGTTACCTTAGGGAAAATAAATAAATATTATCCCAACAAAGACCTATGAGTGAAATGTTTATCACTGTAAAGTCAAAAAAAAAAAAAAAATGAGATTTAACATGGCATTCAAACTGAAAGGTTTATTGTGGTTTCTAGTCTGATTCTTAATAATAAATAATTTATTGAATGCAACATTTGTCTCTTCAAGGAAGAAAAAAAATTGCTTGGATTTTCTCCAGCGTCTGTATGCTCATAGCAGCAGCCATTATTATTGCCGTGCTGGCTTCAAGATACGGTAAGAATACAGAAAGAAATAATAATGATGTTCTACTGAAGTTAAAAACTTGCCTTTATGGGAAATTGTGGCTAAAATCACAGAAAATTTATTTTTACATCAACTGTTAGCAAAATTCTTCGCCAGGTTTCACAGCAAAAATGATGCCCATAGACTTCAATGAGTGAAAGAAAATGTGCGTGCCGCCCATAGACTTCAATGCATTCAGTCGAACTTTCGGCATTTTGCAAACTTCGGAAAAGCAAAATGGGTCAGATTTGCCCATCATTATCATTTAGACATTTTGCTATTATTTTCTACCACATAAAATTAGACTCTATACCATGAAAGACTTTCACAATAGAAAGCAATTATAAGAAATTTAATCTGGTCTGAAAGCATTTTTGTGACTTTTTATAGAATGCTGGAAAACAGTTACTGAGCAGGAGGACACTTTAAGCCCAAAACAGTCCTGAGTCCTGAACAATGATTTAGTAAATCAGGAAAAAAGTCAAGAAAAAAAGACTATGTGACAAACTTGATTTTTCATACATATAATAATGTAAAAATAGTTTTCAAGCCATTTGTAGTTACCTCTCATCTGGCTATGGCCAGGAGAATAAAAAATTATCATTAAAAAATCAATACATGCAAAATATAGGATACAAGATCACTGGCCAGTGGCCAAGATAGTAGATATAGTGATCCCCAACCAGTGGCTCAGGGTCGGACTGGAGTAATGGGGGCCCACTGGGACTGCCACATGAAGGCCCCTCCAGGCAGTCACTGGGGGCCCCCTCCTGGCTTCCCCTCCGTGTGCCTCCCTCTCGCACAGCCCGGCTTCCCTCTGTGTGAGTGCCAGTACAGTGAGTCAGCCCCTGCAGAAACGTCGGTGCGGCGTGCTCCTGTGCGAATGCCGGTACGACGCACGCATGCGCAGAGGCGCAGCAGCAAAAGTTTTTTAATGGAACGCCCCATCGGGGGAACATGGCTGGGCCGGCGGGGGCCCATGAGGCCCAAGGCCCACTAGGTTTTTTCCCTGTGTCCTGCTGGCCCAGTCCGACACTGCAGTGGCTCATGAACAACATGTTGATCACCAACCCCATGGATGTTGCTCCTAGTGGCCTCAAGGCAGGTGCTTATTTTTGAATTCCAGGCAAGTTTTGGTTATTTTAAAACCAGAGGTACTGACAAACAGAGCCTCCTGTAGGCTGGCAGCCCACATAGGGGCTACCAAAAGCCAATCACAACACTTATTTGGCACTTTTTGCAGGCCTGTGTAGCTTCCCAACTCTTTTTACATTTGAATATGGCTCATGGGAAAGAAGGTTGGGGACCCTACCCCAGTGTTGACAATCAGAAGCTTAGGAACATCATAAATCACACTATAAAAGTCTATATTGATGGTTTCATACAAGATTTTTCCAAAAATATTTGGAAATCACAAAAATGTGACAATGGGCCTCAAATAAGTAAGACACAGACAAGTGCCAGATAATGTTTTGGAGGCCTCTAATTGAATATTTTGGGTACAATTGATCTGCTTCTTGTAAGATTCATTGTCTTCTATGTGAGGCTAAGAGCCTCTCTGTCTACACTGCTTCATAGTTTGATCGGCTAACCCTTCCTCATTTAACGGAAGCTGCCATATGCAATGACTTATTGGTCTTTGTGTTTTTGTGTTAGTGCCGCACCAAGGCTGACTGGACTGGTGAATATACAATCAGTTCAGTCTATGTCTATGTCTGGAAGGCATTTTCGTGGTTTCTCCCCAGTGTCATGGTTCACTCTCAGTGCAGTAGCTAGAGAAGAAAAATGAGGAATGAAACAAGAGCAGTAGCAAGTCATGCCAAGGAAACTGTACACTTCACTGGTTACCTCATGAATCATGGCTGTGACCTTCCTGGGATCTGCTCATATTCCTCCTGCGAAAATAAAACTATAGAATTCAAGTTGAGTTTTTTTTTTTTTTTTCACACCTATTGTGGCTGAAGGTTAAACCTTAATCATAGAGTCTTTTAAATTCTGCACTGAGATTTTTGTCATGCTCAATTTCTATTCTTTTATAGGTTTTAGTTCCCCCTTTAAACCTTCTCTGTTACTTGTGCATTTGCCAAGCTTGGCACACGTGGGTGGTTGCACAGGTTACTCATCCCAAAGGTTGGCTTTGCTGGGACTGAATTACTTGAGTTCTGATATTGAAACCCGTATACAACTCTTAGAACTTAGTTGTCACCTAGTGAGGATTTCAACTTACTCAATGACTTAAGTTTGGTCCTTTGTTTCAAGCTCCACTACCGACCACAAGATCAAACTGTGAAAAAGCATGTGGAACCAACGGAAAGTGTGTCCTTTCTTCGCAGTGGTGTGATGGGGTATCTGATTGTCCTAATGGTGAAGATGAGACATCCTGTGGTAAGAAGAGATGACTTCATCTATTTCAAATAATAATACTATGAGTTTGTGCCAGCATGGTTTTATGTTTATTAGATCCACTGGCAGTGAATGTGATCTACTTAAAGTTGCTAAAGCATTTGATACAGTGCCACCGAGAAGGTTACTGGTTAAATTAAGGAATGTTGTCCTGGAATATAGTATTTGTACCTGGATAGAGAACTGGCTAAAATATAGACGACAAAGAGTGGTGGAACATTTTCTAATTGGACCAGTGTTGTTAGTGGAGTACCACAGGGCTCTGTACTAGGTCCCTTGCTTTTCAACTTGTTTATTAATGACCTAGAGGTGGGCATTGAAAGTACTGTTTCTATTTTTGCAGATGATACTAAATTGTGCAGAACTATAGGTTCCATGCAGGATGCTGCCACTTTGCAGTATGATTTGTCTAAATTGGAGAACTGGGCAGCAAACTGGAAAATGAGGTTCAATGTTGATAAATGAAAGACAGACATAATATCTAAGGCTATTGTGACACTAAACTCTACAGTTAGTATAGATATTGGTATATATAGTATATGTGAGTGTATGGAGAGGTCAGTATGATTATGTGTTTGTATGAAGGCTGAGCTTCATTTGGAGGGGATGAACTTCATAATTATGAGCATTTTAATGGGGAACCCTGGCCAAATACTCAAAAAATTAGATTCTGAATACCTCAAGGTTCTACAATGCTCTATATTCTCACCATATGGCACAAAATTAAATTCTGGTTTTGCTTCTCTTTCCACAGTTGCACCAAAAGCTTGTCAGGCATCATGTGGAAGCTCTGGAGTCTGTGTCCTTTTTTCCCAGTGGTGTGATGGCATTTCCCACTGTCCTAATGGGGAAGATGAAAAAACATGTGGTAAGTAAATAGAGGAGAGTATCCAGAATGACATGTCTAACAGAACCCTTAGAGTCTAAAATTAGAGACTAAATAGAATGCCAGCTCCAGATTAAGGAAACGGCAAGCATCTGAAAATATAAGTGAAAGCCTTGATGCATGGGAAAGCAGTGGGCTGGGTGGTGTGGAAAGTTGTCAGGTGGAGAGTTAAGAATGTATGGTGTGTTCCATAGTTAAGAAGTTAAGCTCTCATCTTCTATTGCAGTTCGACTGTATGGACCCAGTTTCCAACTACAGGCCTTTTCTCCTGAAAAAGCAACATGGCTGCCAGTGTGCTACGACAAATGGAATGACAACAGTGGAAAGAGTGCCTGCAATGACATTGGATATAGCACGTCAGTAGCCCTAAAAACACTTATGTTGTAACTATTGCTCTTCTATGAACAAACTGTAGCTAATACCCAGGCCTCTCAATAGCTCTTTCTCTATCACTAATCTATTATAATCTATCGATAACGGAGTATCGTATTTTGTATTCAGAGTAACCGAGTAAGGTTATAATAAGCAGTTTTAACATTATTTGTCAGATGGAGCTTCAAGAGTCACCTTTCCAGTTTTTTGACTGTAGATTGTGCCCCAGTTTAAGGTCAGGAGAGGTATCCTGGGGAAACTGAATGTTTTAGAGGAGTCTACATTGCTGGCAGCAAGAGTTTTTCCAAATATTCAATTTTTTTCCAGTTTTTTACTGAGCTGTTTCTTGACCAGTGAACATGTCCAACAGAGCAAC
Organism: Xenopus laevis; assembly: GCF_017654675.1. Lineage (NCBI taxonomy): Eukaryota > Metazoa > Chordata > Amphibia > Anura > Pipidae > Xenopus > Xenopus laevis. The sequence continues at coordinate 10,127,158 of NC_054373.1, forward strand.
AACAAACATATGTCTTTCTTCATTCTGCCATCTGTAGGAGCAGCTATTACCAGAGCAGTCAGCTGTTGGCCTCTTCAAGTTCTGGATATTTCACCCTACAGTCCAGTACTTTGACTGGCAAGTTGTACAGAAATCTCAATTACAGGTATTTATTTTATCTTTATTGTAAGCCATCTAGTTATTTCTATTTACTGTATGTTCATTAAAGCTAATGTTATAACGGCGAATTCTTAAATCTTCTTTCATAAGCCAGACTTTTAAGGTTTAAGCCCCATTTGCATTTCAGTATTTGGTCATTGTTCTGCCCTTTGGCTCATAACAAGGTTGCGATATATATAAAAACAAACAGAAAATGTGTTCACCCAAGATCCCACCCAAATTAATCTAGTTAAATCATTGCTGTGGCAGGACTTCTACTTGTTTCTATAAATGTTGTATTATTCATTATTTTGTACAGGCTATGAGCAAATGTTTCGATCTCTTCTTGCCAGTAAAGTCCATTTTTATCTGTTTTTATTTATTCTATTTATTAATAGCTTGTAAATTGCTTTAAAATGTGCTTGCTTTCAGAGGCTTCTTTTAAGGGGGTTCACTATAGAAAGGCAAAGGAAATGATAAAGGAGACTATGCCCGGGAAGTCATTGAGGAAAATATTAACAAAACATTTAACAGAACAAAAACATTTATTAGGACATGAGTACTAAAGCCTCCTGGGACACTTACTTATAAGGAAAATACTTGTATATAAGTAGTAGGCTAATAAAATAAATTTACAGTTATATTATATATTTTATTGCATTAGCCCCACTGTATTATGTGCCAATAAGATCTAGCAGATCTTTTAGATAAGGAACCAGATATGTAAACTGCTTAAAATGATAATTCCTTTTTTCTAATCTAAAAATGAATGATTGCAGCCTTTTTTTGCACTTTTCACACTGCATGGGGCATTGTGTAAGTTGGTGTTATGGTTGGAGGTTATTTCCCTTCAATTACTGAATTATCTTAAAAAGTTTTTTCCTAGTAACTATAAACATTCATCTTTTTATAAAAATCTTTCAACTCTCTTTTTTTGGAATCTCCCCATATTTTGAGGTTAATATTCTTATTATGGCCCCCTCATAAGTTTATAAACATGCAAGATCTAGAAGTCAAAATGTTAGTCTCCCCACAAAAGTCAACAAAAACACCTACATAAATAGCAAAAGTGCCCATTGCAGTCCCACAAATTATTCTGTAGAATTTTAAATCATTAATTCAAATTCCATTCATAAACCTAAAAGATATTGCTGTGACTACATTGATTGACCAAAAAATGCACAAACGTTAATTCATTTCTACTTTCATTAAAGATATTATTAGATTAATGTAAATGGAAAATAACATTAGAGTGCCCTTTAGTAACACAATCTTTTGCTCTTATAAGATTGCGATGAACAGTAGAATACATCAAACAAATTCTAATTAAACATATATATTTAATTTCAGTGCTACCTGTGCCTCTGAGAATATGGTTTCATTGCGCTGTATAAGTAAGTAATTAAAAAAGAACTTTATTTTTATGTAAACCAGGGGTATAATTTGCATCCCTCAAGCTAATAGATGTAACCCACTAGACCAGTAAAAGATGACTGCAGACTGGTTGCTATGGACAGGGAATTTTGTTACATAATTTCTTACATCATTACATAGTTAATTTGAGGTTACCAAATGACAAAAGTCCATCAAGTTCAACATATCCAAATAACACTTTGTGAATTAAAAAAAAAAAAAATATATATATATATATATATATATTTTATATATATATATATATATATATATATATATATATATATATATATATACATATACCCATAGCATGCATCCGAACTGTTCTGTTTTCTGCGGGACAGTCCTGATTTTGACCGCTCAGCCCCAAGCCCTGGATTTTTATTAAAAAGTCCCAAGTTTCTCTTTGATCTCCTGCATTGATGGCAGAAAAACATACACAGTTTCTGAAACTTAATTAAAATAAAATACTTTTTGGGCGTAAGCCCAGAACACTTAGCACCTGCACTTAGATACCTTTGTAACAATATAAGATAAGCAAAGATACAGTTGTAACTATTTAAGATATGCAAGTCTCTTGATAGAACTGAGATTTACAGGTTAAAAGACTATTTCAGCTTCATTAGCAAAACTGTTATAAAATAAAACATTGCCCTAAAACTCCCAGAAATGTGTTCAAACTTGGACATGGTAATTGGGGGTGTGGCCATAAAGGATCTACATACTAATTGTAGATCTTGGACTCACTGTAGCCTTGGATATTATGCTTGTTCAAGAAATCATCCAAGCCACTAGAATCACCCAGTAGGACATTCCACAACCTTACTGAAGAACCACCTAAGCTCTTTCATTTGAAAGTTCTGTTCCTCAAGTCTAAATGGTCAATTGTTCCTTTGTATTGAGAAAAATATCCCCCACTATCTGTCTATTATGCCTTCTCTTGTATAAAGTAGAAGTTAAAAAGGACTATTTTTATCTAGATCTTGATGGTGATAGACACCCAGTAGTGTAACTACCGGGGGAGCAGGGGGTGCGATTGGGCCAGGGCCCGCACCCCCTCAGGGCCCCCCGGTAGATTGCGTGCCACTGAGTTTTTTTACTAATTGCGGCTATACGGAGGGGGCGGGGGTCCAGCTACACGTTACGCGCCAGGGCCCCCCTCTAGTTGCGCTACTGTAGACACCTCTCTTTTTTCGACTGCTATACTATTTTGTTAGTGGTGCTGTAGTTCCTTCTTGTCAGCCTGACTAAAAATTAGGGATGTAGCGAACCGCCGAGTATGTCGTTCGCGAACACCGGCAAAAAATGCGAACAGTTCGCGAACTGTTCGCGAACTGTTCGCGAACTGTTCGCGAACTTCGAACATCCGAAAATCGTTCGATTCGAAAGATCGAAGGATTTTAATCGTTCGATCGAACGATTTTCGTTCGAATCGAACGAAAATCGTTCGATTTTAGCGAACGAATGGTCGAACGATTTTGACGCGAACGCCTATTGGCGAACGTCGCGCGACGTTCGCGAACTTGCGGCAGACGCGAACAGTCGAAGTTTGCGCGAACTAGTTCGCCGGCGAACAGTTCGCTACATCCCTACTAAAAATAGATTCAGTAAAGAACAATTGTAAACAATAAGAGGCCTGTTTATCAAAATTCTAACTTGTGGGGTTTTAGAGGTCTTTTCTACTTTAAAAAAACTTGCTTGCTTATTTATTGAAAAATCAGAATATTAAAAAAACTCGATTGAATACAATTGTGGAAAAAAGCTCTACTACCTCGAACATGTGAGTTTACAAGCTCAAAAAAACTCGAGGATCTCCAACTGAAAAAATGGCTTGGATTTTGCATAGGACAACTCCCATTGACTTCTACGTGAACTCTCAAGCTTTTAGGTGCCGAAGTTTTGTATTCTTTTGTTTTTCTACTTTATAAATACCAAGCACTCTAGTTTTTGAAAATATAATTTGAATTTGTGAGTTTTCGCGAAAATAAAAATTGAATTGCAGCAAAATTTTGAATTCAAACACTGAATTATGCCCCTCTAAAAGTTTGATAAGGATGTAATTTGCCACCTCCAAACTTTCCCAATTTAACCCTGAAACTGCACATCCGCAACAACTGAATGTTTTGAGTTGCTTCACACTGTATTGAATGGGTATCTGGATAAAACAGGAGTAAAATATTGCCAAAATAAATGTTTCCTGATATGGTTTTAAAATAATGGCTGATTTCACTGTGGTTTGTAATAGATACTGGGGCTCATTTATCAACACTGGTCACTGGTCAAATTTGCCCATGGGCTGTTACCTATAGCAACCAATCAGATTGCTGCATTCATTGTTCTTCTTGCAGCTGTCTTTAAAAAGATAATCACTGATTGGTTGCTATAGGTAACAGCCCATGGGCAAATTTGCCCAGTGCTGATAAATGAGCCCCACTGTCTCCAGTCATTGCCTGGTCTAACTGTTTCTTTCCCGTCATTGCAGATTGTGGTTTGTCTACAAAGGTAGACAGCAGGATAGTAGGGGGAACAGTTGCCTCAGCAGGAGATTGGCCGTGGCAGGTTTATTTTCTGAAGCTCGTCGGTACTAATCTTTATTTATGCGGTGGATCCATCATCACACCATACTGGATAGTGACTGCTGCTCACTGCGTATATGGGTATGTTCCGCATTCACTGGAGGGTATGCTCCTATTGTAATCACTTCTATGTCTGGATGTAGCCAACTTTAAGTGGACATGGCCAGAACCAATTGGAGAACCATTTGGAGAAACATTTATTAAAGTTACATTTCAACAGTGCAGCCCTTCTAGTTCAATGTGTCTCTAAATTTTTACATGATCTGGCAACCCAACTATGATGTAAAGACAGCCCTACCTTTTACCCGCTGACGCTGTTCTCAGCACCTCACAATAGATTTTTTATCTGCCGAAATGTGCTGAACGTAGGCAGACACTAGACCTATGTACAGCACATGTTCTCTCTGACTGAGCACTAGAGGGCGTGCTTTTGCTTCACTTCCATTTAGTTGTAAAATTATCACAATTTTAAAAGATACACAAATACATCTGTATTTGAATATTATTAAATTCTACAAAAAGCAGTTAATAAAAAAAAGCTCTAGTAAAAACAAGGAAAAACTGTTGTTGTTTTTTTTAAAAAAAAAGGATGTCTTTTGCAAAGAAAAAAATTAAAATTATTTACAGGTATGGATCTGTTATCCAAGAGACTCCAAATAATCCAAAATTTTTACAAATGATGCCTTTTTCTCTGTAATAATAAAACAGTACCTTTTACTCGATCCCAACTAAGATATAATTAATCCTCAATCCTGGAAGCAAAACCAGCCTATTGGGTTTATTTAATATTTACATGATTTTTTAGTAGACTTAAGGTTACTAGAAAGGAAAAGATCCGTTATCCAGAAAACCCCAGGTCTCAAGCATTCTGCATAACAGGTCCCATACCTGTACAAAGTTGGTTAAACGAATTATAACTACAACATACTAAGGGGGATATTTACTAATCTCCAAATGCAAAAATCACGAAAAATTTGTGATTTTATAAAAAATTTTGATGTGCGCTGGGTTTTGTGCAATAACCCAAATTTTTTGAAGTTTTCGGGTGAAAATTCCCGAAAAATCGTGACAAAAAATGTGAAAATCGTGAAAAGCTAATTTTTGGGAAAATGTAATAATAAATAAGCATAAAAAACCCAAGCGGATTTGATCAGAGTTTGTAGCAGAAAATGTTGAGATAAATTCGGACTTTGATAAATAGCCCCTACATGTAAATATTTTCCTTTAAAATTGTAAAGAAAAATTTCGCGCAACTCCAAATTGATTTTAATTATCATAATGTTAATGCTATCAGAATGTTAAAAAATAAATATAGATCCCATGGTACTCTGCCTTTCATACCCTTCGGTACTTATTCGTAGGTAGCAATATTATATATAAATATATCTCTCAACTGGAAAAATGTCGGCGCTCACATCAAAACGAAAAATATGCCTGGGTGCAGTGCCACAAAATGTGGTAGACAGGAAAAAATTTTCTCATTCAAAGGTCCTAAATAGAATTAAAAATGTATTATTATTATTTATAATAATTTAAAATATGTCTGAAAATAATTATTTTAAGTGGTTTTTGGAGCGTTTTCCCATTTGCATTCTGAAACTTAAGGCTTATGAACAAGGGTACAAAATGCATAAGGCAGAATACCATGGGGTCTATATGTGTGTTTTTTTAACATTATGATCTGAATACAATTTTTGGTTTTACATTCAGTTTCGAGTTGCAGGATATTTGTTTCACAACTTCGATGTTGTTCTTTGATTCTGGAGGTTATATTCTGCTCTCATTGGCCTGTTAATGGAGCCATATAAACTTTCCAGTTAATTAATTTACCTATCATGCTACTTTCTGAACATTCTGTAGGAAATTATCTGCATGAGCAGGAGGATTATCAGAATTTCAGATTTATGTATTTTTTGTATCTTTTAGGTCTACTTCTACTCCTTCTGCTTTTAGAGTCTTTGCCGGAACACTGAGCCTGCAAAACTATTATTATACAGGCGCTTTGGTGGAAAGAGTGCTCATGCATCCCAACTATGCATCAAGCACACAAATCTATGATGTTGCTCTACTGAAGCTCACAACAGCGCTGGTATTTACTAGTACGTGTTGGTCATATATTGTTTTCTAAACAATTCAGAAGTCATATAAGCAGTACGTTTTATATATTTCTATCCAAGTCATAATTTTAAATATGACATTTAATATTGTAACTAGAGATCCATTGGTTCTGGTAGCAACTGCTGGATGACTGGTCCTACCTCCTGGCAGCCTGAACCTTTCTCTACATCAGCTTCATCAGCTCCTGAATGTACATAGGTGCTTTAGTGATGGTTTATTTTTCTTTAGTCCCAGGTTGTGCTACAGGGGTCATGATTTTTGGATCCCTTGTGACATTTACACCTGCTGTTCTTTGGGGGGCACAATAAAACCTTTATATCTTACCACACACACACCAGTTGCTTTAAGACCAGTATAGAGTGATCCAATGGTATGGAGAAAGGATGGGCTTAATGTCTACTACTTGCATTCAGGTGGACCATGTGTGCTTCCACATAACAAATAATAACTATTCAGGGATGCAGTATAAGTACTGACCATCGGTACTGAGTCATTCCATTGCACCACTTGGGTATATTCATTAGTATTTATTGGCAGAAATTGCGTATAATTCATTGAAGTTAAAGACAAGGGAAAATAGCGTAAATGTTAGACGACCCATGTTAATTCTGGGAGTCAACATCCCTATTCATTAAATTAGAATTCCTTCTGTAACTGTAGAAGTTTCACTGTATTAAAGGGCTCAAGAAGAACCACTAAAAACAGCAGATCAAATAAATTGTTGCTCCCCACCCATAGATTGAGTCCTTTTGAAAGAATTATAGCCCTGCTCACTAGGGTCAGTAGATTTGCAGGGATACAAATGAACCTACAGATATGGAGCTTGCAGCACAGTGATAGTATTATTTCAGATGGGTTGATATCGATTTAGATCAAAGTTTATATCTTAATTTATCTTTTTGTATAAATCTACTTTTATGATAATTCTATCAAAATTCCTAATTCCTACGCTGGTTTTGTTGTCTTTTTCTTCAGATAATCTAAGACCTGTATGCTTACCTAATGTTGGAATGCCCTGGGCAGCTGGACAACCCTGCTGGATATCTGGATGGGGAACTACATCAGAAGGAGGTAAGTGAACAGAAGTGAGTGGGGGAATACATGTTCATGCTCCCCCAACTCCATAAAAAGACTACACATGATATTTCATTAGTGATGGGCATATTTCCAGCAAAATTCGCGAAACGGCAAAAAATTCACGAAACGGGGCCGGCGTCTCGTTTTTTCTGAAAATTTTTTTGACGCCTGTGTTTCGAGTTTTTTTCCGCCAGGCGGCAAATCGCGCGAATTCGCGCCTGCCGAATAAATTCACCCATCACTATATTTCATGTTAGTTTTCCTAACTCAGCAGGCAAAAGCCACTCTCCATATGAACTGGCAGACAAACAGGTATAAAGAGGAACTTATAGGTAGGGTGAAATCTTTGTCACCTGCACTTATTTTTGGGGGGGAAACCTTCCATGGGGCTACTGTATTTCTTTGTTGATATAATAGTCTTATGTCTTGATAAAATACATATTTGTATTCTAATTCATAGTTTTATTTCCCTATAGTTCCATTTTAATGTTCCAAAAGTTCACTGTGCTGTTAAGCCTATCTTCTCCTTTGTACCACAGGCAATCTTTCCCCTACTCTAAAGGCAGCTTCAGTGCCTCTTATCTCCTCCACTATATGTAACCAAGCCTCGGTGTATGGTGGAGCCATCAGTTCTACTATGATATGTGCTGGTTATCTGAGCGGAGGAACAGACACTTGCCAGGTAAGGTCAGGAATGATTAGTTTGGGTCTTTCATTCAGAAATACAGGAAACCCGTTATCCAGAAAGCTCCAAATTATGGAAAGGTCATCTCCCATAGACTCCATTTTATCCAAATAATCCACATTTTTAAAAATGATTTCCTTTTTCTCTGTAATTATAAAACAGTAGCTTGATCCCAACTAAGATATAATTAATCCTTATGGGAAGTAAAACCAGCCAATTGGGTTGATTTAATGTTTACATGATTTTCTGGTAGACTTAAGGTATGAAAATCCAAATTACGGAAAGATGCGTTATCAGGAAAATCTCAGGTCCTGAGCATTTTGGATAACAGGTCCCATACCTGTATAAAACCATTAACATTATTTCACTATTTTGAAAGGGCAGCCACGTCTGCCAAAAATTGTCAATAAGCAGGTCTAGATTTCTCAATGTTTGAGTGTTTACTGTAAGTTTTGCAGAGATTTTGGCACTAAGACTCACAAACTCTAATTAGATTTACCAAAACTAACATTATCGAGATTTATTAAGTATGAAAAAAATGAATGTAAAAATGTGGCTTCTAAAAGCTGCTGAGTTCATGTAGAAGTCAATGAAAGTTGTCCTAGGCAAAATTTGAGTGATTTATTATTACATTTCTTTCTAGACTTTTTTAAAAAAATTGGACTCATTGAAAATGATTTTTTTCATAAATGAGCTCACATTCGAATTTGATGTGTTTTTGAGTGTTCAATAAAAACTTGAAACATTGCAAACATGAATTTTAAAAAAAGGTCTCTAAAAGGGTATAGCACAGCTGGGATTTCGAATTAATGTGTGAAGGAAGAAAGAGATGTTGCAGAACTATACATCTCAGCTGCTCAAATTCATCACCAGAAGTTTTTCAATAAAATTAGAGTTTATTAGCAGAAACAAATGGTACTTCTAGTACACAGTTTCTCTGAGGAAGAGTGGTCAAGGCATCTTCAATTAAAGAGCATATTAAACTGTATATCATCTGTTTGTTGTCTTCAGGGTGACAGTGGTGGACCTCTGGTTACCAAAACCAACTCCTTGTGGTGGCTTGTTGGTGACACAAGCTGGGGATACGGATGTGCCAGGGCCAATAAACCTGGAGTTTACGGGAATACTATGCTCTTTTTGGAATGGATATACTCGCAGATGCAGGTAACAAACCTTTGGACTAGAAGATATTACTAAGCAGTTTATACTGAATTATATGGAGTGAGGTATCTTGTCCTACAGAATAAGGCAACAATTATATATTGTTAGATAATTTACAGATAACACCTACACCAGATAAAATGTTTTCTTTAAATAATCTATCATTCTGGTATTTGAGGTACTATACTATCAGTTATACGGATTCGCCCTAAATTGCCTTATATACCCTCACCATTTCCCCAGAGAACCAAAACAGAACCAGAAAAATGAATCCCTACAGAAATGATGTCACATAGAGATGCCTGGAGGCCAAAAGAAATCACTGGTGCTACTGACATTCACCATGGAGTGGCATTTCATTGAGCTCATTAATAATGGTGCACACCTGCATGCACTTTCTTCACATACTGGCACAAGACTCCATTGTTGCACTAAGCACACAAAATTTTGCCAGTTTCCCCCTAAAAGGTTCAAGGCCATCAGTAGTGATGGGCGAATCTGTGCAGTTTCGCTTTGCCGAAAAATAACGGCAAAAAATGTGCGAAACACATTGAAGTCAATGGGCGTCAAAATAATTTGGATGCCCAAATTAATTCGCTTGCTGCGAAACAAGGAAATTTGCTGTAAATTCATGTCTGGTGATTTTATTATACTAGCCATCACAAGTGCCATTGCCCTAAACAGCACAGGACAATTGCAAAGTTGCTTAGGTTTCTTTAATCTCATGTTAAATATTTATTTCTAGACTATATTCCCTTGTAGTACACCTGCTAATAGTAAGATGACAGTAGTGTAGTAATGTAATTTAATGAAATTTCTAGTGATGCACCAAAGCCAGTATTCTGCCTTTTTCAGCAGGATTCAGATGAATCCTTGTGCCTGGTTGAACCAAATCTGAATCTTTAAAATCATGTGACTTTTTGTCACAAAACAAGGAACTAAAAATGTTTTCTTAGCCAAGTGTTTGTGGGCATGGTTTTTTTTTCTGCCACCACCCTGATTTGCATATGCTAGTTATGGTTTGGATTCAGTTTGGTATTTGGCCAAATCTTTCACAAAGGTTCCAAGGGTTCGGCCGAATCCACAATAGTTCGTTCTCACCTTCAATTGATCAGGTTATGTAGAGGTGTAGTTACTAATCATAAATTGTCCAGAAGAAAGCAGTAAACCCCACACTCTCTGATTGTTTACCCAGTATTTACACACTTTTGCACCTTGTGTGAAGCACGTTCACTAATTGATGCACTTTAAGGGTAATTTAATGATTTAAATCAATTTTGGGTAAATAATCAAAGAGTGTGGGGTTTATTGCTTTCTTCTGGACAATCCCTAGAAACTTCGTTATCACTGTATATCAGCTACAAGTACATGGGCTTCAGAATCACAATCAACTTTGTGCTTTGCACTAGAGTCCTGCAGCGGGTCGGGTACCCGCGGGTCATCCGCAAAAAACTGCGGTACCTTGCGGGTTGAGGGGAGTAGTTCTGAGTGCGGGTAAAGACGCATTTCGGCGGTTCTGCGGGTCGGGCTGCGGGTCTTCTCAGTAGCGATATTTACTCTTTTTTTCTGATCACGGCTACTTCCAATGATGTCACTTCCGGTTTACAATGACAGCACTTCCTGATTCTTGATGGTCAGCGGGTCGCTGGTCCGGGTTGTGGATAAGGTACTTACGGGTAGGATCAGGTAGCGGTTCCAATCGGGTAAGAATGCGGGTTGCGGGTCCGGGTTGCGGATTGCAGATTGCGGGTACGGGTCGGGTACGGGTTTTCCAAAAAATGGACCTGTGCAGGACTCTACTTTGCACTACAATCCAAATATACTGTGTTTGCACCCAGATTTACCTGAGCACCCAAAGGCACAATAAGGTTGAAGCAGATATGCTTGTACTCTAGGTGCAGAACTTAAGGAATCCTTGCACTTAATTGATGGTTAAGAAGAAGAGTTTGTGTCTGAATCGCAATAGCCAAATGTTATGGCTTATATACAGTATAACACATGCTGCAAGACTGAATACAAAGATTACAATATACATAAGGCAAGGCATATTTATGCACAGCCATTTTAATATCACAAATTTGTGCCAGTTTCTGAGCTTTAAACAGTTGATCATCTTAAAAATAGTGGTCCCCTGGGACCCTCTAACCCTTACCCTCTCTTTGACCCATTTAGTCCAAGGTTCCTTTTTGCTCTGGCACCCACAGGTAGAGCCTTTTGCACCCACTGAATAGCACTCTGATGGAGACATGCCCATTCTGACTACATACTGGCTCTAGTCCAAACTAAAAACACTTATCTTTTGCAGACATATGGTGGATAAAATGAACATCACAGACAGAAGATCAGAAGAGAACATGAATAATTTACTTTTTAATGGAATTAATCAAATATTATCCATGTAAAATAATTTAAACTAATTATATTTCTTATTTAATCAAATAAACCTGGCCAGCTGCTGCTGACTTATGCAAGCAAGCCTTTAGCTGTTGGTGGGTTCTGAGAGCTGGAGTTCCGCAACAACTGATGTACAGCAGACTGGACAGCACTGATATATAAAGCACGGCTGATGCCATCTTGTTCTGTTGTTGCCATCTTGCTCTACGGTTTTCCGGATTTCTGTAATTTGGATCTTCATACCTTAAGTCTACTAGAAAATCACATAAACATTAAATAAACCCAATAGGCTGGTTTTGCTTCCAATAAGGATTAATTATATCTTAGTTGGGATCAAGTACAAACTACTGTTTAATTATTACAGAAAAAAGGAAATCATTTTTAAAAATCTGGATTATTTGGATAAAATTGAGTCTACGGGAGAGACAGACTTTCCGAAATTCGGAGCTTTCTGGATAACGTGTTTCCAGATAATGGATACCACACCTGTATTATATTTATTATCTGTTATTTTGACAACACTGACAAATTTACACACTTTTATTGAGCTTGTCCATCGTTTCCATCAGTCCCTGCCCCAGTGGAGCTGACAATCTAAGCTCCCTATCACATTCACACTCACTTGGATAGTGTATGAATGTAGAGAGAGAGAGAGAGAGAGAGAGAGAGAGAGAGAGAGAGAGAGGACTGTGCATTGCTTGAGTAATCATTGGAATTTTAATTTAACATGAACGTTACCTACTGGGCATTTGTCTGTGTGCCACCTACTGCAGTTAAAGTTTTGCTTTGAGTGTGATGCCACCTAGAGATTTCTTTGGATATCTACCAAACAGGGCAATGTGTATTTGATTTTCTCACTGAAGTTTATTTATTTAATATAAAATTTTAATCTACATATAAAATTCAAAAAACAACATTCCCTGTGAAAGACACAGAAAAACAAATCATAATAATTAATTTGTTCCATGACCCTGAGACCTAACATACAGTAAGGGACACATTTACTATGGGTAGAATATCGAGGGATAATTAACCCTCGAGATTCGACCATTGAAGTAAAATCCTTCGACTTCGAATATCGAACTCGAAGGATTTACCGCATTAAGTTCGATCGAAGGAAAAATCGTTCGAACAATTCGAAGGATTTTAATCCATCGATCGAACGATTTTCCTTCTATCAGAAATTGCTAGGAAAGCTTATGGGGAAGGTCCCCATAGGCTAACATTGGTGCTCGGTAGGTTTTACGTGGCGAAGTAGGTAGTCGAAGTTTTTTTTAAAGAGACAGTACTTTGACTATCAAATGGTCGAATAGTCGAACGATTTTTAGTTCGAATTGTTCCAGTCGAAGTCGTAGTCGAAGGTCGATGTAGCCAATTCGATGGTTGAAGTAGCCAAAAAAACTTTTAAGTATTTTTCATTCTAATACTTCACTCGAGCTAAGTAAATGTGCCCCTAAGTATGCACCATTATGCACCATGTAAAAGTGCACAGAAACTGCAAATATGTTATTTAAATCCTCCTTTTATAAGTGAAATAAATAATGAATTGAGCTTCCAAGGCACGGGAGCAGATGGCTGGGTAAGCCTCTGACTTTGATCAAGCTTCGAAGGAGATTTGTTTTTTCTTTTTTAGTTTTAGTTATATGATGTATATCCATGCTGGACATGGGATTTGAAGTGCTAGACTAAGGAAGAACTGTTCACTTCTCAAACACTGCCTACACAAACAAACATTGCCTACTAAACTGCTTCCATGGAGTGTAAAGGTGGCCATACACGGGCCGATAAAAGCTGCCGACAGACTGTGTCGGCAGCTTATTGGCCCATGTATGGGGGCCCCCGACGGGCTTCCCCAATCGAGATCTGGCCGAAAGTCGGCCAGATCTCGATCGGATGGGTTTAAAAATCCCGTCGGATCGCGGCCGCATCTGTTCATTGATGCGGTCCCGCGATCCGACCGCCCGTATGCCGAATGCTAGGATCCGATCGTTGGGCCCTAGGGCCCACGATCAGATCTGCCCGATATTGCCCACCTCAAGGTGGGCATATCGGAGGGAGATCCGCTCATTTGGCGACATCGCCAAACGAGCGGATCTATCCATGTATGGGGACCTTAATGGTTGTGTTTCATAGAACCTAGTGTATCAGATTTAAGGCTGTAAACCAATTACAGAAGACTCAGTAAACAGCCTCTATTACATGTGTACATAGTCATATATATATTGCCTTGATAGTTCTACTTTATAATTGGTCCCCAATGTCTGTTACACCACCGCACCCTGAAGGAAAGGTAAATTTCTATGTACAAATAAGGTATGTGTTCCTCTTAAATTACTTCTTATATTACAGTCATTACTGTATTTGACTCAATTAAAAAGCACGGTCTCTTGCTCTTGTTCATGTTCTCTTGCTCTCATCTGTGATGTTCCATTCAGCCACCGTATGTCTGCAAAAGAATGTGCTTTTTAGTTAAAGGGATACTGTCATGGGAACATTTTTTTTCAAAACATATCAGTTAATAGCGCTGCTCCAGCAGAATTCTGAACTGGAAAGCATTTCTCAAAAGAGCAAACAGATTTTTTGAAATCTGACATGGGGCTAGACATATTGTCAGTTTCCCAGCTGCCCCCAGTTATGTGACTTGTGCTTTGATAAACTTCAGTCACTCTTTACTGCTGTACTGCAAGTTGGAGTGATATCACCCCCCTCCCCCCCAGCAGCCTAACAACAGAACAATGGGAAGGTAACCCGATAGCAGCTCCCTAACACAAGATAACAGCTGCCTGGTAGAACAACACTCAATGGTAAAATCCAAGTCCCACTGAGATATATTCAGTTACATTGAGTAGGAGAAACAACAGCCTGCCAGAAAGCAGTTCCATCCTAAAGTGCTGGCTCTTTCTGAAAACACATTACCAGGTAAAATGACCTGAGATGCACCTACACACCAATATTACAACTAAAAAATACACTTGCTGGTTCAGGAATTAAATTATATATTATAGAGTGAATTATTTGCAGTGTAAGTGTAATTTAGAAATAAAAATGACATCATAAAAATCATGGCAGAATCCCAGTGCGTAGGTTGCACATTGAAATCTACAAGAATAATGGATTATTTATCTAAAGGCCTCCATCAGAGAGCTATTCACTGGGTGCAAAGCAGAGCAGAAGGTAAAGTCCCAGTATTCTCAATTATGAAGATGACCAGTAGTGCAAATCTTAAAAACAGACATAAATTTGTGTCTTTGCACTATATGTATTATTTACTACCTCGATCAAACTCAATCAAATAAAAATATGAAAAAAACCCTTGGATGCAGCAAATTGCTATTCTACGCATCAATTTTCAATGGGTCTACCAACTCTCACAAAACTTGAATTGATTTAATCCTTCAAATTTTGCCTAGGACAGCACCCATAAACTTCTACATGAATTTGGCAGCGAAAATTCAAGTTTTGAAAACTCAAACTTGAATTTATGAGTTTAAGTGCAAACCCCCCTCAAATTGTAAAAATTTGAATTTGAACGTTGATAAATCAATTCAAACTACACTTTTATAACCAGATTAGTCAAGGGTTCCGTTAGCATTTTGCGACCACACAAAAAACTTAGTTTGTATACCTGCCAGAGAATGTTCAGAACCCACATTTATGGCCATAAATTTGCACTTAATTTATAATTGTAATGGCATTTCTGAAAGTTATAATCATGTCTAGAGATGGGCGAATTTATTCGCCAAGCGCAAATAAATTCGCAAATTTTTCGCCGTTTTGCGAATTTCACTGGAAATTCGCAAATTTTTCAGCGAAACGGTGCAAATTCACCCATCACTAATCATGTCTTTCTTAGTAGCCTGCTGTGTCATGTGACTACAGGCATGAGAATCTGACCCTTGCATCTGTAATTCTGGTTAAGCAATGTCTTTTGTGCTCAGTGTTAGGGATGGGCGAATTTGACCCTTTTCGTTTTGCAAAAAATTCGCCGCCAACGCCCATTAAAGTCTATGGGCATCAAAAGAATGTGGTCGCACGGTGAAATTTTTTTGACGTGCGTCTTTTTATTTTAACTCACAATGCCATACATGTCTATGGGCGTCATTGTTTTGGCGAAACAAGGCGAAAAAATTCACCCATCCCTACTCAGTGTGACAATGGAGTCTTGTGCATGTAGGTGGGCACCTTGAACTCTGCTCATGGTCTACACATGGTCCATGGACGATATCAACACATGTTATGTGACATCACTACTGCAGGGATTAGCTTTTGACCCTCTGCAAACCAGTGAGGATGTAGGGCTAATCATTGCACATTGAAACCTACGAGAATAATGTTTTAGGTTAATGGTTGTCATATCTTGAGAAAGGGCAAGACTAGGCCCGAAATGTTGCCTGTTGGTGACCAATAGACACAGATTTTCACATTTTGCAACTAAGAGGTGCTGCAGTTTTCTTTTCTGCTGTATATTTGGCCACTGGCAAGGGTCTGTGGACTGCTCTGCACTCTGACCGAAAGGGGCTCTTGTGCGGTGGTTGAAGCACACACATCTATATAAATGGTTGTCATATCTAACAGTATACAATCTATGCCTTAACCTGTAGAACACGTTATTCTACTAGTAATGCCATACAGTCAATTAGAACATTTAATTTAATCTTATATCCCAAGCTGTAAGGTTGTTACCTGCATCTGTGAGTATATCCATTCCAAAAAGACAGTAACGTTCCCATATACACCAGGTTTAGTGGCCCTGGCACATCCGTATCCCCAGCTTGTGTCACCAACAAGCCACCACAAGGAGTTGGTTTTGGTAACCAGAGGTCCACCACTGTCACCCTGAAAACAACAGATAGACAGCAATCATATTTCCGTACAAATAGTTTCTTTATACAGTAATTAAAGGAAAAATATATACACATCCCCATGATATTCACCATGATATTCTGTTTGTGATCTCTGGGATCACTTTTTTCCATTATAAAGTGGCATTATAGAATGATGCATTCTGCATTTTGAACCCCCCTTTCTATAATCAGTTGTGCACAGATGGAAAGCAGAGGGACTATAATACTAATATTAATATTGAAGGGCAAGTCATCGAAACATAAAAAATAATATTTATGGTTTTATATTTCTGTTTATATAGAAAATATAGTAAAACCCCCTCTCTTCACCACTTAACCAATGAATAATCTATAGCAACTGACAAAGTATTATGTGCAATTATTAAAAATTGATTAAAGTAATCTATGATCACAGGTGTAATTCATTAGTCATTAATTATTATCATAAAAATACTTGCGAAATTAATTGATTAGAGTGCTTGTGCGGAATTAAATAAGCGTTGAGCTTAAAAGTGCTATGTGCCAATTAATTCGCAAAATTGAATTTTAGTTCATTGATAATAAATACAATGATCTAGACCTTGATTTATACACTGTTACAATCAATTCAAATAAAGTGCTAATGCCAATTAATTTTGCAAGTATTTTTATGATAATTATTAATGACTAATGAATTACACCTGTGATCACAGATTACTTTAATCAATTTTTAATAATTGCACATAGCACTTTGTCAGTTGCTATAGATTATTAATTGGTTAAGTGGTGAAGAGAGGGGGTTTTAATATTTTTTCTATATAAAGTTAATCTAAAATGAGTAATTGATACCTCCTTCTCTCCGGGAAGTGACTTTTTTGTACAATAACAAGAATACTATAGTCTCCTTTTTTTTAACTATTGGTCAGGGGCGTAACTACAGAGGAAGCAGACCCTGCGGCCGCAGGGGGGCCCAGGAGGTACAGGGGGCCCCATGAGGCTCTCATTGATGAGCAATTTGAACATATATTGGTAAAACAGGACAAACACTGGATATGTTGGGGGCCCTAAAATTAATTTGCTGTGGGGCCCAGCAACAACTAGTTACGCCACTGCTATTGGTTTTATATTTCTGAACAAAAGACCTAAATTAATCATTCTTGGCCTTACCTGGCAAGTGTCTGTTCCTCCGTTGAGATAACCAGCACATATCATAGTAGAACTGATGGCTCCACCATACACCGAGGCTTGGTTGCATGTAGTGGAGGAGATAATTGGCACTGAAGCTGCCTTTAGAGTAGTGGAAATACTACCTGTGATACAAAGGCAGAACTTAGAATTAGTACCTCAGTAAACTTTTAGTACCTTTAAATTGAACTATGGGGAAATAAACCACTGGTTTTGATCAAGTCATATCACTGTTATATGAGTTATGAGTTACACCAGCCCCACCAATAAGCTCCTCTTTACATGTTTTATGTGCTAATTCATAGGATACCATGTCTACAACGGCAAATAGGTCATTCTTAATATGCAGAGATGCCATAATAAATGTAAGGACTCAAGATGTAGGGTTCCAGGGGCACTCTAGGCAACATATATGCTTATAACACAATTATCACTCTAACCCTTAGCTAGAAATGGAGCATATAAGAACTAAATCATTGTGTTATCTGTTTGTAGATGACACAAAACTATACAGCCATATTAATTGCATTCAGGATGCAGCATCCTTGCAACAGGATCTTGACAAACTGGCAATCTGGGCAGCTAAGTGGAAAATGAGATTCAATGTTGATAAATGTAAAGGCATGCACCTGGGATGTAAAAATATGGATATGTTATAATAATATGAACTAGGCAAATCCATAATGGGAAAGGACCTTGGAGTCCTGGTAGATAATAAACTTGGCTGTAGCAAGCAATGCCAGTCAGCAGCTTCAAGATATGGAAAATCTCAGCTATGAGGAAAGACTGGCCAAGTTGGGGTTGTTCACACTGGAGAAGAGGCGCTTAAAGGGGACCTGTCACCCTAAGAAATAATTTCAAATTCTTTTCTATCATGTTAGTTGAGCAAAATAAACTTTACTTACACTGTATTTATTATTTAAATTTTGTTTCCTTCTGTGTTGGAATTATATAATCACAGCAAGCAGGCAGCTGCCATTTTGTGGACACGGTTATTAAGGGAAATTGTGTATCACCCCAAAATCTTGTGTCTGAACCAGAATGAGGGACCTAATGTCCATGTGCAGTGCCCTACACAATTATAGAGCCTGAGAAAGGAAGGGGGAATGTGAGCAGTGACATATAGGAAGTGCTGAATGGAAAGTGAAAGTAATTGCCTGCCCCTCCTCTATGCCACGGGCATAGAGGCGGGGCAGGTAATATTTGATTGACAGTTTAGATATTTAAACCCCTTTATAACAGGTATGGATGTTTTAATGAAAAAGATTTTTGGGGTTCCATATTTAATTTGGAAAGGACTTTCATTATGCAGTTTTTTATGTGTAGGTGACAGGTCCACTTTTTTAAGGGGTGATGTGATGACTATGTATACGTAAATATACAAGGGGATCATACAATAAGCTCCCTAATCCTTTATTTACAAGTAGATCCTTCCAGCTGACAAGAGAGCACCCATTCCGATTAGAAGAAAAGAGGTTCTGTCTAACTATTCAGAAGGGGTTTGTTACAGTGAGAGCTGTGAAGATGTGGAATTGTCTCCCTGAATCAGTTGTACTGGCTGATACATTAGATAGGTATAAGAAGGGGTTGGATGGTGTTTAGCAAGTGAGGGAATACAGGGTTATGAAAGATAGCTCCTAGAACAAGTTGATCCAGGGACTGGTCCGATTGCCATTTTGGAGTCAGGAAGGAATTTACCCCTCTGAGGCAAACTGCAGAGGATTCAAATTGGATAGTTTCAACCAAACTATGTTATTTTGTTACCTCCTTCTGATGTTGTTCCCCATCCAGATATCCAACATGGTTGTCCAGCTGCCCAGGGCATCCTAACATTAGGTAAACATACGGGTCTGAGATTATCTGAAGACCAAAACAACACAGTTTAGGAGAGGATGGAAGGATAAATTAAAATTTAAATACCCTCTTTACAGTATTTTTTCTTCCCAGTGAATTTTGGAAGAAACTCTGCATACTGTATCAACTGAACCTTATGAAAGAGGTCTAGAATTTTTTCAAAATGATTCTTAACTTATGGATCGAAAACCAAAAATTGCTTTAGCCTATAATTAAGTGCCCTTAATCAGCTGCTAGTAATAAGGCTGGACCCCATTTCAAGTCGGGATGCACCAAATCCACTATTTTGGATTCAGCCAAACCCCCGAATCCTTTGCAAAAGATTCAGCCAAATACAGAACCGAATCCCAATTTGCATATGTTACTTCCTTGTTTTGTGACAAAAAGTTATGCAATTTCCCTCCCTGCCCCCAATTTGCATATGCAAATTAGAATTTGGTTCTGCCGGGCAGAAGGATTCGGCCAAATCAAATCCTGCGGAAAAAGGCTGAATCCTGGCCAAATCCAGAACCGAATCCTGAATTCGGTGCATCCCTAAGTTCACGGCAATGTAAAGTTTAACCAAGGAAATGTACGTGGGATTGAATTGTTGCTTGAAATTGTATTACTGAATAGTTGATGAGTATTTAAGACCAGTAACATAAAAAATTTTTAAAAAACTTGTTTCTAAATAACAAAGAAAAAAGACCAAGACACATTTAAAATTCGCAAAATCACATTCAAAGTTTGCAAAGTCTTTATTAAGAAATAACTTACCGATTCTCCGTGTGTGCTCCGCTTCTCAAACGGCGACAGGGCAATGATCCATCGTACAGCACTCGATTTCTCCCCCCTGCCTTCTATAGGAGATAGCCACGGAGGAGAAATTGAGCGTCACGCGATGGATCGTCACCCTGTCGCCGTTTCTGAAGAGGAGCGCAAGCGGAGACTCGGTAAGTTATTTCTTAATAAAGACTTTGCGAATTTAAAGTAGAAAGTGTCTTGGTGTTTTATTTTTGTTA
Organism: Xenopus laevis; assembly: GCF_017654675.1. Classification (NCBI taxonomy): domain Eukaryota; kingdom Metazoa; phylum Chordata; class Amphibia; order Anura; family Pipidae; genus Xenopus; species Xenopus laevis. Next base: position 10,147,583 of record NC_054373.1, read on the forward strand.
AGTACAAACAATTTTAATTTAATTTAATTAAAAAAAAAATGTTTATGTTACTGGTCCTTTAAGAGCTTTGCAAATGAGCAAATGATTATACCGAAATGGTGCAACTTTTCCCTTCCCAAAAAGTCAGTATAATTAGTTTGTGTTTTAGGCATATTACTGCTCTGAGTGATTATTCTTTAGTGAAGCTCTCAAGGTCCAATTGAAGCCATACCACTGTGGAATTGTGGATCTAGCCGTACTGTAAAAGGCCTACTGGAGGCCATCAGAGTATAATGATTTAATTGAGCCCTCCACAGTTAACACCAGTGGTGTAACCACCTAGCAGTAGCAGTACTGGGGCCATATGGAATTTTAAAAAAATTATTTGACTCCGGCTAAAGGTAAAGGCATGGGGGCAAATTCACTAAGCGCCGAAGCGCCGAACGCTAGCGTTAATTCGCTAGCGTTTGGCATTTTCGTTACTGCGCAAATTCACTAACGAACGCTGGCGTAGATTCGCTAGTGTTACTTCGCACCCTTATGCCTGGCGAATTTTCGCTACGGACGTAACTACGCAAATTCACTAACGCGCGCAGTGTACTGAACGCTACCTTTTACACTAGACTTCCTTCGCCACCTCAGACCAGGCGAAGTGCAATAGAGTAGATAGGGATTGCTTCAAAAAAAGTCAAAAATTTTTCTAAGTCCCAAAAAACGCTGGCGTGTTTTCTACATTATGGGTGATAGGCTGAAAAAGATCGAAAAAATTTTTGGGGCTCCCCTCCTTCCCCCCTACATTTCCTGACTCATGGCAACTTATCTATACAGTGGGCACATGTGTAGAATAAAATAAAATTTTTATTTGATGTTTTGAAGGTTTTCTAGGCATTTGTAGTGCTGATACATATTCCTCCATTGAAATTTGAATTTGGCGCGTATGCAAATTAACCTTCACTAGCGTAACTTCGGTTCACTTAGCGAATCAACGCTAGCGCAACTTCGCAAGCTTACGCTACCCCTGTGCGCAACTTCGGGTTTTAGTGAATTTGCAGAGCGCTGGCGAAACTACGCCTGGCGAAGTGTGGCGAAGTGTGGCGAAGTTGCGCCTGGCGCAACTACGAATCTTAGTGAATTTGCCCCATGGTGATTAGGTTTCCAGGAGAAAAGCCTAGTCTCAAAGCAGTTTGTACCAGTACCAATAGTTCTCTAGTCACAACATGGAAGCTTACATGTAAAATAAATATAGGATTAAACTTGATACATAAAATTGCTAGTCTTGTATTTTACAGATTATATCAGAACTGTTAAAATGAGAATACAATATATGACCAATACGTACTAGTAAATACAAGAGCTGTTTTAAGCTTAAGCAGAGCAACATCGTAGTTGTATGTGTTTGTTACGTAGCTGGGATGCATTAGCACTCTGTCCACCAAATAGCCAACAGAAGAATAGCTGGAAAGGGTGATCGTTCCAGCAAATACTTTAAATATGGATGGAGAAGAAGTATATCTATAAAAAAAAATTAAGAAATTCTGATGATCTGTCACATATAGTCTACTAGAAGATATTCACAAAAGAGAACCATTGAAAAATGCAAGACATTCTGACTTTGAAATCCTGATGATTTTGTTGCTTACGCATATATTCTGCTCTTGAATGTTCAGAAACTAGAAAAATATTTACATCCAGTATATTGTAGAACGAACTTAAGCAGCTTTGCAATTAGTCAATTTTTTTTAAATAACATTTTTTAGTCCAAAGTGAAACAAAAAAACAAAACATTTAAAAAGAAATAGAAATAATGTAATAAAAGTGCCACGCCAGATCTCATAACCCTTACCAACTAATCAGACATTAGTTGGTAAGAATCTGGTTGGTTCAATGGGTTACTAAAACCTGTTGCAAACTGCATCTATTATTTCGTTTACCCTTTATTTCATAAATAAATGTTCTTCCCGCTGTATCAATCATTTTTAATGTATAAGAAAAGTTGCAATTGGCTAAAAGAAAATCTATTGTTTTTTTTCATTTTTCCTGGCAAATCTTTTTTTTTTCCCAGACAAATCTGTTGTATGGTGTCACTAATTTATCAAATGGAATAAAATATTATTACAGTTCTCATCAGCATGGTATTCAAAGATCAATTTGAAAAGTTTCTGATTTTTTTCAAGCAGTTCAACAAATTTAAATTGAACGCAATTCTCAGTTCTTGATGAATTATCCTTTTTTATATTTCATAACGAAATTCAGACACTACAATGATATAAGAAAAAGGCAACATTTCTATTGTTAGATATTAATGACCCTAGTTACCAGACTAACATGTCATTTAGTGACATAACTTGGCACCAACTCATTCTATTAGATTTTTAGAGCAGAAAGAAATACTGTGTTGTATTCTCCCTCCTCTGTCTAACAGTGATTCAAACTAAGGGGCAAATTCACTATGCGCCGAAGCGCCTAACGCTAGCGTCAATTCGCTAGCATTGGACATTTTCGTTACTTCGCAAATTCACTAATGGACGCTGGCGTAACTTCTCTAGTGTAACTTCGCACCCTTACGCCTGGCGAATTTGCGCCACGGACGTAACTACGCGCGCATTGTTCTGAACGCTACCTTTTACGCTAGACTTCCTTCGCCACCTCAGACCAGGCGAAGCGCAATAGAGTAGATAGGGATCGCTTCAAACAAAGTCAAAAATTTTTCTAAGTCCCAAAAAATGCTGCCATTTTTTCTATATTATGGGTGATAGGCTGAAAAAGATCGAAACATTTTTTGGGGCTCCCCTCCTTCCCCCCTACATTTCCTAACTCATGGCAACTTAACTATACAGTGGGCACATGTGTAGGGCAAAATAAAAATTTTATTTGATGTTTTGAAGGTTTCCCAGGCATTTGTAGTGATTGTACGTATTCCTCCGTTGAAATTTGAATTTGGCGCCGTATGCAAATTAACCATCGCTAGCGTAACTTTGCTTCGCTTAGCGAATCAAAGCTACCGCAACTTCGCAACCTTACGCTACCCCTGAGCACAACTTCGGATTTTAGTGAATTTGTGAAGCGCTGGCGAAACTACGCCTGGCAAAGTGCGGCAAAGTTACGCCTGGCGCAACTACGAATCTTAGTGAATGTCCCACTAAGTGAGTGAATTTTTACTTTCTCACTTGCAGTGAACAAATGTAGTGTGAAATTTGTTTGTATTTCCAGTGGACCCTTGGATGCATGCCATAAGTAGATATTAATTCAGGTTTTGTTATTACTTTGACTTTTACTATAAAGTATTTTACTCTTAAGGAAGAGTAAATAAATAATATATTCTTTGTGTTCCTTGTGGGTTATCCTGAAGTGGTATTAATAAAGAAGAGTATGGTTCAATATCTTGTTTATTCTTGTGAATTCTAATATTCTGACTGATTAATAGTAAGGGGGTTATTTATCAAAATCTGAATTTTTCTGATAGTTTTATTAAAAAAAAGTCAGAGCAAACTAGAATCCACGATTTGACCTTATTTATTATTTAAAAAGCACAGTCTAATGGGATCTGAATCATACAATTTTTTTTGGACTTTTTCTCAAAAAGGCAGAATTTTTTTGATTTTTGCCTGAAATGGTTGGACTTCCAAATAGGATAGGGACCTCTCCCATTGACTTATTTACAACCTCAACAGGTCTGAGATGTTGGATTTTTGGATTCAGATGTTTTCCATCTTCGGGGTATAATAAATCTAGAAAAGTTCGAGTTTTTTTTCCACTAAAAATTTAGATTTTATAGTAAAAAAAAAAAAAATTACAATTTTTTTGCATATGGACTTTAATAAATAGCCCCCTTAGACTTAGACTAGACTTGCCTTGGAAATTTTCCAGTCTTCTGTTCTGACCATTTTAAAGTTACCAACAGAAAAAAAAATTTTTGCAATAGTCCCACACTCTAGTGAATGCAGCAAAACTGGCATTTACAAAAACATACCCATATACGCAGTGAGCAGCAGTCACTACCCAGTATGGTGTGATGATGGATCCACCACATAAATAAGTGCTGGTACCGACTTTCTTCAGAAGACTTATTTGCCACGGCCAATCTCCTGCTGAAGCAAATGTGCCTCCTACTATTCTGCTATCCACCTTTGTAGATAAACCGCAATCTGCAGTGACAGGAGATAAACTGTTAGACCGGGCAGTGATTTGAAACAGTATCTGATATACAACATCATTGTGGAACCCTCTTCTTGTAGGAAACAATTTCATCGTTTGCTCTGGTTGCAACCAGATATTTACGTATAGTTTGAAAGTCATTAAAAATGATTGTGTCGCCCCCAATTTTTAATTTCAAAATCATTATTTTTTTTCTTTTGAAATTTAGTTATGGTGTGTAGGAAGCCGTCTCAGTTCATTATGCAATGTCCTGAGATTTCAGTAACAGCCAGCACGGCACAATGCAAGTTCTTTCACGGGAGTATCCCTTTAAATTGTCTACAGTTTCCTTCAGAAGGAGGAAAAAGTACATTTCTGTCTTCAAAAATCAATCAGATCAATCCTTGGGTCAACCTTACTTTGAATATATATACCAGGAGCTTCATATTTTCAAACTTGCCAAAAAAAACTTCCATCTTTTTCTTGAAACTATGCACCAACGTTCTCAGTTTCTCTAGAGCAGGGATCTCCAATCTTTTTTTTTTTTTTTACCAGTGAGCCACATGCACATGTAAATAAAATTTGGAGAACAACACAAGCAAAAGTTTTTGGGGTTGTCAATTATGGGCTGTGATATTTGACTATTGGTGGTATTTGACTATGTGGAGTTGTAGCCTACAGAAGGCTATCTTTGGCAGTACATTTGGGTATAAGCAACCAGAACTTTCCCCTAATCCAGGAATGTAAAAATAAGCACCTGCTTTGAGGCAACTTGGAGCAACATCCAAGGGTTTGGTGAGCAACATGTTGGGGACCACTGGTCTAGAGGGTTGGGGACCACTGCTTTAGAGAAATCCATAGAGAGGAAACTCCAACATTTCTACCTTGGGCAGGTGCAGTTTTGAGCCAAGAAGAGAACTGGCCCGAGGTCTCAGGCTAGTTATTATAATCCCTGGGGGTGCCTAACAATTTGGCAACCACAAACTCCCAACTGTAGCAGACCTTTTTTTAAAAATTTAGATCTTCTTTATTCTTTATATTATTTGCCCTTCTATGGACACACTATTGATAATGGGATTTTTGCACACTGGAGACAAACTAGAACTAAAAGATCTAGATAGAGCCTCACACAAATAGCAGGAAAACTGAGAGCAAAAAAGTTTGAAGATTCCACACTCACATAAAAGCTAATGGAATAAAGTTTGTCCATAGTGATGGGCGAATTTATTCGCCAGGCGCAAATTCGCGGCAAATTTGTGCGATTCGCTGCCAGTGAATAAATTCGCAAAACACCCCCGAAAATTAGAACGAAAAAATTCGTCAGTGTCAAAAAAAATTCCGCCAAAACAGGCGCCAGCGCCATTTCGCAAATTCTTCACCGTTTTGCGAATTTCGTGGGAAATTCGCAAATTTTGCGGTGAATTGAAACGGCGCAAATTCGCCCATCACTATTTGTCCATAATAACCAACGAGGAGTTAGCTTTTACTAGTTTTACTAGTTACTAGTCTGGACTAGGGGCAAACTTTGAGAGATTCAAATTTACACCTCTTAAATTAAAAAAACAAAAACATAGTTAACTTTTAATTACTTACTTATACAGCGCAATGAAACCATTTTCCCTGTGGTACAGGTAGTACTGAAATCAATAAATGTGATTATTTAGAATGTGTTAAAATATATGTTCTTTTGTACATCATAACATTTTTATTGCAAGAGATTATAAGTATTAAAGCGCACTCTGAATTAATTTGATTCCCATTTTGCATTAATCAAATAATAATGTTATAGACAAATCTATAATTATTTTGCTATTGTTTTATCATTTATTAATTTGTGGGAAACAAATTCTATGTGGTCATAGAAATATTTTTTTATGAAAGGAATTTGTTTTATTTTATATTGGTTTTGAAGGGTTATTGTACAGCTAAATTTATGAAATGACAACGGGCGCTGCCTTTGCCACAACTTATGTAGATCTGCAACAACACTATATTTCGAGAATTGTAGAAGCTCAAACTGGACTTTTGTTGGGTGAGACCTTGTGTTAAACACTCATTTGCTTCCTGTTTTCATTAATTCCTTGATATAAGCCTGACCAAATACTGGACCACAAAGTGGGGCTTAAACCTAAAGTGTTTGAAAACAGATGGGTTTTTTGCCTTCCTCTGGATCAACTGGCAGATAGGTAGTTAATAAACAAAAAAAAAAAAAAAAAAGGTTGAACTCGATGGACATGTGTCTTTTTTCAACCTTACTTACTATGTTACTATGTTACTATGTTACCTCTGGCTTATGACTTAAAAGAGTCAATTGATTGATAAAATTCACTGTACTAAAATAAGCTTTAGCTAAAGCAGAATAAATTTGTCATGTCAACATTTATCACTTGCAATAAAGAGGAAAGCAATACCTGTAATAAAGATTTTGGTACAACTTGCCAGTCACGGTGCTGGATTTGAGCTTGACATAACCATTTCTTGAGGAGGCCAACAACTGACTGCTCCCCACATAGGTGCTCCTGAGGGGGAAAAACAAAAAGTAAAGAATAAGTTAAGTTTGTTTCTCCTTTGTTGGTTGTGCCCACGGACTGGGCAACAATTCATTATAAATAATACTGTCTGGGCAGAACTTAAGGATACTTTTATCAAAGATAATCAACCAAAATTTGATATTTATGAATGCCTTTATAAACTTTGGGCAATAGTTTTTAACTGTTTTACCTTTTCATTTGATCAATAATTATATTAATAATAATATTAATCAAATTTGAACAGCAGTAGATTGTAATTAGATCAATTCAGGACCATCTGTTTAGATTCCATCGAATTCAATACGATTTGTTAATTAGTTTGATGGATCCAAAATCTTTATAGATTGATCAGAATCAATCAGTCTTTAATAATCTTTGTTAAATGGGCCTGTAACTAGAGACAAATTGTAATAATATTTTCCATAGTATGTAAGCACTTATGTTCCATATAATGATATCCCATTCTTATCCTTGTTGCCACTAAAAAACCTGGGAAAGAGTATATGAATATTAACTACTGTTTATATATATATATACAGTATATATATATATATATATATATATATATATATATATATATATATATATATATATAGTTATTTATGTTGTATATAGATTAATATTAGGACTACTGACATGCTATATCCAATGTTCTGGCAGGCAATCTTTCCACTGTTGTCACTCCAACTGTCATAGCACACCGGCAGCCATGTTGCTTTTGTAGGAGAATAGGCCTCTAGTTGGAAGTTGGGTCCAGAAAGTCGAACTAGAAGAGGAAGTTAGAACTTAGCTTTTTATCTATGGAACCCTCAGTAAAACCATCTTCCCTTCTAGAGTTCATTTTAACTAGTGATGAGCAAATTTTTTCACCGTTTTGCCACAAAAATTATGCCCATAGACTCTAATGGGTGAAAAAAAATTGTTACGCTCCAAAAATTCATCTCACAATTTGTCGCACAGCAAAAAAATATTGTCGCCCGTAGACGCATAGAATTTTGCTTTTGTATTAATTTCCATTATGGCTCACTCCTACTGCTTTCTCATGTCTCCTGCCTTTGGTTGATTCTTTCATTAATATCCTTTCAGCTGTAACACTTTCAGCTCTTAAAGTGGACCTGTCCAGACATAAAAAGCTATATATTATAAGTCCTTTTCTTAAACATGAAATCCAAATTTTTTTTATTTTTTATTAAAGCGTTCATAGCTTAAGCATAGAGGCAGGGCAGGCAGTTACTTTCACTTTCCATTCAGCACTTGCTAGATTTCACTGCTTTCCTCACATTTCCCCAGTTCTCTTTAATTGTGTAACCAGGACATGGGGATGGACATCAGGTCCCCCATTCTGGTGCACAAACAAGATTCTGAGATGATACAAGGCTTGCCTTAATAACAGTGTCCACAAAATGGTTCCTGCCTGCTTGCTATAATTATGAGTTCCCAGACTGATGGAAACAAGATTCAGATAATGTAAACAGTGTAATTAAATTCTTTTTGCTTGACTAACATGATAAAAAAGGATTTGTAATTTTTTTTTAATCTGGCTCCAACATTCCATTTGTTTTCATATTTAAGATTCTAAGGCAAATGGCACACCTGTCATCCTAGACTCTTCTCTCACTACTCACCACAGGTTTTTTCATCTTCTCCACTAGGGCACTGGGAAAGTCCATCACACCACTGAGAATAAAGGACACAGGCACCAGAGCTTCCACATGGCATCTGACAAGCTTTTGTTTCTCCTGTGGGAAGAGACACAAAATCATAGTTCAGTTGGGTGCCTTATGATGAGCATCTTAGAGAATGTGCATGGTGCAGTCATCAGCTGATGGTGAGTGAATCTCTAACAGCAACTGAAGAGCAACAGGTTGGGCTACACAGATATTAACTTGTTACCAATGACTATTCCTTTAATCTTACTATTTGCAACTGCTGCTCTGCAGGGTCCAAGAGGAGTTGTCCCAATACAGCTCTAATTATCAAAAACGGCTACAGATACAGTACTTCTGGGTTATACATTGGTTTATGTTCACTTAAAAGTTGATAACGAGCCATCTTAATTCTTAAGTTGACAAACATGGGGCAACATTTTCTTTCATTATGTGATATATTTGGCTGAAGAGGCACACAATGCTCCCTACTTACCACAGGATGTCTCATCTTCCTTATTAGGACAATCAGGTTCCCCATCACACCACTGGGACGAAAGCACACAGGTTCCATTTGTTCCACATTTCTTTTCACAGTTTGTACTCGTTATTGGGGCTATAAACAGAACACCAAAGCTTGAGTCACTGGGTAGGTTGAAATCCTCACTAGGTGACATCTTATAACTTATAAGAACATGTTTCACCTTATAATAAGGGTAATAATAAGGGTACTAAAATTTGTTACAATAAGCAGTCAACCCATCCAATGGAAAAGCCCAGATTTATAGCCCAATGGTAATAAAGGACCAGCATGGAAAAAAAAAACATTTCCAAAGTGGTATCTTACCTAAACGTTTTATTAAAACCCAAAAGTACCTGACACATACAAAAAGCCTTGGATACAGACCTATATATAGTTTATATCAAGTTATGGTATGCTAGAAATCTCTAGTGACCAAATACTCAAGAAAAACATCTATATGCATGCTCTTTGATAAAAAAAATTACTTTTCTTGCATCATTAAAATATCAAAACAACCCCACTGGAGGCTCCATGTGGGGTTGTTTTGATATTTTAATATGATACAATAAAAGTAATTTTTATCAAAGAGTGTGCATATAGATGTTTTTCTTAAGTATTGCAATAGTACCTGAACCATAGATATAGTTTTTATTAAAATATTCCCACGGTGTACTTGGCGGCACTAACAATGATACATTTGGTAAAATATTACTGTTTTCCAGTATTCCAAACACTGAAAACACTTTCAGACCAGGTGAGATCAAAAAAACCACAATAGGGATTTATTCCTTTTTTATGTCCTTACCATAAATCGAACACAGCACAGCGATAATGATGGCCGCCGCTATGAGCACGCAAACACTGGAGGCAATACAAATCATTTTTTTTCTTCCTTGAAAAGACAAAAGTCAGATTCAGCGAAATGAAAGTGAAAAGTTATATTGAAATCCCTGTTAATGTAAGTGTCAGTCAAAACATTATTTACAGAGATCTAATGTCTTATCCTCAGGTCTTTGGTTATTTAGTTCCCCTTATGTAAGTTTATAGACTATAAGACACTTACTTGCTGTATACCATGTTTCGTTTGGTTTCTTTGGATCTGGAGGCATAATCCCTATTGTATATACTTGTTGAATGTCCTGTGGGTCTGACTCCAGTTCTGGGTTTTTTTTACAGTCCTGCTGGATGTGAAGATGAAAAAAAAGTCTCAATGGAAAATGAGAATAGGATATTACTGTGCTTAAAAATAAGGGTAAGGTGTAAAGTGCTTAAATGCTGCCCATTTATTTGCCATTTTAGAATTTGCTTGTAATGCCCATAGAGTGCACTTCATTCACACATAGCCATTTATAATGTTCTTGTACATCAGTTTGGTGTTCTATTTCAGTGACCCCCAACCAGTGGCTCTGGAGCAACCTGCTGCTCACCCAGTTGTTGTTGATCTCAGTGGCTTCAAGGGAGGTTCATATTTTTGAACTCCAGGATTGAAAGCAACATTTGGTTGAATAAAAACCAGGTATACTGCCAAACAGAGCCTCCTGTAGGCTGCCAGTCCACATAGGGGCTACCAAATAGCAAATGACTGTGCTTATTTGGCATCCCCAGGAACTTTTTCATGCATTTGTTGCTCTCCAACTCTTTTTACAATTAAATGTAGACCACAGGTAAAAAAGACCCCAGTTCTATTTAAATATTCCTTTACATTTTTTATTTTAATACATTTTTTGTTTCTTGTATCATTGGTCCTAAATATTGGAATTCTGAAAGCAGAAGAACTAGAAGGGACCTGGACTTAAAGCTTGGAAACAGTTGAATATTTATGAAATACATCAAGTTTCTCAGAATCCCAGCACAATTGATCCCACCAGGGTGAAAAGTAAACATCACTTAAACTGGTGTAATTTCTACCTGCAAAGAAGGTGCAGATTGTGGACATGGGCATATAGTTAACTGCTTTTTTATTTTTATTTTTTTTTGATTCAAAAGTTTTTATTTTTTTTACAAAGTTTGTTGCTGATTTGGCACAGATATAAAGTATATAGTTTACAGTTCTTCAGATAGCAAGATATCTTTGGTTACATAGTCTCATACAAGTTATGGGTGACATTGAGCAGAGATTGTCATATTAATTTTACACCTTTACATATACTCATACATATTGCAAGTTTCGAGAAAAGATACAGGATACTATGGTCATGCAGAGGTGCATATTTTGTAAGTTCTATTGTGCGGGGGCCACTAACCTTGACGTGTTATAGTTTGGGGGTTCTCTAGCCAAGAGTTCCATATCTGATCATATTTATCAGGGCATCCCCTGTTTCTATAGGTAATTTCCCTATGTGGGATTGCTTGGTTCACTAGGGTGATCCAGCCATTCAGCGTTGGGTACTGTGGTCACAGCCACTTACTGGTTATGAGTTTCCTTGAACAATGGAGTAGTTCTGCCATTGCTGTTCATAGATATGTGTTGGGGTACAGGTCCTCTATAATTGCCAATAGGCAGACTTTGGGGTCCAAAGGGACCGGGGATCCCATGACATTGTATATAAACGTAATCACTTGTTCCCAGTATCTGGCAATCGCTGGGCAGGCCCATATTAGGTGGAAAAGTTAGGACATTCAGAACATTCTGCGAAAAGTGCCTAAATGAGTAAGATATGCTCTATGCAAGACATAGGTATGTATAGTACATGTCAACAGCTCTTTAACTAGCTAGTGGGTACAGCAAACATAAGAAATATTTACCTACCTACTGGTCAGTACAGCTGTTATTTACGTAACTCCCTTGCTCCCTCTCCACCGAGTAACTTGCAACTTATGCACCAAAGTAAGCACCAATAGTAAAAGGGCACACAGCAGTATTATAGATGAAGGCGTGTAAGCATTTTTTAACGGTGCAATTCTGAACTCTTTCTTTTGCACCTAGCAATGTAAATGAGCTCTTCTGTACTCTAAGTACCTCTAGCTAATCTGAGTTTTAGAGAACCACGTGAAGCTAAAAAGTCAAAGTAAAGTGCCACACTCACACTAATCCGCTGTTTGAAGCATTGGGTGCACACTGTACTCCTCTCTGCACAGGTTCAATCCACATGAAAATAATAACTGCAGCAGCACTCCGATCATTGATTAAACTTTTATTCGTGCCACTAACACGGCAACATTTCGGGCTATACCAGCCCTTTATCAAGCCCATGTGAAGCTAAAGACACTGTGAATATACAGGGTCATTGTACTTTAGGGTTTGAGATGGAACAGACCATGAAGGTCTTCTTGGTGGGCAATGATGGACAATAGTAAAGTGGTGCCTGTGTGTATGTATATCTACATCTGTATTCCTCAGACAAGTGGCCTTGCAATATCAGATAAAGACAACATTGGGCAAAAAAGTGTTGAGAGTGAATGGTGTTTAAGAAAGGCAAAAATGGCCAAATCACCCTCATAACGATTAAAAAAAATACATAGAAACATGTCCCTAATCTATAATATTATTCCCTTAAGAGGCAAAATGTATCAAATTGTGGGTCCCCAGTGTAGTAATTGTTAGTGGACAGTAATATAATATTCACATTCACAAACAGAGACATATCTACTTACCATTTTGAATTCCACTTGTAGTAATCAGAACCTGGAAGAATAATAACAAAGATATATAATTAATGAGCAGACAATATGAATACTCAGAGAATATACAATGTAATAACTAAAAATGCCTTTCCAGGTAAACCCAAGTAGTTTTCTATAAATTTCATTATTTTCTCCTGAGTTCCAACCCACCTCGTCTTTAGGTAGTTTCAGAAAACCTGCAACCCTTGTTTAGTAACTAATGCTGACAAGTGACATGGCTTCTAGATAAAGCCTAAAGGTATTCCATCTACTTCCCTCCTACCACAGGCATCACAGTTTCTTCATGGGCTGTGCATACCATCTTAAAAATAGATGTACATCTCCCAGAGCTCAAAAAATAATACAAGAAGAGCAGGAACACAAGATCATAGTTTACACACCCCAATAATTAAAAAAGGGTTGCTAGCACTTCACTAATGTAAATCCTTGATCATGCAACTTATCAGTATAAGCAAAACACCTCCACCATAAATAGTCCATGTGGCAGCTCACGGTACTCTAGATTGTAAGCTTTCATGAGGAGAACCATCCAGGGTGGACACATAGAAAAATTTATTAAAGCGGACCCTGGGAGCATGAGTTAAGCAATGGCCTTAAGAGTTAAAACCAAGCCTTTAGCATATGATCCATTGTCTTCTAAGGATTATTTGTTACTTTGGTATACGTTTCTCCATGATCATATACCCTAGTTGGTTACCCTAGTTGGTAGTCTTGTTAAGGTGGAACTGTCATTATAATATGTTTTAGATGGTGTGACAGTGTGTTTGGGAAACACCAATGTCTTGCAGGAAAGTGCCCTGAAAAGAGTGCATTTAAGTTGCATATGTATTGCAGAGGTAGGGTTGATATTCCCTCTCAGCCAAGTAATTAAGTGGCAGCTGAGAGAGGAGCTACCTAGGAAAGGTAAAAGGGCTCAAAAATAATGAATGGACTGAAGACCTCAGAGCTCTCCGAAAACCTCCTAGTTTGGAGGGAAGTGGGTGCTGCTAGGAGAGACAGTGCCTGGCAGAAGGGCCCTTGCTGCCAGCAGAGTGTTGCAAAGGCTAGTGAGCCTAAATCTCTGGAGGGGACAAGGGACTGGCAGAGGCTAGCGAGCCTGAGTCCCAGGAAGGGAAGCCAGCAGGGCTGAGTGAGAAGCCCAAATGGTCTGAGGTTCCAGAGGGTGAGAGTTTCCCTGAATGGTGAGAAGAGAGCCCAGAGAGGGTGAAAACCCCTTTATGTCTTGCTTTGAAGTTGCTGAACTGTACCTTGAATGTTCTACATTAAAGTTGTTGAACTGTACCCTGAACATTTTCTGTTGCCTTTTGTTGGGAATGCCCTGTGCTTAATAAACCTATGTTTTGTCCAAAGCCTTGGTGTCCCTGTCTCTAAGCTCAAAATCCTTTGCTTAACTGGCTACCAAACGCTAATTCCCCCATAAAGTGCAGGTGAGTGGCATGTCATCATGGATACTCTCTTGATTTAAGAAATCATAACCTTCTGAACCCTAGGACCCTGTTATTTTCTTTCAAAACACAGTAGGTTCAGTAGCTCATCTGCCCAAACTCCAAGCTCAATTTTCTTTAGCCAAAGAAAAAGCGGAGTCTCTTCCCACATTACCATATAAAAGTGAACAGCAATCTGACTTTTACTATAACTAAAATGAGCCCGGCTCTGAATACAATGTATCTTTTGACTATCAAACATAATAATCCATGATTAATACCATGGATAACATTCCAATACCATATGAGCTACCATACCCTGCCATGCATTCTTGCTGATAGACACATGAAAATAAAATAATATAATTATGTCATTGAGTGCATATGGGTGAACTTTTCTTTATTTATAAAAATATTTGTATTATATTAAAATTATGCTGAGCCCTTTTATCTTGACAAAGCAGGGCTAGGACTATGGAAGCATAAGTCCTCATATTAACCAGTAAAAAGTGATCATACTGTAGCATTGTCTATGTAGCTATACCTTGGCCTTCTAAATATTGGCTGCATCGTTAGTATTTAGATTTTCCAAATTGGATAAATGCAAATTCAAAAGCATCAAAGTATCTAAAATGACCAATATCTGTTCAAATTCTCCATTAAATACTTGTTATCCACTAGTATGTGCTTTATCCTTGGACTTCACAATCAATGATAACCTATGTTAAAATACGTTACCCATCAGGCCATATCACATTAATTTAGACAGAGTTACTTACATTCAAGTAAATATGTATAATTACAAATTGCTTATTCTTTTACAATAAACTGAATTAAAATATCTATGGATCAAGAACAATTACTTTCAATTATGAAAGAAAAAATGTATAATTGCAAAATGTTTATTCTTTTACAATAAACTGTTTTAAAATATTTATGGAACAAGAACTATTTTCAATTATGCAGTACAATTACAAGATTTTTTTTTATTAAAAAAACTGACCTAAAAGATCTATGGAACAAGAACAATTATTATCAATTATGAAAGTAAAAATGTACAATTACAAAATGTTTGTTCTTTTACAAGAAACTGGCCTAAAATATCTAGGGAACAAGAAGAATTATTATCAATTATGAAAGTATAATTTTACAATTAGAAAATGTTTGTTCTTTTACAAGAAACTGACCTAAAATATCTAGGGAACAAGAAGAAATATTATCAATTATGAAAGTATAAATTTACAATTATAAGATTTTTTTCTTTTATAAAGATAACGGACCTAAAATATTGATGGAATAAGAACAAATATTATTATAATTATGAAAGTAAAAAGTTACAATGCTTTGTTTTCTTTAATATTAAACTGATTTTAAATATCTATGTAAAAAGAACAATTAGGGGCAAATTCATCAAGGGTCGAATATCGAGGGTTAATTAACCCTCGATATTCGACTTCGAACGATTCGAAGGATTTTAATTCAACGATCGAAGGATTATCCTTCGACCAAAAAAAGTTAGTCAAGCCTATGGGGACCTTCCCCATAGGCTAACATTGGGTTTGGTAGCTTTTAGGTGGCGAACTAGGGGGTCGAAGTTTTTTCTTAAAGAGACAGTACTTCGACTATCGAATGGTCGAATAGTCGAACGATTTTTAGTTTGAATCCTTCGATTCAAAGTTGAAGTCGTGGTCGAAGTAGCCAAAAAAACACTTCGAAATTCGAAGTTTTTTTACTTCGAATCCTTCACTCGAAGTTAATGAATTGGCCCCTTAGTATCAATTATGAAAGTAAAAATGTATAATTACTGTAAATTTTTCTTTAACAAGTAACTGAGCTTAAAATATATGTGGAAGAAGGACAATTATTATCCACCTAATTTTTGTTTTTAAAGTATGTGTTCTTAGAATATTTGAGTGTTACTTAAGTCCATTCCATTATTTTAGGGTATCAGTGATGAATCTTTCATCCTCAATACAATTTAACACAATACTATTTTCAGTTTTACAATATCAGAATATTTTTTACCTGTATTCGGCTTCTTCCTAAATTTGTTTTCTGTGCAGTTGTTCTTGTCTTGTTTGGTTCTTAAAAAGAGTAAAAAATGGGTTGTCTGCCAGTTTATTTCTAGAGCTTTCTCCTCCCAAACCACACCTAGTAACGCCCAGTACAAGCTGTTACATAATTCATAATGATCACTCTCAGCTGAAGATAAGGCACAGAAAAGAGACAACACAAGTAATAACAGTGCAGATCTAAATAAACTGACATGACAAACAGAGGCAGAACCCTTGAAATCTGTTTATTCAAGTTGAGAATGAATTACAGGTGCATGTCGGACCGTCTACTAGCAGGGCATTGTTGTATGAAGCATACATAATTATTCCTAGCAGGTTTAAGAAAGGTAATTATTGGAGTAAAAATAGCACATTTTCCGTAAGAACAAGATTTTCCCCCAGTTTTAATTGTATGCAAATATTTCTGTCAGTGGTTTTCACTTTAAGTGGGTTATTTATTTATAAAAAAAAAAACACAAAAACTTCAGATTATTGAGTGAAACCCAGTGCAGATCAAGATATCTTCGGGACATTAAAGCACTGCGTATCCTGACAGCGCTATATAAATAAATGATGATGAAATGATGATGATGACTTCTCCCATTGACTTATATACAACCTCGGCAGGTTAGAAATGCCGGATTTTCGGAGTCAGACTTTTTCCATCCTCGGGGGATAATAAATTTAAAAAAGTTTTTTTTTTTCATTAAATTTGGATTATATAGTAAAAAAAAAATTCTTACTCTTACATTGGAACATCAGGTCCTATGTGATATTTATTTGTCAGATGTGTAAATGGCTGGTATTTTTTATTTTGTATTTAATTTATTCTTGCTATTTATACCTCCTCTTTTGTTTCTGTTCTTTCAATATCAGTGTAAATTTATGAAAACATATTTAATAAAGTTTAATATATGAATCCAAACTGTTTATCACTAGTGAGGTGGAAATTTTGGATTGTTCGAATTTTTTGGATTTTCGTCGCAAAAAATCAGATTTTTTTTTGATTTTTGCCGAAAACCACGAAAATATTAGATTATTGCACGAAACCCAGTGCAGATCAGGATATCATCGGGACTTTTCCCATTGACTTAGATACAACCTCAGCAAGTCTGAGATGCCGGATTTTCGAATTCAGACTTTTTCCATTTGAAACATGATATTGTAGCCTCTGTCACCGAGGGCACTTTAATGTCATGCATCTATTATAGGCATGCTAGAAATACAGGTAAGTGTGGGTGGGAAACATTTTGAGCTTGCAGAAAAAACACTGGAAAAAGATGAAACATTAAATTGTGATGACTAAACGTTGAGGAAAGTTGTGCTGCCAAAGATTCCAATTACAAAGAGAGAGAGAATTTAGGTGAGACAGGGGAGTATCCTATTGCTTATTTGCTTTAGATATATTTTGGGTGAAGTTTTCTGCTATAAACTGTTTCAGATTCAGCCTTGGCCAGCTGATTTTGTCAAACTCACTTCTGCACCATGGGGCAAATTCACTAAGATGCGATTTTGCGCCAGGCGCAACTTCACCGCACTTCGCCGCACTTCGCCAGGCGTAGTTTCGCCAGGGCTCCGCAAAGTCACTAAAATCCGAAGTTGCGCACAGGGGTAGCGTAAGGTTGCGAAGTTGCGCTAGCGTTGATTCGCTATATAAAGCGAAGTTACTCTAGCGAAGGCTAATTTGCATACGGCGCGAAATTCAAATTTCAATGGAGGAACACGTATCTGCACTACAAATGCCTAGAAAACCTTCAAATCAGCAAATAAAATTTTTATTTTGCCCTACACATGTGCCCACTGTATAGGTAGGTAAGTTGCCATGAGTCAGGAAATGTAGGGGGGAGGAAGGGGAGCCCCAAAAAATTTTCGATCTTTTTCAGCCTATCAGCCATCATGTAGAAAACACGCCAGCGTTTTTTGGGACTTAGAAAAAAAATTGACTTTTTTTTAAACAATCCCTATCTACTCGCCAGGTCTGAGGTGGCGAAGGAAGTCTAGCGTAAAAGGTAGCGTTAGTACACTGCGCAAGTTAGTGAATTTGCGTAGTTTCGTCGCTACCGAAAATTCGATAGTCGAAGTACTGTCTCTTTTAAAAAATACTTTGACTGCCTACTTCGCCACCTAAAACCTACCGAATTGCTTTAAAAGCCTATGGGAAAGTCCCATAGGCTTGTTTTCCAAGTTTTTGATCGAATAAAAAGGCATTCGATCGAATGAAAATCCTTCGAGCGAATGTTTGATCGAGCGCCTATTCGCCTGGCGAATATTCACCAATTCGACTATTCGCCAGCGCGTAAATTTGCCCGAATTGCCTATTCGATTCTATTTGATTCTATTCCCCAGTCGAATTTCGAGGGATTTAACCCCTCGAAATTCGACCCTTGATGAATTTGCCCCCTAGTGTACATAGAATTTAAATGTTACAATACACAGCTGATTAGTAATTGATTCCGATTTTCATTATAGGGTAGTCACAAAAAGAGAAAAATTTGTGTAGGGCCCTATAGGGATACAGGCCCTATAGAGTTAATCTTTTCACCATTTCCTTGGGTTATTGGGTAGAATCCCTGTTACAGAATAACCTTTACAGTGATAGGCTGAGAGATTTGATGACACTGCTCTGACTCACTCCTATATAGTGTGTGCAGGGAGTGGCCACTTCCTCTTTTGCCTCTGAATGTTATTCCAGCTGGATGTGCTCAGGGGACTAAGTGCAATAGGCCCAGAAGAAGTCATGTGACCAAGTTGGGGAAGTCGGGGACCAGGAAACCCTGTGAATGAGGAACAGATATACTAGGGCAGACTTGTCATAGTCTCTCTAGGAGAGAAAGGCAGAGAGGTGAGAGAGAAAGAGCAGCTGAAGCTCCAACAAGGATTTGCAGTAAGGGAGGAGCTTCCCAGAGGCTTTATGTGTTGCCTCCAGTCAGGGACCTCAGTGAAGAGGGACTGTAGGGTACAAGCTGCTTCCTGACAACTTCCAGGAGGGAAAGGTTGGACTGCATTTGCCTGTGTACTCTCTGTGTGAGCCTGCCTTGTTCTGTGTGAACTCTCAATATGCTGTTTTCCTCAACTCCTGCGTGACTACTAAACCTGTGCTCATTTGCCCTTTTTGGCATAATAAACCGTTCCTGATTGTTAAGAACCTCCTGGCGCCCAAGTTGTTTTTGTGTGCACAGTAGCCTGGGGGGGATGTAGTTGCACTACACCATAGAGGGAACACTTCCACTTAGCGAAGGCCCTGCCCTAGGTGTAAGTCGCGTGTAACCCATGCTCTAGTGTTCTAGCTGGTGAATTAACCCCGAGTGGCCCAAATAGGTGTTACATTTGGCTGCCCAAGGTGGGGCATTAACCCTTTAAATACCAGGCTGTGCATTATTTTGTTCGAATCGTACGAATGGATGTACGAATTTCCTTCGAAGTATTTGGCCGTGGGTTCGGGCTTGGAGGTTCGCCCCGAATTTCTCGAAGGCCTGCGGATGTCATTTGGATGGGAGGAAGATGGATGTCCCGGATGGAGCCATTTCCTGCTCATGTGTGATCCCGGATCATGGATCTGGAAGAGGAGAACCTGGAGGATGGATTCTTCTGATGTTTGCTACAGCTCTTCTATGGACTCCTGCAGAGTGAGATGCCTAGAGTGCTGCTTGCTTGTTTTTTTTGTGGCTGGAAGGACTGCTGGACTAAGTGGGTTCTAATTCAGGACTATTGATCCCCACCACAACTCTTCTGCCTTGTTTCTGCACTTCAAGGATGACCTGTGTGGACCCTTGGGAGGAAAGAAAGTATTGGCGTATAATAAAGTTGACCAACTGCAACTGTTATTATTTAATGTTGATACAGTATTGTGTATGCTGTGTGTTTCCTTTGCAGTGACCATTGTTACCAGGTATGCCTAGGAGAGGATACCAGAAGCGGATGTGATGGTACTGTAAGTTGAAATGTTGGGGATTGTTAAACCATTGTCAGGAGAAATGGGTTTTTTTTCCCCCCGGGTGAATGTAGGGCCCTATAGGGATACAGGCCCTATAGAGTTAATCTTTTCACCATTTCCTTGGGTTATTGGGTAGAATCCCTGTTACAAAATAACCTTTACAGTGATAGGCTGAGAGATTTGATGACACTGCTCTGACTCACTCCTATATAGTGTGTGCAGGGAGTGGCCTCTTCCTCTTTTGCCTCTGGATGTGATTCCAGCTGGATGTGCTCAGGGGGACTGAGTACACCAGGCCCAGAAGAAGTCATGTGTCCAAGTCGGGGACCAGGTAACCCCGTGAATGAGGAACAGATACACTAGGGCAGACTTGTCATAGTCTCTCTAGGAGAGAAAGGCAGAGAGGATAGAGAGAAAGAGCAGCTGAAGCTCCAACAAGGATTTGCAGTAAGGGAGGAGCTTCCCAGAGGCTCTGTGTGTTGCCTCCAGTCAGGGACCTCAGTGAAGAGGGACTGTAGGGTAGAAGCTGCTTCCTGACAACTTCCAGGAGGGAAAGGTTGTACTGCATTTGCCTGTGTACTCTCTGTGTGAGTCTGCCTTTGATCTGTGTGACCTCTCAATATGCTGTTTTCCTCAACTCCTGCGTGACTACTGAAACCTGTGGTCATTTGCCCTTTTTGGCATAATAAACCGTTCCTGATTGTTAAGAACCTCCTGGCGCCCAAGTTGTTTTTGTGTGCACAGTAGCCTGGGGGGGATGTAGTTGCACTACACCATAGAGGGAACACTTCCACTTAGCGAAGGCCCTGCCCTGGGTGTAAGTCGCGTGTAACCCATGCTCTAGTGTTCTAGCTGGTGAATTAACCCCGAGTGGCCCAAATAGGTGTTACATTTGCATCATAATTCAGTCATCGTCCCTGTAGCTTAGCATCTCAACAGTTTCCCAGAGCACACTGAGCATGTCACTGACACTCCAAGACGGTGAGCTCCTGTGACAACTTCAAAGCTACTGTTATAGAGATTCTGGACCTTTTGGGTTGTAATTACGGTATTTGAGTAAAAATATCACATTTTGCTTAAGGGCAAGGTTTTCCCCCAGTTTTAATTGCATGCAAATATTTCGGTCAGTGGTTTTCACTCTTATGCTACGTAATAGAATTAATCCAGCACACGAAATCTGCTCAAGGGTTATTACCCGTGTTTAATGTCAAGCCAAACAGGTTACAACGTTTTGGGGGCGTACCCCTTCGTCAGGTACGCCCCCGAAACGTTGTAACCTGTTTGTCTTGACATTAAACACGGGTAATAACCCTTGAGCAGATTTCGTGTGCTGGATTAATTCTATTACGTACCATTTGTTGGGGGTGCCGTCCTCCTATGGTCCATGCACCGTGGACGTTGAAAGAGGGACCAGGTGTGCATCTGCATTTCGTTTGGCTGAATTTCACACTTATGGGGTTATTTCTAAAAATCTGAAAATATTGAATTTATTTCTGAAATATACTCCGACCAAATCCGCACAGGTTATTTACACTTATTTATCAATGTATCCCTATTTATCAATTCAGACTTTTTCCATCCTCGGGGTGCAAAAAAAATTAAATTGTGGCAACAATGTGAATTCAATCACCCTCTAATTTCTGTTTAGATGCATAATTAATGAAAATCGTAACGATAATAAAGTTTGTGGCTAATGTTAGTATGAAAGAAGAAATACTGCACAGTACATTTAAAGGTTTATGTGACACAACAGGGAAACACACATAAAATATTATTTTTCCTTAGTTTACTTGAGGTTTTGTAACAGTACCTGTGCAGCCATCTTATGCGGCGTCAGCGTATTCGCGCTGGCGCCTGCTCTCTTGGGTGCGCGCGCCGCGCCTCCTTCCTATTTAAAGGCGCAGGCGCGATGGCGTAGTGACGCCAGCGTGCAAAGGCGCGAATTTCAAACATATAAATAGCTGCCCAGCATAGCAATGGTTGCCCGTGATAGAACTCTGTTTCTAGTGGTTTCTGAGCCTAGTGCGTCTGATATCTGTTATCTTGATTATCCGTGTTTGACCCTCTCTATATCCTGACTACTCTGAACTCTGTATCCTGACCCTTGCCTGCCTACGACAACTCTTCCTGCTTAACCCCTTGATTGACAACCCGGTTTGACCCTTGCCTGCCTGACGATTTTGATATCCGCCTGCCTCGACCCAGCCTGTCTGACCATCCTTCTGCCAAATCCTTTTGTACCGTGACCTTCGGCCCAAAAGACTTTGTTAACAGCCGTGCCCCTTCGCCAGCCAGAACATCTCGCCTTGTACCCCTCGTTAAGTCCAGGTGGCACCCAAGTAAGCTGAGGGCTCCTCCCGAAGCCCAACGGTGGTCACACTACTGGTGAAGCCGAGCCGAGACCAGGGTGCTTGGCACTTGTTCTGGTATCGGGTGCTGGTCGTGACAGATTTTCATTTGTGAGTTACTGTATGTCACAGAACAATAAACACAGACAAGGAAACATTATTGTGAGGGCAAAAAAAATGTTATCGTAGCCTCGGGGGCTACTGTCGCCAAGGGCACTTTAATGTCATGCATCTATTATAGGCATGCTAGAAATACAGGTAAGTGTGGGTGGGAAACATTTTGAGCTTGCAGAAAAAACACTGGAAAAAGATGAAACATTAAAGTGTGATGACTAAACATTGAGGAAAGTTTTGCTGCCAAAGGTTCCAGTAACAAAGAGAGAGAGAATTTAGAGGAGACAGGGCAGTATTCTATTGCTTTTTTGCTTTAGATATATTTTGGGTGGTAGCATAAAAAATACATGTTTTCTGCTATAAACTGTTTCAGAATCAGCCTTGGCCAGCTGATTTTGTCAAACTCACTTTTGTACCATATCTCCGTGACTTACTTGTTACTGATGTCCTAGTGAGCCTCTCTTCTATTGTCACTAACAAGGGCATATGTCAAGTAGGAATGGTAAAATGCACAAGAAACAATGAAATGGGCATTATGATCTAAATAAGGCTACAGTTTTACTTGTAGCTTCCTGTTTGTAATAAACCACTTCCTGGCTCTGTCAGAAGCTAATAAGCAGAACGGTGGTCTAATGACTGTCTTGTAACACTGGGGTCCTAAATGCAATTCCAACCATGACACTATCTCCATACAGGCCGGTTAACTAACTCATAATAAAAATGACAGTAGTGTGCGTGAATGGAAAAAGGATTGTAAACTCTACTGGAAAAGAGACCGTGGTGAATAATTGAGTGATATTCTAGCCAATAGCATTATGAGCAGCAATCAGCATGGCTTTATGAAGGATAGCCAAAGAACAAAGATACCAGCACATAAGGCTTATTTGCAGGGAAACCCTTGCTTTAATTCGAAGTGCGGAAGTGCCGTGGGTGTGCGTTTGCTCTACCTTGTTCCAGTACTATTTATGAAGGATAGGTCATGTCAGACAAATTTGATTGCTTTTTATGATGAGGTAAGTAAGATGCTGGACAGTGGGGGGGGGCAGTAGATGTGATCTATCTACATGCACCTGGGATGTACAAATATCCACTTATACCCTTAATGGGACTGCACTAGGCAAATCCATAATGGAAAAGGACCTTGGAGTCCTTGTAGATGATAAACTTGTCTGTAGCAAGCAATGCCAGTCAGCAGCATCAAGGGCAAATAAGGTCTTGAGCTGTATTAAAAGGGGCATGGAGACATGGGAGGAGGGGGTCATTCTTCCACTGTATAGAACACTTGTAAGGCCCCATCTAGAATATACAGTACAGTTTTGGTTTCCATCACTCAAACAGGACATTATTGTATTAGAGAGGGTACAGAGAAGGGCAACTAAGCTGGTAAAAGGTATGGAAAATCTTAGCTATGAGGAAAGACTGGCCAAATTGGGGATGTTCACACTGGAGAAGAGGCGCTTAAGGGGTGATATGATAACTATGTATAAATATATAAGGGGATCGTATAATAATCTCTCTAATGATTTATTTACCAGTAGGTCTTTCCAGCTGACACAGGGTCACCCATTCCGATTAGAAGAAAAGAGGTTCCGCCTAAATATTCGGAAGGGGTTTTTTACAGTGAGAGCTGTGAAGATGTGGAATTGTCTCCCTGAATCAGTGGTACAGGCTGATACATTAGATAGCTTTAAGAAGGGGTTGGATGGCTTTTTAGCAAGTGAGGGAATACAGGGTTATGGGAGATAGCTCATAGTACAAGTTGATCCAGGAACTAGTCCGATTGCCATTTTGGAGTCAGGAAGGAATTTTTCCCCATCTGAGGCAAATTGGAGAGGCTTCAGATGGGTTTTTTTTTGCCTTCCTCTGGATCAACTAGCAGTTAGGCAGATAAAAAAAAACTAAAAGGTTGAACTTGATGGACGTGTGTCTTTTTTCAACCTTACTTACTATGTTACTATGTATATTGTCAGACTCTGCTAGGGTTTGATCCTGAAACCTCCTGGTTAGCCAGCAAGTTCTCACTTGCTCTTCTGCTGGGTCTCAGGTTTAGTCATTTCACCCAAGCATCTTTATTGGTGGGTTGGGGTCAGCCAATTAGGGCTGACCCTGCCCTATATAAGGCCAGTCTTCCTCACTGCCAGTGCCTGAACATTGGCCTAACTTAAGCACTGAGGCACCACCCCTAGGTCTTGTTTCCCCGCTCTTGCCTTACCCTGTCTTGCCTTGTCTAGTTTGTGTCCTATTCCCTACTCCTGATTCTTGCCCTTTCTGTCCTGCTCATGTTCTCTCTGCTCTCCAGTCCTCCTGCTCAAGTCCTGTCTGCTCTTTGCTCCAGCCTTCCTGCTCCAGTCTTCCTGCTTTGCCTCCTGATCTGATTCTGCTCTTTCCCTTTCCTTGCCTTTTTCTTGTTCACCCATGGTCAGCTCCTGTCCAGTCCTGTCCTGCTCTGCCTAGTCCTGGTCTTCGCCTGCTTCATCCTGTGTTAGTGATGTGCAGTCCGGCCCGATACCCACGGGACCCCCAGGTTTACCCGAGGGTGGGTCGGGTTAGGGCCGACCTCGCACCCCTATTTGCGGGTAGTGGGCAGCCCCGGTCAGGCTCTTCTTCCTGCTCTCCCTGCTTGCCACCTTACACTGGCCACTTCCAACTTCTGGCTTCCGCTTTTATAGCTGCTGCCTGCTCGACCGCCCCTTTTGTGACGTCATCTGTGGGGTCTATAAAAGGATCACTTCTAACCAGGTCTGCCTTGTCTAGTTCTTCATCCACTCCATTATTATTTGGCATGGCCCTGATTCTACCCCCTCATCACCCTACTACTGCCCACACTGTATTAGCTCTTGTCTGATACACTTGCCTTCCTACTTCTGCCTTCCCAGTGCCCCCTACCTATCCCTGAAAGATATGCTTTGAAATATCATGTAGAAGTAAACAGAAAGCTGTGGAGTCCTTCTTTGGTGAATGTTATTTTCACCCTTTGATTAATGGGTGAAAATAAAGAAAAAAATCATCCTCATTTAACCTCAGTTATAATACTATGGTTAAAGGACAACTAAATCTTAACAAAGACATAGGGTAGAAATGGTATACATTATGTTTTAGGGTTCTCTGCCAGCCCACATCATTCAAAGCTCTTTAGATGTAAAGATTTGTGCCGCCAAATATGCTCCTAGTAGCTCCCAATCTTTTTGTATATTGACCTTCTTGGCTGCTGTCACTTACCTGAGCTTAGAGACCAATTCACAATATACAGTGTACATAGAATTGAAATATTACATTACAGGGTGGATTATTAATTCATTCAAATTCTCATTTCAGGGTAAAAAAGAGAACAATTAGCATCATAATTCAATTATCATCCCTGTAGTTAGCCTCTCAACAATTGCCCAGAGCACACTGAGCATGAGACATGTCGCTGACACTCCTAACACAATCCAAGATGGTGAGCTCCTGTAACAGCTTTGATGCCCGGGATCATTACTGTTATAGAGATTCTGAACCTTTAGGCTTGTGCATTAAATTCATCATATAAAGCCATATTTGTTTTTCAGGTTTAGTGCTCCTTTAAGGTATAGAACCATAAAATTATCTACAGGAATCATATCTATGTAGTTAGTCTTGCTAATGAGATAGCAAGACTAGCTACATAGATATGATTACATGGTAAGGCCATTCTCTGACACAGTTTCTAGACATCCCATGAGGTTTTATATCTTGAGGAATCCTGTCTCCTATAAGAAACCTATCTGTGCCATTTCACTTTGCTGAAAAATTTGCGAATTTACCAAAATATTTGGGAAACTGTGAAAAATTCGAAAAAATGCATTAAAGTCAAAGGGCGTCAAAATAAATTTGACAGGCGACAATTTTGACGCAAGCGTCATTTTTTATATGCGCAACTATTTTGTCCAAATGCAGTAGTCAATGGGCGTCTTATAATTTTTGACGCACGACAATTTTATGTGCGCGGCTATTTTGACGCACAACAATTTTTGTTTTTATTTTTCGGCGCTGTTTCCTGAATTTATTCGCCGTCGGTGAAACATGGAAATTCACAGCCAATTCGGGCCTGGCAATTTATTCGCTCATCACTAGAGATAAAACATTTGTGTAGGTTATTCTTAAAGACACACTGAAGCTATACATTAAATGGATTATATACGGCATGTAATATATTAGCATACAAACAAGGAGAAATCCAAGAATCTGTATTGTAGTGTAATGTTCTCTAAAATAAGGAGCAAAAATGTCATTTTATAAAATGAGCTTAAAGGTGGTAAGGCGTGCTCTGATTCTGGCAGATTTGGCCAATCATCTAGGCTCATATAGTAGCTCTGCTGCCCATCGGACAGATAATCCTGTACTCCTGGTGGATTGAAGTTTATCGATGCTGATGGAAAACTTCAGGAAAAAGGAAGTTGAGAGGAGTGACAGCTTTGATGTTCCAATCAATGGGGGGGGGAAAGGTCAAACCCAACCAATGGAACAACAGATCTATAAAAAAGTTTTTTTGGACTAAGCTCTGATGTACAGCTGATACCAACATAAGGGTATCAGAGTACAAAAGAATTTCCACTGTCTGAGTTAATCATAGTATAAATAACTCACATTTTGTCATGTCCTCTATCATCTGTTTCTGTGAGAACAATAGGAAGAATTTCATCCATCCAACAAAGTATGCGCCTTTGTATCACATACTCAAAGACTTTTTTCTTGATCTGTCAACAAGGAACAGGTTTAGTCTATAACGAAATCTATTCTGGGAACCTGTTGTTTTACGTTATTATCTCAGTAAGCCCTAGAATTTTTTTAGTCTTTTTTATCCTTGTTTTTATAGAGCCACGTTTCAATGCGCCCCAGTGGAGCTTACAGTCTAAGGCACCGACCACATTCACATACACTAGGGTCAGTTTTATCAGGAGCCAATTAAATTGGAGCCAAAGAAAATTGACTACCCGGTGGAACCCCATGTAGGCCAAGAAAACATACAAACACCTTGATTCAATTCAGCTTTGAATTGAAAATTCAGGAACAGAGATCACTTGAGGTAAAGACAAAGTTTATTTGACACAAGCTGCATGGATTGTGCACTCTCAGGAGTCAGTACCCCAAACAAAGGAATCACAGGGTTTTTATAGACTTGTAAAAAGGGAGTTACTGGTTGGAGAGTTTAGAGATATCATTCCACAGCACAGGAAAACAAAGAACTTCTCTTTTCAGCCAAACAGGTGGCTCTGCCTCAAGGCCAGGGTACTAGTGACCAAGGCTAGCTTAAGAACAGAACCCATCCAAGTCATTTGGGTTCACATGGGAATCTGCATACACATCATTTTATTCTCTATCAAGTCTAAATGCAATAAGACAAACACACTACACACCACTGTCACAATGAAGCGCAATGAAGCATGGTGGCAGCAGGTTATGGAAGACTTAGGAGAGAATGAATGCAGCAAAATACAGTGATATGAGTTAACATGCCAATGTCCAGATATGCCTAAACCTTTACAGCTATCCACAGAGAATCAAGGCTATAAATGCTGTCTCTAATAAATTAGACTAACAAAGAATTAGGCACGGTATGCTTCATGTTTTGGAGTTTTGTAACAGCAAAAGGCCACCACAGCCCTATAGATTTAAAGATCCATGTCTCCAAAGATGTCCACAGTTGCTCCCCATCTTAGTATTTTGCTGAGGCAGCAAACATGCTCGGTCTACTTTGGGCTACTGTCAGTTACCTGAGCTTAGGCATAAACTGGGTATACAGTGGCCTTCCTAGATTGCACCAGGCCACCTTTGCAAAAAAACTACAGAGGGACTTGGCACTACCTGCCTGTATTCCCAGCCAACTGGCCACTCACCCTCCATCCCTATCTCTCTCCACCATTTGTAGCTTGTTTATATAAACTATAGTAGTACTTATCTGTTATCTACTGTGTATCCTGTGCTTGAATGGCTGCCCCCATGGCTACACAACAGCTTGTTTATATAAACTATAGTAGTACTTATCTGTTATCTACTGTGTATCCTGTGCTTGAATGGTTGCCCCCATGGCTACACAGCAGCTTGTTTATATAAACTATAGTAGTACTTATCTGTTATCTACTGTGTATCCTGTGCTTGAATGGCTGCCCCCATGGCTACACAACAGCTTGTTTATATAAACTATAGTAGTACTTATCTGTTATCTACTGTGTATCCTGTGCTTGAATGGCTGCCCCCATGGCTACACAGCAGCTTGAGTCTGCAGCTTGAGATTTACTATAGGACCCGTAGTGTGAATTATTCCTAAGATTCCAATAAGTGACGCTGGGAAAATTGTTTGGTGTAATACACAGCAGCTTGAAGCAAAAACACCAGTTGTACCAGTGCAGGACAATAGCACTTTATATTTTAAATACTTTATAACACATTTTTGGTGTTACTGTTCCTTTAAGCTTAGATTCTAAAATCCTAAATCCTGAGACTCACTCTTTAAAAGAAAAATAAACCCCTCAAACAATGTAGATCTCTATAAAAATATATTGCATAAAACGCTTATATTTAAAACCCCGCTTCATGTAAATAAACAATTTTCATAATAATGTACTTTTTTGGTAGTATGTGCCATTGGGTAATAGTAAATAGAAAATTGTCATTTTAAGTACTCAGAACCACCCCCTGGAATCCTATGATTCATGGTACACACAAACAAACCACACATGTTAGGTCACATGAGCCAATTAACAGACAGAGTTGTGTCTTTTGCTTCCACACTTCTTCCTATTACAGTTAGAGCTGCAGTATTTCTGGTCAGGTGATCTCTGAGGCAACACACAGACCATCACTAAATGGTAGTTCAAGGCAAGAGATGTAAAAGGGCAAGATTTACTTAAATAAATATATATATATATATATATACCAGTTTGGTAAGGTTCATTTATAAGCCACTTATTATGATATAAACTGTTGTGATCTGTTGTTTAGTATTCATTTTGGGGGTAAAACTATTTCCCTTTAAGGTCCTCCATCTATGTTAGGAAAATGATACCTTGACTGTAGGTGAGATTATTAAGAGTTATGGGCTCAGTATCACACCCACCATACACACAGGTTAGACGAACGTAAGATGCAACTTAACAGGCCAGCAGCCTACCATTAGTTTCTACTAATTCAACAAGCACTACAGCAGCAAAAGTGTTAAATCACATTCAAAGACACGTTCTTCCTGCCAGTCAACTGTTTAATTAGCAAATAAATATATAACTTTCCCTTTCAACACACACAGTTAATTTTACACCGGCAGGCACTTTCATGCGGACTAAGGGTTCTTTCTAGAGCAGAGGTCCCCGACCTTTTTTACCCTTGAGCCACATTCAAATGTAAAAGGAGTTGGGGAGCAACAGAAGCATGAAAAAGTCCCTTGCGGTGCCATATAAGGGCTGTGATTGGCCATTTGGTAGCCCCATGTGGACTGGCAGCCTACAGGAGACTCAACTTGGCATTATACTTAGTTTTTATGCAATTAAATCTTGCTTCCAAGCCCAGAATTCAAAAAGAAGCACCTGCTTTGAGGTCACTGAGAGCAACATTCAAGGGGTAGGAGAGTAACTTGTTACTCACGAGCTACTGGTTGGGGATCACTGTTCTAGAGCAACAAGGGCAACACTTAAATGTTATCTGTAATATTATCTGTAATATTACAAAAGTAAACATTTACAAAAAAAGATATTACAAAAAAATATATCATTGGCTTGGAAACTGGGAATACAACCCAAGAACTCCTTGCGTGACATAAAGTATTGGACCTCTGACCTTTTTATACCCTACTGGGACATTACTCCTCATGTCCTTATGCATAATGTAGGAGTGCCAGGGAACATGTCATACTGACCCTCTGTCAATGGTTCCAGGTCACTTTCTACAGTATAATATTGGTACTTGCTTGCCTGGTATCATTAGGAAGCATGTGATCTCCTTACAACCAATATGGGATTAATAAGGGACTCAGCCCCAAGTCAAAGACTATATGGATCCCTTTCTGGAATCCATGTATACTCATAACTGACCCCCTGAAGCTCTGGGTCCACTTGACCCTTTCCTTTGTTAAACAGTTCAAAAAGCAATGACTGTTAGTTTGCGGCCCAAATAGTGTGTCTATAAAATCAGGGCTGGAACTAGGGGTAGAAGAGGCAGCTGCCCAGGGGGGGCGCAGGGCAGCTACCTCTAAAATTCAACAACACCAATTAGGACCGCTCCAACTCACCACCACTTAGCTGCTTCCCTTTGAGGTCGGGTGCTCAGTCCGCAGTGTCCCCACTGCCACAAATGTATACACCAACAGATGAACGGCACTCCGATAAAAAACAGGCTTTTTGCCCAGTAATAAAAAGCCTGTTTTTTATCGGAGTGCCGTTCATCTGTTGGTGTATACCTCTAAAATTGTCTTCTGCCTACAACTAGTCCACACCAGTCAGTGTTTCGCCCCTTCCTTCCCTCCGTCAACCACCCCCCGTCGCACCCCCTTTTCTCCTGTCACCCTCCCCTCCGTCGCTCTCCCCTCCCTCCTCTCCATTGCTCACCCCTCCTTCCCCTCTGTCTCCTCCCCTCCATCTACTCTCTCTCCATCACACATGCATGTGTGGGGGGATTGGCCAGCCGGGTTGTCTAGGGTGCCCGGCCTGGCCCTGTCCTTCTTCAAATTGCCTTCTAGCAGGGTCGGACTGGCCCCCACCGGGCCAGACCACCTCTTCTGATCTCCTGGCCGTAAAAAAAAAAAAAACATTTTGCAACTCCGTGTGTGACGCGGCTCCTTTTGTACATGTGCGGCATCACAGTAGGGGGTCCAGAGGGCCCCCTACCTTCTAGCCACCTAAGTGTATTACCTTATAAAGGGTCTCTCTGTGAGTCTGAGACCAAACATTTCTAGTGCTAACCCTTTATAATGCAAAAGCAATACTGCTCTGGCAAACTAGCATTAAGTGGGTCATTAATTCCAATATGTACCAAGACCCAATCATTTCTCTACCTGGTGCAACACCCTGGCACCAGGAAATGAACACTTTCTAATGGTTTTCCTAATAATAGAATCCCCTATAAGCACATTCTGTTTAGGACCAGCCCTTCTCTCCTCCCCACCACAGTTACAGAGACTGGTCTCCTGACTGTTTGAAAGATCAGCCCCATCTAGGACTGCTCCCATCATCCTCGCACAATTTACTCAGTCTATTGGAATGCACAAACCCCAGAGCAGCCTTCCTTTGCCCCACACTGGCCTTCATCACTTTCACCCAACTGACTGCCTCATCATCCTTCTGCTGTTCTCCTCCCCCAGTACTGACCTCTGGTCCTGCTAGTTCTCGATCTATGAGCAATAGACTCCTCTCAAGGCTGGCAGTTGGCTGTAGTGTTTGTTCTAGGGCTTTATTTCGATCTTCTAAGGTGTCGATTTGATCTCATCCACCACAGAGGTAAGCACTTTGGAACTCCTGATCCAAATCTGCATACACACGGCAAACTGGGCACTGAGTCCGACCTTCCGTCTTGCTGCCACTCATTAACCCAGTTACAGTGCACAAAACAGGAAAAACAAATTATAATACTTACTTAAAAAACATTAAATTTTAAACTCTTTTTGTTTTAAAGTTCAGTTACAGAGGACCCAATTATGGGAGCAAAGTCCCCTGGAGTCCCAGGGCTTCTATTTATACTGTCTGTTCAGGTGAAACCAAGCATTGTAGCTTTTGGAAAGCCTCTTTAGTTTCACCAAACTTTGTTATTTCCCATTTGGGTCAATGCTACACCTTGGACAAAATAAAACCAGAACATTTAAATAAATAAACCACATTGATAATTTATACTTGTCTTTTATTGTTGTTGTTGTTGTTGTTGTTGTTGCTTTATTCATCCACTTCCTGTTAGAATACGTTTCTGAAGAAAATCAGTTTGGTTTCCGTGAATATAAAAATACGTTTCTGAAGAAAATCAGTTTGGTTTCCGTGAATATAAAAATATGTTTCTGAAGAAAATCAGTTTGGTTTCCGTGATCTATATTTGTTTATCATAAAAAAGTTGTGTTTTTTTTAGTCACCTGTGTGTTATAAATAACATTGGTATATTTGGTATATTTGCCTAACCTTACACAAAAAAATGCTGCTCTCGAGTTGAGGCTGTAATTAGCATTGGGATGCCTTTACTGAATGTAATTCACCTACAAGGACAGATTATGCACCAACAGGGCACTAGGGGGCTCAAGCTCCACCCAGCTAACGTAAGCCCCACCCAGCTAAATTAAGCTCCACCCAGCCAACTTAAGCTCCACCCTTGAACCACTTCAGGTCCACCATTTTCAACTGAACTGGTCCCCTACAAACTATGAGCCGTGGGCAGTTGCCCATCTAGCAAAGTTAGTAATCCACCACTGGTTACAAAGCTGCCAATGGAAGTTGATGCTTGATGTGAAAAGATTCTCCTCTGCTTCAGTTCAATATAGATTTTATGAACCACAAATACAATATTCAGAATATTCTTATTTTTATTTTTTTTTCCATTTATGACTTTGATTCTCATTAGCACCCTAAGGCATTGCCCAAATTATAGGGTGGAGGCCAACTGCAGTCAAATGCTTCATACCGCTGTCATTTCAAGAAATATTCACAGATTAACTCCAAATTTCCTAAAACTGGAAAGAATGTTCTGAATCCCATCCCATAATGTTACCCTGCACTGGTAAAACTGATCAAATACGCCACTATTGTTTATAACAACTGCTGCTGCTGTGAAGCATTGGAGGCAATTAGAAAAGGGCTAAACAGCAAAGGTTAAAGGAGAAGGAATGCCATTTTCTACTTGGGGTGCTAAGTACTTAATAATAAGGATTAAAGCAGCGTCGGACTGGGACACCAGGGGCCCACCCAAAAACCTTAGACCAGGGGCCCACCAAGTAATCTTAGACCAGGGGCCCACTCTCAGTACTATTATTCTTCAGCTCCTCAATCAACCTCTGTTCTCCTAGTCTGTTTTCTTTACACACTATAATCAATTATTCCATCTATTTAGCCTCTTTTTCTCATAGAAATAGTGAATGACCATGAAATAGGCCAAAAATTTAGCAGCATGAGGGGCCACTGACACCTTGGCCCACCGGGACTTTTCCTGGTATCCCGGTGGGCCAGTTCGACACTGGATTAAAGTTCTAAATCAAAAGTGTTCTCCAGTTCGGTAGCAACGAAGGTTCTCTCCAACCTCCAAAATAGTTCAAAAAGTTCCAAAGGAGTGTTACCGATCGTACCTCAAAGAAAATGAGTGGAAAAAAAAAACAAGAAAAAGCATATAGTGTAGCGTTCTTGGGTAAGGTTACACTCAAAGTGATATCATTCACTCGTGCAGTTTTGTGACCTTTACGGCGCTTTCTCCCTGGGTGCGGTTTCTCCCATGACACAGAGTGGAGTACCTGCACCCAGGGAGAAAGCGCCGTAAAGGTCACAAAACTGCACAAAGCATTTGGCCCTTATGAGAATTTTGTAAGTGCAATATATTTTTATTAAAGTGTTTTAAAAAAAAGTTTCCGCACATGCCACTCTTATTGTTGTCCACAAGGAAGGACTCGAGAAGCAGCTAACAATTTTTATATGGGAATTTTATCCTGACTGTCTGTGAGTATAATCGACTACCAGAAACGGCGTCTATAATTGTGTGGGTATCCCTCTACCTCTTAAAACTTTTTCTTCACTCTTTAGCACAAACGCACTTTAAGTTGAAGGTGTTTAAGTATAGATGAGAATTAATCTCACTAACGCACAAATTACCTTGGAATCGGAATTGATACACTGATAGTGTGTGAATGATATCACTTTGGGTGTAACCAGTGGCATAACTAGATGTTGCTGGGCCCCATAGCAAATTAATTTTAGAGCCCCCAACATATCCAGTGTTTGTCCTGTTTTACCAATATATGTTCAAATTGCTCATCAATGAGGGCCTCATGGGGCTCCCTGTACCTCCTGGGCCCCCCTGCAGCCGCAGGGTCTGCTTCCTCTGTAGTTACGCCCCTGGGTGTAACCTTACCCAAGAACGCTACACTATATGCTTTTTCTTGTTTTTTTCTATACTCATCTTCTTTGAGGTACGATTGGTAACACTGCTTTGGAACTTTTTGGACTACTTTTACTTACCTGACACCCCGGGCCGGTGCACTTATCATGCAGAAAACCGCACCGGCCAGGGTTCTTCTAGTGAGCACCACGGAGGGATCCTCTTCCTGCTTCTTCGGTTTTTAAATTTACCGGGGCAGAAGCATGCGCAGTAGAGCAAAATAGCAGTTTTTTCCGTTTAAGTTCAACATATCGTTCTACTGCGCATGCGCAGCCGCGAGAAGACCCGAAGAAGTGGGAAGAGGATCGCTCCGTGGTGCTCGCTAGAAGAACCCCGGGCCGGTGCAGTTTTCTGCTGATAGGAGCACCTGCCCGGGTGTCAGGTAAGTAAAAGCAGTCACTTGGGGGTGCCTATCTTTTGGCACTCCCAAGTAGAAAATGGCATTCCTTCTCCTTTAAATAGCAGATAACAGATACGCTCTATAGAACACCATCACATTTTACAAAGCTTATCTGTTGTGTAATCTAAGGCTTTTTCCTATGAATGGCTGCCCTCATGGCTACACTGCAGCTAACTCAGATATTACTGTAACATACCTCACAACATTTTGGAAATAGAAAGAGGTGAATTTTTTTTTTGACCATGCCCATTTTGTGGCCACGCCCCCTAATGTTCATTTTACAAAATTTGGCAGGTTATGAAAGTTTGAACTCATTTCTGTGGTTTTTATGTGTTATTACAGTTTTGCTAATAAAGTTGAATTTCCCTTTAAGCTGCAAGTCAGTTTCCCCAAGAGACCTGCTTATTTTAAATTGTTACAATTGCTTCTTTACTTATCTTAAATTGTTACAAATGTATCTAAGGGTAAGGCCACACTGGGTGTTTTGGGGAGATTTGGTCGCTTGGCGACTAATCGCCTTGTCTTTGCGGCTACCAATCTCCCCAAACGCCTTCCCTCAATCTACGCCAGCTAAAATGAGAAAACTCCGGCGCTAATCACAAGCAGTGATTCGTTTTCCAAAGTCGCCCGAAGTTTCCTCTGTGAGGCAACTTCGGGCGACTATGGAAAATACATTGTCGCTTGTGCTTTAGCGCAGGCGACTTTTACTTATAGCCTATGGGAAAACACGCTGAGGCAGTTTGGGGAGATTGTCGCTCAGAAGACGAAGCGATTAGTCCCCAGACGACAAAATCTCCCCGAATATCTTCCTGTGAACTAACCCTTAGTATGTTATGGAATGGCTAGTTGTAATCAACTTTTCAATTGGCCTTCGTTTTTTTTCTTTTTTCTCATTTTTAAGTTATCTGCTTTACTCTTCTGACTCTTTCCAGCTTTCACATGGGGTCACTGACCCTATCTAAAAAATAAAAGCTCTGTAATAAAAAATGAAAACAAATTGCAAATTGTCCTAGAATATCACTCTCTACATCATATTAAACATTAATTTAAAGTTGAACAGCCCCTTTATTATCCAAGCAATAATGTGCGAATTTGTCCTGCTTCGCCGAATAATTCGCGGTGGAAAATTTGCGAAACTCGAATGTTGACGACCACGTCAATTTTGACACAGTCGTTAAGTCAATGGGCACGTGATGGTTTTGACGTGAGCAACTTTTCCGATGCAAGTCCAAATTTTATTTTTTACGCCGGTTTCACGAATTTATTTGCCGGCGGTGAAACGTGCAAATTCACCTCGAATTCGCGCCTACCAAATTTATTCGCCCATCACTATATCCAAGCTATTGCACTTGTAAAACAAAAGGAGGAAATAAAAAGAAAGGTGGGCATTCCCTGGGGAATTAACTAGAGCCAGTGCTGTCCAAGTTCTGTGGTACCGAGGGCCAAAATTTTACTGGCCTATGTGGAGGAGAGCCGATAATGGAAGTCAGTGTTGGCCACTCCCCTTTTAAACCACACCCACTGTAAACCACACCCACATTACCACAAGAACTTTTAAGATCATATCCACATTAACGGTGGTAGCACACCAAAAAACCAAATGGTTGGTGCTCACTGCAGGGAAATCACTCTATGGGAAAAATTGAAGTCATGTTAAAACATACCCTTAAATCCATATGCCTCATCCTCCCCTGTGGATAATACAACAGCCCCCCAACACATGATTAAACACCGTAGGGGCCCTTAACAACAATTTCCAAATGCTAATAACCCCAAGAACAAACCCCTAACAGGGTTACATCCCACAGGTAGGGTAGGGCAAACTGAGAATGGCACACACAGGGATTTTTGCACCCTAGGCAAAGGCTTCAATCAGTGAACCCCCCCCCACCCAGTCCTGCATTACCATTTCCCACCTTACCAGTCATATAGCCCCCTGTACCTGTGCCAGCACCTATCATATTGCCTCCATTTGTACCAATACCAATGGCAGTCAATCCCTCAGATTGCCTCCAGGCCCCAATCCGTACCTGTGCCAGCATAAGCCAAAACATCCATCATATTTTCACCCCAATCTGTACCTAAACCAGCGGCAACCAAAATAATCCATCATATTGCCCAATTTGTCTCTGTTCCGGCAGTAGCCAAAAATCCATCATATTGCCCTCAAACATCTGTGTACCTGTGCCAGCAGCCACAATATTGCCCCATGTACCTGAGCCAACAGCAGCCAATCCCTTATATTGCCCCCAATCTGTACCTGTGCCAACATCAGCCAAAAAATACACACTATTGCCTCCATATATGTACTTGTGCCAGCAGCAGCCAAATATTCATCACATCATCTGTTTACCTGTGTAAGTAGCAGCCAAGATATTGCCCACAAATATGTACCTGTGCCAGCAGCTGCCAAAAAGGAGCCGGGGAGTGATTCTGTCTGGAACAGGGGGTTTATAAAGTTGAAAAACTATTAAAGGCCAAGCAAATCAGGGTTTAAAAAAGAAAGAAAGGAAATTCCCCTTAAAAGTGTGCCCCACCCATGATTGCGCCCTAGGTGGGCGCCTACTCTGCCTGCCCCTTGTTCCAGCCCTGCAGGGAAGGAAGACAGAACAGAGCAGGAGACAAGGAAAGCTCTCAGTCTAATATGTACTACATACAGTGACACAGTGCTGGTGACCCATTAGCATTTTGAATATGGTGTGAACAGGTGAACAATGGGGGCAGTTTCAGTCTGGGTCTCAGGTGTGAACAGTACAGGGTTTTAGGATGTGAACAATAGAGGTGTCACAAGTGTGAACAATACAGGGGGATCACAAGTGTGAAAAATACAGGGATTAGAGTCTGAATTTGAGGTTTAAACAATGCAGGGTGCAGTTTATCTCTACAGTGATACCTTTTAAATTTTACATATGGTAAACAGACACAGCATCTGGGGGGCCAAAGAAGGAGGGTCGGCCCGCGGGCCGCCAGTTGGACAGCCCTGAACTAGACCATTAGTAATGTACTTTTTCAATACTTATCTTTTATATGTCACTGGCTGAATTAAACCTTTAGAGTAGACACCACTGTACCTACACAGAGAGATGTCTAAGGGCTACAGTAACACTGTGATCCTTAATGAAAATGTTTCCAATAAACTCATTAACATCAACAATGGATTCAACCCACATTACATTTTTGGGGGATGGACAAAAAGAGAAACCATTTCCCAATTGTTTTAAAGGGATTGGTCACCTTTAAGTTAACTTTTAGTACGATGTAACAAACTGTAATCGTTTTTTTAATTATTCGTAGTCTTTTTATTAGAAAAAAACATCACAACAAAGGCCTTACGCGTTTCGTGACATGGGGGCACTTAGTCATGTGACTTAGCGTCCCTATGGCACAATAGCGTAAGGGTTTGTTGTGATGTTTTTGTTCTAAAAAATTACTTTTACTACATCTAATTTTGGAGTGAGATCCGGTTTGTGCCAGCCCATCACTATTTATCATCTTGTATTCTTAAAGCAATATTGCACAAAGAAAATTTCCCCAGCTCTCCAGGGCCCACGGCTGCATTTAATGCAAAAAAATTGAATGAGAATCCCAGCTGATCTGTGTAAATCTGACTCCATGTTCTTTGTTCCTGCAACTGGAGTTGGAAGCTTTAAGCCAAGTTTCCCAGCACTGAACTACTAGAAAATCATATAAACATGAAATAAACCCAATAGGCTGGTTTTGCTTCCAATAAGGATTAATTATATATTAGTTGGGATCAAGTACAACCTACTGTTTTATTATTACAGAGAAATAGGACATGTATTTAAAATTATTTCATTAAAATTGAGTACATGGGAGATTGCCTTTCTGTAATTCAGAACTTTCTGGATAACAGATCTTCAAACCCGTATCCTGCTTTCAAAGACGTTGTGAGCATTATGTTTAAAATAGGAGGTGAGGTGTTTAGGATGTAAATACGTAAATCATTCTGGGCGCAATTGGACATAAATAGTCTAGGAGGATGTGACCAATTACAAACCTGGATGAAGTTTATCGTGAAATGCCGTCTTTAAGTCGTTATGCAACACTTTATAGTTTATATTGTGATGGAGATAAAATGAATTTGCACAAATAAACTAAGTGATACATGTATTTCAATTATTTTGTTATATTCTTGATGTTTGTCTTAAAACATTTGAATTTGTTTTCTGGGTTGGAGCACCATCCCAATAATTGGGGCTCCATAAATTAACCCTGTAACTGCTGTTTAGTGATGGGCGAATTTATTCGCCAGGCGCGAGGTGGCGGCGAATTTGCGCGATTCGCCGCCAGCGAATAAATTCGCAAAACGCCCGCGAAAATTCGCATCAAAAATGTTTTCCCGAAAAACGGACGCCGGCGTAAAAAACGAGATGCCGGCGCGAATTTTTCGCCGTTTCGCAAATTTTTTGGCGAAGCAAAGCGGCGCAAATTCGCCCATCACTACTGCTGTATATTATTATTATCTATAATATGTGCTGGTTAGTGGAGTAACATACACTTGTCATGAAGGTTAGATACAGCCATAATATATCCAGAATGCTCGGGACCTGGGTTTTTCTGGATAAGGGATCTTTCTGTAATTTGGATCACCATACCTTAAGCCTACTAAAAAAAATAATTTAAACATTAATGAACCCAATAGAAGTATTATGCCTCCAATAAGGATTAATTGTATTTTTGGGTGGATTATGTACAAGGTCATTTCTTATTATTACTAGGCAAAGTGAAATTATTTTTGAAAATGTAATTCTTTTATTAAAATGGAATCTATGAAAGATGGCTTTCTGGATAATTGGTTTCTGGATATTGGATCTCATGCCTGTATATACTTAGCTGTCATCAAAAAATATATTTTTATTCATTTATTTTTATTACATTTCCTCATTTTATTACAAAGAGCCAATAAAGTAAAAGATTCCCACTGCAGTCATTATGCTGAAAATGAATCAAGGGGCAGTTTTCTATAGTAAATCACCAATAGTGCATTATTTATTCCGCTGTCTTTACATTGAATTTGGAAGCTTGAAAAGGCACCCACATTTTCTACTACAGAAAAAAATGGTTTACCTGAAATAGTAGCTATCTATTCAAACTAGTGAATATTCAGATCTAACTGTATGGTAGGGATGTGCGGGCTGGCCCGAAGCCCACAGGTTCAGGCCGACTTTCGCAAACTGTCTTCGGGCTGCAGAAGGGTGCGGCCCGAACCTTAACCTACACACACCCTGTCCACAACCTTTTACTACCCCACTGCAGCTTCCATGTGCACCATTTTATATGCTCACACAGGCAGTGTATATAAATGGTATATAACTGAAGGGGCGCACCAGGTTAGGGCCGGGTGAGGGCACTGCTGAACCAGGTTAGGGTCAGGTGTGTTATTGCCCCAGTTGTAAATCACACGCAAGTTGAGGTTATGTCAACATGGATGTCACTGACACCTTGTGGTTGTTCACTTGTTACCACATAAAAAGCAGGAAGTGTGTGTTCTTGCTATAGGAAATTGTATAAACCATTTGGGGTGTTTTTGTGCCACATACTTGGGTAATTCCTATGCGTATTGGGTGTCAAACTATTCAGAAGACTGCTGGTATTGATATTTAGGGTGTTTTATCTTTGTACCTAATAACATAATGGAGACAGGATGCTGTAAATTGCAGGATTTGAGCTGATATTTAGAATTTTCATTAAAAAATAATTTGAACATAATATTGCAGTTAGGTATTTTGGAGTAAAAAGACATATTTAGCCAATTTGTATTTGTCAGACTGTGTACTTTCCAAAAATATACGGGAGTCAACTTCAAATATTTACATTTTGGGGGTTACATGCCACAGCTTACTGTTTGGATTGCAAAGTTAAAAAATATGCTTGTTTCTGTTGCAGTACTTTGAAAATATGGTAATTTGTTATTGTATTGTAAAAACTGTATTGGGTTTTTTTTTGTCACAGGAGTAACATTACACAGCCAGATTTCAGACAGATTAAATATAATATCAATGTTTATTACTACAGATTCTGAAGAGATGTATAATAAGAGCGTATACATCAAACCTACAGATTACACAATATTAATAACAGACCATAAGAGGTTAAGAGGTCCCTGCTTAACATGGGGCTCAAACTGGACGACTTCTATTTATAACATTTCATAATGAAATATGGGCTACAAGATTCAAAGCACTGATGGAAAAGTTGTCTGCCAGAGACTAAAGGGTTAAAGATAAAGCACTGAAGGCATAAAAATCCATCTTCTAGGTATGACTAATGGAGTGCAAAATGTTGTGGTCGAGTAATTGACATTAATTTACAACAAAAAAACACACACACATTTTATTAATAAACAGAATTCCTGCTGTAAAATATAGGGATATTATAACTCACACAGGAGTCCTAGGACTATAACTTCTACTGTCATCATATTTAGAAATATATTTCAGTGAGTGATGTAACAGTTATTACATCACTTGGCACTGATTATAACTGATGACATCACTAAGCAACATTTATATTTATATATATATATATATAAATAATTTAGTGGAGAATACATTTATCAGGCATCAAAAG
Source organism: Xenopus laevis (assembly GCF_017654675.1). NCBI lineage: Eukaryota > Metazoa > Chordata > Amphibia > Anura > Pipidae > Xenopus > Xenopus laevis. Next base: position 10,188,951 of record NC_054373.1, read on the forward strand.
ACAGCATTTAACAGTGAAATTTAGCCAGCTTATGACTGGCAGCAGTAAGCCGCTCGATCCGGTTGCTGAGATTGTCCCTCACTCGGGTGATATCAGTTTTCTCAGCAAGGAGTGTGTTCAGTTTCTCCCTTTCTTGGATCAGTTGCATCATTTGATTCTGTAACTTCTCTGAAAATTCGTGGAGAATGTAATATTGGATGATCATCGGAATTTGGTTGGATAAACGCTCTTTTAAACTCTAAAAAAAAAGAAAGTAAAATATTTCATAGTCACCTTCAACATTTTAATTAGTAGAGAAGTGTTAACAAGTCCACATACAGCCAGTGCCATGCTATGAATCTGGAACCATCTAATATAAAGGAACACCTGTAGGTGGATCACACTCAAGGCAAAGCTGGAACTGTAGGAAGTTGTCCCATAGATGAAGTTTACTGACAATTAAATGACCAATAATTACTCATACTGTGCACAGAATATCGCTACTCCATATATATATCCATTGACACTCACAACACGGGAAGAGGCCACACTGCTTGTCTAATGGGACTTACTCTCCATGAACATCGATGAAAGCTTTTGACCTCTAGATGATGCTCTTCTAGCTTGTAGTTCTAATGAAGGCCAATGTGCATAGAAGGACATTTCCGAAGAAATCAACAGCTTGCCCCAACCTTACTTATCATCTTCCTCTATAATGAACCCATCACAAGAAGGTAGAAGAGCTTTAGCTGATGTGGCTGAGGATCATGACTTTCTCATTAACCACAGAGACAGAGACCCTAAAGCTTTGGCAGGACAAGTAGTTATTGTAATGAGTACAGTTCTGCCAGAATATCCAACCTACCATAAAACTATAGCATAAGTTTCCGTATAGTTGAGAGTAGTTCAGCCAGAACCACCTCATGTGTTTACCTATCACCTGTAAAGAGCAATATAACTCTATGATAGTGTAGGTATCCCGATGTACTAAGCATGATGGTATAAGGACCTTTTGAATTACTGAGCTTTACACTGCACTTGATTGGCCAAAATGCAAATCAGGTTTCACAGCACGTGGCTTACTGGTCAATGCGAAACTGGTGCTAAAGTGGTGTAACTAGTGGAAACCAGGCCTGGGTGCATGCAAAGACTTCCCTGCTGTGTCACCCATGATAAGCCTTGTCATTGCGACTCTGGTGGACCCAAAGGGGGTCTGGGCCCAGACCACCTGCACCCTCAGTAGTTACGCCATTGGTCAGCTATACCCGAAATCAGCTTGTATGGGGCAAGGAGAGCTAAAGCTTAACAAAGAAATAGGGCAGAAATGCTCTGTACCAGTCCAAGGGAACCACAGCCCTTTAGCACGGAAGCTCTGTGCCTCTAAATAAATACCCCAGTAGCTACCCATCTTCTTTTTCTGCTGATTTACTGCTCCATGTTGCTGTCACTTACCTGAGATTAGGGATCAGCTCACAATATACTGCATAAACACTTCTAGCTATATTGCTTTTAATGGCTTGGTTTTCCTTTAAAACCTTTCCACTTTAAAGTCCAAGCTGTAGGATAACAGCCATTGAAATATCAGTACCAATCCCAAATTACACAAAGTTAATCGATGTGGAAGGAAGGAATTTCGGCTCTGGTGTGGCTGGGCAGACTCACCTTAAAGTAGGCCTGTACATGATAGTGCATTTCATCACATGAGATCTGCATTGGGGTGGGTGCAGGTGTTTGGATGGAATGAAAGATAGGATTTGTTGGTTTTGCATCTGCACTTCGGACTTCGTTGAGTCGTCCGCTGTAGAGTCTGTCTTGGCAATAAATAATTTTTTCCATTTTAAACTGAGTTCGAATTGTTCTTTCGGCCTCCCACACTTGTTTATGGCAGATATCCTCAATTCTAACCTTGAGATACAAAAACAATCCAATAAGCACAATATAGTGGCAGAAGCAATATGCAGCTTTGTTTGCAGATAGGGTTGCCACCCGGACGGTATTTTACAGGCCTCGTCTGTAAAAAACCTGCCAAGGCCGGTGCCTGTATTACAAATTTACCGGCAATGTAGCTGCCGGTAAATTTGTAATACGCTTAAAAAGACTCCTCGGCCTGCCCCCAATCCCCTGGAACTTAACTTTTCATACAGCATGGACCCCAAAAATAATGTGTACAGTCTGCTCTTTTCCAATTGGGTACTAAGGCTAACGGAAAGGCAAAACTGCACAGCTTGTTGGATATTAAATAAGCAAGGGGTAGGATTAGCCATATTGCGTGGAGATTGGGTAGATACAGCGCCGGATTTCAATGACGGGCGCCCCTAGGCCGCGCGGTCTGACCAGGCGGCAGCGCGGTCCTAGCGCTCACCTCCCTTTCCCAGCGCGCCGGTGAAAAAACGCTGGCGCAGCTGCTGAAATTGAATGGGGACGCACACCACCCCATAATGCGGCTGGGCGGCATGCCGCCCCTAATTTTTTGCCGCCCTAGACCCGGGCCTTGCCGCAAATCCGGGCCTGGGTATATAGCAGAGTTCCTGGTCCCGCCCCATAGCATCTGCATGTGCACTAACAAATACAGGCAGTGGTTTAGCTGTGGGCGTTTGTTACGGACGGCTCATTTACATTTCTAAAGCCAGGGACCTATTTACATATCAAAGACGGTGAGAATGAAAATCGCTGGCGGAATGGCACACGGAGCACTTTGTTTTCCTAAGTCACCCCAAATTTACCTCATGAGGAAACTTCGGGCAACTTCAGAAAACAAAGCGCTCTGAGTGCCATCTCGCCGGCGATTTTCATTCTAGCCGGCGGGAAGTCAGTTCAGGGATATTAGTCGCCCCGAAGAAGAGATTTGTCGCCAGGCCACTAATCATCTTCCCAAATCTACCCGTGTGTCTCTGCCCTTAGCCGCAAACCAATACATATAAACAGCTTAAACTCAACCTAAAGCCCCTTTATGGCAGGAAGAGTTGCCTTTTCTCCTTTTCCTAGAAATAAAGCTTTCAAGTGCTGTTCTTATATCTACCAGGCAGCTGTTATCTTGTGCTAGGGAGCTGTTATCTGGTTACCTTCCCATTGGTCTTTTGTTTGGCTGCTGGGGGGGGAAAAGGGAGGGGGGTGATATCACTCCAACTTGCAGTACAGCAGTAAAGAGTGACTGAAGTTTATCAGAGCACAAGTCACATGGCTGGGGGCAGATGGGAAACTGACAATACGTCTAGCCCCATGTCAGATTTCAAAATTATAAAAAAATCTGTTTGCAGAATTCTCCTGGAGCAGCACTATTAACTGATGTGTGGCTCATTTATAAACTTTGTGCAGCGCAGATTGGTTCTCACAGTGAATGTATTTGCCCTGCAAATTATTATATCTATAAAGCTGAATAAAAGTGTGCAAACAGAATTGCTATTTTTTTTTCTCACTGTGAATGTCTATAAGAACTTTTTAAATATGGCACAAAGTGCAATTATTTATGTGTGCACTCTGCGTTTGAACTATGCCACAACTTAGGTGGTGAAGAAAATATTTGCAAAATAGTTTTGCAAATCGCGAATTTCAGTTATCGTCAACGCTATTTTCGCGCACAACAATTTGCAAGCCATTTGCGAAAATTTATTTCTGATAAAAGGGCACAGCAATGAAATATTTTAGCGTTCAGAAAAAAGAATGGGCAGTACAACCATTTGCAAATAAATATGCGCTGCCAGAACTTTTATAAATGACCCCCAGTATCCCTTTAAGCTCTGCCATATTTCATAGAAGTTTGGCAATTGGGATCTCCACCAGCTTTCTCATACTTCTTCCCCCCACAGCAGCTTGAGATTCTTTCTACATTGATAAAACCCTTGATTGAGATACATAATATATACACACAGGTATGGGAGCTGTTTTCCAGAATGCTTGGGGTTTTCCGGATAACAGTTCTTTCTGTAATTTAGATCTTGTACCTTAAGTCTACTAAAAAAATCATGTAAACATTAAATAACCCCAGTAGGCTGGTTTTGCTTCCAATAAGGATTAATTATATCTTAGTTGGGATCAAGTACAAGCTACTGTTTTATTATTACAGAGAAAAAGGAAATCATTTTTAAACATTTGAATTATTTAGATAAAATGGAGGCTATGGGAGATGGCCTTCCCGTAATTCAGAGCTTTCTAGATTATGAGTTTCCGGTTAACGGATCCCATTCCTGTTCATTACCTTTTAAATGTCAATACCCATTATGGATTTTTTCATGCACATTTGATGATTTGCTGGAAGCATTGCAGGAAATAAGGGTGGGTGCTACTTGTGTCTACCCTCAATCCTAGTTTTGCCCTGTTATCACTTTATAATCAATATAGTCATTCCTACCTTTGCACCTCTGTACAGGTTGGGAAATGCCAAAAAATGCTTCATTGCAATCTGATTGAAATGTGCCTTGACAATTTCTAGAGAGTAAAAGAAAGAATTAGAATGTGCAAGAATCCAATATAAATATAGTAGAACCCCCATTTTACATTTTTTATGGGGACCAGGAAATAAAAAGCTGGAAGAGGATCTCTCCGTGGTGCTCACTGGTATAACCCCGGGCCGGTGCATTTTTCTGCTGATAGGAGCACCGGTCCTGGGTTTCAGGTAAGTAAATACAATCACTTGGGGGTGCCTAACATTTGGCAACCCAAGTGTCAAATGACTTTCCTTCTCCTTTAAGCATTGCAGTGTTAATGTTACACTATGGGGGGCATGTGCAAGTCACATACACAACCTAAAGCAATAAGTGATTGGCGCAGGACTGTATAAGGGCCAGACTCATTGCAATTGACCATTTACAGAACCATGGAACAATATATATACTCGAGTATAAGCTGAGTTTTTCAGTATCCAAAATGTGCTGAAAAAGTCTGCCTCAGCTTATACTAGAGTCAGTGGGCAGTAGCTGAGATTGCAGTCACTTTTAATCATTCCTATAGCAACAGTTTGCTTGAGGAGAGACTGCAATATCACACAGCGCCCTCTGTTGGTTATATGAAAGAATAACAGTGACTGCAATATCACACAGCGCCCTCTGTTGGTTATATGAAAGAATAACAGTGACTGCAGAATCACACAGCACCCTCTGTTGGTTATATGAAAGAATAACAATGCACCCTCTGTTGGTTATATGAAAGAATAACAGTGATGGCAATATCACACAGCGCCCCCTGTTGGTTATATGAAGGATTAACAGTGATGGCAATATCACACAACGCCTTCTGTTGGTTATACGAAAGATTAACAGTGATGGCAATATCACACAGCACCCTCTGGACATGGTAGCGGGACAGTGGGACAATGCACACAGTAATCCGTTTGGCAATTCCCTGTCACCATCAACTTTGCAAAGAAGTCTGGTTGATCGCTGGGTGGTCGCTTTGGCGGAATGTGCGCTGCTGGGAGACAGGGCTGTAGTTGTGTCTAGGCTTATACTCGAGTCAATACGTTTTCCCAGATTTCGTAGGTAAAATTAGGTACCTTGGCTTATACTCGGGTCGGCTTATACTCGAGTATATACGGTACATCTGGTTAGTGCTCTTTATTTCACAAATAATAATATTCATAGAGGAAAAAAGCAGTTTTTGGCAACATCAGGACAAAATTTAGATGTAAAATCCGGGAAAACATTACTTAAAATCAGGTAAATTCACCCAATGAAATGCATTATAAATTGGTGGGACCACAAATAAAAAATGTAAAATGCAGGAAAACTTAAAATCAGGGGACTGGATATTGAGGTTTCACTGTATACAACATAACATTATGTCCTCTGATGGGAGTAAAAAATAAAAGTGTTTAATGTTCAGAAAGTTGGGTATATCAAATATGAAGTTTCCACTATCAACTTTGCCTATTGCTCTTTGAGGTCTCAGTCACCCCAATTTGATCCCTGTAAAGACAGTTGATATTTTTCCCATCACATTACAGGGGTGAATACATACAAAATCCATATTTCCATATATAATTTACAACAAGTCAATATCTGTAACATAATCTGTAACCATTTCATTTGGTGACATTTCCTTACCAGTGACCTCTTTCAGCTTCTCCATAGCCGGCTCCTCAAGGCAACGGATTTGCCCTCTTGCAATATTCTCAAACACTTTGAAGCTGATAAATCCAGGAAGCTCCCGACCGCGATATTTATTCTCAAACTCGGAAATGTCATCCTTTGATTTGTCTTGAACTGAAATGATAAGAATTAGGTCTTATAAGGTCCTTGCAAAATTATAGAGCGAGATTGTGACAAGTTTGGGTCTCTGGAGACTGTGACCTATGGCCATCCAGCTCTTCTTGAACAAATCCATGCAGATGAAGGAAATATCTTTACCTAGACAAACTGTATGTTACTACTCAATGGGATAGACCCTTCCCCTGCACCCATCAGAAGGAACCTCCCCAATCTTTAAAGAATTCCCCTTCCCATGCAAATACAGTTATGTTATCCAGCAAGCTCTGAATTATGGAAAGGCCGTCTCTCATAGACTCGATTTTATCCAAATAAACCAAATTCTTAAAAATGAAGAAATTAAAAAAAACGGTGCCTTGTACTTGATCCCAACTAAATTATAATTAATCCTTGTTGCCTATTGGGTTTATTTTAGTGGGTAGTTCACCTTTAACTTAACTTTTATTGTTCTAGAATGGTCAATTGGTTTTCATGATTTATTTTTTTAAGTTTTTAATTTTTTGCCTTCTTCTTCTGCCTCTTTCCATCTTTCAAATGGGGGTCACTGACCCCATCTAAAAAACAAATGCTCTATAAGGCTACACATTTATTGTTATGGCTGCTTGTCATTACTGATGTTTCTATTCAGGCCTCTCCTATTCATATTCCAGTCTTTTTTAAAATCAATGCATGGTTGCTAGGTTAATTTGGACCCTAGCAACCAGATTGCTGAAACTGCAAGTTGGAGAGCTGCTGAATAAAACACTAAATAACACAAATAATAAAAAATTATAAACCAACTTTAAATTGTTTCAGAATATCACCCTCTACATTAAACTAAACATTTACTCGATTTACACAAAGATGAACAATCCCATTAATTTTTACATGCTTTTTTAGTAGACTTAATGTATGAAGTTCAAAATTACAGAAAGATTGGTTATCTGGAAAACTCCAGGTCCTGAGCATTCTGGATAACAGGTCCTATAACTGTATTTATTATATACAGGTATCGGATCCGTTATGCAGAAACTCGTTATCCAGAAAGCTCCGAATTACGGAAAGGCAGTCTCCCATAGACTCCATTATAATCAAATAATCCAACTTCTAAAAAAATTATTTGCTTTTTCTCAGTAATAATAAAACAGTCGCTTGTACTTGATCCCAACTAAGATATAATTAATCCTTATTGGAAGCAAAACCAGCCTATTGGGTTTATTTAATGTTTATATGATTTTCTAGTAGACTTAAGGTATGAAGATCCAAATTACGGAAAGATCCATTATCCGGAAAGCCCCATATCCCGAGCATTGTGGATAACAGGTCCAGTACCTGTATCACAGTATTGGGGTCCTTGACTGGAAGCTTACCCAGATTTTGAAAGCATCAATCAGTTCCCCCCTGAGCCTCCAGCAACACTAGAATCTACATAATCTACAGTTATGATACATTATGATACTGTGTGTTGCACCTGTTAAAGTACCACTGGCTGTTGTATCGTATTGAAGCTTCGGCACTGTGAGTGAGTATCATAGTCTTGACTTTATTTTATTATTTTTGTTTGTGGTTTAAAGGAGAACTAAAGCTTAACTAAAGAAGTAGGAAATGTTGTACATTATGTTTTGTGTTTCTGTACCAGCCCAAGGCAACCACAGCCCTTTAGCAGTAAAGATCTGTGTCTCCAAAGATGCCCCAGTAGCTCCCCATCATCTTTTCTGCTGATTCACTGCACATGCTCTGTGCTGCTGTCACTTACTGAGCTTAGGGAGCCACTCACAATATCCAGTACACATAGAATAGAAATGTCACAATATAAGGCTGATTAGTAATTAATACAGATAATTACTACTTGGCAGCACAGAAACCAGTGCAATTAGCATCAGAATTTAATAATCAGCAAACCTGTAGCATCAGCTTCTATTACAGCCAGGGAAGCTCAGTTTCTGCTGGATAATTAGTGACGAGCCCTAAGCTTAGCTTCTCAACAGCCAATCAGAGCCCACTGAGCATGTGAGTGTCACAGACACTTTCCAAGATGGTGACCCCCTGTGACAAGTTTGAAGTCCTGGATCATTGCTGCTATTGACAAGCTGAAACTTTAGGCTGGTGCAATAAAAGTTCACTATATAAAATATGGTATTTTTAGCCGTATTCATTTTAAGGGGTTTAGTTCTCCATGATTCATGATTTCTATGGTGCTATTTTATTATTAAATTATTTAAGCTGAACAACTACGTCAAAGTCATCCCATATCTGGCCAGTCCTACACTCAACTTGTATCTGATTCACTAAGAATTCTATTGCTTCATTAGAATTCTTAATGAATCAGATGCAATTTGAGTGTAGGACTGGCCAGATATGGGATGACTTTGACGTAGTTGGCCAGCTTAAATATATTGCAATATATGGACAAACAATCCCTGTTTTGTTTAAAGGGTAAGGCATTTTTCAGTAGCAGTATGCACAAAATGTCTCAATGTCTTGAATATATTGATAATGTATTTGTCTATATGTATTTTGTGGTCACAGCCTCATTGTGCCCCCGCCTAATGGTTTTAAAAATGAGTGGTGAGCACAACTTTTCCTTGTTTGTTATCACTAAATTACACTGTGTACATTGCACATAATTCATTCTACCTTATTTGGTGTGTAGGCAGCCATCTTTGATCAGAAACAGCCAGTACTCCACAAAGCAACTGCTTTCAGATAAGCTATTGTTTCTCCTACTCACTATAACTGGAGGAGTGGAGATCAGGCTTGGGTGTTTTACTATTGAGAGCTATTCTCATATCGACCCTATCTATTTATTTTTAGCAATGCAGGTGTCAGGGAACTGTTATCTGGTTACATTCACATTGTTCTGTTGTTAGGCTGCTGGGGCATAAGGAAGGTATGGATGCACCGAATCCAGGATCCGGTTTCGGATTCAGCCTTTTTTAGCAGGATTCGGATTCGGCTGAATCCTTCTGCCCAGCCAAACTGAATCCGAATCCTAATTTGCATATAAAAATTAAGGGCGGGGGGGGAAATCGTGTGACTTTTTTCATAAAACAAGGAAGTAAAAAATGTTTTCCCCTTCCCACCTCTAATTTGCATATGCAAATTCGGATTCAGTTCGGTATTCGGCCGAATCTTTCGAATAGGATTCGGGGGTTCGGCCGAATCAAAAATGGTGGATCCCTAAAGGAAGGGGGTGATATTACTCCAACTTGCAGTACAGCAGTAAAGAGTGACTGAAGTTTATGAGTGCACAAGTCACATGACTGAGGACACTTGGGAAACTGAGAAAACGTCTAGCACCATGTCAGATTTCAAAATTAAATATAAACACATCAGCAGTAGTAACTGATATATCCAATAACAGAATCCCTTTAGTTGCTTACTAAGCAATAACAGATTTTTTGCTTTATTATTGAGTTTTCCAGAATTGCTCCAACCCCTCTTTATAGTTTCTACCTTGTATCTATTGTACGAACTCCGGGGCACCGATATTTATGAATGTCCCAGGTTAACTGTTAGGTTAAAAATCAAATGTGCACCTGTATTTGGGGTCAGAGCTATACTTACAACTCTTGGATTGTTTCTGGATAAAAGATTCCCAGAAGTAGAAATGTTTTCGGATCACAGTGAACAGTTTCAATGAACCATTAGTCATCTCTTCGTCTCCTTGAGTTGCATTTATGATTGCACCTGCAAACCTTGTGATTTTCTGATAAAAAAACAGAAAACAAGAGTGTTCAATTAATTGTTGTTATGGTCAAACATCTTTGGCACCCTACAGCTGAAATAACCTGCAATAGATAAATAAATAATACATCTACTCATATGGCGCACCAGTTTCTTTGTAAGGCAGAACATATAGAGGTTCTTCCCGAGAGCATATGCAGTTTTCCTTGCACTGAGCTAATAAATCATATAAGGCTCTGTTGCAGACATTATGTAGAATATATACTGTATCTTCCAGGTGTCTGATCACAGCTTTCTTTGATTTACCTTGTGTCTATAATGTTGTCCTCAGTGTAAAACCCGGTTTAGACAAAGAGGAAAAGAAAGTTTACTTTAAATATAAATAGACACACAGCCTGATGCGTTTCATGGTCTCTTAGTCCTCTCAACCTATGACTATTCCACTTACTGTATAAAAACAACTGTCTATTTTTTACATGCCTAGTTTAGACATCTCTTTAAATGGCAACCTAATATAAATGCTGATAAAGCCTATGTGAGAGAGATCCCTGATTTTCCCTTTCCCCATAGTGATCTTTACATCATACTCTGGTCATTGATCAATGTTCAAGGTAATAACCTACCAATATACATTAGACTTACATCTATAAGAAACCTCAGCTTCTCTGTTTCCGAGTCAGGGACGCTGGTGCCCAGGTTTCTCAGTTTTTCCTCCGCTTCATTGAGTTTTTTTCTGATTTGGGTATCCAGTGCTGGCAGAGTTTTCTGTGTGATAAAAAAAAAAGCAATATCAGAGGTACACTGGACTAGACTCTGCATCAAGTACTGATATAAACAGTACAAATATGAATGTATTTGAAAAAGAAGAAGAATAGAGAAAAGACTCCCCAAAGACCAACACTGAGTTTTTTCTTCATAAATTTGCCCCTTCATACCATTACTGAACAACTTGAAGCCTTCAGGTAGGCTCTATATAGATGTAGCAATAGATATAACCATGTATGGGGAATAGATAGAGTCTATATAGATGTAGCAATAGATATAACCATGTATGGGGAGTAGATAGAGTCTATATAGATGTAGCAATAGATATAGCCATGTATTAGAAGTAGATAGAGTCTATATAGATATAGCAATAGATATAGCCATGTATGGGGAATAGATAGAGTCTATATAGATGTAGCAATAGATAGAAACATGCATGGGGAGTAGATAGAGTCTATATAGATATAGCAATAGATATAGCCATGTATGGGGAGTAGATAGTCTCTATATAGATGTAGCAATAGATATAACCATGTATGGGAAGTAGATAAGCTCTATAGAGAAGTATCAATACATATGGCCATGTATGGGGACTAGATAGTCTCTATATAGATGTAGCAATAGATATAACCATGTATGGGAAGTAGATAGAGTCTATATAGATGTAGCAATAGATATAACCATGTATGGGAAGTAGATAGGCTCTATAGAGAAGTATCAATACATTTGGCCATGTATGGGGAGTAGACAAGCTCTATACTGAAGAAGCAGTAGGTATAGCCATGTATGGGGCAGAGATGGGCTATATATAGAAGTAGATATAGCCATGTATGGGGGGGGGGGGTAGATGAGCTCTATATAGAAGCTGCAATATTTGTAGCCATGCATGCGGCATATATAAAGTTTATGTATAAGTAGCACTAGATATGACGAAGTGTGGGGAGTAGGCTCTATGTAGAAGTTGCAGTAGTTATACTTATGTATGGGAGGTAGATCGGCTTTATGAAGAAGCTATATTAGCTGCTGCCATCTAGTGGGTGCAATTTGTTCTCTAACCAGTTATGAGAAATACTATTAGAGTAAATCCAGTACATTGATTTGGTTAGTAAACTTACAACAATATGATCTACAAGCTCGTTGGTGAGCTTCTCTGCCAAGCAAGCAATTGTAGCATTCCCTTCCTCCAGAAGAACGCTAAAAGAAAAAAAGTCAAATATTTATTGCCAGATCTGAGGAATGATCTCTGACCCAGCAGGGAGTCTGAAATGCTGGACTCACACTTACAAAAGTGGAGTGAATCAGATCTATGCACCAGATAATTTATTTCTCTATTATGTTCTGCAAGGTATACAATACATCTACCAGTTACTATGTGCTTCATTATTCCTCTGAGGTGGAGCCCCCCGTGTTAGTCTGCAGGAGGGACCCCCAAACTCAAGTTATGCCTTGTGACTGCTCGATGGCAATACACTTTTATCAGCTAAATTGAGGTCAGTAAAGTCACAATCATTTTACTTTGTTGCTTGCTAATGGCAATATTAAGGGTTTAATGTATAAATACACAGCCAGTCTTTCCTAAAACTCAATACTTATCAGAATGTCTAGTTACAGCCTTGTCTATGATCATCCAAAGCCTTTCTCTAGTGCATTGTGATCCAGCTGTTTCCATAAAGTGAGCCGGTTATCTAATATACCGTATGGTCAGGAGCCAAATGATAAACGTATTAGATGTATTAGATGTAAGAAGTCTTAGATGCCCTTGTGATGGCTCAGGCTATAAAATATCGGTCCCAAGGGCTCACTTTACCTGAAGTGTTCGTGCTCTTTAAAGAAATTCTGTTCATTATCCAAAGCTTCCTTCAGCGAAAGATTCTCCTGTATCTCCAGCTGCCCGCGGCATTTCACAATCATGTAGCCTTTTTGGAGGGAGTAAACAAGATTTCGAACAACGCTGACAACATCTGACTCTGCTCCTCTGTCAACCAAGTCTGGCTTTGTTAAAATCCCTGTCAACAGAACGAAAATTGAAAATCACACGGCAAAATCCAAATGACAGATGTTGCTGGGTGTTGTGTATCAATAACACTGATGCCTTCATCCAAGGGTCCCTCATAGCTCTGCTCGCTAGTATGAAATCTACACACAGACCAAGTTGTCATTTAGTACTTACCTGGTCCCCACAACCACTCTGCACACAAAGTGTTTTAAAAAACTTCACAAACAAATTCTACACAGTTGCCTTCATGCCCTACTATACCTGCTCTTCCTTCACCGCTGTTACTATAGGCACCATCTCTCCCTACTATACCTGCTATCCCACAGTCACACTCCCTTCCCAGAGACTATTATCCACTGTTACTATAGGCACCATCTCTCCCTGCTATACCTGCTATCCCACAGTCACACTCCCTTCCCAGAGACTATTATCCACTGTTACTATAGGCATCATCTCTCCCTACTATACCTGCTATCCCACAGTCACACTCCCTTCCCAGAGATTATTATCCACTGTTACTATAGACACCATCTCTCCCTACTATACCTGCTATCCCAGTCACACTCCCTTCCCAGAGATTATTATCCCACTGTTACTATAGGCACCATCTCTCCCTACTATACCTGCTATCCCACAGTCACACTCCCTTCCCAGAGACTATTATCCACTGTTACTATAGACACCATCTCTCCCTACTATACCTGCTATCCCACAGTCACACTCCCTTCCCAGAGACTATTATCCACTGTTACTATAGACACCATCTCTCCCTACTATACCTGCTATCCCACAGTCACACTCCCTTCCCAGAGACTATTATCCACTGTTACTATAGACACCATCTCTCCCTACTATACCTGCTATCCCGCAGTCACACTCCCTTCCCAGAGACTATTATCCACTGTTACTATAGACACCATCTCTCCCTACTATACCTGCTATCCCACAGTCACACTCCCTTCCCAGAGACTATTATACACTGTTACTATAGGCACCATCTCTCCCTACTATAACTGCTATCCCACAGTCACACTCCCTTCCCAGAGACTATTATCCCACTGTTACTATAGACACCATCTCTCCCTACTATACCTGCTATCCCACAGTCACACTCCCTTCCCAGAGACTATTATCCACTGTTACTATAGACACCATCTCTCCCTACTATACCTGCTATCCCACAGTCACACTCCCTTCCCAGAGACTATTATCCACTGTTACTATAGACACCATCTCTCCCTACTATACCTGCTATCCCACAGTCACAATCCCTTCCCAGAGACTATTATCCCACTGTTACTATAGACACCATCTCTCCCTACTATACCTGCTATCCCGCAGTCACACTCCCTTCCCAGAGACTATTATCCACTGTTACTATAGACACCATCTCTCCCTACTATACCTGCTATCCCACAGTCACACTCCCTTCCCAGAGACTATTATACACTGTTACTATAGGCACCATCTCTCCCTACTATAACTGCTATCCCACAGTCACACTCCCTTCCCAGAGACTATTATCCCACTGTTACTATAGACACCATCTCTCCCTACTATACCTGCTATCCCACAGTCACACTCCTTCCCAGAGACTATTATCCACTGCTACTATAGACACCATCTCTCCCTACTATACCTGCTATCCCACAGTCACACTCCCTTCCCAGAGACTATTATCCACTGTTACTATAGGCACCATCTCTCCCTACTATACCTGCTATCCCACAGTCACACTCCCTTCCCAGAGACTATTATACACTGTTACTATAGGCACCATCTCTCCCTACTATACCTGCTATCCCACAGTCACACTCCCTTCCCAGAGACTATTATCCCACTGTTACTATAGACACCATCTCTCCCTACTATACCTGCTATCCCACAGTCACACTCCCTTCCCAGAGACTATTATCCACTGTTACTATAGACACCATCTCTCCCTACTATACCTGCTATCCCACAGTCACACTCCCTTCCCAGAGACTATTATCCCACTGTTACTATAGACACCATCTCTCCCTACTATACCTGCTATCCCACAGTCACACTCCCTTCCCAGAGACTATTATCCACTGTTACTATAGACACCATCTCTCCCTACTATACCTGCTATCCCACAGTCACACTCCCTTCCCAGAGACTATTATCCACTGTTACTATAGACACCATCTCTCCCTACTATACCTGCTATCCCACAGTCACAATCCCTTCCCAGAGACTATTATCCCACTGTTACTATAGACACCATCTCTCCCTACTATACCTGCTATCCCGCAGTCACACTCCCTTCCCAGAGACTATTATCCACTGTTACTATAGACACCATCTCTCCCTACTATACCTGCTATCCCACAGTCACACTCCCTTCCCAGAGACTATTATACACTGTTACTATAGGCACCATCTCTCCCTACTATAACTGCTATCCCACAGTCACACTCCCTTCCCAGAGACTATTATCCCACTGTTACTATAGACACCATCTCTCCCTACTATACCTGCTATCCCACAGTCACACTCCCTTCCCAGAGACTATTATCCACTGTTACTATAGACACCATCTCTCCCTACTATACCTGCTATCCCACAGTCACACTCCCTTCCCAGAGACTATTATCCACTGTTACTATAGACACCATCTCTCCCTACTATACCTGCTATCCCACAGTCACAATCCCTTCCCAGAGACTATTATCCCACTGTTACTATAGACACCATCTCTCCCTACTATACCTGCTATCCCGCAGTCACACTCCCTTCCCAGAGACTATTATCCACTGTTACTATAGACACCATCTCTCCCTACTATACCTGCTATCCCACAGTCACACTCCCTTCCCAGAGACTATTATACACTGTTACTATAGGCACCATCTCTCCCTACTATAACTGCTATCCCACAGTCACACTCCCTTCCCAGAGACTATTATCCCACTGTTACTATAGACACCATCTCTCCCTACTATACCTGCTATCCCACAGTCACACTCCCTTCCCAGAGACTATTATCCACTGTTACTATAGACACCATCTCTCCCTACTATACCTGCTATCCCACAGTCACACTCCCTTCCCAGAGACTATTATCCACTGTTACTATAGGCACCATCTCTCCCTACTATACCTGCTATCCCACAGTCACACTCCCTTCCCAGAGACTATTATACACTGTTACTATAGGCACCATCTCTCCCTACTATACCTGCTATCCCACAGTCACACTCCCTTCCCAGAGACTATTATCCCACTGTTACTATAGACACCATCTCTCCCTACTATACCTGCTATCCCACAGTCACACTCCCTTCCCAGAGACTATTATCCACTGTTACTATAGACACCATCTCTCCCTACTATACCTGCTATCCCACAGTCACACTCCCTTCCCAGAGACTATTATCCCACTGTTACTATAGACACCATCTCTCCCTACTATACCTGCTATCCCACAGTCACACTCCCTTCCCAGAGACTATTATCCACTGTTACTATAGACACCATCTCTCCCTACTATACCTGCTATCCCACAGTCACACTCCCTTCCCAGAGACTATTATCCACTGTTACTATAGACACCATCTCTCCCTACTATACCTGCTATCCCACAGTCACAATCCCTTCCCAGAGACTATTATCCACTGTTACTATAGACACCATCTCTCCCTACTATACCTGCTATCCCACAGTCACACTCCCTTCCAGAGACTATTATACACTGTTACTATAGGCACCATCTCTCCCTACTATACCTGCTATCCCACAGTCACACTCCCTTCCAGAGACTATTATCCACTGTTACTATAGCACCATCTCTCCCTACTATACCTGCTATCCCACAGTCCACACTCCCTTCCCAGAGACTATTATACACTGTTTACTATAGGCACCATCTCTCCCTACTATACCTGCTATCCCACAGTCACACTCCCTTCCCAGAGACTATTATCCCACTGTTACTATAGACACCATCTCTCCCTACTATACCTGCTATCCCACAGTCACACTCCCTTCCCAGAGACTATTATCCACTGTTACTATAGACACCATCTCTACCCTACTATACCTGCTATCCCACAGTCACACTCCCTTCCAGAGACTATTATCCACTGTTACTATAGACACCATCTCTCCCTACTATACCTGCTATCCCACAGTCACAATCCCTTCCCAGAGACTATTATCCACTGTTACTATAGACACCATCTCTCCCTACTATACCTGCTATCCCACAGTCACACTCCCTTCCCAGAGACTATTATCCACTGTTACTATAGACACCATCTCTCCCTACTATACCTGCTATCCCACAGTCACACTCCCTTCCCAGAGACTATTATCCACTGTTACTATAGCACCATCTCTCCCTACTATAACTGCTATCCCACAGTCACACTCCCTTCCCAGAGACTATTATCCCACTGTTACTATAGACACCATCTCTCCCTACTATACCTGCTATCCCACAGTCACACTCCCTTCCCAGAGACTATTATCCACTGTTACTATAGGACACCATCTCTCCCTACTATACCTGCTATCCCACAGTCACACTCCCTTCCCAGAGACTATTATCCACTGTTACTATAGGCACCATCTCTCCCTACTATACCTGCTATCCCACAGTCACACTCCCTTCCCAGAGACTATTATACACTGTTACTATAGGCACCATCTCTCCCTACTATACCTGCTATCCCCACAGTCACACTCCCTTCCCAGAGACTATTATCCCACTGTTACTATAGACACCATCTCTCCCTACTATACCTGCTATCCCACAGTCACACTCCCTTCCCAGAGACTATTATCCACTGTTACTATAGACACCATCTCTCCCTACTATACCTGCTATCCCACAGTCACACTCCCTTCCCAGAGACTATTATCCCACTGTTACTATAGACACCATCTCTCCCTACTATACCTGCTATCCCACAGTCACACTCCCCTTCCCAGAGACTATTATCCACTGTTACTATAGACACCATCTCTCCCTACTATACCTGCTATCCCACAGTCACACTCCCTTCCCAGAGACTATTATCCACTGTTACTATAGACACCATCTCTCCCTACTTATACCTGCTATCCCACAGTCACAATCCCTTCCCAGAGACTATTATCCCACTGTTACTATAGGCACCATCTCTCCCTACTATACCTGCTATCCCACAGTCACACTCCCTTCCCAGAGACTATTATCCACTGTTACTATAGGCACCATCTCTCCCTACTATACCTGCTATCCCACAGTCACACTCCCTTCCCAGAGACTATTATACACTGTTACTATAGGCACCATCTCTCCCTACTATACCTGCTATCCCACAGTCACACTCCCTTCCCAGAGACTATTATCCCACTGTTACTATAGACACCATCTCTCCCTACTATACCTGCTATCCCACAGTCACACTCCCTTCCCAGAGACTATTATCCACTGTTACTATAGACACCATCTCTCCCTACTATACCTGCTATCCACAGTCACACTCCCTTCCCAGAGACTATTATCCCACTGTTACTATAGACACCATCTCTCCCTACTATACCTGCTATCCCACAGTCACACTCCCTTCCCAGAGACTATTATCCACTGTTACTATAGACACCATCTCTCCCTACTATACCTGCTATCCCACAGTCACACTCCCTTCCCAGAGACTATTATCCACTGTTACTATAGACACCATCTCTCCCTACTATACCTGCTATCCCACAGTCACAATCCCTTCCCAGAGACTATTATCCCACTGTTACTATAGACACCATCTCTCCCTACTATACCTGCTATCCAGCAGTCACACTCCCTTCCCAGAGACTATTATCCACTGTTACTATAGACACCATCTCTCCCTACTATACCTGCTATCCCACAGTCACACTCCCTTCCCAGAGACTATTATACACTGTTACTATAGGCACCATCTCTCCCTACTATAACTGCTATCCCACAGTCACACTCCCTTCCCAGAGACTATTATCCCACTGTTACTATAGACACCATCTCTCCCTACTATACCTGCTATCCCACAGTCACACTCCCTTCCCAGAGACTATTATCCACTGTTACTATAGGACACCATTCTCCCTACTATACCTGCTATCCACAGTCACACTCCCTTCCCAGAGACTATTATCCACTGTTACTATAGGACACCATCTCTCCCTACTATACCTGCTATCCCACAGTCACACTCCCTTCCCAGAGACTATTATACACTGTTACTATAGGCACCATCTCTCCCTACTATACCTGCTATCCCACAGTCACACTCCCTTCCCAGAGACTATTATCCCACTGTTACTATAGACACCATCTCTCCCTACTATACCTGCTATCCCACAGTCACACTCCCTTCCCAGAGACTATTATCCACTGTTACTATAGACACCATCTCTCCCTACTATACCTGCTATCCCACAGTCACACTCCCTTCCCAGAGACTATTATCCACTGTTACTATAGGCACCATCTCTCCCTACTATACCTGCTATCCCACAGTCACACTCCCTTCCCAGAGACTATTATCCCACTGTTACTATAAGACTCCATCTCTCCCTACTATACCTGCTATCCCACAGTCACACTCCCTTCCAGAGACTATTATCCCACTGTTACTATAGACTCCATCTCTCCCTACTATACCTGCTATCCCACAGTCACACTCCCTTCCCAGAGACATTATCCACTGTTACTATAGGCACCATCTCTCCCTACTATACCTGCTATCCCTCAGTCACACTCCCTTCCCAGAGACTATTATCCCACTGTTACTATAGGCACCATCTCTCCCTACTATACCTGTTATTCCACAGTCACACTCCCTTCCCAGAGACTATTATCCACTGTTACTATAGGCACCATCTCTCCCTTCTATACCTGTTATTCCACAGTCACACTCCCTTCCCAGAGACTATTATCCACTGTTACTATAGGCACCATCTCTCCCTACTATTCCTGCTATCCCACAGTCACACTCCCTTCCCAGAGACTATTATCCACTGTTACTATAGGCACCATCTCTCCCTACTATACCTGCTATCCCACAGTCACACTCCCTTCCCAGAGACTATTATCCACTGTTACTATAGGCACCATCTCTCCCTACTATACCTGCTATCTCACAGTCACACTCCCTTCCCAGATACTATTATCCACTGTTACTATAGGCACCATCTGTCACTACTATACCTGCTATCCCACAGTCACACTCCCTTCCCAGAGACTATTATCCACTGTTACTATAGGCACCATCTCTCCCTACTATACCTGCTATCCCACAGTCACACTCCCTTCCCAGAGACTATTATCCACTGTTACTATAGGCACCATCTGTCACTACTATACCTGCTATCCCACAGTCACACTCCCTTCCCAGAGACTATTATCCACTGTTACTATAGGCACCATCTGTCACTACTATACCTGCTATCCCACGGTCACACTCCCTTCCTAGAGACTATTATCATTTTGTCAAGATAATATGAATATGTTCAAAATAACGCTCAATAAATGGCTTCTGGGGAGGAGTGTTGGGCAGAGTGTTGGTGGGTTGTTTCTTAGTGAGTCTTGGTGGGGGTTTTTTTTTTTCATTTTTTTTTGTTGTTGTGTGCAAACAAGTTTTTTATAAGGGAAGTTTTATGTTATTGGTCCTTTAAGCAGGACAGCGTCTGTGCCTTATTATTGAGACTTACGATAACAGTTCTTTCTATGCACTCCACACACAAAAAGTAAAAGCCTGCCACTACTCCCATTGACTTGAATGGATTTAGCACTTAAAAAGAGCTCACGCTTGTCCCATTCAAGATATTGGGTCAAATGTAGGTGAGTAAATGTTCAGCTTCAAAACCTACAATTGACCATATGGGGAGCCCTGGTGGTGCTTTTGGTTATCGACCCCATTGAAATTTTACCACTTACCTAAAGTCCTTTCCCCATTAGGATCCACCTCCCGGGCCATTTCCAGGGCCTCAGTTGTTGCTATATCCACATTACTGGGAACCACAACCAGATTAATGGTCTCCTGCCTCTGGATGTATTTTCTGATCATTTTCTTGATCTATGAAACATTTGTACCCTAGTAAGTTATTGATATTTTTCAAGTGGTCATATTCCCTCAACCCATTCACTTGTTTCATACCCATCGACAAACCGATTCTTCTTCAGGTGACTAATCTCCCCGAACTGCCTCCCTGCCGGCTAGAATCGTAATCGCAGGCAGGATGGCCCTCGGATTGCTTTGTTTCCCGAAGTCGCATGAAGTTGCCTCACGAGGAAACTTCAGGCCACTTCAGAAAATGAAGTGCCGCGTGTGCATTGTCGCAGACGATTTCCATTTTAGCCGGCGGAGGGCTCGGGGAAGACAGTTCGGAGAGATTGTCACCCCAAAGAAGAGGAGATTTGTCGATGGGGCAACTAATCTCCCTGAATCTGCTCGTGTGGCCAGACGCTTATCCATAGCGCCAATCAAATGTTTACTTTCATATGCCAACTGCTGATTGGCTGTTTTTCTGGTTTTTGCCAGAATGAAAACATAAGCATTATAAGACTGAAGGGGCTCCTATACCTCCATGTGTTATTTTCTCTTTATATTTCTTTAATCAAAATATTAAGAGCTGTGGCTATTGAAAACCATATATGGATGTTTATCTCTGACCACTCCCAGTGACTTCAACCAATACTCCTCATCTCAAGAGCACACAACATTACTGAAGTCATGGGAGAAGAGTATGTCCCTATGGCAGGCATATGAGAGATAGGGTAGATTATAACTTGATGGCCTGGGACAATGGAAGCCAAGTACTATCGTTAAACTGTCTGCCTCTATATGTCGTACCTGCTGTCCAATATCTTTGGGCTGATCGGGCAGTGCAACTCTAGTGATTCCAGGCAGATCAATCAACGTTAAGTCCGGAACGTCTGGAGATATCACTTCTAGCGATATCAGTTCATCACTGATTCCTTTGCCGTTACCGGCCATAAGGTTCTGAGCTGAAAAAAAGAGGCAGATAAAGTCCTCAGAAAGTGATCATATTTGGATGAAAATTATGTATAACTTGTTGCATATGAAAGAGCCCACATTGTTTGTGTGTATCTACTGACCTGTTTCTCCTGCACTATATGTCCAAGTACATGGTTCGTCTATCCAACAGCTCATTCCCAAACCATAGATATCAAGGCTACAACAGCCTCTTCTTCTCTAAGAGGACTTGCCACTAAAAGTTGGAATGTTGTTGGTGGGATTCAGAGACATTTCTGGAGCTCCAGTCCCAATGCTTCCCCAGAAATATTCTTGAGTTCCACCACCAACGATCCAACTTCAATTAGCAAGTCTTCTCAGAAGAGCAGAGGCTGTTATAGCTTAAACTTTGGCATCACAACAGGTCAGCTATTCAACTGTCTGCACTGGAATATCTGAATTTTCAATTTAATAAATGGAAATTCAGCTCTTAAAGTATCCTAGAGTCGAATTTTTACCACCCATGGTAACTGGCAGCTAACTGCCACCTGAGGCAAGGTTCTCAACTCTTCCTTCATTGCAGGCGCAGCCCTGGTGGGGTTTGCTTCCAGTTGTTGGGCACTGATGTTGAAAGATCAGGGGCCTCGCTCACATATTCATTCCACTTCATCCCACAGGGGTCAGGTGGGTTAAGCTCAGGGATCTCTAGAGGCCGCTCATAATGTTCCACTCCCATCTCAGTGGGATAAGTCGGCTGCTTTATCAGATTTACCTTGTTTTACTTGATTTTCCACCTCTGCGGCACTTGCAATGGTCAGTTCATGGTCACGGTAGGAAATCTTTCCACTCCAGGTTGTCGACTTTGTTGCTTTTTTAAGCTTCAGTTCCAGTGGGCACCGCGTAACAATGCCTGCAGGATTGGGACACATTTAAAAGAGGGAAACGTTTATATGAGTCCGTTCTCAAACCACTTCCCAATATATTAGAAACATCTGGGAATCCTTCTGTATTCCCCGGTTTGGTCCAATTCCTTTCATTTTCCCTTTCCAACTTTTAATTACCAGTACTTCCAGTATAGGACATTTAGGGCAGAGACACACGGTCAGATTTGGGGAGATTAATCGCCCAGCGACAAATCTCCTCTTCTTCGAGGCGACTAATCTCTCCGAACTGCCTTCCCGTTGGCTAAAATGTAAATCGCCAGTGGGATGACACTCGGAGCACTTCATTTTCCAAAGTTTCCTCGTAAGACAACCTCGGGCGACTTCGGAAAACGAAGTGATCCGAGTGCCATGTCGCCGGGCGACTAATCTCCCCGAATCGCAGCGTGTCTCTGCCCTAAGATGTCTCCGGTTACTACACACCCCTTTTCAGCAGAACTATTGTATCATGTACCAATAAAGGCTCATTAAATCACATAGGAATGCAATCTTTTGAGAAAGAACAAAGGGGTATAAGCGGTTGGTGCTGGCAATAAAAGGCTGCATGGGTTATGTGGTTGCTAAACCAGTTTCAATAAACAGCTGAGAGCCCCTGTTGTTAGATACACACATATAAAGGACTAAACAAATCTGACTGTATCTGTTTCCTTAGGGGTGTAACTACAGGGGAAGGTGCAGCCTTCATCAAGCCCTGGCCGGAGGTTCCCACAAATATATGTTTTGCTTCATCTAAACTGCCAGTTTAATCAAGTTCACATGCAGCAATTCAATTAGATGCATGCTGCATGGGCATCAGTGTAGTCTGCAGCATGCATCTAAAGATAAATTCGCATATACATACATTGTCTGTACTGTGTATTTTAAAGAAGTAAGAGTATGCAGGCAAAATGTAAATGTAGACGTATTCAGACTTCCTGCTGCTGAATGCCAATATCTCTTTATAATAAAAGTGCAAATCTCACCACTGCCCCTAGGAAGGGTCACTCCAGACAGCGCCTCCAGGACTGAGCTTTTCCCAGAACTCTGGTCCCCAATGACCGCAATAGATGGGAGGCCCAGGTCCTTGTCCACCCCCAGTGCTCTGAGAGAGTCGATGAGGTCAATGCACGGGCGGATCTTCTCCTCGTACTGGCTGCTCATAATGTTCTCCATCTTCTGCTGTAGAACAAAAGATATTGGATGGATATGAGACAATTAAGCAGCCACCTTGGTCTGATTGAGTAGGGGGCCTACTATCTGAAAAAGAATAGTTCCCCTTTAAAGTCGATATTCTTATTTTCAAGAGTTTTGTATTTAGATTTACCTTCTTGGTACCGGCGTCTATTGGACTCTTAATCACCTCCTGCAACACTCTCTTTTTTTTTTTTTCACTTCAGAGTTCCAGCCTTGGGATGATCTGATGTTGTCGACTGACATCTGTCAACCAAAGTGACAAATCATCAAACTCCTCTCGGTCATTTTAAGTTTTGATTGCTGGGGTCAATGTCCCCTCCCAGAAAAACCAGACAGCATTGTTAGTTGCAGCCCAGAAAGCGAATAGGAAACGAACTTGTATGAAAACCATACAAAGTAGGAAATAGGAAACCAGTCTATAACATACCGTAAGTTTGAAAAGGTCAACTTATCCTTTAATTCTTCTTCTTTAATAATTCTGTACTCAGCACAATTCAGCAGGAGCAGCCCCCTCAGTTTGCTCATAGTCTGTACAGAGAGATCCCATAAAATTATGGCAGCATAGATATTCCCCTGTACTAACCACAATTCAACAGGAGCAGTCCCTAAGTTTGCTCATAGTCTGTACAGAGAGATTCCATAAAACTATGGCAGCATAGATATTCCCCTGTACTAAGCAAAATTCAGCAGGAACCGTCCCCTAAGTTTGCTCATAGTCTGTACAGAGAGATCCCATAAAACTATGGCAGCATAGATATTCCCCTGTACTAAGCAAAATTCAGCAGGAACCGTCCCCTAAGTTTGCTCATAGTCTGTACAGAGAGATCCCATAAAACTATGGCAGCATAGATATTCCCCTGTACTAAGCAAAATTCAGCAGGAACAGCCCCCTAAGTTTGCTCATAGTCTGTACAGAAAGATCCCATAAAACTATGGCAGCATAGGTATTCCCTGTACTAAGCACAATTCAGCAGGAACAGCCCCTAAGTTTGCTCATAGTCTGTACAGAGAGATCCCATAAAACTATGGCAGCATAGGTATTCCCCTGTACTAAGCACAATTCAGCAGGAACAGTCCCTAAGTTTGCTCATAGTCTGTACAGAGAGATCCCATAAAACTATGGCAGCATAGGTATTCCCTGTACTAAGCACAATTCAGCAGGAACAGCCCCTAAGTTTGCTCATAGTCTGTACAGAGAGATCCCATAAAACTATGGCAGCATAGGTATTCCCCTGTACTAAGCACAATTCAGCAGGAACAGTCCCTAAGTTTGCTCATAGTCTGTACAGAGAGATCCCATAAAACTATGGCAGCATAGGTATTCCCTATACTAAGCACAATTCAGCAGGAACAGCCTGACTCTTCTCTGATGCATTGGCCCCTTAAAAAATAATAATGGGATCATTCTGATCAGCCATAAAAGCTAATTTAAGGATGTGCCATTATAATATTGTAGAAAGGGGGAGCTGCACATTCACAGCAAGCACAATAATAAAGCAGCTCCCCTAACATTACAAAGAAAGAGCTGTTCTCACCTGGAATCCTGACACACAGTGACTGCAGCTCCCCTCCCAGGAAAGGATTCTTATATAAGTGGCTCTAGCTCACGCATTGCACCAGTTTCTGGAGAAATGAAAGTGAAACTGCAGAGGCATGCTGAAATCCAGAATAGAAAGTTCTCTCTATTTCCTTATTTCCTAGCTTTTGTGTTAAAGGGGAACTTCATTCGATGAAATAAATGTTTATTTAAGCGTCTTTCAGACATCGCTTACATTAAGGAGGTATTTACTAAGCTCCGAATACACGAAATTCCCTGAAATCCAAAAAATTGGTGATTTTTTTTAATAAAATCGGACTTTTAAAAAAAATCACAAATTTTTCAGAATTTATTAAACCCCGAGGGCTAAAAAGCCCGAATATAAAAACACGGCATCTCAAACCTGTCCAGGTTGCAAAAAAGTCAATGGGTACAGTCCCATTGATTTTTGGATGTGTTGGTGGTTTCGGGCAATTTCACTATGTTTTCGGAGCTTTCGGGTGAAAACTCCGAGATTTCGGGGGAAATTCACGAAAAATTTGTGAAAATCTGAGCTTTTCCCGCAAAGCAAATTCTCGGGAAAAAGTTAATAATAAATAAGCATTAAAAACCCGAGCGGGTTAGATCAGGAGTTTGTAGCAGACGATATTGAGATAAATTCGGACCTTGATAAATAACCCCCTTAGTATTTTCCACTTTTAAAAACTCATTGGTAATTGCAACTGCTATTAAAGGCAGCATCTGTCTAGCTGTTTCTCTGCACTGCTGGTTCTGACTAATGCAGCAACATAGGCTTGGCCAGCAAAACAAGAGTCCTGCTTTCAACAACAAGTTACATTTCCAAATAACTTTTGGAAAACTATGAATTTATTTTGCTTAGGGTTACCCTTTTTAAATTGTATTTACACAATTAATGTGCAGAGCAGGACAGCCCTTATATCAGATCCAGTTGCCCAAAGAGCAAACAGCTGAATGATACACTTATATAATAAACATTCTTACTACAAGTATGGGACGTTATCCAGAATTCTCCAGACTTGGGGTTTTCCGGATAATGGATCTTGCCGTAATTTGGATTTTCATACCTTAAGTCTACTAGAAAATCATATAACCATTAAATAAACCCAATAGGCTGGTTTTGCTTCCAATAAGGATTAATTATATCTTAGTTGGAATCAAGAACAAGTGGCTGTTTTATTATTACACAGAAAAAGGAAATCATTTTAAAAAACTTGGATTATTTTGATAAGAGAGAGTCTATGGGAGACAACTTTTCCATAATTTGGAGCTATCTGGATAACGGGTTTCCAGGGAAACAGATGCGATACCTGTACCAGTGCAATTCCTCCATTTGGATAAAGGCTCTAGGCCTCAGGGAAGAACCAGGGGGATGGGACGGTCCCAGTAAATAAGGCCCAGTCAGAGTTAAGCCATAGACACAAAGATCAGATCGTACGAATCTAGGATTCGTACAATTTTCGGACCGTGTGTGTTCTCTCTATGTACCTAATGCTATGTATGAGATAAGGAGCGATTTTCAGGTATTTCATTAAAACCGACAATTTTGGGGAAGCATTGCAACTCAGTAGTTGGGAGTAGAAAGACATAATTACCCATTTTTGATTCACCTGAATGTGTAATTTCCAAAAATATATTTGCTTTCGTACCCCGCAAAAAATACAGTAAATGTGATTATTCAGTAGCTGAAATAACCTCCGGGACAAGTTGTATGGGCTAACTTTATTTTGGGGTCATCAAACGGTTCATTGGACCCCGGCATTCATATTTAGGGTGTTCTCTCTTGGTACCCAATGCTGTGTGGGAGATACAAACTTGCAAAATGAAAGTTTGAGGTTTTTTTTCTGAATTTTCATACATTGTTATAGAAATTGTTATAGTTCAGAAAAGTAAAAAAACAAAAAGGGGAGACCGCTCAAGCTCACCGCTCAATTCCTCCCAGGTGCTCAGTCTCCAGTGACCACAATGTATCCAATAACGAGACTCGACGTAGAAAGAACTTCTGGACAAAATGTAATATAGCAGGTTTCTGTACAAAATTGGACCTGCCTAGGTTTTGTCCAGCAACCTCCTATATTAAATTGTGTCCAGAAGTCTTGATTTGAATTCAGAAAAGCTTAGATGTTTGATAATTAGAAGTAGAAATACATATTTACCCATTTTGGATTCAAAAGAATCTGTACTTTTCAAAAATATATGGTTTCCTGGGGGTAAACCTAATGTTCCAGGATTTATTGGCTTTGGAATTTAAAGTAGGCCTTATTCTACTGTAGTGGTTTGAAATTCGGTAGTGCTGGGAGTTTCCGATCAATAGAAGTCAGAAATCTTCATAAAACTAAACAGATTTGATATTGGCACATTTGAGACACTTCAGGCTTTCCAAATCAGTTGAATTGTTGTGCACAAAATAAAACATTTTTCTGGTATAAATCCCTATATTGTAAAAATAGCCATTTTTCTAATTTTTTTTTCTTTTGTATTTAAAAGTAAAAATTGTGTTCAAGAAGTGGAAATAAACAAAAACTCAGGCAGATTTAGGGCAAGGCCAGATGTGCCGTTGTTTTTACAAAAGCTCCGTCGGGCGTAAATACGCATAAACTGCACGACCACTGAAACTAATGGAAAACGCAATAGGGCATTTCTCATAGGGCGCTTGCCAGCCGAAATCCGCCACGGGAAACGCCAATACTGTCGGGCTATTTATGATAGATAATTACAGTCACATAAACAGTAACCGAAATATAAAAATCGAAATTAAAATTTCCTGAAAAATTGTAATAGGAGGAAATCTTATTATAATATGACCGATTAAGTTCAGTATTATTGAGTCTTCTCCAAGCTACTGATACAAAGAGTGAAAAATCACGACAACAAATTAAAATAATTAATTTATTATAAATATATAAAGTTGTTATACGAATAAAATCACAAAACACTTTTTGATATAAGCTCACTATAAAAATTTAGAGCAAAATTGAACACAGTTGAAAACTATTAATCGCAATAAGCTGTGCAACATCTACATGGCATACATTTACTTTCAGCGAGGCTTAGTTATGATACACAGGCTATTTTGAAAACAAAGCAGATATAAAAATTATCTAATTTGTTTAGCCTCTCCAATGGATAATCACAAGAATAGTCCACATTACATTTGACTATAAAACTTTAATCATATAACAACACCATTGGAAAACGAAGGAAGGAATATGAAAATTGGACCTGATCTATTAATGAAACTTTTATATTAACCAATCTCTTTCCTTATTAAGTTATACGCTTGGACATCGGAACACATATATTAATAATATCTTGGGACAAGTATGGACCCACAATAAACACATGTGTCAATGGTTTGCAACTCCATTGAAGTTAGTGTCTATTAGAGTCTGACTATATGATATATATATATAGGGAATCAACAAATATCCAAGCGTATAGCTCAATGTGCTTTAATATGATTGAAATTTATAATTACCAAGTATAGGATTCTGTTGGCGTACGATGTTATCCCAATTGTCCTTTCTATCCTTGCAGTTGTCTGATTCTTTTCCTGTTCTTAGTTCCTCTACTGTTCTTAGTTCCTTTCTTTTTCTTTTTTCTCCATCCTCCTTTCTTTTTTTTTTTTTTCCCCCTGTTTCCCATTGTAGGGACCTATAGGATCTGTTAGGCTCCTATAGCATTAATCCCCTACCTTCTCTAAATTCTCTTTTCCTTTGTTATTGGGCCAAGCCCTTCTAACTGGTAAAGTGTAACATCTACACCTATTGGACAAAGAGTGTAATGACACTGCCCTGCTACACTGCTATATAGTGCTGTGTAGGGAGTGGCCTCTTCCTCTTTGGCTCCTGGTGTCTGTGCTGCTAGGTGTTTCCCATTGAGCCTGGGATCACCAAGGCCCCAGTAAAGCCATTTACCCCAAAGGGACCTGTACCTTTGGTGCTGAAGTCGGGAACCAGGCAATCCCATGAACGAGGATTAGTTATCATTAGGGCAGATTCTGTAATAGTCTCTCTAGGAGAGAGAGATAGCCAGGTTTATGTAGTATGAGCAGTTGTGTGCTCCATCAAGGAGAATAGCAGGGAGTAGCCTCCCAAAGGCTTCTAAGGTTGCCTTTAGTGTAGGGAACTCAGTGATAGGGAATTCAGTTTAGCAGAGCACTGCCTGACCCCTACTTGATTGATCCTGTTTCACATTGGTCGCTGGTCTTTGAGAGTGAGATATTCTTCCTACTGTTTGATCTGAGGAGTGACATCTGTACATGCTGCATCATCATCGTGCTATCCTTTCTCCTCTGTGATATGCTAACTCCTACTACAGCTCCTGCGTGAGTAAACCTGTGGTCAATTGCCTTTGCATATTTGTGTGCTAATAAACTATCTCACTTGTTTTCACTATCTAAGAACCTCCTGGCGTCCATTATTCTATTTTAACACTAATTAGCCTGTGGGTTGTAGTTTTACACCATCTTAAAGGGGAAGCTTCCATTTAGCGAAGGCTCCGCCCTGAGTGTAGTATCATAGTGTTACCCATGCTCATACACTAGCTGGACACCCTTAACCCCTAATTGGCGGGATAGGCCACGAAAGCGTTACACCATTATATCCTGTTCTTATCTATCATCCAGTCCCTAAAGGATTAGCTACTACCCAATCGGAAATGATGGGGAAGTCACTGGGTAAAATATTACTCAGTGAATCTCCATAAATCAATATATACATTGTCCATTTTTTTTTTAATGATGTGTTACATTTTCCAGCAGGGGCAATATTGTCTTACATATATTTTATTCAAAATCTCCCCAAATAAACTTTGACCTGCCGGCTTTTCAATAGACAATATGTTTACATTTCATTTTGAGTAGACAATGGTCAGTAATCTCTTAATACCTTCCAATACTTGGGAATATACAACTGGATAAAGTCAGTTATTCTGGCAAACAGTTGGTCATCTGGGTCAATATAGTTGTGTCTCTAGGGGCAAATTCACTAAGATGCGAAGTTGCGCCAGGCGCAACTTCGCCACACTTCGCCAGGCGTAGTTTCGCCAGCGCTTCGCAAATTTACTAAAATCCGAAGTTGCGCACAGGGGTAGCGTAAGGTTGCGGAGTTGCGCTAGCGTTGTTTCGCTATATAAAGCGAAGTTGCGCTATCGAAGGCTAATTTGCATACGGCGCGAAATTCAAATTTCAATGGAGGAACACGTATCTGCACTACAAATGCCTAGAAAACCTTCAAATCTGCAAATAAAAATTTTATTTTGCCCTACACATGTGCCCACTGTCTAGGTAAGTTGCAATGAGTCAGGAAATGTAGGGGGGAGGAAGGGGAGCCCCAAAAAATTTTCGATCTTTTTCAGCCTATCAGCCATCATGTAGAAAACACGCCAGCGTTTTTTGGGACTTAGAAAAAATTTTGACTTTTTTTTTAAACAATCCCTATCTACTCTATTGCGCTTCGCCAGGTCTGAGGTGGCGAAGGAAGTCTAGCGTAAAGTCTTTGCGTAGTTTCGTGGCTAGCGAAGATTCGCCTGGCGTAAGGTTGCGAAGTAACACTAGCGAAACTACGCCAGCGTTAGTGAATTTGCGCAGTATCGAAAATGCCAAATGCTAGCGAATTAACGCTAGCGTTCGGCGCTTCGCGCCTTAGTGAATTTGCCCCAATGTGTCTGGCTAGCACAGGAGAGCTTAATAATTACCCTTTTAACAAACATATAGCTTCGTCTGTCTTCTGTAAGAACAGACCTTTTAAAACTCTATAGATATGTATCTTTTATCAATATGGGATAATTCCATTTTAATTCTACTTTCTATACATATTTGGATATGATATTCTATTCCTAACGTTACCTTATATGTGGCATATCCTACGAATAATGATATCTAGATATATAAATATATGAGCTGATTCCTAACTTCAGGTCATTTCTATTCTTTGGACTTAGTAAACAGAGATACTTGGAATCATTCAGACAGAAACACTTGAACAAATATTGGTTCTATTCTAAGGTTGTGTCAATACCTGTCTCAGCATTCTGTCACTAGCTAAAAATAAAGAACCTCTCTGAATTTCTTCCTAAATTCAGATTTTTTAATATTAAATTGTATAAAAACGGGAATAAAATACCAATTTCTTCTATAACCATGTGACCAATTACGCCTAAACGAATAAACACTTCACTAATATCTATAATAAACTATATAATCTTGAGGTTATATTCTATAAGGATAATAACATTTTATATCATTTTATTCAATCATAAATGTATTAATTAATCTCTTGATTTGGAAACCCGACAAAGCCCCCTCTTTTCTGAAATCTTTGCTATACTGTGAAGGTTTCAGAAAAGCTACAAGGGTTTTCAAACTCTATCTTCATTATAAACATCATGTAGACTCATTCGACGAGATCTAAGCCATAGTTTATCTAGAGTCTCTTTGATGAACTTCATCCAACGGGTTGCCAAAATGGTGATTACAGTTAACCACCCGACTATAATTATGATCAAGATACTCCATATGTAGTTTTCCCCCATGACCAAACAGAAGGAAACAGTATTTCGTCATCGGTTGATGAAAATTGTGGGGTATCCATGGTAACATTACGTTTTTTAATAACCATACGGACAGTATGGCTGGGCTTATTGTCCAACAAAAATTTTAAATCTGGACTTATGGCAATCTCCTGGTTTTGGAATGCATCAATGCTTTCCACCTCTCCTTCAATATTTTAAGGGAGGCGGAATTGGCGATTCTTACTCCGGTTGCAAATACAGTTACAACTATCGCAAAAATCATTGCAGCAACTATGTCAGAAATTAACCGCTTTGGTTTGAAGAAAAGGGCTCTCTGGTTAAAGTTTTCCGGGTTTGCTCCAGGATTTGAGTAACCCGCTCTTGTGAATATTCGATATGTAGCTGGTACCAAGTTTGAATCTCTGGTGATCGGATCTCGGACACGTTACATAGTTAAATTTTTACATAGTTAAATTGGGTTGAAAAAAGACAAAGTCCATCAAGTTCAACCCCTCCAAATGAAAACCCAGCATCCATACACACACCCCTCCCTACTTTTAATTAAAATTCTATATACCCATACCTATACTAACTATAGAGTTTAGTATCACAATAGCCTTTGATATTATGTCTGTCCAAAAAATCATCCAAGCCATTCTTAAAGGCATTAACTGAATCAGCATCACAACATCACCCGGCAGTGCATTCTACAACCTCACTGTCCTGACTGTGAAGAACCCTCTACGTTGCTTCAAATGAAAGTTCTTTTCTTCTAGTCTGAAGGGGAGGCCTCTGGTACGTGATCCACTTTATGGGTAAAAAGGTCCCCTGCCATTTGTCTATAATGTCCTCTAATGTACTTGTAAAGTGTAATCATGTCCCCTCGCAAAACAACCCCAACCTTGACAGTCTACCCTCATAATTTAAGTCTTCCGTCCCTTTAACCAATTTAGTTGCACGTCTCTGCACTCTCTCCAGCTCATTTATATCCCTCTTAAGGACTGGAGTCCAAAACTGAACTGCATACTCCAGATGAGGCCTTACCAGGGACCTATAAAGAGGCATAATTATGTTTTCATCCCTTGAGTTAATGCCCTTTTTTATACAAGACAGAACTTTATTTGCTTTAGTAGTCACAGAATGACACTGCCCAGAATTAGACAACGTGTTATCTACAAAGACCCCTAGATCCTTCTCATTTAAGGAAACTCCCAACTCACTGCCATTTAGTGTATAACTTGCATTTATATTATTTTTGCCAAAGTGCATAACCTGCATTTATCAACATTGAACCTCATTTTCCAGTTTGCTGCCCAGTTTTCCAATTTAGACAAATCACTGTGCAAAGTGGCAGCATCCTGCATGGAACCTATAGTTCTGCACAATTTAGTATCATCTGCAAAAATAGAAACAGTACTTTCAATGGCCACCTCCAGGTCATTAATAAACAAGTTGAAAAGCAAGGGACCTAGTACAGAGCCCTGCGGTACTCCACTAACAACACTGGTCCAATTAGAAAATGTTCCATTTACCACCACTCTTTGTAGTCTACCTTTTAGCCAGTTCTCTATCCAGGTACAAATACTATGTTCCAGGCCAACATTCCTTAATTTAACCAGTAACCTTTTGTGTGGCACTGTATCAAATGCTTTAGCAAAGTCTAAGTAAATCACATCCACTGCCATCCCAGAATCGAGGTCTCTACTTACATTCTCGTAAAAGGAAATTAAGTTAGTCTGGCAAGATCTATTACGCATAAAACCATGCTGGCACACACTCATAGTATTATGATTTGCTATGAAGTCCAGTATCTTATCCTTTATTAACCCTTCGAAAAGCTTTCCTAATACTTGTCTTGTCTTTCGATGATACAGCGCTGGTCTAGGCTTATATAGACCTTCTGGGATAAGACCCTCTTGTTGGTCATGATGAACCCCGCCGTATCCTGTAGCATGATCCCGGATTATGGACCTGGCACAACAATCGGCTCGGCGTGGAAATCTTTCCCCAAGATCAGAACAGCATAGATGATGGCAATCTTCTTGGATGGCATCTCTGTGCCTATGATATGAAACACCATTAAGTATAGCTATCATGAAGACAACGTTTTAACATCATCATAAATTTTCAGATTGGTGCAAGTTTCCTATAACAGAGCAGGTCTCAGTTCACAGGTAAGATAAAGGATAGTTGGAAGGCAGAGGAAGTAGACATAGGCATAGCATGATACACATATCTATATACAATATTAATCTCTACTTCCATCTTTAACCAGAATTTCCGGATCTCTTACCACTCAGCTCTCGACTTACTCTATCTTCCGAAGCTGTGAGCTAGGATGACAAACACGTAATTGGTTAATATGTACCCATTTTTCTACAAATTTATCCCCCTTAGGGATTTTAACCTTATAGACCACAGGAGATAATTTATCAGTGATTATATATGGACCTTTCC
The DNA here is from genome assembly GCF_017654675.1 of Xenopus laevis. Classification (NCBI taxonomy): domain Eukaryota; kingdom Metazoa; phylum Chordata; class Amphibia; order Anura; family Pipidae; genus Xenopus; species Xenopus laevis. The sequence continues at coordinate 10,223,162 of NC_054373.1, forward strand.
ATGAAGGTAGGAATTTCCTTTCCTTTACCTGATCCCTGACAAAGTTATAAAGATAAACTTTGTCATCCACCTGATATTCCCTTTGAGTTGTTTTTAGATCATAGTACGTTTTCGTACTTACTGCAGCTTTTTCAATATTTCTTTGGGCAAACGCAAAAGCATTTTGTGGATGCTTACGTAAGTTCTCCACGTATTGATGTGCAGTTGTTGCATTCATCAAATTATGATCTGTGGTCCTGTAAAGTAAATGTTGAGGTAACATCATTTTTCTACCTGTAATCATCTCAAATGGAGAAATGTAGGTTGCTGCACTTGGAGTGGCTCTAATAGCCATGAGAACCAATGGCAACTTGACATCCCAGTCTTAACCAGATTCCTTGAGAAACTTTTTCAAAATTTTTACTATGGATTGATTGTAACGCTCTACTCCACCACTAGAAGCTGGTCGGTAAGCTATGTGTAGCTTCCTTTTTACTCCTAGAATTTCCCACATTACTTCACTGGTGAAGTGACTTCCACGGTCGGATTCAATATGCTGGGGAAGACCAAATCTGGAAAATATATGGTTAATGAGCAGTGATGCGCATACACTAGAACTGCATGTTTTACATGGCAGACATTCTACCCATTTTGTGAACAAACAAATTACAGTCAGCATGTATCGGTTTCCTTTTGAGGAAGTTGTTACTGGTCCGATGAAATCAATCTGAATATCCGACCATGGCATGGATATTCCTCTTTTCATCAGTGGTGCCCGATTATTGGGTCCTTGTGGTTGGAACTGAGGACATACCAAACATCCTTGACAATATGTCCTGACATCTTGTAACATGAGTGGCCAGTAAGCACAGTCCCTTAACAACTCATATGTTATTTTCTCTCCTCGGTGACCAGCTGTCGGGGCATCATGGGCATGTTGTAACATCAAACCCCGATATGCTGCAGGTACTACCCATTGTGTGATACCGTTTTTCGAGGTTCGTATCAACAATCCATCCTGTAATGAGAATTGGGACTCACCTTTCATTAAAACGCGTAACTCCTCATTATCAGCACAGTCTTCTATAGTTATGGGATGATCTTGTGGATTTTGAATATATTTATAAAATAAACCGATAATAGGATCCCCTTTCTGGCTCTCAATGAGATCTTCGCTAGGGGAATCTTGGCTCCACATCGCCACATTAGGTTGAGACTCCTTTTGGGCCTGTCCCCTGGTTGTGACATCCACTTGGATAGTTCCCATGAGGTCATCGATATCTAAGATCTCTCCATCAATGGCTGCTTTCTTGGCGAGGGAATCCGCTAGGTCGTTCCCATCTTTATCTGCGCCTGGATGTTTTGAATGACCCCTTACCTTCTTCCAATAGATAGTAAGACCGTAGGTAGTAACCAATTCATCGATTTTGCAGAACAGCTTACCATGTTTGACTGGTTTCTTGTTACTTCTCAACATGTTGGATCTTTTCCATCCGGGAAAGTATTCCACAAAACTGTTCCGAACATAATCAGAATCTGTAATTAAAACAAGCTCCTTAAGCTCATATTCTATAGCCATTTGTATACAGCAAGCTCTGCGACCTGGCTACTTTTGGGACCAATTTGATATCCTGCGGATATCTCGGGAAATGTATTATTCCAAACGATCCTGATACCTGCAACCAGCATCTTTTCAGATCCTTCTATGTGGAAAGAACAGCCATCAACATATACACATGGTAATGATTTGCAGTATTCCTCTTCATATGATTTATATGGAGATAATGATTGTTCCTCCAGAAAGTCATTTTCTGGTGACTCATCTTTATGTTCAATATTAATACAATCATGGAGTTCAGCTAATCCTTGAGCAACTGGATTTTTAGTATCCTGTTTGTATCTGATCTCTAATGGCCATCCCATAAGGGACATTGTCCATGCAGTTATCCTACCTGACGACAGGTTTCCATCCTTTAACTGACCACTCTGTAAATATTGTAGTGATTGATGTGCAGTTTCCACAATAATCTTTTCACCCTGAATAAAGCTCCTGAAATATTGCAAAGCTCATACAGTCGCTAATAACGCTTTTTCACAGTTATTAAATTTAATTTCAACTGGAGATAATGACTTGCTGGCATAAGCAATTATTTTATTCAGTTTTTCTTGTTTTTGGAAAAGAAACGCACTTACACTTTTGTCGATAAAACCTGTTTCGACATAGAAGGGTTTTCCACCTTCTGGATAAGCAAGGCATGGAGCCTGAATAAGCTTTAGTTTTAATTTCAGATACTTCTTGTTCGTGAAACTCATTCCATTCCCATTTTGCTCCTTTCTTCAGTAACTGCAAAAGAGGTTTTGTAATTTCCGCATAGTTGTCTATGAACTTACGTGAATAGTTCATCATACCCAGGAATGATCAGCTCCTTGAGATTTGTATAAGATTTCGTGTTTTTTATCGCTTCGACTTTCTTTTTCTGTGGATTGATTCCTTCGGCAGTAACTTCATGTCCTAGGAAATTTACCTTAGATCGGCACCATTGGACCTTCTGAAAAGAAAGTTTTACACCCGCCTTCTTCAGCTGGTTTAATACATATTTTAGTTCTGCAATATGCTCTTCAAAAGTTGTACTTTTTATCAATATGTCATCCACATACGATAATGTACCTCGTTCAGCAGCATCAGGCATTGCTTTGTGCATGAATACAGCAAACTCATGTCCTGCGTTAATATACCCGAAAGGTAATTGGGTCCAGGCATACTGTTGTTTTCCAAATGTAAAGGCCAGTTTGTGTTGATCCCTTTCATCTGTTTTAATTGTCCAATATCCTTGTGCGCAATCAAGGGCTGTGAAGATTTTAGATCCTTGGATTTGCGCCAAGCCTTGGTCAATGTATGGTACGGGCCAACCAGACATGTAGACTCGTTTGTTTAACTGTCTTTAGTCTGAGCAAAGACAAAACTGACCATTGGGTTTAAGGACTTCAAGTATTGGATGATTAAAAGAACTGTGTACTGGACGGATGATACCCTTTTTCTCCAGATTTTTAACGATTTCCGAGAGTGACTCATAAGCCGCTAACGGAAGTCGGTATTGTTTAACAAACACAGGGGATGCATCTGGATCGGTCTGGATTCTTGTAACATGCAGGTTAGTTTCCCCACAGTCATAAGAGTCCTTGGCAAACATATCCTGGAATTCCCAGAATAGTTCCTTTAGCTGTTGTCGTTCTGATTCATCAGAACATGCATCAGCTATAGAGAGTTGCTCTTCCACCCGCTCCTGAAATTCTGGGAAAATCTCAGGTTGACTTACCTCATAAGCCTCTTCAAGCTTGCTGGTCAGGTCATCCGGGGTGTGATATATCTGATCCTTCCCCTGTTGGAATAACTTATACTCACTTTTATTGATCTCATGGTTGAAGATCAATGATGTCTTGTCGATGTAGCATGTACCTTCTTCAGGACTAAAAGGATAAACAGAGTGAACACTGAACAATCCCTCAGGTGTTGAGAAGAAATGTTGATCCACTACTTGTTCTTCTGTCAAATATTCATCAGGTATCAGTCCAATTATATCATTTTGGAACCCAAAAGTGTAATACTCTGAGTCAATGGCTAAACCAATCATCGTATCCTCTTGTAATGTATAAACACAGGTGACTGTTGACCTTGACCCTGGTGCGTGCAGTAGTCGGTTTCTTCCTTGTTGTGTACCTCCACCAAGGTACAGTTCAAACTGGAACAATCTAATAGCGTAAACAAGAAAAAACCTGGGAGGCAGAAGGTATCTGCTCAAGTGATTTTATTGGTATTTAAAACTACGTTTCGAGCCTCCTGGCTCTTTGTCAAAGAGCCAGGAGGCTCGAAACATGTAGTGTTAAATACCAATAAAATCACTTGAGCAGATACCTTCTGCCTCCCAGGTTTTTCCTTGTTTACGCTATTAGATTGATCCTCTTGTAATGTAATGCTATGAGGGCTCATGTTTTGGATAACCATGTATAATGGATCCTGATGAATGTTTATCATGGGATTTGGTTTTACCTTCAATCCAAATTGCTGTATCTGATTGGATAAACAAAATAATGCATCTGCATCTCTTAGCTTTTGCCCCTTCTTCACTCGAATGGGTAAAAGAAATGATTTACATCCCGCAGGGATTTTTACCTTTTCGGCGACTAAGATATCCACTGCATAGGGTGTTCGCTGCCCCCATCTCAGGGTTTGCTCTTTATCCTGGAATTCCTCTGGATTTCCTGGTAATTTGGACCACAGAACATTACTGATCAGATCAACCTGTATGCCAAATCGATGTATAATGTCATTTCCTAAATACATTTGATATTGTGGTTCCTTTAGCACACTGAAACCGTGTTCTGTAGATTTGTTTCCTAGGGAGATGGATAAAATGCACCTTGCAATCACATTTTGACTCTGGTCATCTTTATCCAGGTCATAAACCCACTCCTGTGAGGAGGAAAACGTAATCATCTGAGGATCTGTAATACACTTTAGAAGTCCTAGACTTATGTAGCTGGCCTCAGATTTCAGATCCAACTTGGCATACTTCACCCGGGCAATATTATTTACCTGTACGGGAACCAGCACAGTATCGTTGGTCTTCTCGATTTTAACCAATCATTGTGTATGTCTGGTTATGCCTGCAACTTCCTGATTTCCACCTTTAAGAGAAATGGTTAGTACATCACCCTCCAGGATTATTTTTTCAATTTTGTCCTTTTGGATATTAATGACGTGGAAGGAAGTAACACTTTCTTCAGGTTTACCGTTTTTCAGGATTGATATATTTGGTATTTGACTGTTCCAGAAATGGATTTCAACAGAATTAGGCCTTTCTTCAATCATGTGGCAACTATGTTGTGGCCGTGCATTGTGGGAGTGCTCAAAAGCGATTGGGGTTTTTAACTGAGTCCATATTGCTTCGTTAACAAAGTCAATTATGGATCTTAATCTTTTGAGCAGATCAATTCCAATGATCAGCCGATCATATGGAAGATCTACAATCAACGTTGGATGTCTAATGGTCTTTTTACCAATCTTTTTTTACCAATCTTATACAGTATGTCAACCAGGATGTGCCTCTTACTTGTAGACTATCACCACCTACACTTACCAGAGATCCATCGAATGTCGTCAATCTCGGTTTATTTTTCGAGGATTCCAAAACCTGTTGGAAATAGCTAAAAGATAAGATAGTGACCTGAGACCCGGTATCCAATAAACCTTGGATTGGTCCGACACATCCATCTTGGAGACAGGTATCTATAAAATACCGGCCGTCTAACTGTAAGAGATAACAGAGAAAATTGGAGTGTTTTATCATCTGTTGATTTAAGAAATGATCTCTCTGCAGCGTCAGGATATTTGGAGATTGCTCCTCCTTGTTCTGTCTGCAGGGCATCTTTGTTTCTATGGATTTCAACAGTGGACCACACTGAACTGAGGGTACTTCACACACGGGTTTGAGTAACACTGGATTATAAAAATTGTCCTTATTAGGCTGTAACACAAATGAAATATTAGATTTTCCCTCCCCGGCCCTGAATCCAGGGTCGGGGCAATGCAAAACATGTTCGTTGACCATATTTGATTCTTTCATGTTCATTTCCATATAGGGATCTGGTTCTGCTTCCTTTATTTGGCGGAGCTTGGCCCCGCTTTTTCCTCTAAAAAAACTTCAGGTTGTTTTCCTGCAGAAACTTGAGATAATTTAATTACAATTTCGCTTAACTTGGAAACCTGATCTGTAAGCTGATCAAACCTGCTAGGTTTATGGGTGTTTTGGTTTTGAGGGTCATGCCGGTTCCTTGTGGCTGATCCATCCCTAGGTGAATTTGGTGGTTCTTGCCTTTTTCCCTATTGTTGCCTGGGCCTATTGTCCCAACGTCTGTACCCCTGGGGACCCCTGTATCCTTGGTAACCCCTATAACTTTGGTTACCCCAGTATCCTTGGTACCCCTGGTTGAAACGAGGACGGTAATCCTGGCTTCCAGAACCTGAGCTAATTCTTTCTGACCCTTTAGCAATTTGAGGTTTAGTTTGTCTGGGATTTAGCTGTTGTTTTTGGTTTTGTTGATTTGGCCCAGTGGCTGAAGGTATTTTTTTTTGGCTGTGACTCAAAATTTAAATCAGGTTTTACCCTGGACTCATCAACATTGTGTTCTGGGAATTTTTTAATTTTCCTTTCATTTAAGTTTTGGCCCTCACTGATGTTAAACAGTAAGGTTGCTGATGTTACCAGTCTTTTTAGAGGGTTTTCAAAATCAAGATCATGAGCAAGACTTAATCTGATCTGGGTTGGTAAGGCCTCATAGAATACTTGTTTAAATTCCACAGATTCCCAATCGGGGTTTCTGTAGGCCAACCCATAGGCATTTTTAAGTACAGAGAGAAATTCTCGAGGGCTTTGATTAGATCTACATGAAAGTTTATAAATTTCTCTCTTTGCGGCAGTGGTAGTTTGGTATGGCCCAAATTCTAATTTAACTTCATGTAGGACCGACTGCCATTTGGTGATTCTTCTCTCTCTAAAGGAGGAAAAGTAATGACGGTATCTGTCATCAAAGGCCCATGGAAGAAATCTGATTCTGTCTGCCTCAGATAATTTTAATGAATCCATAGTAGATTCATATAGTTCTAAGTGGTTTGCAATTTGGGAAGAACCTTTCTTAGAAAATTTTGGTACAGCAGTATTCAAAAATTTAATTATGCTGGCAGAATTTTGTTTTTCTACTGGAGATTGGGGATTTTTCCCTTTTGAACCCCTCTTATGGATATTCTTTCCCCTGTTTGGGAAAGGACTGGATCCCTGCCATCTCTCATCACTCTCAACTTCACTTGTATCAGAATAGGAAACACCACTTCTATGGGATACATTTGACATAGGTATTTGATTCCGCACATTCCTCTCTGGGGATGTGTCCGAAGAAGAATCTTTATAAACCCTTGTTCTGTGATTACCTATTAAGCTTGGCAGGCTTCACTCAACCGGCTCAAAACATCTTGTACCTCTTAATTACCATTACTAATTAGTTTGGCTCTAGGAGCAGATGGTGCCCAATTTTTATATTGGGGAGTGATTATTGGAGGATCAGGAGATCTCTCCACACCATATATATCTGACTGTTGATTTTTAAACAACTGTTGCCGTAATTCTTCAAAATCCTCTCTGAGCTTACGGTATGCTATGCGACTATGTTCAGCATCAGTTTCTAAGTCCCTAATAAAGGCTTCCTTGTTTGAGATTCAAGAATGAATGCGCACACGTTGGTGAACTTTTTTGGATAGACTCCACATATGAAAATGACTGTATAAAATATTTTCCTTTATTGAATCTCATTAAAATCACAAAATCCAGAAGTGCAAGGCAGGGGAGTGCATGGCTCTACGCGTTTCGTGACTGCAAGGTCACTTCATCAGAAGCCAACAGCGCCCCCTGCTGACAACACATTTATGCATATTCGTTAATTAAATAAGTAAAAACACCAGATGATGAATATCAATCTAGTTAAAAACATGGTAGTCACAAATTGCATAATTCTCAAATTATACATATGTATTAGAATTTTCTTATATATATAGAAATATATCATATAAATAAATAATTAATTAAATATGTATAATTAAGTGTCAGAAATAGGGTTACTTATAAAGAACAAAACACTCCAAAGCACTCAGAGAGAATAATATCGATGCAATGCCAGTATAAATGAGTAATAAGAGAAGGAAAAAGAAAAAGAACGAAAAAATTGTACAAACAAGACCAAAAAGAAAGCATTGTTTGAGATATCTATCTCTAATTGGTTTCTCTCAGATTCCATATGTTGGATGTTTGATTCTATCTCATGTAATTGAGACCTCAATTTTTCTACATCTTCTTTTCTAGCTTTTGATAGAGTATCTACTTCCATTAATGCATATAAAACAGGCGGTAGGGCACACATTAATTTTTTCTCTGTGTCTGAACTATTAGAGGCTAAGTTCATACATGTTAAATATCGTTCAACCATGCCGTCTGTTGCCCAGATATCATTAAGATCTGCTCTAGCATTTTTCTTCAAATCATTAATCCAACTATCCATCCCTTGATCAAATTTTAACCGTGTATATATGAATTGAACAACATTGTGGATCATTTGCTCAGGGGTGTTCCCACTCTCACTGCTTGCAATAATCATGGTCTCAATTAGTTAATTAATAAAAAAAACTATCTTGACAGAAGTATTGGAAGGTTTTTCACTATTTGTACCAATATGAGAAAATAATCTCGATCTCAGCAGTGCCTCCAAATTATGTCGGGCTATTTAAACATATATTTGATAAAAATCATATAAAAGAATTTAAGGCTCCTTATAAGTAATAAACAGGAGGAGTCTTAAATAATATATGCCCAACTCTGAATTCGATATCGAGCCTTCCCAATCAATTGGTACAAAGGGTGAAAAAGGGTGAAAAATCAGGACAACTATTTAACAAAATAATTAATTTATTTATATATAATAATAACAAATCAAATTATCACTTCTTACAAAATCCACCAAATACTTCTTGATATAAACACAAGATAAAATTTACCAACAGATATTAATTGATAAGACCAAAATCATCAATATGGCAAGACAATATACACTCTTATTAATAATAAGGTATTGGAATCAAAGGAGGAATATGTGACTGATCTGGTCTGTTTAAGGACTTCTACCCTCAATCTTTTATTTTCCCATTAAGTCATTAGCTTGGACATCATAAGATATATATATATTAATAACAAGAAAAATAAACCCAAATTAAACAGATTATTCCCAGTTTGCAATGCTGGGAAAGTCAATGTTTAGGGTATACTATACAATATATAGGAATAACAAATATCCAAGCAGATAACTTAAATGGCATTAAATATAACTGAAATTTATATTTACCGGTTTGTAAGTTCTCACTGGCCTGTGATGTCACCCTGATCTCTTCTTGGAGCTTTAAGACATCTGATTATTTTCTTTAATTTGGCTTATAGTTTAAAAGTCTGTTTTCCTCTTTTTCAGTTCTTAGTTCCTCTCCTGCTCTTAGTCCTTTCCCTCTTTTCAGTTTCTTTTTAATTCCTTTCTTCTTTTTTTCTCAGTTCTTTTTTTCTTTTTTAGTACCCCAGTGTCCCCTAATTTATCCCTCCTTTCTGTCTAAAACTCAACCCCTGGGATTAATCAATTAACCAATTGGAATTGAAGGGTAGTCTCCAAAAGTTAAACTATCATCATCTAATCTAAATATTTTGTAAAATGTCAATCATTGACCCTTGGGCGTGATGTCCTACACTACCTGTAGATGGCACCATTGCCTCAAACATCGTGACCTAAAAATATCTAAAAAATACATAATAGCCTTTGACCTCCTTAGTCTGGTGTTAAACATTACTGTTGACATTGTCTGAGACTGGAACAATACTTTATGATTCTGTTCGGGCCCCTATGGGTTAATCTGCCCTGCAGCTTTAAGGCCCCCACCATTTTGTTAGAGTGATCTGCCAGGAGAGAATGACACTCCCCTGCTACACTGCTATATAGTGTGTGTAGGGAGTGGTGATCCAGCTGAATGTGCTCAGGGGAGCCTGGCTACAGCTAGGCCCAGAAAGGCCCATGTGCTTTGGAGAAGAAGTCGGGGACCAGGTAACCCCGTGAATGAGGAATAGTTACACTAGGGCAGACATGTCATAGTCTCTCTAGGAGAGAAAGGCAGAGAGGTGAGAGAGAAAGAGCAGCTGAAGCTCCAACAAGGATTTGCAGTAAGGGAGTAGCTTCCCAGAGGCTCTATGTGTTGCCTCCAGTCAGGGACCTCAGTGAAGAGGGACTGTAGGGTAGAAGCTGCTTCCTGACAACTTCCAGGAGGGAATGTGTGTGAATACTGCAAATGCCTAATGGAGACCTTTCCTCTATGAGAAATGCCTAATGCCTGCAGCTCTGTGTGAGAAATGTGCTATTGCCTCAGCTCCTGTGTGACTACTAAACCTGTGGTCACTTGCCTCGTGCATAGTTAAATAAATCGTTTCTGTTTTACTGCAAGAACCTCCTGGCGCCCATCTTATGTTGTATGCACAGTAGCCTGGGGGATGTAGTTTCACTACACCATAGAGGGAACACTTCCACATGATGAAGGCCCTGACCCTGTTGTGTAAGTCGCAGTGTAACCCATGCTTCTACTGCTAGCTGGACAGTTTAACTATTTGTGTGCTATGCAGCCCAAATAGGTGTTACATTTGGCGCCCAATGTGGGCTTGATTCCCTAAAACCAGGCTGTGCATTGTTTTGCTCGAATCGTATGGATTTCCTTCAAAGTATTTGGTCGTGGGTTCGGGCTTGGAGGTTCGCCCCGAATTTCACGAAGGCCTGCGGATGTCAGTTGGAATGGATGGGAGGAAGATGGATGTCTCTGCTGGGACCACTCCCTGTTCATTTGTGCCCCCTGATGTGATAGAAGGACCTGGAGGATGGATTCTTCTGATTTCTACAGCTTCTCTACGGACTCACTTCAGAGTTTGAGATGCCTAGCGTACAGCTGCTATTTGTGGCTTGAAGGACTGTGGACTAAGTGGGTTCTAACAAAAGACTATTGATCCCCACCACCATTTCTTCTGCCTTCACCTACTCGCTGAGTAGTGTTTCTGCACCCAAGGACTGGCCTGTGTGGACCCTTGGGAGGGGGAGAAGTATTTTTGCTGATGTGTAATAAAGTTGACCAACCGCAACTGTTTATAATGCAATTGAAAATGTTTGATACAGTATTGTGCATGCTGTGTTTCCTTTACAGTGACCATTGTTACCAGGTATGCCTTAGGAGAGGATACCAGAAGTGGATGTGATGGTACTGTAAGTTGATATATGTTGGGGATGTTTGAACCATTGTCGGGACTAAATGGGTTTTTCCCCCGGGTGTATGTAGGGGCCCCTATGGGTTAATGTGCCCTGCAGCTTTAAGGCCCCCACCTTTTTCTTAGAGTGATCTGCCAGGAAAGAAATGACACTCCCCTGCTACACTGCTATATAGTGTGTGTAGGGAGTGGCCACTTCCTCTTTGGCCTGTGGATGGTGATCCAGCTGGGTGTGCTCAGGGGAGCCTGGATACAGAAGGCCCAGAAAGGCCCATGTGCTTTGGAGAAGAAGTCGGGGACCAGGTAACCCCGTGAATGAGGAATAGTTACACTAGGGCAGACTTGTCATAGTCTCTCTAGGAGAGAAAGGCAGAGAGGTGAGAGAGAAAGAGCAGCTGAAGCTCCAACAAGGATTTGCAGTAAGGGAGGAGCTTCCCAGAGGCTCTGTGTGTTGCCTCCAGTCAGGGACCTCAGTGAAGAGGGACTGTAGGGTAGAAGCTGCTTCCTGACAACTTCCAGGAGGGAATGTGTGTGAATACTGCAAATGCCTAATGGAGACCTTTCCTCTGTGAGAAATGCCTAATGCCTGCAGCTCTGTGTGAGAAATGTACTATTGCCTCAGCTCCTGTGTGAGTACTAAACCTGTGGTCACTTGCCTCGTGCATAGTTAAATAAACCATTTTCTGTTTTACTGCAAGAACCTCCTGGCGCCCATCTTTTGTTGTATGCACAGTAGCCTGGGGGATGTAGTTGCACTACACCATAGAGGGAACACTTCCACATGGCGAAGGCCCTGGCCCTGTTGTGTAAGTCGCAGTGTAACCCATGCTTCTACTGCTAGCTGGACAGTTTAACTATTTGTGTGCTATGCAGCCCAAATAGGTGCTACAATTCCTTAATACTTTTGGAACATATAATATACTTGTGAAAACACTAGCCATTCAAAATTGGTCTGGTCTTTGATTAATTATTACCCTAACACACATATAGACTCTATTCTTTAAGATGTTCTCATCTTATACTCAAACATACACCAAGGATTCTACAACCTTTGAAATTTGCTTAAGTCTAAAGCTGTGGCACACCTGGGTCAACTAACTTATCCTTTTCGAAAATTTTCATGGATCTTCACCACCCAACATTAATTTGTATAAAACAAAATAAAATACTTATTCTTCATGACTACATGCATAATATATAAATCGTGTATACATAAAATAATAGGAGGTTATATTATATAAAACAGAAACAATTATGTGTTATTATTAAACCTAAACACTCTTATGATTAATTCATTTATTTGAAAATCCGACACTACTTGGGGTGCCAAGTACTTAATAATAAGGATTAAAGTTCCAAATCAAAAGTGTTCTCCAGTTTGGTAGCAACGAAGGTTCTCTCCAACCTCCAAAATAGTTCAAAAAGTTCCAAAGGAAAGAAAAAGCATATAGTGTAGCGTTCTTGGGTAAGGTTACACTCAAAGTGATATCATTCACTCGTGCAGTTTTGTGACCTTTACGGCGCTTTCTCCCTGGGTGCGGTTTCTCCCAAGACACAGAGTGGAGTACCTGCACACAGGGAGAAAGCGCCGTAAAGGTCACAAAACTGCACAAAGCATTTGGCCCTTAGGAGAAAGGACGTTGCGTGTTGATTTTAAGGCGTTTTTTTAATTTTGTAAGTGCAATATATTTTTATTAAAGTGTTTTAAAAAAAATTTCCGCACATGCCACTCTTATTGTTGTCCACAAGGAAGGACTCGAGAAGCAGCTAACAATTTTTATATGGGAATTTTAACCTGACTGTCTGTGAGTATAATCGACTACCAGAAACGGCGTCTAAAATTATGTGGGTATCCCTCTACCTCTTAAAACTTTTTCTTCACTCTTTAGCACAATCGCACTTTAAGTTGAAGGTGTTTAAGTATAGATGAGAATTAATCTCACTAACGCACAAATTACCTTGGAATCGGAATTGATACACTGATAGTGAGTGAATGATATCACTTTGGGTGTAACCTTACCCAAGAACGCTACACTATCGGGGGAATGTAATAAAAATCGCTAACGGAAAAACTATTCGCAATGCGAAAAGTTATGCCTTTGCGCGAACAAATTTTGCTTTGTGCGAATTTAATGTAGCTTTTGCGAGCCCGGAAACTGTTTAGCGTCCACTTCCGACAGTGAAAGATCGTTTGCGAATTTTATAGTTTGCGCCAATGCGCAGTCAATGTAATAAAACTTCTTACTGAAAAATTCGTTATGTTTGCTCCAAAAGATTACGACACCTTCAAGCAATGCAATAAAAGTTTAAGGAACAATATTACATTGCGAGATGTGGATTTTTAGTCTTATTGGTGCGAATTGTTTTGCTCTTTGCGACTTTTATTACATGCCCCTGTATATGCTTTTTCTTGTTTTTTTCTACACTCATCTTCTTTGAGGTACGATCGGTAACACTCCTTTGGAACTTTTTGGACTACTTTTACTTACCTGACACCCCGGGCCGGTGCACTTATCATGCAGAAAACCGCACCGGCCAGGGTTCTTCTAGCGAGGGATCCTCTTCCTGCTTCTTCAGTTTTTAAATTTACCGGGGCAGAAGCATGCGCAGTAGAGCAAAATAGCCGTTTTTTCCGTTAAAGTTCAACATATCGTTCTACTGCGCATGCGCAGCCGCGAGAAGACCCGAAGAAGCGGGAAGAGGATCGCTCCGTGGTTCTCGCTAGAAGAACCCCGGGCCGGTGCAGTTTTCTGCTGATAGGAGCACCTGCCCGGGTGTCAGGTAAGTAAAAGCAGTTACTTGGGGGTTCCTAACTTTTTGCACCCCCAAGTAGAAAATAGCATTCCTTCTCCTTTAAATAGCAGATAACAGATACGCTCTATAGAACACTGTCACATTTTACAAAGCTTATCTGTTGTGTAATCTAAGGCTTTTTCCTATGAATGGCTGCCCTCATGGCTACACTGCAGCTAACTCAGATATTACTGTAACATACCTCCCAACATTTTGGAAATAGAAAGAGGTGAATTTTTTTTTGACCATGCCCATTTTGTGGCCATGCCCCCTAATGTTCATTTTACAAAATTTGGCAGGTTATGAAAACTCATTTCTGTGGTTTTTATGTGTTATTACAGTTTTGCTAATAAAGTTGAATTTCCCTTTAAGCTGCAAGTCAGTTTCCCCAAGAGACCTGCTTATCTTAAATTGTTACAATTGCTTCTTTATCCCGGTGCGGTTTATCTTAAATTGTTACAAATGTATCTAAGGGTAAGGCCACACTGGGCTTTTTGGGGAGATTTGGTCGCTTGGCGACTAATCGCCTTGTCTTTGCGGCTACCAATCTCCCCAAACGCCTTCCCTCAATCTACGCCGGCTAAAATGAGAAAACTCCGGCGCTAATCACAAGCAGTGATTCGTTTTTCATAGTCGCCCGAAGTTTCCTCTGTGAGGCAACTTCGGGCGACTATGGAAAATGCATTGCCGCATGTGCTTTTTCCTTATAGCCTATGGGAAAACACGCTGAGGCAGTTTGGGGAGATTGTCGCTCAGAAGACGAGATGATTAGTCCCCAGACGACAAAATCTCCCCGAATATCTTCCTGTGAACTAACCCTTAGTTTGTTATGGAATGGCTAGCTGTAATCAACTTTTCAATTGGCCTTCATTTTTTTCTTTTTTCTCATTTTTAAGTTAACTGCTTTACTCTTCTGACTCTTTCCAGCTTTCACATGGGGTCACTGACCCTACAGTATCTAAAAAATAAAAGCTCTGTAAAGCTACAAATGTGCTGTAATTGTTACTTTTTATTACTCATCTTTCTGTTCAGGCCTCTCCTATTCATATTCCAGTCTCTTATTCAAATCAATGCATGGTTGCTAGGGGAATTTGGACCCTAGCAATCAGATTGCTAAAATTACAAACTGGAGAGCTTCTGAATAAAAAGCTTAATAAACCACAAATAATAAAAAATGAAAACAAATTGCAAATTTTCCCAGAATATCACTCTCTATATCATACTAAACATTAATTTAAAGGTGAACAGCCCCTTTATTATCCAAGCAATGATGTGCGAATTTGTCCTGCTTCGCCGAATAATTCACAAACGGTGGAAAATTTGCGAAACTCGAATCAATTTTGACACTGACGTTAAGTCAACCGGGACGTGATGTTTTTGATGTGAGCAACTTTTCCGATGCAAGTCCAAATTTTTTTTTTACGCCGGTGAATTTTCAAGGCAGTTTCACGAATTTATTCGCCGGCGGTGAAATGTGCAAATTCACCTCGAATTCGCGCCTACCAAATTTATTCGCCCATCACTATATCCAAGTAAAACAAGGGGAGGAAATAAAAAGAAAGGTGGGCATTCCCTGGGGAATTAACTACACCATTAGTAATGTACTTTTTCAATACTTATCTTTTATTAGTCACTGGCTGAATTAAACCTTAGACACCACTGTACCTACACAGAGAGATGTCTAAGGGCTACAGTAACACCTTAATGAAAATGTTTCCAATAAACTCATTAACATCAACAATGGATTCAACCCACATTACATTTTTGGGGGATGGACAAAAAGAGAAACCTTTTCCCAATTGTTTTAAAGGGGTTGTTCACCTTTGAGTTAACTTTTAGTACGATGTAACAATTTGTAATCGCTTTTTTATTATTCGTAGTCTTTTTATTGGAAAAAAACATCACAACAAAGGCCTTACGCGTTTTGTGCCATAGGGGCACTTAGTCATGTGACTAAGTGTCCCTATGGCACAAAACGCGTAAGGTTTTGTTGTGATGTTTTTGTTCTAAAAAAACACTTTTACTACATCTAATTTTGGAGTGAGATCCGGTTTGTGCCAGCCCATCACTATTTATCATCTTGTATTCTGAAAGCAATATTGCACAAAAAAAATTTCCCCAGCTCTCCAGGGCCCACGGCTGCATTAAATGCAAAATAATCTAATGAGAATACCAGCTGATCTGTGTAGATCTGGCTCCATGTTCTTTGTTGCTGAAACTGGAGTTGGAAGCTTTAAGCCCAGTTTCCAGGCACTGAACTACTAGAAAATCATGTAAACATTAAATAAACCCAATAGGCTGGTTTTGCTTCCAATAAGGATTAATTGTATTTTTGGGTGGATTATGTACAAGGTCATTTCTTATTATTACTAGGCAAAGTGAAATTATTTTTGAAAATGTAATTCTTTTATTAAAATGGAATCTATGAAAGATGGCTTTCTGGATAATTGGTTTCTGGATATTGGATCTCATGCCTGTATATACTTAGCTGTCATCAAAAAATATATTTTTATTCATTTATTTATTTATTTTTATTACATTTCCTCATTTTATTACAAAGAGCCAATAAAGTAAAAGGATCCCACTGCAGTCATTATGCTGAAAATGAATCAAGGTGCAGTTTTCTATAGTAAATCACCAATAGTGCATTATTTATTCCGCTGTCTTTACATTGAATTTGGAAGCTTGAAAAGGCACCCACATTTTCTACTACAGAAAAAAATGGTTTACCTGAAATAGTAGCTATCTATTCAAACTAGTGAATATTCAGATCTAACTGTATGGTAGTGATGTGCGGGCTGGCCCGAAGCCCACAGGTTCAGGCCGACTTTCGCAAACTGTCTTCGGGCTGCAGAAGGGTGCGGCCTGAACCTTAACCTACACACACCCTGTCCACAACCTTTTACTACCTCACTGCGGCTTCCATGTGCACCATTTTATATGCTCACACAGGCAGTGTATATAAATGGTATATAACTGAAGGGGCGCACCAGGATAGGGCCGGGTGAGGGCACTGCTGAACCGGGTTAGGGTCAGGTGTGTGTCCAGATTTGGGTGACCCACACATCATTATTGTATAGCATAATCTATATGGATCTAAGGGCTAATTTACTATAGAAGTGCAAAGTGCTAAGACTCAAATTGCAAATTGTCATGCTTATTTACCCAGGATATAAGTATTCTAATAGACGATAATGTAATTATTGCCCCAGTTGTAAATCACACGCAAGTTGAGTTTATGTCAACATGGATGTCACTGACACCTTGTGGTTGTTCACTTGTTACCACATAAAAAGCAGGAAGTGTGTGTTCTTGCTGTAGGAAATTGTATAAACCATTTGGGGTGTTTTTGTGCCACATACTTGGGTAATTCCTATGCGTATTGGGTGTCAAACTATTCAGAAGACTGCTGGTATTGATATTTAGGGTGTTTTATCTTTGTACCTAATAACATAATGGAGACAGGATGCTGTAAATTGCAAGATTTGAGCTGATATTTAGAATTTTCATTAAAAAATAATTTGAACATAATATTGCAGTTAGGTAGTTTGGAGTAAAAAGACATATTTAGCCAATTTGTATTTGTCAGACTGTGTACTTTTCAAAAATATACGGGAGTCAACTTCAAATATTTACATTTTGGGGGTTACATGCCACAGCTTACTGTTTGGATTGCAAAATTAAAAAATATGCTTGTTTCTGTTGCAGTACTTTGAAAATATGGTAATTTATTATTGCATTGTAAAAACTGTATTGGGTTTTTTTTGTCACAGGAGTAACATTACACAGCCAGATTTCAGACAGATTAAATATAATATCAATGTTTATTACTACAGATTCTGAAGAGATGTATAATAAGAGCGTATACATCAAACCTACAGATTACACAATATTAATAACAGACCATAAGAGGTTAAGAGGTCCCTGCTTAACATGGGGCTCAAACTGGACGACTTCTATTTATAACATTTCATAATGAAATATGGGCTACAAGATTCAAAGCACTGATGGAAAAGTTGTCTGCCAGAGACTAAAGGGTTAAAGATAAAGCACTGAAGGCATAAAAATCCATCTTCTAGGTATGACTAATGGAGTGCAAAATGTTGTGGTCGAGTAATTGACATTAATTTACAACAAAAAACACACACACACATTTTATTAATAAACAGAATTCCTGCTGTAAAATATAGGGATATTATAACTCACACAGGAGTCCTAGGACTATAACTTCTACTGTCATCATATTTAGAAATATATTTCAGTGAGTGATGTAACATTTATTACATCACTTGGCACTGATTATAACTGATGACATCACTAAGCAACATTTATATATATATATATATATATATATATATATATATATATATATATAACAGCGTCGAGGAAGGTACGCACTCACAGGTCTTATGAAGAAAAAATGGTGTTTATTATTCAAAGCAGAGACTGACGTTTCGGCTAGCACTCTAGCCTTTCTCAAAGAAAGGCTAGAGTGCTAGCCTAAACGTCAGTCTCTGCTTTGAATAATAAACACCATTTTTTCTTCATAAGACCTGTGAGTGCGTACCTTCCTCGACGCTGTTGTTCTACCTTTTGGGCTTATCGCACCCAGGCAACATCTACCTACTTACGTGTTGTGCTGGCCTCCAATAGTTTCTATATATATATATATATATATATATATATAAAAATAATTTAGTGGAGAATACATTTATCAGGCATCAAAAGACAGCATTTAACAGTGAAATTTAGCCAGTTTATGACTGGCAGCAGTAAGCCGCTCGATCTGGTTGCTGAGATTGTCCCTCACTCGGGTGATATCAGTTTTCTCAGCAAGGAGTGTGTTCAGTTTCTCCCTTTCTTGGATCAGTTGCATCATTTGATTCTGTAACTTCTCTGAAAATTCGTGGAGAATGTAATATTGGATGATCATCGGAATTTGGTTGGACAAACGCTCTTTTAAACTCTAAAAAAAAAAAAAGTAAAATATTTCAAAGTCACCTTCAGCATTTTAATTAGTAGAGAAGTGTTAGCAAGTCCACATACAGCCAGTGCCATGCTATGAATCTGGAAAATACATCTAATATAAAGGAGCACCTATAGGTGGATCACACTCAAGGCAAAGCTGGAACTGTAGGAAGTTGTCCCATAGATGAAGTTTACTGACAATTAAATGACCAATAATTACTCATACTGTGCACAGAATATCGCTACTCCATATATATATCCATTGACACTCACAACATGGGAAGAGGCCACACTGCTTGTCTAATAGGACTTACTCTCCATGAACATCAACCGAGGGCCGGAATTTTTCTAATCTACATGGTGGAGGTAACGGATAACCAGTGTTAGCCACTCCCTGTTTTAGACCACACCCACTTTAAATCACACCCATGTTACCGCAAGACCATGTCCACATTAATAGCACACCAAAAAACCAAATGGTTGGTGCTCACTGCAGGGATCAGGGCCGGAACTAGGGGTAGGCGGCTGTCTAGGGCGCCATCATTGAGGGGCGCACTTTTTTCAAGCGTTTATTTAATAATTTGTTTCAGTAATCATGGTCACCCAGTTGGGTGGAATCCATCTCCTTCCCCTTCTCCCTCTTGCCGGCAAGTAATAGCTCCTTCTGTGCGGT
Organism: Xenopus laevis; assembly: GCF_017654675.1. NCBI lineage: Eukaryota > Metazoa > Chordata > Amphibia > Anura > Pipidae > Xenopus > Xenopus laevis. Next base: position 10,242,455 of record NC_054373.1, read on the forward strand.
GCACCGCGACGTGCGTAAACGCGTCAATGACGTCACTGATATGTTGGGTGACAGAGAGAGGCAGAGAGCTGGGGGGCTGCTTGGTGTGACTCTCGCTGCTCTCAGACTTGCACAGTTGCACTGAACTGAAGACTTTCTTTCTATTACTGTAAAGTGTGAAGCTTCCTGCTGGCACAGCCAGGTACAGAGTGTGACACACACAGGAGCATAGGGAAGGCAGAACAGAGCAGGAGACAGGAATCAGGAGCAGTCTAATATGTACTACATACAGTGACACAGTGCTGGGGCCCCATTAGCATTTTGAATAAAGTGTGAACAGGTGAACAATGGGGGCAGTTTCAGTCTGGGTCTCAGGTGTGAACAGTACAGGGGATTAGTCTGAATTTGAGGTTTAAACAATGCAGGGGCCAGTTAATCTCTGTAGTGATACCTTTTAAATTTTACATATGGTAAACAGACACAACACGCAGACTTTAATGTGGAGGGCCACATAAGGGGGGATCAAGGGCCGCATGTGGCCTGCGGGCCGCCAGTTGGACAGCCCTGTTCTAGATGATGCTCTTCTAGCTTGTGGTTCTAGTGAAGGCCAATGTGCATAGAAAGACATTTCCTAAGTAATCAACAGCTTGCCCCAACCTTACTCATCATCTTCCTCTATAATGAACCATCACAAGAAGGTAGAAGAGAGTGAGCTGATGTGGCTGAGGATCATGACTTTCCTCACTACTTATGGCAGGACAAGTAGTTATTGTAATGAGCACAGTTCTGCCAGAATATCCAACCTACCATAAAACTATAGCATAGGTTTCCGTATAGTTGAGAGTAGTTCAGCCAGAACCACCTCATGTGTTTACCTATCACCTGTAAAGAGCAATATAACTCTATGATAGTGTAGGTATCCCCCTGTACTAAGCATGATGGTATAAGGACCTTTTGAATTACTGAGCTTTACATTGCACTTGATTGGCCAAAATGCAAATCAGATTTGACAGCACGTGGCTTACTGGTCAACGCGAAACTGGTGCTAAAGTGGTGTAACTAGTGGAAACCAGGCCTGGGTGCATGCAAAGACTTCCCTGCTGTGTCACCCATGATAAGCCTTGTCATTGCGACTCTGGTGGACCCAAAGGGGGTCTGGGCCCAGACCACCTGCACCCTCAGTAGTTACGCCATTGGTCAGCTATACCCGAAATCAGCTTGTATGGGGCAAGGAGAGCTAAAGCTTAACAAAGAAATAGGGCAGAAATGCTCTGTACCAGTCCAAGGGAACCACAGCCCTTTAGCACGGAAACTCTGTGCCTCCAAATAAATACCCCAGTAGCTGCCCATCTTCTTTTTCTGCTGATTTACGGCTCCATGCTGCTGTCACTTACCTGAGATTAGGGATCAGCTCACAATATACTGCATAAACACTTCTAGCTATATTGCTTTTAATGGCTTGGTTTTCCTTTAAAACCTTTCCACTTTAAAGTCCAAGCTGTAGGATAACAGCCATTGAAATATCAGTACCAATCCCTAATTACACAAAGTTAATCGATGTGGAAGGAAGGAATTTCGGCTCTGGTGTGGCTGGGCAGACTCACCTTAAAGTAGGCCTGTACATGATAGTGCATTTCATCACATGAGATCTGCATTGGGGTGGGTGCAGGTGTTTGGATGGAAACAGAGGCAGGATTTGTTGGTTTTGCAACTGCACTTCGGACTTCGTTGAGTCGTCCGCTGTAGAGTCTGTCTTGGCAATAAATTATTTTTTCCATTTTAAACTGAGTTTGTATTGTTCTTTCGGCCTCCCACACTTGCTTATGGCAGATATCCTCAATTCTTTCCTTGAGATATAAAAACAATCCAATGAGCACAATATAGTGGCAGAAGCAATATGCAGCTTTGTTTGCAGAACAAGGACACTTCTGTATCTGAAGGTTTTTTGAAAGTTCAGATACACAGGGGACCACTGAGCAGTAGTCAGTACCGGTAGTGTAAAAGAAATGACATTCCCCGACTGTGGCTTTTTTACCCCTCCCACTGGACCTCCCCATTTTTTAATGCCCCTCCAGGGAACTCTTCTCTAATCCTTCACTTTAACTGGTCATCAGTGCCGGATTGGGAGGAAAAAGCAGCCCTGGCAAAAGTATCAAAGCAGCCCATGTATTCACAGGCATGATAAGTATTTTTAACCCCAAGGTAAACTTGAACTACTGTTTATAAATAATTAGAGTGCTATTTCCTGGACCAAGCAGGGGACCATTAGCATAGGATCCTATGTGCTGAAACTGGCTCTTGCAACACGTATCTCACCCCAGTTTCTATCATGGCTATTCTTTTCATTGGATTAGTAGCTCTATACTTACAGTATATTCCCTCAGTCACTCTTGTAAAAAAGCATCATTTATTTCAACCACATAAACTAGCCTGTCTCTAAAGTTTGGCCCCAGTTCCATGCCTGTGTGATTGTGAAGCCAGATCCATAAAATGCAACTGCAGTCTTCAACCCCGCACTTAGCAGGAACTCACCCCATGCTAGGGTTGCCACCTGGCTGCTATTTTACCGGCCTGGCCGATAAAAATTATGGTTGATTCCAATGTTATTAATAGGTAAAAAAGAAAGACCGGTATTTTTTACCAGAAAAGGTGGCAACACTACATACAGCATGGACCCCAAAAATAATGTGTACAGTCTACTCTTTTCCATTTGGGAACGGGCAGGCTAAAGGGCAGGCAAAACTTCACAGCTTGTTGGATATTAAATAAGCAAGGGGTGGGATTAGCCATATTGTGTGGAGATTGGGTAGCTAGAGTTCCTGGTCCCGCCCCATAGCACCTGAATGTGCACTAACAAATACAGGCAGTGGATTAGCTGTGGGCGTCTGTTACGGACGGCTCATTTACATTTCTAAAGCCAGGGACTATTTACATATCAAAGACGGTGAGAATGAAAATCGCTGGGGGGATGGCACTCGGAGCACTTTGTTTTCCTAAATCGCCCGAAGTTACCAACTTCGTGCCATCTCGCCAGTGATTTTCATTCTAGCCGGAGGGAAGTCAGTTCAGGGAGATTAGTCGCCCCGAAGAAGAGGAGATTTGTCGCCGGGCCACTAATCATCTTCCCAAATCTGCCCGTGAGTCTCTGCCCTTAGCCCGCAATACATATAAGCAGCTTGGACTCAACCTGAAGCCCCTTTATGGCAGGAAGAGTTCCTTTTTCTACTTTTCCTACAAATAAAGATTTCAAATGCTGTTCTTAGATCTACCAGGCAGCTGTTATCTTGTGTTAGGGAGCTGCTATCTGGTTACCTTCCCATTGTTCTGTTGTTAGGCTGCTGGGGAGGAGGAGGTGATATCAACTTGCAGTACAGCAGTAAAGAGTGATTGAAGTTTATCAGAGCACAAGTCACATGAATTGGGGGCAGCTGGGAAACTGACAATATGTCTAGCCCCATGTTAGATTTCAAAATTAAATATTAAAAATATGTTTGCTCTATTGAGAAACAGATTTCAGTGCAGAAATCTGCTGGAGCAGCACTATTAACTGAAGCGTGGCTCATTTATAAACTTTGTGCAGGGCAGATTGGTTCTCACAGTGAATGTATTTGCCCTGCGAATTATTATATCTATAAAGCTGAATAAGAGTGTGCAAACAGAATTGCTATTTTTTTTCTCACTGTGAATGTCTATAAGAACTTTTTAAATATGGCACAAATCGCAAAGTGCGAATATTTATGTGCGCACTCTGCGTTCTATTTCGCAAATCGTGAATTTCAGTTATCGTCAACGATATTTTCCGCGCACAACAATTTGCAAGCCATTCGCGAAAATTTATTCTGGCAATGAAATATTTTAGCGTTCAGGAAAAAGAATGGGCAGTACAATCATTTGCAAATAAATATGCGCTGCCAGAACTTTTATAAATGTCCCCCAGTATCTCTTTAAGCTCTGCCATATTTCATAGAAGTTTGGCAATTGGGATCTCCACCAGCTTTCTCATACTTCTTCCCCCCACAGCAGCTTGAGATTCTTTCTCCATTGATAAAACCCTTGATTGAGATCCATAATATATACACACAGGTATGGGAGCTGTTATCCAGAATGCTCGGGACCAGGGGTTTTCCGGATAACGGTTCTTTCTGTAATTTAGATCTTGTACCTTAAGTCTACTAAAAAATCATATAAACATTAAGGGGCTGATTCACTAAGCTCGAGTGAAGGATTCGAATGAAAAATACTTAGAATTTCGAAGTATTTTTTGGGTACTTCGACCATCGAATTGGTTAAATTCGTTCGAAGTCGAACGAAATCGAACGAAAAATCGTTCGACTATTCGACCATTCGATAGTCGAAGTACTTCCCCTTTAAAAAAAACTTCGACCCCCTACTTCGGCAGCTAAAAGCTACCGAAGTCAATGTTAGCCTATGGGGAAGGTCCCCATAGGCTTGCCTGTGATTTTTTGATCGAAGGATTTTCCTTCGATCGTTGGATTGAAATCCTTCGAATCGTTCGATTCGAAGGATTTAATCGTTCGATCGAACGAAAAATCCTTCGATCGATCGATCACAGGATCAGCGCTAAATCCTTTGACTTCGATATTCGAAGTCGAAGGATTTCAATCCGAGGGTCGAATTTCGAAGTATTTTTAACTTCGAAATTCGACCCTTAGTGAATCGGCCCCCAAATAAAGCCAATAGGCTGGTTTTGCTTCCAATAAGGATTAATTATATCTTAGTTGGGATCAAGTACAAGCTACTGTTTTATTATTACAGAGAAAAAAGAAATAATTTTTAAACATTTGAATTATTTAGATAAAATGGAGGCTATGGGAGATGGCCTTCCCGTAATTCAGAGCTTTCTAGATAACGAGTTTCCGGTAAACAGATCCCATTCCTGTACATTACCTTTTAAATGTCAATACCCATTATGGATTTTTTCATGCACATTTGCTGATTTGCTGGAAGCATTGCAGGAAATAAGGGTGGGTGCTACTTGTGTCTATCATCAATCCTAGTTTTGCCCTGTTATCACTTTATAATCAATATAGTCATTCCTACCTTTGCACCTCTGTACAGGTTGGGAAATGGCAAAAAATGCTTCATTGCAATCTGACTGAAATGCGCCTTGACAATTTCTAGAGAGTAAAAGAAAGAATTAGAATGTGCAAGAATCCAATATAAATATAGTAGAACCCCCATTTTACATTTTTTACGGGGACCAGAAAATAAAAAGATGTAAAGAATATAAGCACAGGAGTCAGTTTTACTTTGAGATACAATATTTACTGTGTTAATAACAAGGGTTAAAGGAAAACTATACCCCCAAAATGAACACTTAAGCAACAGATCGTTCATATCATATTAAGTGACATATTAAAGAATCTTACCAAACCGGAAAATATATTTAAGTAAATATTGCCCTTTTACATCTCTTGCCTTGAGCCACCATTTCGTGATGGTCTGTGTGCTGCCTCAGAGATCACCTGACCAGAAATACTACAGCTCTAACTGTAACAGGAAGAGATCACCTGACCAGAAATACTGCAGCTCTAACTGTAACAGGAAGAGATCAGCTGACCAGAAATACTGCAGCTCTAACTGTAACAGGAAGGAGTGTGGAAGCAAAAGACACAACTCTGTCTGTTAATTGGCTCATGTGACCTAAGAAGTATAGTTTGTTTGATTTGTTGTGTGTACAGTGAATCCTACGATCCCAGGGGGCGGCCCTTATTTTTTAAAATGGCAATTTTCTATTTCTGATTACCCATACTACTAGAAAAGTATATTATGATGAAAATGGTTTATTTACATGAAGCAGGATTTTACATATGAGCTGTTTTATGCAATATCTTTTTATAGAGACCTACATTGTTTGGAGGGTATAGTTTTCCTTTAAAGGAGAAGGAAAGTCATTTCATGCTTGGCGTGCCAAATGTTCGGCACCCCACGTGATTGTTTTTACTTACCTGAAGCCACGGACCGGTGCTCCTATCAACAGAAAACTGCACCGGCCAAGGGTTATACCAGTGAGCACCACGGAGCGATCCTCTTCCGGCTTCTTCTTTCTTATTGCGGCTGCGCATGCGCATTAGAGTGGAAAGACTAACTTTAACTAAAAAGACGGCTTTTTCTTTCTACTGCACATGCGTCTGCCCCGGGAAATTTGAAGAAAGAAGAAGCTGGAAGAGGATCGCTTCATGGTGCTCACTGGTATAACCCCGGGCCCGGTGCATTTTTCTGCTGATAGGAGCACCGGTCCTGGGTTTCAGGTAAGTAAATACAATCACTTGGGGGTGCCAAACATTTGGCACCCCAAGTGTGAAACGACTTTCCTTCTCCTTTAAAGGAAAACTATACCCCCCAAACAATGTAGGTCTCTATAAAAAGATATTGCATAAAACAGCTCATATGTAAAACCCTGCTTCGTGTAAATAAACCATTGCAGTGTTAATGTTACACTATGGGGGGCATGTGCAAGTCACATACACAACCTAAAGCAATAAGTGATTGGTGCAGGACTGTATAAGGGCCAGACTCATTGCAATTGACCATTTACAGAACCATGGAACAATATACATCTGGTTAGTACTCTTTATTTCACAAATAATAATATTTATAGAGGGAAAAAAGCAGTTTTTGGTAACATCAGGACAAAATTTAGATGTAAAATCCGGGAAAACATTACTAAAAATCAGGGAAATTCACCCATTGAAATTCATTATAAATTGGTGGGACCACAAATATAAAATGCAGGATAACTTAAAATCAGGGGACTGGATATTGAGGTTTCACAGTATACAACATAACATTATGTCCTCTGATTGGAGTATAAATAAAAGTGTTTAATGTTCAGGAAGTTGGGTATATCGAATATGAAGTTTCCACTATCAACTTTGCCTATTGCTCTTTGAGGTCTCAGTCACCCTAATTTGATCCCTGTAAAGACAGTTGATATTTTCCCCATCACATTACAGGGGTGAATACATACAAAATCCATGTTTCCATATATAATTTACAACAAGTCAATATCTGTAACATACTCTGAACATATCCTTACCCATACCTCCCAACATTTTGGAAGTAAAAAGAGGGACAAAAAATTTTTTTCTGCACGTAGCGCAGCAATTTTTTGCCCACACCCCTTTATGTGGCCACACCCCCTAATTACCATGTTTGTTTTACAAAATTTGGCAGGTTATGAAAGTTTGAAAATATTTCTCCTTATCTAAACTGTGTTTTTGTGTCTCAAAATTGTTACAAAGTATCTTATTTGCACCTGTTAGTTGTTCTGGGCTCTCTGCTAAAAACCAATTAAGTGAGAAACTTTGTTTCTTTTTCTGGCTGTTCAGCACAGAGAAAAGAGGGACTTTCCAGTACAAATGAGGGACTGCGGGTTGAGCTGTCAAAAGAGGGACTGTCCCTCTGAAAAAGGGACAGTTGGGTGGTATGCCTTACCAGTGACCTCTTTCAGCTTCTCCATAGCCGGCTCCTCAAGGCTACGGATTTGCCCTCTTGCAATATTCTCAAACACTTTAAAGCTGATGAATCCAGGAAGCTCCCGACCACGATGTTTATTCTCAAACTCGGAAATGTCATCCCTTGATTTGTCTTCAACTGAAATGATAAGAATTAGGTCTTATAAGGTCTTTGCAAAATTATAGAGCGAGATTGTGACAAGTTTGGGTCTCTGGAGACTGTGACCTATGGCCATCCAGCTCTTCTTGAACAAATCCATGCAGATGAAGGAAACATCTTTACCTAGACAATCTGTATGTTACTACTCAATGGGATAGACCCTTCCCCTGCTCCCATCAGAAGGAACCTCCCCAATCTTTAAAGAATTCCCCTTCCCATACAGATATGTTATCCAGCAAGCTCTGAATTATGGAAAGGCCGTCTCTCATAGACTCGATTTTATCCAAATAAACCAAATTCTTAAAAATGAAGAAATTAAAAAAAACGGTGCCTTGTACTTGATCCCAACTAAGTTATAATTAATCCTTGTTGCCTATTGGGTTTATTTTAGTGGGTAGTTCACCTTTAAATTAACTTTTATTGTTCTAGAATGGTCAATTGGTTTTCATGATTTATTTTTTTAAGTTTTTAATTTTTTGCCTTCTTCTTCTGACTCTTTCCATCTTTCAAATGGGGGTCACTGACCCCATTTAAAAAAAAATGCTCTATAAGGCTACACATTTATTGTTATGGCTGCTTGTCATTACTGATGTTTCTATTCAGCCCTCTCCTATTCATATTCCAGTCTTTATTAAAATCAATGCATGGTTGCTAGGTTAATTTGGACCCTAGCAACCAGATTGCTGAAACTGCAAGTCGGAGAGCTGCTGAATAAAACACTAAATAACTCAAAAAACACAAATAAAAAATATATAAACCAACTTTAAATTGTTTCAGAATATCACCCTCTACATTAAACTAAACATTTACTCGATTTGCACAATGGTGAACAATCCCATTAATTTTTACATGCTTTTTTAGTAGACTTAATGTATGAAGTTCCAAATTACAGAAAGATTCATTATCTGGAAAACTCCAGGTCCTGAGCATTCTGGATAACAGGTCCTATAACTGTATTTATTATATACAGGTATGGGATCCGTTATGCAGAAACCCGTTATCCAGAAAGCTCCGAATTACAGAAAGGCAGTCTCCCATAGACTCCATTATAATCAAATAATCCAACTTCTAAAAAATGATTTGCTTTTTCTCTGTAATAATAAAACAGTACCTTGTACTTGATCCCAACTAAGATATAATTAATCCTTATTGGAAGCAAAACCAGCCTATTGGGTTTATGTCATGTTTACATGATTTTCTAGTAGACTTAAGGTACGAAGATCCAAATTACAGAAAGATCCGTTATCCGGAAAGCCCCATGTTCCGAGCATTGTGGATAACAGGTCCCATACCTGTATCACAGTATTGGGGTCCTTGACTGGAAGCTTACCCAGATTTTGAAGGCATCAATCATCTTCTCAGTCAGTTCCCCCCTGAGCCTCCAGCAACACTAGAATCTACATAATCTACAGTTATGTTACATTATGATACTGTGTGTTGCACCTGTTAAAGTACCCCTGGCTGTTGTATTGTATTAAAGCTTCGGCACTGTGAGTATCATAGTCTTCACTTTATTTAAGGGTGTTTGTGGTTTAAAGGAGAACTAAAGCTGAACTAAAGAAGTAGCTAGAAATGTTGTAAATAATGTTTTGTGCTTCTGTACCAGCCCAAGGCAACCACAGCCCTTTAGCAGTAAAGATCTGTGTCTCCAAAGATGCCCCAGTAGCTCCCCATCTTCTTTTCTGCTGATTCACTGCACATGCTCTGTGCTGCTGTCACTTACTGAGCTTAGGGACCCACTCACAATATACAGTACACATAGAATAGAAATGTCACAATATAAGGCTGATTAGTAATTAATACACATAATTACTACATGGCAGCACAGAAACCAGTGCAATTAGCATCAGAATTTAATAATCAGCAAACCTGTAGCATCAGCTTATATTACAGCCAGGGAAGCTCATTTTCTGCTGGATAATTAGTGACGAGCCCTAAGCTTAGCTTCTCAACAGCCAATCAGAGCCCACTGAGCATGTGAGTGTCACAGACACTTTCCAAGATGGTGACCCCCTGTGACAAGTTTGAAGTCTTGGATCATTGCTGCTATTGACAAGCTGAAACTTTAGGCTGGTGCAATAAGTTCAGTAAATAAAATATGGTATTTTTAGCCCTATTCATTTTTAGGGTTTAGTTCTCCTTTAAGGGATTCTGTCATGATTTCTATGGTGCTGTTTTATTATTGAATTATTTAAGCTGAACAACTACGTCAAAGTCATCCCATCTGGCCAGTCCTACACTCAACTTGTATCTGGTTCATTAAGAATTCTATTGCTTTATTAGAATTCTTAAAGGAAAACTATACCAAAATGAATCATTAAGCAACAGATTAATTGGCTCATGTGACCTTACATCTGGTTTGTATGTGTGCACAGTGAATCGTACGATCTAAGGGGGCGGCCCTTATTTTTTAAAATGGCAATTTTCTATTTATGATTACCCAATGGCACATACTACTAAAAAAGTATATTTTTATGATAATGGTTCATTTACATGAAGCAGGGTTTTACACATGAGCTGTTTTACTCAGTATCTTTTAATATAGACCTACATTGTTTGGGGGTATAATTTTCCTTTAATTGAAACAGATGCAATTTGAGTGTAGGACTGGCCAGATATGGGATGACTTTGACGTAGTTGGCCAGCTTAAATATATTGCAATATATATTTTTTAAAGATAATATCTTAAAATATTGATAATGGGTTGAGAGGACTCTTGTATGTGTCTATATGTATTTTGTGGTCACAGCCTCATTGCGCCCCCGCCTAATGGTTTTAAAAATTAGTGGTGAGCATGACTTTTCATTGTTTGTTATCACTAAATTACACTGTGTACATTGCACATAATTCATTCTACCATTTAAAATGTTATTCTTGCAACAATCAATGTATTTTTTTATTTGGTGTGTAGGCAGCCATCTTTGATCAGAAACAGCCAGTACTCCACAAAGGAACTGCTTTCAGATAAGCCATTGTTTCTCCTACTCACTATAACTGGAGGAGTGAAGATCGAGCTTGGGTGTTAGAGTGACTGAAGTTTATGAGTGCACAAGTCACATGAATGAAGGCACCTGGGAAACTGAAAACATGTCTAGGCCCATGTCAGATTTCAAAATTAAATATAAACACATCAGCAGTAGTAACTGATATATCCAATAACAGAATCCCTTTAGTTGCTTACCACACTACAGGAAATGTCATGCTGTTGCTTTATTATTGAGTTTTCCAGAATTGCTCCAACCCCTCTATATAGCTTCTACATTGTATCTATTGTACGAACTCCGGGCCACCGATATATATGAATGTCCCAGGTTAACTGTTAGGTTAAAAATCAAATGTGCACCTGTATTTGGGGTCAGGGCTATACTTACAACTCTTGGATTGTTTCTGGATAAAAGATTCCCAGAAGTAGAAATGTTTTCGGATCACAGTGAACAGTTTCAATGAACCATTAGTCATCTCTTCGTCTCCTTGAGTTGCATTTATGATTGCACCTGCAAACCTTGTGATTTTCTGATAAAAAAACAGAAAACAAGAGTGTTCAATTAATTGTTGTTATGGTCACACATCTTTGGCATCCTACAGCTGAAATAACCTGCAATAGATAAATAAATAATACATCAATTCATATGGCGCACCAGTTTCTTTGTAAGGCAGAACATATAGAGGTTCTTCCCGAGAGCATGTGCAGTTTCCCTTGCACTGAGCTAATAAATCATATAAGGCTCTGTTGCAGACATTATGTAGAATATAAACTGTATCTTCCAGGTGTCTGATCACAGCTTTCTTTGATTTACCTTGTGTCTATAATGTTGTCCTGAGTGTAAAACCCGGTTTAGGCAAAGAAAGTTTCCTTTAAATAGAAATAGACACACAGCCTGCGTTTCATGGTCTCTTAGTCCTCTCAACCTATGACTATTCCACTTACTGTATAAAAACAATTGTCTATTTTTTACATGACTAGTTTAGAGACATCTCTTTAAATGCCAACCTAATATAAATGCTGATAAAGCCTATGTGAGAGAGATCCCTGATTTTCCCTTTCCCCATAGTGATCTTTACATCATACTCTGGTCATTGATCAATGTTCAAGGTAATAACCTAACAATATACATTAGACTTACATCTATAAGAAACCTCAGCTTCTCTGTTTCCGAGTCAGGGACGCTGGTGCCCAGGTTTCTCAGTTTTTCCTCCGCTTCATTGAGTTTTTTTCTGATTTGGGTATCCAGTGCTGGCAGAGTTTTCTGTGTGATAAAACAAAAAGCAATATCAGAGGTACGCTGGCTGGACTAGACTCTGCATTAAGTACTGATATAAACAGTACAAATATGAATGTATTTGAAAAAGGAGAAGACTAGAGAAAAGACTTTGATAAACGTGCCCCCAAAGACCTACACTGTGAGTTTTTTCTTCATAAATTTGCCCCTTAATACCATTACTGAACAACTTGAGGCTTTCAGATAGGCTCTATATAGATGTAGCAATAGATATAACCATGTATGGGGAATAGATAGAGTCTATATAGATGTAGCAAAACATATAGCCATGTATGGGGAGTAGATAGTCTCTATATAGATGCAGCAATAGATATAGCCATGTATGGGGAGTAGATAGAGTCTATATAGATATAGCAATAGATATAGCCATGTATGGGGAGTAGATAGGCTCTATAGAGAAGTATCAATACATATGGCCATGTATGGGGAGTAGATAGTCTCTATATAGATAAAGCAATAGATATAACCATGTATGGGAAGTAGATAGGCTCTATATAGAAGTATCAATACATTTGGCCATGTATGGGGAGTAGATAGTCTCTATATAGATAAAAGCAATAGATATAACCATGTATGGGAAGTAGATAGGCTCTATAGAGAAGTATCAATACATTTGGCCATGTATGGGGAGTAGACAAGCTCTATACTGAAGAAGCAGTAGGTATAGCCATGTATGGGGCATAGATGGGCTATATATAGAAGTAGATATAGCCATGTACAGTATGGGGGGGTAGATGAGCTCTTTATAGAAGCTGCAATATCTATTGTGTTTATACAATCCTAATGTCTCAATTGTACCCTAACCTTTTAGTTTGTAAACCCTATTGTTCTCTGTAATCCTTGTCTGTTATCCACCATTTATTCCCTGTTTGCTATAACTGCAGCAAAGCACTGCGTATCTTGACAGCGCTATATAAATAAATGATGATGATGATGATGATGCTATCTGTAGCCATGCATGCGGCATATATAAAGTTTATGTATAAGTAGCACTAGATATGACCCAAGTGTGGGGAGTAGTTTCTATGTAGAAGTTGCAGTAGTTATACTTATGTATGGGAGGTAGATAGGCTTTATGAAGAAGCTGTATTAGCTGCTGCCATCTAGTGGGTGCAATTTGTTCTCTAACCAGTTATAAGAAATACTATTAGAGTAAATCCAGTACATTGATTTGGTTCGTAAACTTACAACAATATGATCTACAAGCTCGTTGGTGAGCTTCTCTGCCAAGCAAGCAATTGTAGCATTCCCTTCCTCCAGAAGAACACTAAAAGAAAAAAAGTCAAATATTTATGGCCAGATCTGAGGAATGATCTCTGTTCCAGCAGGGAGTCTGGAGGACTCACACTTACAAAAAAATTGGGTGCCGAATGGGGTCACTGGAATGCTCATTAGTCATTTCTGCAGTGATCTTACTGGAAAATCTGGGGTAAATTAAGTACTCATTGGCCATTTCTGCAATGATCTTACTGGCTTACCAGGGGTTAATGGAGTGATTATTGGCCATTTCTACAATTATCCTACTGGCTTACTAGAGGTTAATAAAGGGCTCATTGGCCATTTCTGCAATGATCTTACTGGCTTACCAGGGGTTAATGGAGTGATTATTGGCCATTTCTACAATTATCCTACTGGCTTACTAGAGGTTAATAAAGGGCTCATTGGCCATTTCTGCAATGCTCTTACTGGCTTACCAGGGGTTAATGGAGTGATAATTGGCCATTTCTACAATTATCCTACTGGCTTACTAGAGGTTAATAAAGGGCTCATTGGCCATTTCTGCAATGCTCTTACTGACTTACCAGGGGTTAATGGAGTGCTCATTGGCCATTTCTACAATTATCCTACTGGCTTACTAGAGGTTAATAAAGGGCTCATTGGCCATTTCTGCAATGCTCTTACTGGCTTACCAGGGGTTAATCGAGTGCTCATTGGCCATTTCTGCAAGGCTCTTACTGGCTTGCCAGGGGTTAATGCAGTGCATCAGATCTGTGCACCAGATAGAGAGATTTTTGTACTTACCGTTAAATCTTTTTCTCTTGTCCTATATTGGGGGACACAGGCACCGTGGGGATGAAGATCCTGCAGCTGGAGATGGACACTATGTTGCAAAATATGACTCCTCCTCCTGCCCTGGGCTTCATCCCCTGCCTCCTCCTATTACCCTCAGTTTTGACCGAAGAAGGCGCAGAAAAGCCCAAAACAGAAGAGAACAGAGCAACAACACCCTCTAAAAATATGAAAAACTTTGATCAAAAGGAACTAACAACGTTATAAGAAAATATCACGAACAAAACGTGAAAACAGTGTCAGAATCGGGAGGGAAGGCCTGTGTCCCCCAATATAGGACAAGAGAAAAAGATTTAACGGTAAGTACAAAAATCTATCTTTCTCTTGCCTAAATTGGGGGACACAGGCACCATGGGGATGTCCCAAAGCGCCCCCTAAGGGTGGGACACTGTATACGAGGTGTCTAGCTAAGAACAGCTCTGAGCACCTTCCTCCCAAAGGCAGCGTCGGCTGAAGCATGAGTGTGGAGCCTGTAGAAGCGAGTGAAGGTATGGAGAGATGCCCACGTGGCCGCTTTACAGAGTTGATCCGCTGAAGCGTGGTGTCGGAAGGCCCATGATGTGCTGAGAGAACGTGTAGAATGAGCCCTCACTTGGAGAGGAGGAGGTTTCCCCTTGACAGCGTAGGCTCTGGAAATGATGGCTCTAATCCATTTGGATAAAGTCGACTTGGCGGCCTTGGTACCCCATTTGGGGCCTTCAGGGATAATAAAGAGAGCGTCCGATTTTCTGACGTCCGCTGTGGCTTTGAGGTAGCAAGATATAGCTCTGACAACATCGAGTTTGTGGAGTTTGTTCTCGATGGGACCCTTAGGATTAGGACATAAAGAGGGGACCACAATGTCCTGGTTCAAGTGGAATTCAGATACCACCTTAGGCAAAAAGTCTGGAGTGGGTCTGAGAACAACTTTGTCCATGTGGAGAACCGTAAAAGGAGATTTGCAGGACAATGCCGCCAGTTCGGAAATTCTCCTAGCGGAGGTGATGGCCAAAAGGAATACAACCTTTTCGGTAAGTGTAGACAGAGGGATCTGTTGTAGTGGTTCGAATGGTTCCTCCTGCAGAGCGGAGAGCACCAGATTGAGGTCCCACGGAGGTACAGGGCAACGATATTGTGGTATAATACGTGTAGCTCCCTGTAAGAAGGTTTTGATGTTGGGGTGCAGTGCCAGTTTTTTCTGCAGAAGAATGGACATAGCCGACACTTGCACCTTCAGGGAACTCAAGGCTAAACCTTTCGCAAGTCCATCTTGTAAGAATGAAAGGGTCTCTCTGTCTCCCGCCGTTTGTGGGTTAAGATCCCTCTGCTCGCACCAAGAGATGAAAATCTTCCATACCCTATGGTTTATCTTAGCCGAGACAGGTTTACGTGCGCGAAGCATGGTGGGAATTGCTTCCGGAGGAGCTCCTGAGCTTCGTAGAATCAAGGCTTCAAGAGCCACGCCGTTAAAGCCCAAAGATGAGAATTCGGGTGGACAACTGGACCCTGAGTGAGTAGGTCTGTCTGTTGTAGACAGAGATGGAAGGGTTCATCTGCCGCCATGTTTGCTATGTCCGCGAACCAAGACCTTCGGGGCCAGAATGGAGCTACTAGAATGGTTTGAGTTCCTTCCCTCTTTATCTTCTTGACTACTTTCGGTAGAAGGGCGAGGGGGGGAAAGATGTAAACCCTGCAGAAGCGCCAGAGAATCACAAGGGCGTCTACTGCGTGGGCCAGGGGATCTAGGCTTCTTGAGACGAACTGCTGGACCTGTCTGTTGTGCCTGGATGCCATGAGGTCGATCTCTGGTAGCCCCCACTTTTCCACAATGAGGCGGAACACCTCGTGGTGGAGGCTCCATTCCCCATGATCGATCGTTTCTCTGCTCAGATAGTCCGCTATCCAATTGTCCACTCCGGGAATGTGGACCGCGGATATCGCCCATCTCTGCCCATCTTAGGATCTCTTGAGCTTCCTTGAGGGCCCTGATACTTCTGGTTCTGCCCTGATGATTTATGTAAGCCACGGCCGTCACGTTGTCGGACTGGATCCGCACTGGTTTTCCCCGGAGTAACGACACAGTGCGTTCGAGGGAGTAGTGTATCGCTCTGAGCTCGAGAAGGTTGATGGGTAGCCTCTTTTCTACTTGAGTCCATAGGCCCTGAACTGTGGTTTGGCCGATGACCCCGCCCCACCCCCGTAGACTGGCATCTGTGGTTAGAACCGTCCAGTGATGGGGGGGAAGAGTTTTCCACTCTTTGTGCGATGTGGTTGAAGCCACCAGTGTAGAGAGAGCTGTACTCGACTCAGAATGGATATCTTGCGATCGAGGTTGGCTCGATCTCTGCGTTGGTGTAGCAGTATGGTGTGTTGAAGAGGTCTGATGTGGGCTTGTGCATACGGAATGGCCGGAAAGGAAGCAACCATCGTGCCCAGCGTCTGCATTGCTGCTCGAAGGGGGATGCTGTTGGGCCCCATGAGCGACCGAATGCGGCTCCGGAGAGGGATGGCCTTGTCTCGAGGTAGGAAGGCTTTCCCTTGTCTGGAGTCCAGTACTAGGCCCAGGTACTCTATTGATTGAGTGGAATGTAGGTTCGACTTTTTGAAATTGATCGTCCAGCCCAATAAGGTTAGGGTCTCCAGGACTTGGGAAGTGTGGAGGAGGGCTACTGGTGCAGAAGGACCCTTGACAAGGAGATTGTCCAAATAAGGAATAACGGTTATTCCCTTGAGTCTTAGTTCCTCCAATGCTGCCGCCATGACCTTCGTGAATGTGCGCGGCCCTGATGACAGACCGAACGGCAGGGCTACGAACTGCCAATGCTGACCATTCACGTAGAATCTGAGGAAGCCGTGATGAGCTGGGTGGATATATGAATATGAAGAATATGAAGATATGCGTCCTTGATGTCGATGACTGTCATGAACTCGTTTTCTTCCATGGATGACAGGACCGACTGTATTGATTCCATTTTGAAATGGCACTTCCGGACAAAGGGATTGAGATCTTTGAGGTCTAAGACGGGCCTGAGAGAACCGTCCTTCTTGGGAACCATGAAAAGGTTGGAATAGTAGCCTCTTCGTTTGGCCGTTGGTGAAACGGGTTGAATGGTTCCCGCCAAGGCGAGGTCTTGTATGACGGAGAGGAATTTGGTTCTGTCGGAGACTTTGGTCGGCATTCTGGATATAAAAAATCTGTGGAGGGGGGGTGTGAGTGAAGTCGATCAGCAGTCCCTGTGATACCACCCGGAGAACCCACTGATCCTGAATCTTGTTGTGCCATACCTCTCAAAAGGATTTGAGTCGACCTCCTAAGGGTATCCCTTCGGGAGGGGGCACACCTTCATGCCGTGTGAGTTTTGTCTTGTGAGGGCTTGGAGGTAGACTTGGATGAAGACCACGGTTGTCTTTGTTTGCCCTGGAAGCGGGAGCGAAAGTTAGAGCTGGACTTGTCAGGTTGCGTCTTTGACCTTTGTCCTTGTCTGAAGGGACGAAAAAAGGGCCTCCGTTTGAAAGGTGGTCTCTTGGGTCGAGATTGAGGGAGAAGGGTGCTCTTGCCCCCTGTCGCCTGAGAAATAATTTTATCCAGTTCACCCCCGAAGAGAAGTTTACCTTGGAAGGGTATGCTGACTAGGGAATGTTTGGAAGTTAGGTCAGCGGACCAAGATTTAAATCACAAAAATCTGCGAGCTGCTACGGACTGAGCTGAAGCTTGAGCAACCATCCGTGCTGCGTCAAGTGCTGCGTCTCCAATGTATGTAGTGGCGTCTGCTATTTGGGAAAGCAAGTTGTCGGTAGTAGGTTCTTCAGATCCAATGAGCTGTGCCACTTGTTCTACCCAGACCTCCATGGCCTTCGCCACCCAGGCTATAGCGAATATAGGACGGAAGGCAGAACCGGAAGCTGTGAAGGTGGATTTGCAAAAACCTTCGAGACGCTTGTCGATGGGGTCTTTAAATGCGGCCGCGTCAGCGACCGGAATGGTGGTATTTCTTGATACTCTGGAAACCGGAGGATATAGTGCGGGAGGTGAAGACCAGAGGTTGATGCACTCCTTCGGAAATGGATAAGTCTGGGTGAAGCGTTTGGAATGCTGTATCCTGTGATCAGGGTTTTTCCATTGGGACTTGATAATTTCGTCGAGCTGTTTGTATGCTGGGAACAAACATGAGCTCTTCTTGTGTCTCTTAAAAATGTTCTTTGCAGGTTCGACTGAGGCAGTAGAATCTTCAATGTTCAGTGTGTTTAGTACGGCTTGAATGAGGCACTCCACCTCCCCTTGGGTTCTGGGGGTGTCTATGTCTAGATCAGGGTGGTCCTGATCAGAGTCCTCCGCGGAGATGACCTGACCTTCCTCGTCAGAGGGACAGAGAAGTTCCTCTGGAGAGTCAGGAGGAGATAGAGCGTGACGTTTCGAGGTCCCTGGTCGGGAGTCAGAATGTGAAGGCTGAGATAAACGCTCAAGAACCTTGTCTAAGGTTTCGGGTATGCGGGCCAGATGTTGAATGCCTGCAAGTGAGAGGGATAAGGCCCTAAGTAGTTCAGAGTCTGAATTAGTTGCCGGAGTAGGTGGCAGTGAGTCAGTTTTTCTGCAGGCCCCACACAATGAATCAGCCGAGGCTGAATTAAATTTAGTTTTACAAGTTGAGCAGGCTAAAAAAGAAACCTGTGGGTGTGTTTGAGCTGAGGACTTGTTGGTCCTGGGCTCTTCTGCCTTGTTAGCCATTTTGCTCCTTCTCTGTGATAAATGGTGGGGGTAGTTTGAATCCCCAATAGAATCCCTTTGTTTTTTTGTTTTGTAGAGACAGGGGTATTAGGCTAGGCAAGACAGTATAAGGTGGCCTACAGAGAGAAATAGAGAGATATGAAGGGAGCCCCCTCAGTCCCATACTCCCTATAGCATACAAAAGGCATACATGCACTCTGTAGCATACATAGATTTTTCCCCATAGGCAAAAGTAGCATTGAAAATATGATGTGGGACTTGCCTGATATGAGAACGGGCGTTTAGCAGAAGGGCAGGCTGGACGCAGTTGTAAGTAAGGCAGTTGGAGAGAACAGTCTACACTGCAGTGACAGGCAGGCGTGCTCCAGGAAGGTTCTGCAGAAGGGAGACAGAGCCGATGAGCGAGAGCGCTGATAGATATCTAAGGAGCTAAGAAAATAACTGACCTTCGCCGCAGCGTTAGTAAGGCCGCCTGGTCCCTCAAGTACTGCTTGAGTGCGACGGGCGGAGGAGCGCGAGGGAGAGAGAGACGCCAAGGCGAGGACTGGAACGCATGTGTGCGTCACGGAAGAAGATGGTGCATATAGAGGCGCCAAGGAAGAGAAGCGCGCCGGAGGCAAGGATAAGGGCGGGAGAGAGTGGGGTGGAACGCAGGAGGAGCGTGTCACCAGAGAAGGGAGACGCAGGAGTAATGGCGCCAGGGGAATGGGTCTAGAGAGAAACACCAGAAGGCTAGAGATCTAGAGTTGATAGAGGCTGTGAGGAAAATAAAATAAGTACTCACCTAGGAAAATGCCAGCTGAATTGTGCCCTGTGTAGTTTAACCCCTGTGAAGACAAAACACACAGATATATATATATATACATGCACAGGTGTGAAATATATATATATATATGTATGCCATTATACACTCAGGTGAGTGTATACCGCTGCTGCTGACCTCCGCAGAGCGGGAAGACAGCGCAGGGGTGAGGAGCAAGCCTGCCGACCTCCGGAGAGCGGGAAGGCTAAAGGGCAGATAGGTTGCAGCTGGAGAGGCTCTTGATTAAATCAGTGGCCCCTGAACGTGGCGAGATCTTAGACCTGGGGCCCTGATCCGTGCTCCAGCCACATAAAGAATATCGTGTCTTCTCCTTCTGAGGACACTAAAAGAAACTGAGGGTAATAGGAGGAGGCAGGGGATGAAGCCCAGGGCAGGAGGAGGAGTCATATTTTGCAACATAGTGTCCATCTCCAGCTGCAGGATCTTCATCCCCATGGTGCCTGTGTCCCCCAATTTAGGCAAGAGAAAATTTATTTCTCTATTAAGTTCTGCAAGGTATACAGTACATCTACCAGTCACTATGTGCTTCGTTATTCCTCTGAGGTGGAGCCCCCGTGTTAGTCTGCAGGAGGGACCCCCAAACTCAAGTTATGCCTTGTGACTGCTCGATGGCAATACACTTTTATCAGCTAAATTGAGGTCAGTAAAGTCACAATCATTTTACTTTGTTGCTTGCTAATGGCAATATTCAGGGTTTAATGTACAAATACACAGCCAGTCTTGCCTAAAACTCAATACTTATCAGAATGTCTAGTTACAGCCTTGTCTATGACCATCCAAAGCCTTTCTCTAGTGCAGTGTGATCCAGCTGTTTCCATAAAGTGAGCCGGTTATCTAATATACCGGATGGTCAGGAGCCAAATGATAAACGTATTAGATGTATTAGATGTAAGAAGTCTTAGATGCCCTTGTGATGGTTCAGGCTATAAAATTTCACTTTACCTGAAGTGTTCGTGCTCTTTAAAAAAATTCTGTTCGTTATCCAAAGCTTCCTTCAGCGAAAGGTTCTCCTGTATCTCCAGCTGCCCGCGGCATTTCACAATCATGTAGCCTTTTTGGAGGGAGTAAACAAGATTTCGGACAACGCTGACAACATCTGACTCTGCTCCTCTGTCAACCAAGTCTGGCTTTGTTAAAATCCCTGTGAACAGAACGAAAATTGAAAATCACACGCCAAAATCCAAATGACAGATGTTGCTGGGTGTTCTGTATTAATAACACTGATGCCTTCATCCAAGGGTGACTCAAAGCTCTGCTCGCTACTATGAAATCGACACACAGACCAAGTTGTCATTTAGTAATTACCTGGTCCCCACAACCACTCTGCACACAAAGTGTTTTAAAAAACTTCACAAACAAATTCTACACAGTTGCCTTCATGCACCATCTCTCCCTACTATACCTGCTATCCAACAGTCACACTCCCTTCCCAGAGACTATTATCCACTGTTACTATAGGCACCATCTCTCCCTACTATACCTGCTATCCCACAGTCACACTCCCTTCCCAGAGACTATTATCCACTGTTACTATAGGCACCATCTCTCCCTACTATACCTGCTATCCCACAGTCACACTCCCTTCCCAGAGACTATTATCCACTGTTACTATAGACACCATCTCTCCCTACTATACCTGCTATCCCACAGTCACACTCCCTTCCCAGAGACTATTATCCACTGTTACTATAGGCACCATCTCTCCCTACTATACCTGCTATCCCACAGTCACACTCCCTTCCCAGAGACTATTATCCACTGTTACTATAGACACCATCTCTCCCTACTATACCTGCTATCCCACAGTCACACTCCCTTCCCAGAGACTATTATCCACTGTTACTATAGGCACCATCTCTCCCTACTATACCTGCTATCCCACAGTCACACTCCCTTCCCAGAGACTATTATCCCACTGTTACTATAGGCACCATCTCTCCCTACTATACATGCTATCCCACAGTCACACTCCCTTCCCAGAGACTATTATCCCACTGTTACTATAGGCACCATCTCTCCGTACTATACCTGCTATCCCACGGTCACACTCCCTTCCCAGAGACTATTATCCACTGTTACTATAGACACCATCTCTCCCTACTATACCTGCTATCCCACAGTCACACTCCCTTCCCAGAGACTATTATCCACTGTTACTATAGACACCATCTCTCCCTACTATACCTGCTATCCCACAGTCACACTCCCTTCCCAGAGACTATTATCCACTGTTACTATAGACACCATCTCTCCCTACTATACCTGCTATCCCACAGCCACACTCCCTTCCTAGAGACTATTATCATTTTGTCAAGATAATAAAAATAGTAATTCTCAATAGATGGCTTCTGGGGAGGAGTGTCGGACAGACTGTTGGTGGGTTGTTTCTTAGTGAAGACTTTGAGAATTTGGAGTTGAATGAGTCTTGGTGTTATTTTTCTGTTTTTTCTTTTTTTTTCATTGTGTGCAAACGAGTTTTTTATAAGGAAAGTTTTATGTTACTGGTCCTTTAAGCAGGACAGCGTCTGTGCCTTATTATTGAGACTTACGATAACAGTTCTTTCTATGCACTCCTTTAAGTAAATAGTACAAAAAGTAAAAGCCTGCCACTACTACCATTGACTTGAATGGATTTAGCACTTAAAAAGAGCTCACGCTTGTCCCATTCAAGATATTGGGTCAAATGTAGGTGAGTAAATGTTCAGCTTCAAAACCTACAATTGACCATATGAGGAGCCCTGGTGGTGCATTTGGTTATCGACCCCATTGAAATTTTACCACTTACCTAAAGTCCTTTCCCCATTAGGATCCACCTCCCGGGCCATTTCCAGGGCCTCAGTTGTTGCTATATCCACATTACTGGGAACCACAACCAGATTAATGGTCTCCTGCCTCTGGATGTATTTTCCGATCATTTTCTTGATCTATGAAACATTTGTACCCTAGTAAGTTATTGATATTTTTCAAGTGGTCATATTCCCTCAACCCATTCACTTGTTTCATACCCATCGAAACAAACCGATTCTTCTTCAGGTGACTAATCTCCCCGAACTGCCTCCCCGTCAGCTAGAATCGTAATCGCAGGCAGGATGGCACTCGGATCGCTTCGTTTTCCGAAGTCGCATGAAGTTGCCTCACGAGGAAACTTCAGGCCACTTCAGAAAATGAAGTGCCGCGTGTGCATTGTCGCAGACGATTTCCATTTAAGCCGGCGGAGGGCTGGGGGAAGGCAGTTCGGAGAGATTGTCACCCCAAAGAAGAGGAGATTTGTCAATGGGGGAACTAATCTCCCCGAATCTGCTTGTGTGGCCAGACCCTTATCCATAGCGCCAATCAAATGTTTACTTTCATATGCCAACTGCTGATTGGCTGTTTTTCTGTTTTTTGCCAGAATGAAAACATAAGCATTTATAAGACTGAAGGGGCTCCTATACCTCCATTTGTTATTTTCTCTTTATATTTGTTTAATCAAAATATTAAGAGCTGTGGCTATTGAAAACCATATATGGATATTTATCTCTGACCACTCCCAGTGACTTCAACCAATACTCCTCATCTCAAGAGCACACAACATTACTGAAGTCATGGGAGAAGAGTATGTCCCTATGGCAGGCATATGAGAGATAGGGTAGATTATAACTTGATGGCCTGGGACAATGGAAGCCAAGTACTAGCAATAAACTATCTGCCTCTAAATGTCGTACCTGCTGTCCAATATCTTTGGGCTGATCGGGCAGTGCAACTCTAGTGATTCCAGGCAGATCAATCAACGTTAAGTCTGGAACGTCTGGAGATATCACTTCTAGCGATATCAGTTCATCACTGATTCCTTTGCCGTTACCGGCCATAAGGTTCTGAGCTGAAAAAAAAGAGGCAGATAAAGTCCTCAGAAAGTGATCATATTTGGATGAAAATTATGTATAACCTGTTGCATATGAAAGAGCATCTACTGACCTGTTTCTACCACACTATATGTCCAAGTACATGGTTCGTCTATCCAACAGCTCATTCCCAAACCATAGATATCAAGGCTATAACAGCCTTTTCTTCTCTAAAAGTTGGAATGTTGTTGGTGGGATTCAGAGACATTTCTGGAGCTCCAGTCCCAATGCTTCCCCAGAAATGTTCTTGAGTTCCACCACCAACGATCCAACTTCAATTAGCAAGTCTTCTCAGAAGAGCAGAGGCTGTTATAGCTTAAACTTTGGCATCAGAACAGGACAGCTATTCCGCTGTCTGCACTGGAATATCTGAATTTTCAATTTAATAAATGGAAATTCAGCTCTTAAAGTATCCTAGAGTCGAATTTTTACCACCCATGGTAACTGGCAGCTAACTGCCACCTGAGGCAAGGTTCTCAACTCTTCCTTCATTGCAGGCGCAGCCCTGGTGGGGTTTGCTTCCGGTTGTTGGGCACTGATGTTGAAAGATCAGGGGCCTCGCTCACATATTCATTCCACTTCATCCCACAGGGGTCAGGTGGGTTAAGCTCAGGGATCTCTAGAGGCCGCTCATAATGTTCCACTCCCATCTCAGTGGGATAAGTCGGCTGCTTTATCAGATTTACCTTGTTTTACTTGATTTTCCACCTCTGCGGCACTTGCAATCGTCAGTTCATGGTCACGGTAGGAAATCTTTCCACTCCAGGTTGTCGACTTTGTTGCTTTTTTAAGCTTCAGTTCCAGTGGGCACCGCGTAACAATGCCTGCAGGATTGGGACACATTTAAAAGAGGGAAACGTTTATATGAGTCCGTTCTCAAACCACTTCCCAATATATTAGAAACATCTGGGAATCCTTCTGTATCCCCCGGTTTGGTCTAATTCCTTTCATTTTCCCTTTCCATCTTTTAATTACCAGTACTTCCAGTATAGGACATTTAGGGCAGAGACACACGGTCAGATGTGGGGAGATTAATCGCCCAGCGACAAATCTCCTCTTCTTTGAGGCGACTAATCTCCCCAAACTGCCTTCCCGTTAGCTAAAATGTAAATCGCCGGTGGGATGACACTCGGAGACAACCTCAGGCGACTTCGGAAAACGAAGTGATCCGAGTGACATGTCGCCGGGCGACTAATCTCCCCGAATCGCAGCGTGTCTCTGCCCTAAGATGTCTCCGGTTACTACCCACCCCTTTTCAGCAGAACTATTGTATCATGTACCAATAAAGGCTCATTTACTCACATAGGAATGCAATCTTTTGAGAAAGAACAAAGGGGTATAAGCGGTTGGTGCTGGCAATAAAAGGCTGCATGGGTTATGTGGTTGCTAAGAGCTGAGAGCCCCTGTTGTTAGATACACACATATAAAGGACTAAACAAATCTGACTGTATCTTTTTCCTTAGAGGGGAAGGTGCAACGTTTATCAAGCCCTGGCAGGAGGTTCCTACAAATATATGTTTTGCTTCATCTAAACTGCCAGTTTAATCAAGTTCACATGCAGCAATTCAATTAGATGCATGCTGCATGGGCATCAGTGTAGTCTGCAGCATGCATCTAAACATATTCGCATATACATACATTGTCTGTACTGTGTATTTTAAAGAAGTAAGAGTATGCAGGTGTAGCGCTATAGTAAACTGACTTGTGCTAGGGCAGTTTTAGCTACTTTCCTTGGTGGGCTGAGACCACCGATGAGCTCTCTTTCTCAGGGGTAAGCCCTCGCAGCGGGGTGGAGGCAAGGGTGTAGTGTAACTGTAACCTGATGCGATAGCACAATGATGGGCGCCAGTAGTTCTTTAAAGGAGAAGGAAACCCCCAGGGCGCTAAACCCCTCCCCCCCTTCCCTGTGCTGCCCCCCCTCCCTCCTCCCCCCTGGCCTACCTGTCCCCCTGGGCAAATGCCCCTAACTTTTTACTCACCCCTCTGCGCAGGTCCTGTCCACGGAGTTCGCAGTCGCCATCTTCTCCCACGCGCGTCTTCTTCCTGCTCTGATCGGCGTTTTCTGGCGCATGCGCAGTAGGAACAGGTACCGGTACGGCTCTACTGCGCATGCGCCGAATGTCACGAAGTTTTCCGATTTCACTTCGTGACTTCCTACTGCGCATGCGCCAGAAAACGCCGATCAGAGCAGGAAGAAGACGCGCGTGGGAGAAGATGGCGACTGCGAACTCCGTGGACAGGACCTGCGCAGAGGGGTGAGTAAAAAGTTAGGGGCATTTGCCCAGGGGGACAGGTAGGCCAGGGGGGAGGAGGGAGGGGGGGCAGCACAGGGGAGGGGGGGAGGGGTTTAGCGCCCTGGGGGTTTCCTTCTCCTTTAACAGTTGAACAAAGAACAATATTTATTGAACAATAGCACAGAGATCATTTAGCACATTGATCCACAATGGAGTATAGAACATACACAGCAGCATAAAGGAAGCATATACTCACAGCACGTATAGGCTGAATCCCCACAGGCTAGGGAATATACAGCAGAGAGTAAGTTGACAGCATGTGATGGGTATTGCCCAGTTTTCAGGATATCTTCCAGTGGCAGACTAAGGGAATTCCTGACATCCCTATCTCAACACTTGGTTCCTTACTCTGGGTCAGTATTACCCTGGGATCTTAATCCCTCTAATCTCCTCGGCGGAGCCTTGAGCTGCTCAACTAAATAACCTCTCTATCACTCCTAGAGCGATCTATAAAACGAGTATAGCTGTCTAATTACTAGGGCCAAGGCGCCTAGGGTCAGAACTACCCATTCCCTTCCAGTCTGCTTGGTTGGGCTAAAGCAATGGACCCAGAGCACATGGTTCCTAAACCTTTTATACTCTGGCACAGTGCCATCTGGTGTACACTGTGTGAACTGCAGGGGTTCCATAAGCACAAGGTCCCCATAAGGACCCACTGAGGTGTCCATATTACTAGGGATGTGCCTGTCTGTAAAGTGTAAGGGTGTCTAAGATTTTCACATCCCTACATTGGCAAAATGTAAATGTAGACGTATTCAGACTTCCTGCTGCTGAATGCCAATATCTCTTTATAATAAAAGTGCAAATCTCACCACTGCCCCTAGGAAGGGTCACTCCAGACAGCGCCTCCAGGACTGAGCTTTTCCCAGAACTCTGGTCCCCAATGACCGCAATAGATGGGAGGCCAAGGTCCTTGTCCACCCCCAGTGCTCTGAGAGAGTCGATGATGTCAATGCACGGGCGGATCTTCTCCTCGTACTGGCTGCTCAGAATTTTCTCCATCTTCTGCTGTAGAACAAAATATATTGGATGGATATGAGACATGGAATACTTTGTTCATTTAAAGATACTACTTGCTAAAATTAAGCAGCCACCTTGGTCTGATTGAGTAGGGGGCCTACTATCTGAAAAAGAATAGTTCCCCTTTAAAGTCGATATTCTTATTTTCAAGAGTTTTGTATTCAGATTTAGCTTCTTGGTACCGGCGTCTATTGGACTCTTAATCTCCTCCTGCAACACTCTCTTTTTTTTTTTCGCTACAGAGTTCCAGCTTTGGGATGATCTGATGTTGTCGACTGACATCTGTCAACCAAAGTGACAAATCATCAAACTCCTCTCGGTCATTTTAAGTTTTGATTGCTGGGGTCAATGTCCCCTCCCAGAAAAACCAGACAGCAGTTAGTTGCAGTCCAGAAAGCGAATAGGAAAGGAAATTGTATGAAAACAATACAAAGTAGGAAATAGGGAACCAGTCTATAACATACCGTAAGTTTAAAAAGGTCAACTTCCCCTTTAATTCTTCTTCTTTAATAATTCTGGACTCAGCACAATTCAGCAGGAACAGCCCCCTAAGTTTGCTTATAGTCTGTACAGAGAGATTAATAAAAAGGAATGATCTATCTTCAGATATGTAAAATTGATTAAAAAGAGGGGATCTGACTTATGTCAGTATTTGAAATTTTATATAGGAGAAAAGAAAGAAAGTATCCCCGTCTTTTTGATCAGAAAAAACACACAAAAATATTTTTTATATGTTATCACTATATAATTTGATTCCAGTTAAACCATTTAACCCCGTGATTCTATATATTTAGTTCCCCCCTTGATAAGTAGTCCCACAAAGTGCTAGTGCTTGACCTTAATTAAATAGCATTAAATAGAATAAAACTAGGACTCAATAGATTTGTCTTTTAAATATTGTGTATACTTTATAATTTCTAACTCATAAACAATTCATTTACCATTAATTGATTGTTAAGTTACTAAAAATCAACTAAAACACCAATAATGGTGATATAGTGCCAACAAATTGTGATCAATTCACTTGTAAAACAGTTAAAGTGCAGCAGGAACAGCCCCCTAAGTTTGCTCATAGTCTGTACAGAGAGATCCCATAAAACTATGGCAGCATAGGTATTCCCCTGTACTAAGCACAATTCAGCAGGAACAGTCCCCTAAATTTGCTCATAGTCTGTACAGAGAGATCCCATAAAACTATGGCAGCTTAGGTATTCCCCTGTACTAAGCACAATTCAGCAGGAACAGCCCCCTAAGTTTGCTCATAGTCTGTACAGAGAGATCCCATAAAACTATGGCAGCTTAGGTATTCCCCTGTACTAAGCACAATTCAGCAGGAACAGTCCCCTAAGTTTGCTCATAGTCTGTACAGAGAGATCCCATAAAACTATGGCAGCTTAGGTATTCCCCTGTACTAAGCACAATTCAGCAGAAACAGCCCCCTAAGTTTGCTCATAGTATGTACAGAGAGATCCCATAAAACTATGGCAGCATAGGTATTCCCTGTACTAAGCACAATTCAGCAGGAACAGTCCCTAAGTTTGCTCATAGTCTGTACAGAGAGATCCCATAAAACTATGACAGCATAGGTATTCCCCTGTACTAAGCACAATTCAGCAGGAACAGCCCCCTAAGTTTGCTCATAGTCTGTACAGAGAGATCCCATAAAACTATGACAGCATAGGTATTCCCCTGTACTAAGCACAATTCAGAAGGAACAGCCTGACTCTTCTCTGATGCATTGGCCCCTTAAAAAATAATAATGGGATCATTCTGATCAGCCATAAAAGCTAATTTAAGGATGTGCCATTATAATATTGTAGAAAGGGGGAGCTGCACATTCACAGCAAGCACAATAATAAAGCAGCCCCCCTAACATTACAAAGAAAGAGCTGTTCTCACCTGGAATCCTGACACACAGTGACTGCAGCTCCCCTCCCAGGAAAGGATTTTTATATCAGTGGCTCTAGCTAACGCATTGCATCAATTTCTGGAGAAATGAAAGTGAAACTGCAGAGGCATGCTGAAATCCAGAATAGAAAGTTCTCTCTATTTCCTAGCTTTTGTGTTAAAGGGGAACTTCCTTCGATGAAATAATTGTTTATTTAAGAGTCTTTCAGACATCGCTTACATTAAAAGGGTTATTTACTAAGCTCCGAATACCCGAAATCAGAAAAATATGTGATTTATTTTTATAAAATCTGACTTTTAAAAAAAATCACAAATTTTTCAGAATTTATTAAACCCCGAGGGCTAAAAAGCCCGAATATAAAAACACGGCATCTCAAACCTGTCCAGGTTGCATAAAAGTCAGTGGGTACAGTCCCATTTATTTTTGGTTGTGGTCGGGCAATTTTACTATGTTTTCGGAGCTTTCGGGTGAAAACTCCGAAAAATTCTGAGATTTCGGGGGAAATTCACGAAAAAATTTGTGAAAATCTGAGCTTTTCCCGCAAAGCAAATTCTCGGGAAAATGTAATAATAAATAAGCGTTAAAAACCCGAGCTAGATCAGAGTTTGTAGCAGCCGATATTGAGATAAATTCGGACCTTGATAAGTAACTGTAAAATGTAAATGCAGCAACATAGGCTTGGCCAGCAAAACAAGAGACCTGCTTTCAAAAACAAGTTACATTTCCAAATAACTTTTGGAAAACTATGAATTTATTTTGCTTAGGGTTACCTTTTTAAATTGTATTTACACATTTAACGTGCAGAGCAGGACAGTCCTTATATCAGATCTGGCACAGAGTGCAAAATCAAAAAAGCTGACCACTGATTGGTTGCTATGGGTAACCGCCCATGAGCAAATCTGCCCGGTGTTGATAAATGAGTTCCACTTTATCTAATTATATAGCCTATGGGCAGCTCTAAACATCTATAGGTATGGCATCCCTTATCCAGAAACCAGTTGTTCAGAAAGCTCCTCATTATGGGAAGGCCATCTCCTATAGACTTCCTTTTAATCAAATACAGAGAAAGTTCTTTCCTTTTTCTGTGTAATAATAAAACAGTAGCTTGTACTTGATCCCAACTAAGATATAATTAATCCTTATTGGAGGCAAAACCAGCCTATTGGGTTTAATCAATGTTTAAATAATTTTTTTAGTAGACTTAAAAGGTATGGAGATCCAAATTAAGGAAATATTTGTTATCCAGAAAACACCACATCCCCAAACATTTTGGATAACGGATCCCATATCTGTAGTCGGTGACGGAACCTTTTTGGGAGGTGCAGCCAGTCTCTCTGAACCTTCTGTAGATGGAACAATTACATATCAGAACTGGGGTTCAGGGCGGGACTTTCTACTCCTGCCCAATCCCCAACATTAAGGGGGTTATTTACTAAACTCTGAATGCAGAAAATCATGAACATTTTTTTTAATATAAAATCACTAATATTTCAGAATTTATTAAACCCCAAGGATGGAAAAGTCAGAATCTGAAAATCCGGCATCTCAGACCTGTCGAGGCTGCATATAAGTCAATGGGAGAAGTACCAATGATTTTTTGATGTGCGCTGGGTTTCGTGCAATACCCCGCAGTTTTCGGGTGAAAAATTGAAAAAAGTGAAAATCGGATAAATATTTCCGGAAAAAATTGTGAAAATCAGCTTTTTCCCCCCGCAAAGCGCATTTTCGGGAAAATGTAATTATAAGCGTAAAAAAACCCGAGTGGATTTTATAGGAGTTTGTAGCAGAAAATATTGAGATAAATTTGGACTTTGATAAATAACCCCCTAAAATCACAATGATGTCATAGGCGAGTAGCTGCTCACATGACTGACAAGCAAAATGTACAACAAGGAACACTTGTTAGGAAATAAATCTGTATTCAAGTTTTTAAACACAATACAGACCAATTACATGAAAATAAAGGCAAATTCTTTCCAAAAAATAACGAACAGACCACCTGTATTCAAAAAAAAAAAAAAAAGAAGCAAACAACCCCGTGTCTTTGGCTCTACTTACACCTATTACACTACGTTCTAGTTTCATTTCTAAAGAATCACTGCTTTTTTTAAAGGGGGGGGGTTTCACTTTTAAAGGACAAGTAACAATTTTTTTTTTTTAAAAATGGCGATGATTCATCATGCGGCGCTCGTTTTCTCCTCCCTGGCTATCTCCTACAGAAGGCAGGGAGGAGAAATCGAGCGCTGTACAATGAATCGTCGCCTTGTCTGAAAAGAGCGCATGCAGAGAATCGGTAAGTAATTTCTTAATAAAAGCTTTGCGAATTAAAAGTTAAAATTGTCTTGGTGGGGGTTTTTTTTTCGTTAAATAGAACATTTTTAAAAAAAAAAAAAATTGTTACTGTTCCTTTAAATTAACTTTTAGTATGATGTAGAAAGTGATATTCTCAGACAATTTGCAATTGGTTTTCATTTTGTATCATTAGTGGTTTCTGAGCTATTTAGCTTTTTATCCAGCAGCTCTCCAATTTTCAATTTCAGCCATCTGGTTGCCAGGGTCCTAATTACCCTAGCAACCATGGATTTGAATAAGGGACTTGAATATGAACAGGAGAGGCCTGAATAGAAAGAGGAGGAATAAAATAAAGCAATAACAATATATTTGTCGTTTTACAGACCATTGTTTTTAGAGGGGTCAGTGACCCCCATTTGAAAGCTGGAAAGACTCAGAAGAAGAAGGCAAATAATTCAAAAACTATAAAATAAAAAAAATAATAATGAAGACCAATTGAAAAGTTGCTTAAAATGGGGCATTCTATAACATACTTAAAGGTGAACCACCCCATTAACACAATTTGTTTACCAGGAATCAGCCACGTGTCCCAGAGCTGTTGCTGAACTACAAATAACTCAAAGTCACCAGAACAAAGACAAATAAATACAGTTATTCAAATTATTTAATTATAATTATTTAATTATAATCTTCTACCTCCCCCGCCCCCCAAATTTATAGAATATTACAGTTCAGAAACAAAAATAAAAGTCTGCCATTCGGCCAAAATATAACGGTTTGGTCACAGGAAAAAAAAAAAATTAGCTATAACCATTTATAGTATTCTTTTGAAAAAGGGGAAACTGCCCTGCAAATGAATATCCAGTAGATCTCAGCGAACTAAAGATGATGGGATTGGTCTTTTTTTTTTTTGTCTATTTTTAATATAGTTTTCAAGATATTAGCAGTTTTACATTGCTAATAGAATTGATTTGAAAAGCTGCCGTCTACTTCAGCAAGTCAACAAAAAATTAAATTATTCAGAAAAAGAAAATCTTGTGATGTTGCACTTATTAGAACTGACCAGAGAATCATTATACTTCATTTTCTGAGCAGAGCAACATCACAAGCCATTCCTTGCCTCACTAAATTCATTTTCAAGATGCATCCAGTTGCCCAAAGTGAACATCAGGTGGCGCTGTTCTTGCAAAGAAGAGCAGATCTATTTGACATAATTTGTTTCAAAGGTTAACAATTCCTATTAAATATTTGTTTCACTTTTATGCAGAAACCATTTCACTGGAGATCTCTAAGTGGGCGGAGACTATTTATACTTTGGGTTAACCCTTTCCCTCCCAAAACCTACTGACTAAATATAACACTTTCATTCAGACACATTTCTTTTAATTGACGTGTCTCAATTGCCAATTTGCAATCAAGAAAAAAAAATGGAGACCAATGGCAATGATCTTAGAACGCCAGTGTCGACAGTATACGGAAACAATCATTTTAGAATAAAGTTCCCCTTTAAATAAGTTGCAGCGCAAAAACTGAGCAAATCCGGGGGAATTCCTTTAAAGGTGGACAACCCCTTTAATATCAACTTTTATTATGATGTAGAGAGTGATATTCTCAGACAATTTGCAATTGGTTTTTTTTATTGTGGTTTTTGAGTTATTTAGCTTTTTATTCAGTGGCTCTCCAGTTGGTAATTTCAGTCATCTGGTTGCTGGGGTCCAAATTAACCTAGCAACCATGTATTTAATTAAAAAAAAAAAAAAAAAAAAGACTATAAATAGGAGAGGAAGTATTACAAATGGCAAAAAAGGTGCAAAAAGCCAATCTCTAGCACTACAGCAGTATAATAAGAGCAGTAGTAAAGCATGGATAAGTATAATAAAAAAAAAATGAAAAATACTCTCAGTTCACCCCGTCTTTGGGTGCATATTTACATATAAAACAGCAGAAGGATGTGAGTTTTTTCAAAAAAGTAAACAAAAAAGTGGTTCAAAAGTTCAAATACATTTATTAGGACAATACAGGCGGACTAACGTGTTTCGGGACTATTGGGGCATTTACTCATAGGCAGTATATATTAACCCTTTCCCTGATACCGACCTGTACAGTATATATTAACCCTTTCCCTGATACCGACCTGTACAGTATATATTAACCCTTTCCCTGATACCGACCTGTACAGTATATATTAACCCTTTCCCTGATACCGACCTGTACAGTATATATTAACCCTTTCCCTGATACCGACCTGTACAGTATATATTAACCCTTCCCTGAGACCTGTACATTATACATTAACCCCCTCCCTTACCTGTACAGTTCAGCCTATGAGTAATTGCCCCAATAGGCACGGAATGCGCTAGGCCTTCACTTGTATTGTCCTTATAAATGTATTTGAACTTTTGAACCAGTTTTTGGTTTACTTTTTTGAAAAACCTCACATCCTTCTGCTGTTTTATAAAGAGGAGAGGGCCTGAATAGAAATAGTAGTAATACATTGAAGCAATAACAATACAATTGTAGCATTTGTTTTTAGATGGGGTCAGTGACCCCCATTTGAATGGTGGGAAGAGGCAAAAAGGTAAGGCAAATAACGCAAACTATAAAATATAAATAATAAAGACCAATTGCAAATTTGCTAGGAATTCTATAACATACTAAAAGATATCTCAAAGGTGAACCACCCCTTTTTATGGGTCTATGGGCCGGCTTGAAAGCCTCAGGTGTTCGAGATAAAGGGCAAGAAGCACCACAAAACGCGCCGCTCTCGTAGACACTGGACAACTCACATCTGTGAAACGAGGGAGTTGGTCGGGTGAATACGCCACCCATTTCACAGACTGGGAATTGGGAACAAATGGGAGAGTTTAACCCAATTTTTGTGAAATCCCTAAGCCTTAGTGACAGTAACACGCACTATGAACAAGGAACAGACAACGGCCTTCTCCAGGGATCCATGGAGTTTTCCCCTCCCGTGTGACCATAATCACCAGCACAAACACTACGGTG
The DNA here is from genome assembly GCF_017654675.1 of Xenopus laevis. Lineage (NCBI taxonomy): Eukaryota > Metazoa > Chordata > Amphibia > Anura > Pipidae > Xenopus > Xenopus laevis. The sequence continues at coordinate 10,276,352 of NC_054373.1, forward strand.
AAGAATCAGTAGAAAATAAAACCAAAACATCATTATTGGCAACACTTCAAGGATCCTGGATACAGCGTCAGTCTGTATATGGGAGATCAGTCTGTATATGGGAACTTAAGTTTTTTTTTATTTTTACTCCTCTGCCAGATCCCAATCTACGGGAAATCGGTCAACACAGAGAAGATCCCGTCTCCAGGAAGTCCAGTGTATGAGACAGTAGTGTTCAAACATATATATATATATATATACACACACATGTAATCATACAGACACGGGAGCATGTCGCACTCTTCGCTCCAGTGATCTATAAATTCAAATGTCCTATAGGATCAGCCAATTGGTTCAAAATCATCAGTATCTGGTGGACAGTTTTCCCTCGGGAATCCCGTCCTTTCCTATTGACAAAAACCCCATTCACTCTGCCTCCGGGGAAAGAGAGGAGGGATTCTTGCCGCTTTGACTCAAAGGGGACTTTGCTCATGCTTTTGGGAGACATCCGTCGATCTGAATTTCCGCCGGCCAACCGGAATATCTGTTCTTGCTTCCGTCCGAGTGGTTGATCTGGGGGGGAAAAAAAAAGTTAATTTTGAAAGAATTTTTAAAGGGTTGGTTCACCTTTCAATTAACTTTAAGTATGTTACAGAATGGCTCATTCTAAGCAACTTTTCAATTGGTCTTCATTAATTATTTCTTATAATTTTTTTTTTTTTTAATAATGTGCCTTCTTCTTCTGACCCTTCCAGCTTTTAAATGGGATCCCATCTTAAAAAACAAAATGCTCTGTAAGGCTACAAATGTATTGTTATTGCTACTTTTTATTACTCATCTTTCTATCCAGACCCGCTCTTATTTATATTCCAGTCTTTTATTCGTTCAGTGCATGGTTGCTAGGGTAATTTGGAGCCTAACAACCAGACTGCTGAAATTGCAAACTGGAGAGCTGCTGAATAAAAAGCTAAATAACTCAAAAACCAATTGCAAATGGTCTCAGAATCAATGTCGGACTGGCCCACCACGATACCAGGAAAACTCCCGGTGGGCCCAGGTGTCAGTGGCCCCTCGTGCTGCTAAACATTTATTACATGGCCATTCCCTATTTCTATGAGGCTAAATAGATGGAATAATGGATTATAGTATGTAAAGAAATCAAACTAGGAGAATCGAAGTTAATTGAGAAAATGAAGAATATTAGTACTGAGAGTGGGCCCCTGGTCTAAGGTTTTATTGGTGGAACCCTGGTGTCCCAGTCCGACACTGCTCAGAATATCACTCTCTATATCAAACCCCTTTAATTTTATTTGACATCTGACTGGTCTGTCAGCGACACTACATTTACTACATTAAAGTGCCTGTCGCCTTTAAATCAAGTTTTAGTATGACATAGAGAGAGATATTCAGAGACAATTTGCAATTGGTTTTAACTTTTTTATCATTTGTGGCTTTTGAGCTATTTAGCTTTTTATTCAGTAGTTTGCAATTTCAGCCGTCTGGTTGCTAGTGTCCAAATTCCCCTAGCAACCATGCACTGATTTGAAAAAGAGACTGGAATATGAACAGGAGAGGCCTGAATAGAAAGAGGAGTAATAAAAAGTAGCAATAACAATACATTTGTAGCCTTACAGAGCATTTGTTTTTTTTAGATCAGAAGAAGGCAAATCATATTAAAAAATAAATAAGCAAGGCCAATTGAAAAGTTGCTTAGAATTAGCCATTCTGGAACATACTAAATCATCTACTATCAGATGATGTAATTCAGGGGGATTAACCCATGCGGGTATAGCTGTATGAACAAACTTAGTGGGAAATGCCTATAAAAGGAGACTATAAAACAATAGGACAGACAGTGGTGGAGAAATGGAAGGTTGTGGCCAGCCAGCTTGAAACAATGAATTTAGGCAACTGTGTGATGAGCCACTGACCCCTCCCAGGGAATAGAATAAAACAAAAAACTCCCAGCATTCATGCTCAGCCGATGAAAACACACTCACACTCACGCCTTAGACATACCTTTTCTTTTTCAAAGTTGTCGGGTGTTTTAGTTCCTTTAATGGCCAAAAAGGCCCAGGCTGATCGGAAGCGAAGGTTCCGGACTTCTTTGCTCCCGAAGTCTTCGAAGGCTTTTTTTGCGGGTTCAGTCAACCTATCAAGGCAAGAGCTTCAACTTAAAAAGCAGCTTGAGGAAAGTACAGTAAATTCATCATATAAATTATTGCATTTCCAGATCCATATCCATATCAGGCCAGTAGGTGGCAGTATAGAGTAACAAAGAAAGCTAAAGAAACTCCATTTACGGTTTAGCCAGCCCATAAAAGTGTATATTTTATTTATTTTTATAAATATATAATCAGTGATAAAGCCGGCACTCTCGATAAATAGGTCAAAGTTGCCTGGGTGCAGTATCAAAAATTCAAATCTATATCCAAACAATGAGATCCACACTCTCAGGTCAAAAAAATGAAACGTTTTTTATTTAAATAGGAGACTAATGTCTCGGCCTTTCTCAAAGTGAGAAAACGTTGAGAAAGGCCTTGAAGGAGGCCAAAACATTAGGCTCCTATTTAAGTAAAAAAAACGTTTAAATTTATTTAAGACCTGAGAGTGCAGATCTCTTTGTTTGGAGATATATATATATCAAAATATACCTTTTCCTTGAGAAAGGTCCCAAGAGGGACCGAAACGTTGGAGCACTGTGATGTATGAAATGAAATAATAAAAAGACACTTATTTTACAAAGGGAAGTGCTGGCCCAGGAATGCTTTATTCCAGATTTTGATTATATGATTGAGAATTGGCCGTGCACCCCTGAGATTGCTTGATTGGAGTGCGGATACTGAAGATATATAACTATATATATATATATATATTTATTGTGCCTTTGGAGGGGGTTGTCTGTATTTATATTACTATTTAGTCACACTTCATCCTTGATAAAGGCTTCAATGAGCGCCAAAACATTGGATACAAAAGCGATGTTTCAATAAATCGTTGATTTACAATTTTGGAGTGCAGGTCCATTGTGAAGATTGTACATTACGTATATATCATATATATCATCCACATATGGTATCTTTATGGTGGTTCACCTTTATGTTAACTGTTAGTATGCAATAAAGTGGCCAATTCTAAACAACTTTGCAATTGGTCTTTATTTTTTCCTTTTTACAGTTTTTGAATTATTTGCCTCCTTCTTTTGACTCTTTTCAGCTTTTTAATAGGGGTCACTGACCCCATCTAAAATACAAATGCTCTGTAAGGCTACACATTTATTGTTACTTTTTATTACTCATCTTTCTATTTGGGCCTTTCCTATTCATATTCCAGTTTATAAAATGTTTGGTTTAATATTCCTATTCTGCCTCTTTCCAGCTTTCAAATAGGGGGTCACTGACCCCGGCAGCCAAAAAACTATTGTTCCACTTTAGTGGTTACGGTTACTTTTTATTTCTTATCTTGCCATTCAGTCCCTCCCCTATTTATATTTCAGTATCTAATTCAAACGACTGCCTGGTTGCTAGGGTCAATAAGAAAAGAGTAAATAAGACCATAGCAACAAGACAGCTGCTGAAATACCAAACTGGAGAACTGCTGAACAAAAAACGACTTAACTAAAAAACCCACAAAAAATGAAGACCAACTGGAAACCATCTCAGAATAATAATGCCTATATTATGCTATTAAGTTAATTTAAAGGTGAACTACCCTTTAAAGGCAATGCGGCTTGTGTTACTTTCCAACAACAAAGCAGAACATTTAAAAGATTCACTTACTTGGTAAAGGCATCATCATGACTGGCGACCATAATGAGAGCCCCATTCGGTATCTTGTTAAGGAATTCAACCATAGCGCCGGAAAAATCTGCAAATGGAATGAAATGATTCGTATTAAATCTCCTGTGCAGAAATATTTTATCTTCACTTATTTCTATGATAAAACCATGTCAGCAAATCCCAGCCTGAAGGCCAGTTAGGGGGAGATTTGGGGTGAGTGCTTATTTGTACCCTGGGTACCCCTGGAACTATAGCAGGGTGACTGTTACCCCAATGTTTCTATATATCTGTAACCTTGTTATGAGCTAAGGGGGCCCAGTCTGAAGGTCAGTTAGGGGGAGATTTGGGGTGAGTGTTTATTTGTACCCTGGGTACCCCTGGAACTATAGCAGGGTGACACCCCAATGTTTCTATATATCGGTAACCTTGTTATGAGCTAAGGGGCCCAGTCTGAAGGTCAGTTAGGGGGAGATTTGGGGTGAGTGTTTATTTGTGCCCTGGGTACCCCTGGAACTATAGCAGGGTGACACCCCAATGTTTCTATATATCTGTAACCTTGTTATGAGCTAAAGAAAGTACTAAACAGACTATGAGCTAAAAGCTTGTTTAGTGCCAGAAGTCCAAAGACTTGTTTGTGCAATTCAGATAAACAGTGGAAGTATATTTCAGTCTGACTGTATCTCTGCTTGTTATAGTACTAGTCTAATACAAGTTTGAACGCATGTTTCTTCTGGAGAAGAGCAATATGCATTTAAAGAACGTGAAGTGGATGTTGGTACAAGGAGTTACTAACTGTAGCATCTCCAGTAGGTTGCGGTTACATTACTTGCGGTAGATCATACACAGAGCACCTACCTCCTTCATACATGTCAAATGTTTTGGTCTCAACGAGTTTCCAGGTTTCGGCTGAAATAAAAAACATAATTGTGAGCATTGCTGAAGCCATGACAGTGACTATCGAGACATCGTTTCTTCTGGCCTCATTACAAGAGCAACAAACACGACTACTGATGCTGCACATGTCTATCTGGGACATTCTGGAATAATGTTTTTCTAGGGTCCCCCCTCTGCTCCAATACAAGGAATGTGTCAGAGGATACATTGGGGGTTATTATTAAAGGGCACCTATTGCCCCAAAACACCTTTTCCCCACTGACACAGTCAACTCTCCTGTCCCCGCAATACAATGGGCATGGTTAGGAACGGTGCAGCCCATGATTCCCATTCTGGACCACCCATGGTCCCCGTAAGTCCGAGAACCTGGCTCTAGACCCATATCCCATTTTTACATCTATTCCTGGGGATAAATTGTGGGTGTTCAAATGTTTTCACTTACCACTAACAACAGCGATGTTTATCCCTCGGTTGGAATTCTTTCCCGAGAGGAGTCTGCAACACAGGAGGTTGGTCAGAATCAGAAAAAAGAACAATTCGTACAATACGATATTAGTAGGGAAATAACATATAAACCACTAATAAAAGACAAAATTATACCCCAGGCTTGTGCATTCTACGCCCCTCAAGTTAGTGTAGGACTAAAACAAATCCCGGTAATTCCCGACACCTCTAGGACCGCAGTCTAGAAAACTCCAAAAAGAAAGTTCCAGCTGACAAACTATATTGTTTTTTTCCCAGATTCATTATATTAATGGTGCAAAACTTCTCAAAAGAGTGCGCAGAGCTGTTTTGCCATTAATTTGAAGGTTTACACTTGCTTTAACATTGGGTAGATTCCAGGGATGCACTGAATACAGAATTCGGTTCAGGATTCAGTCTTTTTCAGCAGGATTCGGATTCGGCCGAACGGAATCCTAATTAGCATATGCAAATTAGGGCCAGGGAGGGAAATTGCATTACTTTTTGTCACAAAACAGGGAAGTAAAACATGTTTTCCCCTTCCCACTCCTAGTTTGCATATGCAAATTATTTAGGGATGCACCAAACCGAGGACTGGTTCAGGATTCGGCCTTTTTTCAACAGGATTCGGATTCAGCCAAATCCTTCTGCCCAGCCAATCTGAATCCTAATATGCAAATTATGGGTGAGGAGTGAAATTGTGTTACTTCCCCTTCCCACTCCTTATTTGCATATGCAAATTAGGATTTGGTTCGGTATTCAGACTAATCTTTCGCAAAGGACACGGGGTTCGGCCGAATCCAAAATAGTGGATTCGCTGCATCCCTAGTAGGTACACAGCACAATTACAATTCACAGATGGACCTCTAGTGCTAGTCATAGAAGAAAGAATGATCAGCAATTAAAGCTGTAGCCAAGAAATTAAAGCAATTAAAGCTGGACATAGACAGCAAGACCCCCTTGTTTGCCAAGGTCAACATGCGATGAAGGGTCCATATACAGACCAATAAGCTGCTGAGACAGAATCATTTATTGGTCTGTGGAAGGTCAACTTTCTATATAATGTAAAATTCCCCTGCGCCCCTTTCTCCAGGGACCTCTCCCTAATTTAATGGTCTTTGTAAGTTCAACTTCCTTACACGGGGTCCCTGCGAGCAGTAGTGCCCCTCTCATTAAAGCTTACGATGTCAAAGATATCCGTAATAACCATATTAGGAAGAGAAGCCATGTGTACTCACATGTTATCATCTAAACAAATGTCAGGCATGACGTCTTTTGCGCCGCCAGTCCGTATGCGGTAGGCAAGTTGGTTTGGTGCGCAGGACACCCAGATGTCACATTTCTGCCTTTTGGGATTGGGAGCTGAAGCAGAAAAAAAAAAAAGAAAAAAATGGATTAATTGGGAAATCTCCCCTTTGTGCTACAGGAGCAATTGCCAAATCCTAATGTTCTGGTTACAATGGGACCCGTACGTACCTTTTAGAACCGGTCTCTGGCCAATGCTTTGCATGCTACCAACTGCCGACTGCCAGGGTTCTTCTGGCAATACCTCTGCAAACAGGTATCCCATGTACCAGGCACACACAGAGGCAAATAGCAGGCCCACCACCCTCACGGAGTCTGTGGAGAAACAGGGAAACTTATTAATCAGCAATACATTTTTAATAGTTAAACCCGCATTCTGATGTTTTACAAAGCCTCCCTACACCCAGGAAGATACCAGGAGATGAACCACAGACTTGGAATTCATCAGGCCCGCTACCCAAATTTATATATATATATATATATATATATATATATATATGTCCTCTTACCCCGGTGCTCAGTGTAAGCTTCACTGTCAAACCTAATTTCAGGGGGATAGTTTCCCTTTAAACTCCTGACAATGTATTAGTACAAAGTGAAATGTTGAGCCCAACTTGCTCGCTCACAGCATCATAGCTGGTCACTATAGTCAGGGGCGGAACTAGGGGTAGGCAGAGTCGTCATGTGACTAGGGCGCAAAAGCTGGGGGGGGGGGCGCCAGGCACGTACCTCCTCGGGATTGAAGAGCAACATGTTGTTCATATGGGGATCACTGGGCTATAGTGTCCTTTTAATTAGCAGGTTTATTAATAAACGCACTCTAAATGGATACCCAAAATAATGAAAGAAATTGGATTTCAAGCAAATAAACAAGCGTCAGTGGTTTTAATGTAACAGTGAAACCATGATTTTAAGTACCCTGATTTTAAGTTTCCCCACATTTTTTTTGTGGTCCCACCGATTTTAATAGGTGCATCTCCCTGGTTTTAAGTAATGTTTTCCTGGATTTTACATCAAAACTGTTGTCTCTGATGTTCCCTTTTTTTTTTTTTTTTACTATTTTTGGGAAGGGGAAAACATATTTTACTTCCTTGTTTTGTGACGAAAAGTCACTCTGTTGCCCTTTCCAGATTCGGTTCGGCCGGGCAGAAGGATTCGGCCGAATCCTGCTGAAAAAGACGAATCCTGGATTCCGTGAATCCCTACTAAGCAGATGTATATTTCGCTATGGTTCTGCCTGTAAATGGTCAATTGCAATGAGTCTGCCCCTTATACCAGAGCCGGGCCAAGCTGCTGCGCCGGCAGGTTGAGCGCTTCTGCACATGCGCAAATTGACCATACATACTCGCACAGATGGGAACAAGTGGGGGGTCGGCAGAGAAGGGACCGGACTAGGGGTAGGAGTAAGAACGTGCCTGGCGCCCCTCCACCTTTGCGCCCTAGGCACGCGCCTTCTCTGCCTACCCCTAGTTCCGGCCCTGCCTTATACAGTCCTGCACCAATCACTTATTGCTTTAAGTTGTGTTTGTGACTGACATTCTTCACATGCCCCCCATAGTGTAACATTAACCCTGAAATGTTTAACCCTTGTTATTAACACACTAAATATTGTATCTCAAATTAAAACATAGTTCTGTGCTTATAGTCTTTCAGTACTTTCAGAAAAAGTTACTTTAAAGGGCACCGCTTGGGTAAAAATGGTTAGAAAACACGGGGGCCCGTACAACAAACTTTTCGGGGCCCCCTGTGTCCCAACCATCCCCCAAGCCCCTCCCCAAATCCCGCCCACTCCACATCATAGTTAAAAGACCACACAGACATCAGCGTTAAAAAAAGGTAACCCCCCATTGGTGCCAGGGCCCCCCTAGGATAAAAAAAAAAAAAAATTGGGGCCCCAAAGAACATTTTTTTTTTTTAAAAAAAACATTGGTGGCAGGGGCCTATAGAGTATTAAAACAATACATTGGTGGCCAGGGGATTTAAAAAAAAAAATAAAAAAAACACACATTGGTTTTCAGAGGAATTGAACTTGTGGCTTCAGGACTTCAACTTCGCCTCCTTTCATGGCTTCAGGTCTTTTCGCTGCTTTCGGACTTCGGCTGTTTTTGTGGCTTCGGGTCTTTTCGACACTTTGGGACTTATGCTGTTTTCGTGGCTTGGGGTCTTTTCACCACTTCTGGACTTCGTAACTTTTGACACTTCCGCATTTCGGCTGTTCGGGACTTCGGAAGGAGGCGACACAGCTTCGGCGCTGTCAAGGGGGGCCCAGCTCTTTCGAAAAGTTCAGCACTGCCAGGCCCAACAGACCTGGCATTTTTACCCAACAGGTGCCCTTTAACACAATTCCCTGATTTTACTAAATGTTTTCTTGGTCCCCTGGAAAATGTAAAATGGGGGTTCTCCTGTATTTCCTACAGTCCTGCCCTGCTGGTTCTGTCTCTTGAGACAACGTGGAAGAAGTGGGCCGGCTGTTATTCAGCCGATTTCTGCTTCATTGTTTTAAAAGTCAGAACCAGCAGAGAATAACATCACTTTTTATAGCGGCCATATTTACAGACCATTGGGAAATAATTATGATTTATATCTATTAGAAAGTTGCTCATAGTGACATTTTCTTTCATGGGGCAAAGATGTTATTTTTTTGGTTTAAATCACTTCTGCTTGCAAGTCGCTTGTGATGTATGGGGAAGTCACTGGCACAAGTAGGCGGCCGTATTCTTCTGCACCCCCCAACCCAACACAGACTCTCAGGAGGAACTGCTGATAAAATATATTGTAGTTGTTGTAATTAGTGCCTATAAATGAGCCACTGGTTTGACTTGAAAGGAAGGTGTCCTTTTATGAGCGTTGTTGGTCCCAGCTACAAACAAGTCCCTGCTACAACCACATGAAAGCCCCAGTGCAACAAACAGGTTCTACTAGATGTGCCCAGGCCTGTCCTGCACAAAGGTTGTCATTACGTGCAATGTAAACAATTGATAATGAAATCCAATACTAAAGGCCCATGGGGCGTCTCCTCCACCAACGTATTTCTGGTCTCAGACAAGGAAATGTCAATGGGAGGCAACAGGGTTGGTTCTGGGCACTTCTCCACAGGCAGAGATGCAAGACGGACAAAAAGAACTCACAAAAGGGACCCTTCCTACGAATAAATATTTTTCTAGTTTATGCGTTATGGACGGACACAGCCCGAGGCAACCACAACCCTTTAGCAGTAAAGATCTGTGTCTCCAAAGATGCCCCAGTAGCTCCCCATCTTCTTTTCTGCTGATTCACTGATTCACATGCTCTGTGCTGCTGTCACTTACTGAGCTTAGGGACCCACTCACAATATACAGGGTATATAACATAAAAGGCACAATACAAGGCTCATTAGGTACAAATTAATAATAGGATCAGATTGGAAGACAGACAGAGCTCATTTTCTGCAATGTCACTGACACACAAAAGATGGACTCACAAAATCTAAGATGGGGAGCTGCTGGGGACAAAGGCCTGGACAGTTACCATTATAGGGCTACCAAAGTGCTTTGTTGGTGTAGTATATAAATATATAGTGAATAAAGTACCCCCTCTTGTAAAATATAAGGATATTATAAGTTACTGAGGAGTTTCATGACCATATAAAAACACAAGTGTTTTTATACAGGTCATGGAACTCAGAGGTAACTTCTAATATCGAGTTAATAGTGAATGGAGGGCACACCAAATCTTTCAAAAAGTAATCAGAGGTGCAGAAACAACTGTTACCCCTACTTAATGTAACCTATAACAATGTACTTTGTCCATATGTTCGCACACTCAAAACAAACACAATTTGGAGAATATGAGTGGTTCAAAAAGAATTGGTTTTTACTTTTATGCAGAATTCTTTTTTTTTACATGAACGCCATAAAACACATGGCATAATTTATACAGTATTAAAAACAGTGAACAATATCAACCACCCATTGATTATACATGGCAAGACATCAACAAGGAGCGGATACACCTACCAGCAAAATAAGAATGGCCCCAACGTTTCGGCACCAAGGCCTTTGTCAAGGGGAACCCCCTTTTTCTGGTCCCCTGAATACTTACCCCTTAATACAGCATTTCTAGCCTTATTATTTTTTTAGGATTAAGAAATCGTTTAAAGGTGTCCTAAAACCTCACAAAGGACTGGGGTTAGAAACTTTAGGGAGGAACGCCACGGACGCAGGCGTCAAGTCAGATGCTACGGAAATAAGGTAAGCAACATTCGCAGCGTTCGTCCGACGCTACAGGACTGTCGGATGCAGACGCTGCGACTTCATCCGACATTTCCATCTCTTACCTAATTTCCGTCGCACCGACTTGACTCCTGCATTTTTGTGCAGTGCGTCAGATTGTGCCGAAATCGCCCGTGGAGTTCTACCCTTATACACTGGTATTTGCACATACAAAGGCAGTGGTGTAACTTAAAGGGACTGCAACCTTTTAAATCCCACAACAAAAATCTTCAGGGTGGCCTACATGAGCCTGTTGGGCTATGGAAACATTAACGTAGTGGTCTTCATCCAATGGGATTTTCAAACCTGCCTGATATTGGGCCATATTATCAGTCTAGAGAGCCCCATAATGTGCCGATAACTCATACTGGTGGGGCCTAGACAGAAGATTTTATCATTTATACAATTGACACTTCAATATTAGAAAAAATGGTGACACATAAAAATAATTGGAAAAAGTCATTATTTCTGGTGATCTATCTGAAACCAACTAGTTGTTTGAAGGTGAACAACCCCTTTAAATGAGCGGTTCTCTAAGTTAGTTATAGAATGGTCAATTCTGAGCATCAATATGTCTATTATTTTTTTTTTTTTAAATTGTTCGCCTACTTCAGATTTTTCCAGTTTTCAAATAGGGGTCAGTGACCCCATCTAAAAAATAAATGCCCTGTAAGGCTACACATTTATAGTTATTGCTACTTTGTATTACTCACCCTCTCCTATTCATAGTCCAGACTCTCATTCAAATCAATGCATGGTTGCTAGGGTACTTTGGACCCTAGCAACTAGATTGCTGAAATTTCAAACTGGAGAGCTGCTGAATAAAAAGCTAAATAACTCAAAAACCACAAATGATAAAAAAAATGAAAACCCAATTGCAAATCGTCTCAGAATATCCCTCTCTGCATCCTACTAAAAGTTAATTTATGGTTGAAGGTAATGATAAAGTGTCTTTTAACAAAGTAAGGGCACAAATTCCCATTAGAGCAACTATTGTAGCTGGTGGTATCTCGGAAGAGAAGAGGGTTCCTGGCATCTGTTACAGATAAGGCAAATAGGAAAGTATTATAGGGGGGCAGCAGTGCAGTTCAGGAGGGGATGGAGGGCTCTGCAGGGATACAGAATTATTTGAAAGCCTTTTGTTCCCCTTTAAAATCATTAGCGTGACAGGTGGCACATGCCAAGTGCTTTCTGTGAGGCGTAAAGTCCATGGCCACATTGTGTGGATCAAAGGTTACACTGAGTTTTTAAGCCAGTTTCTTCCTGTACCTTACAAGGAAACAAAATCCCCTAGGAACAGAATAGCTTTTAATGACACCAAGAAACAGAGCTGCTGTATCTGTAACCACGTCCAGCAGTCGCACGCAGACTCGCTCATAGCAGCTTCATGTTCAACAACAGCAGCATTCAGAAGCTACACACACACCAAGCAGCTCCTTATCCCACAGGTCTCTGCTCCTATTTTTATTTTACTCACCTTCAAATTAACTTGACGTATGATGTAGAGAGGGATATTCTGAGACAAATTGCAATTGGTTTTCATTTTTTATTATTTGTGGTTTTTGAGTTATTTCGCTTTTTATTCAGCCGCTCTCCAGTTTGCAATTTCAACCGTCTGGTTGTTAAGATTTAAATCGCCCTAGCAACCATGCATTGATTTAAATAAAAGACTGGAATATGAATAGGCGAGGGACTGAATAGAAAAAGTTAAGATCCGCTTGTTTGGCAAGGTCGCCCACCAATAGGGTTGCCACGTTTTTTGGAAAAAAATACCGGCCTTCCTATATATTTCGATTTTTTCCTTATTAATAACATTAAGGGCAAGCATCATTTTTTTAATGGTCAGGCCGGTAAATATTAGCCAGATGGGCCACCAAAGGCAGGGCGATATCGAGTTAAATGGGCGTTGATGGAACGAGGACCGCATCAATAGAAATAAAAAAATCAAACCTGCTCGATCACTATCTGCCCGATTTTTGGGCTGATATTTATCCGGGAGACTCGTCGGAACACCCCATACACTGAAGGACTGATATCGACAGCTTTAATCTGCCCGTGTATAAGCACCTTAACTTAGCTTTTTATTCAGCAGTTCTCCAGTATGCAATCTGGTTGCTAGGGTTTAAATTGCCCTAGCAACCATGCGCTGATTTCAACAAGAGACTGGAATATGAAAATGTATAGGGGAGGCCTGAATAGAAAAAGGAGTAATAACAAGTAGCAATAACAATACATTTGTAGCTTTACAAAGCATTTGTTACATAATGGGGTCAGTGACCCCCTGTTGGAAAGTAGAATGCAAATGATTAAAAAAAAAAAAACTATAAAAAAAAAAAAAGAAAAAACGAAGGCCAATTGAAAAGTTGCTTAGAATTAGCCATTCTATAACCTACTAAATTTTAATTTAAAGGTGAACCACCCCTTAAATGGCACAGACGTGTAACATGATATCACGGGGCACATGGGCAGCTGAATGGGCACAGCCGAGAGACCTTAAAACCTGAAATCAAAAGGCAATATAAACCTGTGCCGGCTGAGCCAATACCCAGGGGGTTCAGTGGCCCTTTAAAGGCCTTGCATCCACCCAGACTCAAGGGAAATCTGCAGTGATTCCATGTTTTCTCTAATGAGCCTGACTCACTACAAAGACTTGGCTCAGATACCACCCAGCCCAAGGCACGGCCTTGGCACAACTTCTGTTCCATATTCCAGTGGGTTTGGTCTGCAGCCGAGAATAAATGCAAGGCAATTACAGCATCAATTTGCAAGGATAATGTAATATCAGCCTTGGTGATTCACAGCAAATCTAGGTTATAAGACCAGCAATATATATGTTATTACACCCATTTTAAAATGTATCGATATTTATAAACATGATGAAAGGGGTGGTTCCCCTTTCAAATAACTGTTAGTATGATGTAAAGAGTGATATTCAGAAGAAAAAGGCAAATAACTATAAAAAAACAAATTAATGTAGATCAGGATCTGCCGGTAGACCTTTAGCTGAGGATCAGTAGATCTCAAGACACCGTCAACAAACAGCTTGTCTATATCACCCTCCTGTTTCAGTATTTTCATTCAGATATTAATTAAACATGTTTATAATGAACTTAATTATTAAATTTACATAAGAAATAGTTGTTTGTTAAATATAGCAATATACATTTTCTCATAAATCAATATATAAGTAAAATGCGGGCAGATTCCGGGAGATTAGTCACCAGGCGTCAAATCTCCTCTTCTTCGCGGCGACTAATCTCCCCAATCTGCCTTCCCCTGGCATAAATGTAAATCGCCTGGGGGCAGGCACATGTAGCGCTTCGTTTTCCGAAGTCGCCCGAAGTTTCCTTGTGAGGCAATTACGGGCGACTTCGGAAAACGAAGCGTTCCGTGTGCCTGCCCACAGGTGATTTACATTTTAGCCGGCGGAAGGCAGGGGAAGTCGCGGCGAAGAAGAGGGGATTTGTCGCCTGGCGGCTAATCTCACCGAATCTGCCCGTGTGGCCAGACCCTTAAGGAAATTCAGCCTTCTGTTCGATTTTATAGGCTTAAAGGAGAACCAAACCCCTTATGCTTAAAATGCCCTATCCAAAATAGTCACCCCTGCTTTCCCCCCAGCCTAGGTGTAAACTCTGGTAATTGCCCCTAATCACTTAACTCTCTTTGCAGATTCAGCGCAGCAGAGCTCATGGGCGCCATCTTCAGCTCTTCGGTAATCTTCGGGAAGAGATCGGTGTATCGGCGCATGCGCAGTTGGAGCAGTCTTCCGGTTTCTGACAACTGCACATGCGCCGAAAGTGACGGAAATTGCAGAAGCGCCGGAAGATCACCGAAGAGTCGGAAGATGGCGTCCGTGAGTTCTGCTGCGCCGAATCTGCAAAGAGAGGTAAGTAAGCGATTAGGGGCAATTACCAGAGTTTATACCTAGGCTGGGGGGGGACTATATAGGGTAGGGGGTTTTATGCATAAGGGGTTTGGTTCTCCTTTAAATGGATGGTTTGTCATTAAGTTAACTTTTAGTATGTTGTAGAGCGGCCGATTCTGAGCATCTTTTCAATTGGCCCTAATTGTTTTTTTTCTTTTTTAATTATTTGCCTTATTCTTCTGACCCCTTCCAAATTTGTAGTTATTGTTACTTTTTTACTACTCATCCAACTATTCAGGCCCTCTGCTATTCATTTTCCAGTCTCTTGTTGAAATAATCAAAGCATGGTTGCTAAAGTAATGTGGACTCTAGCAACCAGATTGCTGAAACTGCTGAATAAAAAGCTAAATCACTCAAAAACCACAAATAATAAAAAATGCAATTGCAATAGGATTTTGCTCTCTACATCCTGGTTAATTTAAAGGGGAACCAGTCCTTTAAGGATAATGCACTGACACATACTGAATGGACTCTAACATCTCTGCAACTATTAAATCAGAGTCAGTCAGAGTCTCTGTGGTTCGTCTTCTTTCGCTTTCGGAACAGAAGGAAATGTGGTTCCTGCCATTTGTCTTTTCATGTACAGTAACGGAAATTTATCTATGATGTGAAATCAACCTTAACGCAATGTAAAAACATGCTCATACCAAGGATATAAAAAGAGTATCAGTACAATTATACTTTCAAGACTGACTGTGATGCCACATGGCGGATCAGAACGGACCCGGACATTTGTATGTAAATATAAATATATATATATATATATATATATTAGAGCCTTTAGTAATGATCCTAAATACTATAAATTGCCTATAATTACCCCACCTAACTATTTCTAATACATACATTTATTAAGTGACGTCACAATGGCAGATAAAAGAACCCTGTGAAGCACACCAATAATGAAGCAGAGAAAAGTGTACAGAGGACCAAAGTGATAATTATCCATTATTACCCTGCGGGTTCCTCCCCAATTACACAGAATTTGCTCCCTGCCACTGCTGTAAATTTCCTAAAGAATGCGAAAAAGCAACTACCACAGCATTCCTTAGGATCCACTTTTCCATAATTAGCACAACCTGAAAAACAGGTCTGGCACCCCGGACTGGAATAGTAAAGAACAAGTGAAACGGTGGCGAATTTCTTCAAAGGAGGATTCATTTATCTGATAATGAAGATTTACACAGAACAATAGCCCTCCAAGTGCCCATTGTTACTCACCTGTATTGTACACCTGTATCCCCAGCTCTCCCATACCCACAGGGCTGCAGTGCAATAGCCTTTCATATTCAGTGGCATGCTCTGGGCAGAGGCAAAGCAGTTACAGACAGGGGTGTAACTACAGAGTAAGCAGACCCTGCAGCTGCAGGGAGACCCAGGAGGTATAGGGGCCCAATGAGGCTCTAATTCATATACAGCATCAATAAATGTTGGTAAAACAGGTCAATCTCTAAACATTTTGGGGGGGCTGAAAAATAATTTGCTGTAGGGTCCAGTAATATCCAGTTACGCCACTAGTTATAGAGGTGCAGACATTGGGGAGAAGACTATCGTTAAAGGGGTTTTTCACTAACTTTAACTTTCTGATTATTAACTTTTAGTATGATGTAGAGAGTGATATTCTGAGATCATTTGCAATTGGTTTTAATTAATTTTTTTTTTTTTATTTGTGGTTTTTGAGTTACATTTCTATTCAGCAGCTCTCCAGTTTGTAATTTCAGAAAACTGGTTGCTAGGGTCCAAATTACCTTAGCAACCATGCACTGATATGATTACTGAGACTGGACTAGGACTAATGTGGTCCTTGATCGGCAAAAAAAAAAAATCAAACCTGCCCGATCAATATCGGACCAATTTTTGGCCTGATATTGATCGGGGAGAACAATCAGAACTCCCCATACATGGGCAAATATTAGCTGCCAAATTGGTCTAAAGGACTGATATTGGCGGCTTTAATCTGCCTGTGTATGGGCACCTTTTTATTCAGCAGCTCTCCAGTTTACAATGTCAGCAATCTGGTTGCTAGGGCCCTAATTCCCCAAGCAACCATGCATTGATTTGAATAAGAGACTGGAATATGAATAGGAAAGTAATAAAAAGTAGCAATACATATAAATGTGTAGCTTTACAGAGCATTTGTTTTTAGATGGGGTCAGTGACCCCTATCTGAATGCTAGAAAGTGTCAGAAGAAGGCAAATAATTAAAAAAACGATTTAAAAAAATGGAGGCCAATTAAAATGGTGCTTAGAATTAGTCTATAACCTACTACATGTTAACTTAAAGGGGAACCACCCCTTAAAGAGCACCCCTACTGGGAGAAGGGGCCCAATGCCCGGCGGCACCTGTAGGTCCCATGCCACCCTACAATTTCACCTTGGGCCACAAATATGTTGGTCAGAGGCCCCAGGGATGTCGCACTTCTGCTATCGGTGCATCCATGGAACTGCACTAAAAACTGCACTAAAAACTGCACTAAAAACTGCACACCCCACCCAACATGTCAGAAGCAGAATTCACATGATAAAAGCAAGATGGAGTGGTGTCTGTGCACATGGGCATGTTTACCAACATTGGAGATAAATATCTGGAGATGTTGCCCATGACAACCAATCAGCAATTAGATTTAAACAGCCTAAAAAGTTAGAAAACAAAAGCAAAGATCTGATTGGTTGCTATGGGCAACATCTCCAGATATTTATCTGCATAATGTTAGTAAACAATTGCCCCTGGGTGTGAGTGGCTATTGTCATGCTGAACATGGACTGGAACGGAACCAGTTTTAGCCCTAGTGGGGCATTCACAGGATCAGACCAACTGGCACTCGCATTCATAGCAACTGGCGGAATACCGGTTGGTCTGTTTGCCTATTCTTTTGGCTCAATGTTAAATGAAAACAAGCTTTTTAAACTTAATTTCTGAGTTTTTGGGATATCTTTTTGTTTTTAAAATATATGCGCCCTTGGAACAGGGGGGGGGGGCTAAATCCCAGTAACCGTGGCCCTTTTTGAAACCATAGCAACTGTAACAATGAATGGGGGGGGATCATGTCTGGTCATACAGTCACTGGGTTACATACATACAGGGAAAACGTTTCAACTGGAAGTAAACTGAAAATGAACAGTATATGTGACCCTGTATTGCAGAAAGCACAAAAACTATGGGTCCTGGCAGCTGCCAGCTCCCAACTGACACTTGTTGCACCAACCTAAACTCACTTGCAAGTGGCAGTTTCTCCCGTTGAGCCCACAAAGTTCTGCTATTGGGTGCAAATTTGATTCAATATTGCCCCTTGTCTGAGCTGTTCCACCACTCCCAGCCCTTGTTTGGTTTGAAAACTTCTAGCGGCTTTGTCCTTAAGTTTACAGGGTGTGTGTGTTGTGCTTACACTGGCGTGTGTGTGTATTTGTGTATACAATAAGCCTCTAAGTCCTTCTTTCAGCTGGACACCTCCATGTGAATGTAAGCACACAGGACATAGCGCAGATGTGTAAGCAGTGCAGGGATCTGGTGACAGAAGCTTACAGAAGAGCAGGAACCACTGAGAAAAATAAAAGCATCACTTCTGGCATGTGGGGGTGTCTGGGTGCCCCAATACTGAGACTGCAGCAATAGGAAGGACAAGCTGTACCTGAGCAGCAGAAAGAGTCGTCGTGTTGCACACGGGCCCATTGTAACAGTCAGAGACAATGAAATGACACAAATCCACTGACACCTCTGTATAAGGTCCTTGAGGCTCAAGGAAAAGGCACAAAAAAAAAAACATTTAAAAACACAGAATGCAAAAAATGCTTTGTCTCTAATAGCCTGTCCCCGGATTAACTCTGAGTAGAGATATATGGATTTTTTTTTTACTTGCTGTGAATATGAGAACTTTGACAATATCTATTGTTTCTATCACTTCAACTTATTCAAGGGGGAAAATTCCTCTCCTTCACTCCTCTTACTGGAAAAAGCTTTTTCTGCACCTAAAGGTTAAACCTGTTTTCTTCTCATCCCTTGGCCCTGGTGCTCTTAACTTTATTTATGGATTCCTTTTGTCTGTATTTATGGTAGGGGCCCTTATGTCTATTCCAAATGCTCATATTCTCCCTTAATGCTACCTCTTATTATATTACAGAATGGTACTGCCCTTGTTTTATGGTAACAGGCTATGTACTCACCTAGGGAGCTGTTCCTGCTGAATTGTGCTTAGTACAGGGAATACCTATGCTGCCATAGTTTAATGGGATATCTCTGTACAGACTATGAGCAAACTTAGGGGGCTGTTCCTGCTGAATTGTGCTTAGTACAGGGAATACCTATGCTGCCACAGTTTTATGGGATCTCTCTGTACAGACTATGAGCAAATTTAGGGGGCTGTTCCTGCTGAATTGTGCTTAGTACAAAGAAATATCTACACTGGTATAGTATAATGGTCTCTCTCTAAACAGGCTATGTGAAAACCTAGGGGGCTGTTCCTGCTGAATGGTTAACTAGGGTGATAATGATATGGGGTAAATTGACAAATCTGCAGTTATCAACTTGTCCTCCTACTGCCCCAAACTTGCCCTACTGTGGTCATTAAGTTCTGCTACACACGCCATATACCTACAGCTGCTGTCCTATTGGCATCTCTGTCCAACTGACATACCACCTAACTGGTTTCCACCTTCTCTTCATTCCTTTCCTCGAAGTCACTAATAACCACGGCACAAAGACATCAGTCTATGCCTGACATAGAAAGAAATGCTGAGTCCAAAGCCCTGGTACCAGCAGTCTAAACCTGCTCAGAAACCACTAAAAATAAAATGTAAAATTGCAAGAGTGCTCAGAGGAGCTGAGAGAGTAAGTTTCACTTTCTGTTCAGATTCCCTTTAATAGAAGCTGTATTTTCTGATGTGGTTGGGAAGAGGCAAAGGCAGAATATTTAGACAGATCATAATTCCATCCATGCACCCAGCAGTCCAGGAGTTACACAGAATAGGAGCCAGTAAGCTGAGGGGCAAATATAAAGGCTGCACATTTGTAACTTCCTGGTTCTGGTGAAGCCATAACCGAGCAACGTTCAAAGGGGAACTGAAACTTACTTAACACTGGGGCCCAGAGCAAAAGAGAAACCTGCTGTGGGTGAGAAGAGAACAAAAACAAAGGGAATAAAAATACTAAATATTAACTCTTTATGGGACAGAGCCACATCAAGTTCCAGTGGTGAAGAACAGTATAAACTCACATTGTATCAGCTGAGCAGGTGTAATACGGGACACACAATGGGAACAGAAAGATTCAATTATTAACTCTCTGTGGGACAGGTGCAGATGTATGAGAGAAGCACAGGGTACCTGGGAGAAGACAATAACCCTGCGTGGGGCAGATCATATTACTGGTCGATGGGTGCTGAAAGGGCACAGACTAGGCAAGAATGATAATGAGGGGTACAGTCAACATCTTGCTATTCTTCCCTACAGCTATGATTCATGGACCCCAATATGTACTGGACCCCCAGCTAGGGTTGCCACCTGGCCGGTAAAAATGATGGTTATTAATAGGAAAGATAAATATATAGTAAGGCCGTCTCTTGTTCAAAGCAAATGCATGGTTGCTAGGGTAATTTGGGCCCTAGCAACCAGATTGCTGAAATTGCAAGCAGGATCTGCCTTCTTTTTACTGACTCTTTCCAGCTTTCCAATGGGGGTC
The DNA here is from genome assembly GCF_017654675.1 of Xenopus laevis. Lineage (NCBI taxonomy): Eukaryota > Metazoa > Chordata > Amphibia > Anura > Pipidae > Xenopus > Xenopus laevis. The sequence goes on from NC_054373.1 coordinate 10,296,620, forward strand.
ACTGACCCTGTCAAAAAAATAAATGCTCTGTAAGGCTACACATTTATAATTATCGATACTTTTTATTACTCATCTTTCTATTCAGGCCTCTCCTATTCATATTCCAGCCTCTTATTTGAAGCAATGCCTGGTTGCTAGGGTAGAGCTCTAGCAACCAGATGGCTGAAAATTGCAAAGTGGAGAGCTGCTGAATAAAAAGCTAAATAACAAAAAACCTCAAATAATAAAAAAATGAAAACCAAATTGTCTCAGAATATCACTCTCTACGTCATACTAACAGTTCATTTAAAAGGTGAACAACCCCTTTAAAAACCACGAATAATAAAAAATGAAAACCAATTGCAAATAGGGTGAAAAGTGTGTACAAGGTTATAATAAATAAAAAATAAACTAAAACTGAAAAAAATTAAAGTGTTTTTAATAATAATATTTTTATTTTTTACTTTATTTTTTATTTATTATAACCTTGTACACACTTTTCACTTTGAAAAATATTTAAATCCACTTTTTGTCACTGGCTATATGTGAGTTAAATCGGTTCAGAGCAACACGTATTTCATTTGAGGTCACTTTCATCACTGAAAAAGAATTGTTAGATTAACACCAAGGGTGTGTCCATTAAGCAGCTGTAAATACCGCACTATATTATCTCATTTTTCTGTTTTTGTTTCCCCCCTCGATTAACTTACGTTATTTGAGCGAGACACAGCAATTTAATCTTTGACTGTATTTGTTTACACGGGCAGAGTAGAGCCCGGAAATTTGCTGGACTTGGAACACACCGATCTGGAATCTCAGAGTTTGTGGTCGGTATTTTACTGGCCTGGCCGGTAAAAATGATGGCTGATGCCAATGTTATTATTAATAGGGAAAAAAAAAAAAAGATAAATATATAATAGGTATTATTTTCCAGAAAAGGTGGCAACCCTACTTGTAAATTGTCTCAGAAAAGGTGGCAACCGTACCAGGCCTGGACTGGCAATTTGTGGGTTCTGGCAAATGCCAAAGGGGCTGCTATAAGGTGCCATAGAAAGTCAGTATTTAGTGGGGGGCTGATTGGGCCTCTGTATACCTTAATACCAGGGTCTATTTTAATTCTCAGTCTGGACCTGTACCCTATCCCCAGCAGTCACCCTTTATTGCACCCAAAAAGAAAACTCAATTGCACCAGGTCTCTCCCTACAGCCAATGAAATCCCTCCTAGTCCACCTGCCATGAAGCAGAACTACACCCCTGCACTACACCCCACACATGAGCAGAGCTTGGGCATCAAGACTAATGCATTAATCAGCATCATTTTTGTTCTACCTGAATATCTGAGTCATAAAGTTCCAGCACCTGTAGCCATTGCCTCACCTCTAACTGAACTACAACTCTCAGCACTCACGTTTCTGCCCCTGGAGCAGCGATTCAGCAGCGATTCCGGGCGTTTATGTCAGTAAATATCTTGGGGCCGTGACTACATGAATGAGAGCGCTATAGAGAGCTGATGTAGCTGAGCACACACCTGTCCTGCAAGTAACAAACAGATGGTACAACTCACAGCTCAATTCCTGAAACTTGGGGCCCCTCAGAACTTGGGCAAACACTGAATATCGGGCTGAGTCACTTACTGCTCGACAGGAACCTGAAGTTGACCATTGTGTCAGTCTGGAAGCAGCAGAGAGAGAGAAGCGTAAAGCAGCCCCGGCAGCGACACACACGCAGCTCAGCGCTCGGAAGCGAGAATGAAGCCAAGTACTGCGCATGCTCAGTCTCCACACCCTTGATTAACCAAACAGGTTGGACCAGAGGCTGGGAGTCAATGTAGGGAGGGAGCTGCTATTCTTATCAAAGAATTTCATGCCTTTGTCTTTTATCTCTCACACTCTCCCTAAACCTGTTATGCTTGTACCCCAGGAAAGCTTCACTGTATGATGTTGAACTACAAATCCCAGCAATGCACTCAGAGCCTACCTGGAATACTGGGAGTGATTGGCTAGTTGTATCTGGGGGGTCAAGCTGGGTGTCAGACAGATTATAGGGATCAGCTTCACCCAATTAAAAACATATTATATTATCCAACTGGCACTTATTGGGGTGAAGGAGGGTGATTAATGGGGCAATTTACCTTCTCAACTGGCAGTTAGGCAGGTTAAAAGGTTCATCTTGATGGACGTGTCTTTTTTCAACCAAACTTACTATATTGCTATGTAATTAAGCATCGTGAATGTGTTGCTAATAATGACTTAAGGTGGCTATAGACACACAGATCCTAGGATTCGTACGATTTTTCGGATCATGTGTGCCGACATCTTTCGTCCGGCGGAGATCGGTCGTTTGGTCGATCGGTCAGACCCGACCGACAGGGGCGCTTCGCCAATGAGGCAAGTCGAGGCTGTCGCCTCAGACGGCAGCTCCCCACTAGGTACCGGGGGCAGCAAAAATGCTGCTCCTGGTACTTTAAGAGCGAATTTCCGGGGGAGGGGGGGCATCAGATTACCCCCGATATAGCCATGCTTGTTAATGGCATATCGGGGAAAGATCCGCTCTTTAAAATGTATGTTAAAGAATGGCCAGTTTTAAATAACTTTTCCTTTGGTCTTCATTATTTATTTTTTTTATCATTTTTGAATTATCTGCCTTATTCTTCTGACTCTTTCCAGTTTTCAAATGGGGGTCACTGACCCCATCTAAAAAAACAATTGCTCTGTAAGGCTACAAATGTATTGTTATTGTTACTTTTTATTACTCATCTTTCTATTCAGGCCTCTCCTATTCATATTCTAGTCTCTTATTCAAATCAATGCATGGTTGCTAGGAGAATTTGGACCCTAGCAACCATACTGCGGAAATTGCAAACTGGAGAGCTGCTGAATAAAAAGCTAAACTTAAAGGGGAAGTTCACCTTTAAGTTGACTTTTAATATGTTATAGAATGGCCAATTCTGGGCAATTTTTAAATTGGTTTTCATTATTTATTTTTTTATGTTTTTTTAATTATTTGCCTTCTTCTGACTCTTTCCAGCTTTCCAATGGGGGTCACTGACCCTGTCTAAAAAAACAATTGCTCTGTAAGGCTACAAATGTATTTCTATTGCTACTTTTTATTCCTCATCTTTCTATTCAGGCCTCTCCTATTCATATCCCAGTTTCTTATTCAAATCAATGCATGGTTGCTAGGGTAATTTGGACCCTAACAACCTGAAATTGGAGAGCAGCTGAATAAAAAGCTAAATAATTCAAAACCACAAATAATAAAAAATGAAAACCAATGGCAAATTGTCTCAGAATATCCCTCTCTACATCATACTAAAAGCTCATTTAAAGGTGAACAACCCCTTTAAAAACCACAAATAATAAAAAATGACAACCAATGGCAAATTGTCTCAGGATATCACTCTCTACATACTAAGAGTTAACTCAAAGGTGAACAACCCCATTAGTAGCCTTAATTTGTCCCCCTCTTTCTGACCTGCAGCTGAATGTGCTATTTCATTGACAGGGGGGTCACAGAACCCAGCAAAAAAAAAAAAAAATACAGTGAGTGTGAGTATTCAACTATATCATTAGTTTTTTTCTATTCGGTCCCTTGTCCATTCTGCCTTCCAAACTGCTGCTTGGTTGCTAGAGTAATGAAGCCTTAGCAGCCAAATATAATTTAAAATCCCTGAGAGCTGCAGAAAACAAATGCAAGTAATTGAAAATCCGCAAGAAGTACAAAATGAAGACCAATATCAAATAGCCCTTAAAGTTCCACTGTCTACATCAAACTATGGGTTAATTCCATGGTGAACTCCACCTTTCAGTAGGATCCTGCTCTAACAAGCACAGAGACACATTTTTGCGTTCCGACCCGCAGCATCACTGATTTGGATAATGGCATTTTGGAGTTAGTCTCTGACTAACAAATTAATAATCCCTAGCAACCATTACAGTATTTAAAGGAGTTGTTCACCGTATGATGTAGAGAGTGATATTCAGTTTGCAATTGGTTTTCATTTTTTATTTGTGTTTTTTTAGTTATTTAGCTTTTATTCAGCAGCTCTCCAATTTGCAATTTCAGCCATCTGGTTGCTAGGGTCCAAATGACCCTAGCAACCACGCATTGCCTTGAATAAGAGACTGGAATATGAATAGGAGAGGCCTGAATAAAAATAAAAAGCAGCAATAACAATACATTTGTAGCCTTACAGAGTATTTGGTTTTTAGATGGGGTCAGTGAGCCCCCCATTTGAAAGCTGGAAAGAGTCAGAAGAAAAAGGCAAATAATACAAAAACCATAAAAAATAAATAATGAAGACCAATTGAAAAATTGCCAAGAATTGGCCATTCTATAACATAATAAAATGTAACTTGAAGGTTAATGGTTTGTTCCAAACAATGTGAACATGCTGGGAACACAGAGCCTATAGCTGGGCTGTGCAATCTGAACATGTATGTGTGTTGGATGCAGTCTTGCCTGGGGCGGAGCATAGAGATGACAGTTTATATTACAGGTCTCCGCCCCCTGCCCAAGAGTGGCACCTCCGACAGAATTCTGCTACTGGATCCAAATTGCACATCATTCCCATAAGTCCCTGCGCCCAGGGCTGCCTTTAGAAATCATGGGGCCCCATACAACAAAATTTTCGGGCCCCGCCCACACTGTCGCCCAAGCCCCACCCCAGATCCCGCCCACTTCACATCACAGTTAAAGGACCACACAGACATAAGCGCTAAAAAAGTAACTCCCCCCCCCACACACAAGTTATACAAAGCTATTGATGGTCAGGGCCCCCTTACAAGTTAAAAAAAATTGTGGCCCCAAAAAATATTTTTTAAAACAACATTGACGCCAAGGCCCCCCTTACGAGTGAAAAAAAAAATTGGGGCCCCAAAAATTTTTTTTTTTTTTTACAAAAAACATTGGTGCCAGGGCCCCCCTTACAGGTTGAAAAAGATTGGGGCCCCAAAAAATATTTTTTAAAACAACATTGGCGCCAGGGCCCCCCTTACGAGTTAAATTGGGGCCCCAAAATTTTTTTTAAAAAAACCCATTGGTGCCAGGGTCCCCCTTACAAGTTAAAAAAAAATTGGGGCCCCAAAAAATATTTTTTATAAAAACATTGGTGGCAGGGGCCTATAGAATATTAAAATAACACTTTCTTGGGCAGGGGATTTAAAAAAAACCCTGCACATTGGTGTTCAGTAGAATTGAACTTGTGGCTTCAGGACTTTAACTTCGCCTCCTTTTGTGACTTTGGGTCTTTTCGTCGCTTCAGGACTTCTATTTCGGCTATTTTCGTAGCTTCGGGTCTTTTCACCTCTTCGGGAGTTTGGCTTCGGCTGTTTTCGTGGCTTTAGGTCCTTCGGCTGTTCGGCTTTTCGGCACTTCCGCATTTCGGCTGTACGGGACTTCGCAGATGGATGCAGGCATCAGCGCTCGTAAGGGGGTCCTGGGACACTTGTCCCACCCTGATGGCGGCCCTGCCTGCGCCAGTAGAGCTTACAATCTAAGGGCGCTATCACATTTACACACACAGAATCAGGTGCCAATTAACCTGCCTGTATGTTTTTGGAGTGTGGGAAAAAATCTGTGGGGACACAGGGAGAACATACAGACTCCTCACAGACAGAGCCCTCCTGGAACCAAACCTAAGACCCCAGCGTTATAAAGCCGCACAGCTACTCGCTGCACTCAAACTGAGAGATCAATATCAATTCAAACACAAAATCCAGGTTTTTGCATTAGAATTGACTCCCAAAACTCAATCGGGGGCCCAGACGCACGAGACCCGCGACCATTGTAGGATTATTTAAAGACAGGGGATAAAGAGAAAAACAACCCAATTGTGTGACAAGGGCAGGGCAGGTGCAGAAAGCTCCCAGAAATAACTCTTGAGTTCCAAAGAAGCCAGCGCTTAGTATATGAGATGGAAGTATTGTATATGTGACATATAGGAGTGTGTATTGTGTAAACTGACATTTAGTGATTCAGTACAGAGTGGCAGTTTGGTGACATCATTCTCATAATGACCGTCGTCTAACCACCACTCCTAGTAGAGAGGGGACGTTACACTGATGGACAACTTTATTCACCATGAACTAAATACACAGCACTCCATCCTTTCCATTTTATAATAGAATTAGTTATAAAGTTCTGGAGGGGAATTGTTTTGTTTTTACACTTACTATATCCCCCTTCTTCTCCCTGTTAGTCAGGGCTGTAATTACTATATAGGGATTCAAGGGCCTGTGCTCAGGGTGACTATTTAAAACAAACAAATAATTATTCAGTCTTTCACCAAACACTGGTGGCCAAATACGGTGGTGGAGCCAACTAGGATGGGGTTCAAAACTTTTACAGATTGCAGTGGGCCCTGACCTTCATGGGCCAACCCAGGCCCAGCTCCTCTGCCTGAACTTGGCTTCCTACTGTGCTTCCCGTTTCCCTGTCTGGACCATCTCCTTTTCTCTGATCGTAGGAGGTGAAAAAGTACATGTCATGGGGGTGGGGCAGTGCCGAGCCCTTGAAGTCAGCCCCGATGGGCCCCAGATGTCCCATTCGGACCCTGGACTGTGCTGCCCATGTGCTGATTGATGATGGAGGGGACAGTCAGAGGTCTTGTGCTTAGAGCAGCTCCAGACACAGATATAATGCTGGCAAAAGACACAATGAGCCCTGTTTAAACAACCCCCTCCCATTGCCAACTTTTGTTGAGTCTGTTTTGGCATACAGACAGGGGTGTATTTATATTAAGACACCCGAGGGCCGGTGCCTAGGGCGGCAGGTTTTAGGGTGCCTATAAATCTATTAAATTTAAATAAAAAAATCGCTGAGCATCTTCCACGGATTTCCATAGGAAATCCGGTGAAAGAGCTGCAGGGGGTGAGGGGTAGGGGGCCTGGCTGGTTGGCGGAAGTGATGTAACACGTAGCGCCTCGTATGGGGTGTGTTTAGGTCCGGTGCCCAGGGCAGGATTGGACCTAAATACAGCCCTCACTAGCTCCAAATCACATACTTTGGACTTCCTACAATATTAATCTAATCCATAAAGGTTCAACGAAAATGTCTTTGTATTCTTTATTTTTATTCATTTTATTACAAGTGTACTATTTTCGAATTTTGTAATATTCGCCGAGTGTTACTTTAAGGTTAGGTAGTTTAGTAGTTTGGTTGTATGATTGGTGTAACCCATGTGTCTTAATCTCTTGAACAATCAAGATGACTCCATCTACTGTTTTATAACTGAATGAGCTTCACTGTTCAGCCTTCATCTTTTGTCAAAGTTTCTGCTTGTTTAACTTGGAAAAACAATAAAAATCATTTTAAACTAAATACAGAGAAGTAGTGATGGGCGAATCTGTCCAGTTTCGATTCTTGGAGAAATTCACGAAACCGTGAAAAAAATTCACAAAACGATCCGAAGTCAGTGGGCGTCCGAATAATTTTGATGCACAACAATTTTAAATTTTTTTCGACAGTGAAATCTTCCACGGTGAATTTTCACAAAAACATTCGCGGGCGGTGCAATTCGGAAATTCGCCACAAATCCATGCCTGGAGAATAAATTTGCCCATCGCTACGGATAAGTCGTAAATCCGTTATTCTTGGAGTTTATCTGCGCAGCGTGTAATCTAAGCAACTTTCCTATATCCAACAAAAAAGTTATTTGTAACGGGCGGTGCCATTCGGAAATTCGCCACTAATGGAGAATAAATTTGCCCATCACTACGGATAAATCGTAAGTCCGTTATTTTTGGAGTTTATTTACGCAGCGTATAATCTAAGCAACTTTCCTATATCCAGCAATCAAGTTATTGTGAAAAAGCAGTATCCTCTGCAGTGCTAGTGCCAACAACCGAAGCAGAAGTCAGTTGAGGAGGAAGAGAACTGGTGCTACATTGTTTCAGGAGTCAGACACAGAGAATGGAAAGGGATAAACAAACACTGACACTTTCATACATAATAAAGAGTTAGAGGTTGGGGTGCACCGTCCATCCGACACAGAGAATGGTGTGCAGGGTCAGATAATGATTAATAACACAAAAAAAGGAGAAAAAAGAAATGACCCGTCCAATTGCACCTTCCCATCCATGTGTTGCAAAACTCCAGTGAAGTGATTCTTAAAACTTAACTTTTAATAAACCATTAAAACCAATGTCTAGAAAGCACCATTAAAATAAAGGTTTAGTAAGGAGGCTGAATAACAGGGGGTTAGAGGGTTTTTTTTGTAAGTCAGGAGTGACGGTTAGTTCAAGAGAATCAATATATTGATTATCCGGCACATTAATCAAACTATATATCTATAGGTACACCAAAATCTAGGGGGCCGATTCACAAAGGGTCGAATATCGAGGGTTAATTAACCCTCGATATTCGACTGGGAATTAAAATCCTTCGACTTCGAATATCGAAGTTGAAGGATTTTAGCGCAAATACTCCCTCGATCGAACGATAAAATCCTTCAAAACGAACGATTCGAAGGATTTTAATCCAACGATCGAAGGAATATCCTTCGATCAAAAAAAGTTAGCCAAGCCTATGGGGACCTTCCCCATAGGCTAACATTGAGTTCGGTAGCTTTTAGATGGTGAACTAGGGGGTCGAAGTTTTTTCTTAAAGAGACAGTACTTCGACTATCGAATGGTCGAACGATTTTTAGTTCGAATAGTTCGATTCGAAGTCGAAGGTTGTAGTAGCCCATTCGATGGTCAAAGTAGCCCAAAAAACACTTCGAAATTCAAAGTTTTTTTACTTCGAATCCTTCACTCGACGTTAGTGAATCGGCCCCCTAGGTGTATTAGTAACCAAAGCATATGCCTTTGATAAAGCCCGCAAACTGGCGGGTGAAACGCGCGTCAGGCGCACTTTTAGCTTTGGTTAGGTAGGCGTCTGATAGGGACATAGAATTCATTACGGGGGCAATCGGGAGGGGACCTTGGAGGGTGAAGGGGTTGGTTTAACGAACGATCCGTGGGTTCAAAAATTCGATATCAGTATCCTAATACACATAGTTTTTGAATGAATTTAAATGAATTGAGGTCTTTGTTACCCTAATCCCTCAGCAGTTCGCCCGCACACCGGAAGGGAGGGATCCTGAAGTGGGTGAAGCGGTGGCTGGATGTGGGTTACTACTTGCTGTACCTATAGATATATAGTGCGATTAATGTGCCGGATAATCATATATTGATTCTCTTGAACTAACCGGCACTCCTGACTTACAAAAAACCCCTCTAACCCCCTGTTATTCAGTCTATCAACCTTTATTTTAATGGTGCTTTCTAGACATTGGTTTTAATGGTTTATTAAAAGTTAAGTTTTAAGAATCACTTCACTGGAGTTTTGCAACACATGGATGGGAAGGTGCAATTGGATGGGTCATTTCTTTTTTTCTCCTTTTTTTTGTGTCACTTTCATACATAACTTGAGAACCACAAAGAATATGTAACAAACAAAGAATATGTAACAAATGCCTATTGGAAGGTTGCTCAGAATTAGATTTTCTTTATTTTTGGTTGGAGATTCTTTTTAATACAATCTTGTCTGTACAATGAGAGAGACACAAAAATAAGCACACGTCACTGTCAGGTCTGTGTCACTCTCAGCTGCCGATGACATTAAAAAAAGAAGAGTAAATGTCAACCTCAGTACAGACATATTATACAGCAGCAACAGAAATAACCGCAACTCAGGTACAAACAGCAACAGTTTCTAAGAACAGATGTGACCTCACTTTCTGCTAATGATTTCTGTCGACCCCTAAGCTTCGCTTTCCGACCGCAGCTCAGAGCCCACTGAGCATGTGCAGTGCCGCTGACACACAAAAGATGCCTAACACGATTCAAGATGGGGATCTGCTGGTGGAAACTGAATCACTCTTATAGGGCTGCTTAACCTCTGGGCTGGTACAGTATTTCTAGAAATAGTTAAGGTTTAGATTCTGCTTTAATTGACGAGTCTACAGACTAACGGGGATCTATCTCCGAAATAAAAATGTAATATTGGCTTCTGAGACATTTTGCAATTGGTTTTAATTTTTTATTATTAGTGGTTTTTGAGTTATTTAGCTTTTTACTCAGCAGCTCTCCAGTTTGTAATTTTCAGCCACCTGGTCGCTAGAGTTCTATTTACCCTAGCAACCACGTATTGATTGTCATAAGAGGAATATGAATAGGAGAGGGACTGAATAGAAAGATGAGTAATAAAAAGTAGCAATAACAATACATTTGTAGCCTTACAGAGCATTTGTTTTTTTTTAGATGGGGTCAGTGACCCCTATTAGAAAGCTGGAAAAGGGTCAGAAAAATAATTAACCATAAATAAGAAAACATGAAGGCCAATTGGAAAGTTGCTTAGAATTAGCCATTCCATAACCTATTAAAAGAAAGGTAAAGGTGAACCACTCCTTTTAGTAGACACTGCTCTTTATATACAGAGAGAAGAGCGGCTGTTCCAGTTTGCCATTAAGGAAACATACAGGACAGTGACTGATAATAAAGCAGAAAAACCTGTTTAATGACGTATAATTCTTGTTTCAAAAGTACAACGGACATTGGCTGTAAAAAAAAAACCTGAAATGCAGTATTTTTCATACACTGAGAATATGCCGTGTGCCCTTAGGAATATAAGACATAACTAGGGTCGGACTGGGTGCCACAATACCAGAGGATCTCCCACAACAACCGTCACCTGAAGGTCTCTGGCCTAGGTAAGTACCATCACCCCTTTCAGTCCCAATACTTCCCCCCCCATACATTTAGTACTGGCTACATCTAAAAAGGGATCTTCAATTTTGGACAACTTAACAGTTTATGCAATATGTCTTTATTCCACAGGATCTGGGGTCCCATCCCCACTGCCGAAATATACAGGAAGGGTGCCATCAACCACTATGGTGCAAGCCTTTAAAAGGGACTTAACCTCCTACCAAACACAACTTACATCACTTTTCCAAAATACAGGAATTCTTATTTATTTATTTTTCTTTCCATTAAATTAGAAGGTTATACTCGCTTTTTTCATGAATGTGTAACCCGAGTGCCCCCTGCTGTTCTGTCCAAGCTCCAATTATCAAAGCATGAACTATTTCCTGACAATTGCTAGAACTGAGCTGAGAAGTGCCAAGAGACGCTTCCTGGATCAGTTATTTAAAGAGATACTGACAGCAGGAATTAAACCTTTTTTTTTTACATCTACCATAAAATTTACTTTGCATGCTACTTATAATTTAGCCATAAAGTATTTGCCCAATGCTTTTTCATTACCTGTCTGACTCCAGAAAGTAGTTCCATCCTAAAGTGCAGGTCCAAGTCACATGACTGGGGGGCAGCTGGGAAACTGACAATATGTCTAGCCCCATGTCCGATTTCAAAATTGAATATAAAAAAAAATCAGTTTGATCTTCTGAAAAACGGATTTCAGTGTAGAATTCTGCTGGAGCAGCACTATTAACTGATGTGTTTTGAAAAAAACATGTTTTCCCATGACAGTATCCCTTGGGACAGTCAGGTTGAGGAACTTCAACTAACAATTACTTACAAAAACAAAACCCTCAGCAAAAGACAATCAGCATGACCTATGGGTAACTTTTAATGGACATTCATATTTTAAAAAGTAGTTTTTTAGGGTCAGTATCACTTTAAGCTTTTGCTATTCTGCCGGACAAAACAGCAGGGGGAGCTCATGTTATACATTAGCCGTGACAAACTGCTAGTGTCATAAACACCAAAAGAAAAAAAAATTCTGTAAAATGTAAAAGTGCTCAAAAGATTTTGTATTAAAGGAAAACTACACCCCCCAAACAATGTAGGTCTCTATAAAATGATATTGCATAAAACAGCTCATGTGTAAAACCCTGCTTCATGTAAATAAACCATTTTCATAATAATATACTTTTCTAGTAGTATGTGCCATTGGGTAATCATAAATAGAAAATTGCCATTTTAAAAAATAAGGGCCCCCCCTGGGATCGTAGGATTCACTGTACTCACAAACATACCAACAAACCATACATGTCAGGTCACATGAGCCAATTAACAGACAGAGTTGTGACTTTTGCTTCCACACTTCTTCCTGTTACAGTTAGAGCTGCAGTATTTCTGGTCAGGTGATCTCTGAGGCAACACACAGACCATCACGAAATGGTGGCTCAAGGCAAGAGATGTAAAAGGGCAAGATTTACTTAAATATATATTCCAGTTTGGTAAGATTCTTTAATATGCCACTTAATATGATATGAGCTATCTGTTGTGTTCATTTTGGGGGTATAGTTTTCCTTTAAGTTGCGTGTTTTGTACTAACCTTGCAGGTTAGTTTGAATGCCATTGATCCAATTGGCTACATCATGTCAGCCAATCAGATCAATGAAATGCAAATGAACCCAAAAAAGGCAGAAGAATATGCAGGAGCATCTAATCCCTTACGTGACTCAATGGTGGGTCAAGAGCACTGGCCCTGGGGTTAAGGGAGACCACAATTTAGAAGCAAATCACAACCAATTACAAGTACTTTAGGCAAACATCCCCTTTAATTGGTGTGATGGAGGCGGGCCCTGCACAACAGCTTCTCCGGTTGGCCCTATAGGGTGACCCAGTCCAACACTACACAAAAAAAGTACTGGGAATACAAACAGGACATTAATACCTTAATTACTGGCTCACAATAACCCACAACAACAAGTTACACCTTTTGCACAACAGTAGTGAAAAAAAAAAACCTCTAGTGATATAACCCAAGTGTCAAAACTCTTTCCTGGGTTTCCCTCGCACACCGTGCACTTATTCTCACATTTCCATACGCACTTTGGTGACAACTCACAAATTAATGGGCCTCACAATCGTTCAATAGTGACAATGAAACAGGCCCAGCTGTACAGTCTAATGTTATTGGCTGGGGTAAGGCACAATGGAATAAAAGGGGAGAGGGATATACATTATTTTTATTATACAGAATAGAATATATACTCTTATAAACTGGTGCATTATGGTGTCATGTTATTATAAGTGATGGGCGAATTTATTTGGCAGGTGTGAATTTGCGGCAAATTTCCGCGTTTCGCCGGCGGCAAATTAATTTTCTAATTTGCCGCAGCATTTAAACAAACGCCCATTGACTGTAATATGCGTCAAATTGTTCCCGGCGTCAATTTTGATGCCTGAAAATTAATGCCGGTGGCAAAAATTGCGTTTCGCTGGAAAGTCGCAATTTTTTTGGTGAAGTAAAACGGGACAAATTCGCCCATGACTAGTTATTATCAGTGCTTTGTGATGTCACCGGGACATAAGTCATCGACCCTTGCATATTTTAAGACCTAATACTGCCCCCATATTTAACATGGGGGATATTAGGAGGTACCTCTGCATTTCATGGTGAGAAAAACAGCAGAGCCTGAGACACGTAACATACAGTAAGTGCATGCGACAATTAATAAAGGTGATAACTGGGAAGGTTCTGGGTTTTCATGGTTCCATGTGCCGAACCCAAAGGCATGTGGAATACATTGCATCTGGCCGGAGAACAAGCAACTTTGTACACTCGTTTCCTCTGCGGAGTCACAAATTTCAAGTTTTACAAGATATGGGAATGGATTCTGACGGATTCTGACCAATGGGCTGCTTTCGTGCTGTAAACAAGAGTCTCGAGCAGCAAAGGAGAAAAGAAAAGTCTTAAATCTTTATCTGCCGAGTGCGACTTCAGCGGATTATTTCCAGCGGTGTTGGACCAACGAAGACTCGTCGTTGATGGTTTCCATGTCGTCATGCCGTTGCCGGTTGGAAAGCAGGAGAAGAATGACGAGGACCAGCAGGATCATCCCGCACAGGCTCATGAGGGAGTAGGAGATGATCCACATGATCGGCTCCCTGAGTGGATTCCTGGCTATGCAGTTGCTCGATACATCCGAAGTGCCGAACGGACCCGCAATTTCGGACACGGTGATGCCGGACACCTCTGCAAAGACAATGACAGGGCTGAGTTAGAAAAACCCAATTCTGCACATGTAAGAAAGGTAATGGCTACATCTAACTAGTGGCACAAACATGGCACATCCAGCCTACTTCCCCCATTCTTTATCTGTGCCTCTCTGCTTCCTCCATTAGCCAACACTCTGTGCCCTCTCCACTCTGTTGTGCCCCCCCAGACTCCATTCTGTCCTCTCTCCACTTCTCTGCTCTTTCCCTGTTCTCTGTGCTGTTAATTTATAACCCGTAGCTGCTCTCTGAACTAAATAAACCAGACAGCTTCCTGTTCCTTCGCCCTGCCCGCACATTACTTTATTGCCAACACATAAAAGTTATAACTCAATATACTGCAGAGGCAAACTCTCATGCAATACAAACAATCAATGTTGTTCAAGCTGAATCTTTCATACAATGTTTGCAGATATATTTTCTTAGTAGGTGCTGAATTGTGCTTAGTACAGGGAATACCTATGCTGCCATTGTTTTATGGGATCTTTCTGTACAGACTATGAGCAATGTTAGGGGGCTGTTCCTGCTGAATTGTGCTAAGTACAGGGGAATAGTTATGCTGTCATAATTTTATGGGATCTCTCTGTACAGACTATGAGCAAACTTAGGGGCTGTTCCTGCTGAATTGTGCTTAGTACAGCGGAATACCTATGCTGCCATAGTTTTATGGGATCTTTCTGTACAGACTATGAGCAATTTTAGGGGGCTGTTCCTGCTGAATTGTGCTTAGTACAGGGGAATACCTATGCTGCCATAGTTTTATGGGATCTCTCTGTACAGGCTATGAGCAAACTTAGGGGGCTGTTCCTGCTGAATTGTGCTTAGTACTTTGCATCCATACTTTTTGCATACACATCCCCATTCTGTATGGCACTCAAGGAGCATAAGGCAGAGCATGCCTGGGGTTCGCTGAACAGTTTTATGCCCAATGTACATAGGTTTATCGCCTGGAATATACTGCTGTTTCAAACAGAACCGTCTGTCAAGCACAAATTCTTCATCATTTTGTCTGATTTACTGTGTCTAATGACACAGATACTTGGAGCTCTCTTAAGTAACACAAAGAAAATGGCAGCACGACAAAACATTAAACTGTTTTTTTTGCAGCTATAAGGCATGATGAACCACATTACGTAAAGACCCCTTATGAAGAAAACCCCAGGAGCCAATTATTTCAGATTTGCTGAGAAATGTTAGAGCAGTACCGAGAGCTTCCACTAGATGTCCCTAAAGTTCTCCCAACCACGTAATGCACTCATGAGCCACCATAGCACTTGCACCATATACTCAATAAAGTGCAATAAAGTTCTAACAACTAATTTATAAACTAGAATAAACCTAATTGGTGAAGAAATGAATCTCTAAAAGCAATTGGTCAACAGAGTGTAAAGGTTTCAATATCTGCACTGAATTGCTCTGGTCAATGTGGAACAGAATTATCATTATCACCCCCTGCTGCAAATATAAAACCTGCCCCATAGGCCATTCTCCTATTCCTATAGGCACCGACTGCACAATCCAAAGGCAAATCTCCAATGTGTGCAGTTAAACTAAATATTCTGCATTGCCTGGGGCTGCGAGACTGTAATGGTTGTTTGGCCACTTAGAGAAACAAGTTCTCCATGATGAATATTTGGAGAGCAAATGCTTGAGGGCAACTTACCACCGCACCTCGGCCTAGAGACCAACCAGAGCATCTCCGGGCAGAACATGGACTAGTCAACTGTAACTGGCACTTGGGCCTCTCTACAGGCACATGAGGGGACCATCACTGTTGTATCTACTATAAAGTACTTCTGTTTTAACCCCATCCAGGAAACCATCCCACTAATTCCAAAACATTTGCCGCCCATATTATTCTAGATGGTTGGGTAGAACGGTCAAAAGGGCCTCACAAAATCTAAACATATATGGACGGCATAATGACTATGGCATTCTTAGTGTTTATATGACATGAAAGGCTCCATAACATGAAAAAGAAATGTACAAATTTCAGGGTTAACGTGGTACCAACCCTGTACTAAGCACAATTCAGCAGCAACAGTCCCCTAAGTTTGCTCATAGTCTGTACAGAGAGATCCCATAAAACTCTGGCAGCATAAGTATTCCCCTGTACTAAGCACAATTCAGCAGGAACAGTCCCCTAAGGTTGCTCATAGTCTGTACAGAGAGATCCCATAAAACTATGGCAGCATAGGTATTCCTCTGTACTAAGCACAATTCAGCAGGAACAGCCCCTAAGTTTGCTCATAGTCTGTACAGAGAGATCCCATAAAACTATGGCAGCATAGATATTCCCCTGTACTAAGCACAATTCAGCAGGAACAGCCCCCTAAGTTTGCTCATAGTCTGTACAGAGAGATCCCATAAAACTCTGGCAGCATAAGTATTCCCCTGTACTAAGCACAATTCAGCAGGAACAGCCCCTAAGTTTGCTCATAGTCTGTACAGAGAGATCCCATAAAACTATGGCAGCATAGATATTCCCCTGTACTAAGCACAATTCAGCAGGAACAGCCCCCTAAGTTTGCTCATAGTCTGTACAGAGAGATCCCATAAAACTCTGGCAGCATAAGTATTCCCTGTACTAAGCACAATTCAGCAGGAACAGCCCCCTAAGTTTGCTCATAGTCTGTACAGAGAGATCCCATAAAACTCTGGCAGCATAAGTATTCCCTGTACTAAGCACAATTCAGCAGGAACAGCCCCCTAAGTTTGCTCATAGTCTGTACAGAGAGATCCCATAAAACTATGGCAGCATAGGTATTCCTCTGTACTAAGCACAATTCAGCAGGAACAGCCCCTAAGTTTGCTCATAGTCTGTACAGAGAGATCCCATACAACTCTGGCAGGTATTCCCCTGTATTTGTCTATGTTCAGCTTTGTCACAAACACAGAGCATCTTTCTTCTATTCATGTGCAAACAACGTGTCGATTCTGGTTTGTGTAACGACTGTGCCTTTTGACATTATCTGATTTCCACCTACACCTTCTGCCAACAAGATCTGTGTGTGTCATTGTTTTCTCACCTGCGCAGCTACTGACGGCGAAACCGACTCTTTTCTCGGCTCTGTCAAAGATGACATAAAAGCCTTCCATCACCGTGGCCCCAATCACCAAAGTGCTGGCCGACTGGGAGATGCCAAAGCGAAAGCAGTTTAGACTCTCCTGGAACGTCAGCACGGACTGGATATAGAGCTATGGGGAAGGGAAACACCAATGAGAATGTGGGGGTGGTAAAATCTAGTGATGAGCTACATAGTAACACGGATTTGCAATTGGTTTTCATTTTTTATTGTTTTTTTTTTTGAGTTATTTAGCTTTTTATTCAGCAGCTCTCCAGTTTGCAATTTCACCATTCTGGTTGCTAGGGTCCAAATTACCCTAGTAACCATGCATTGATTTGAATAAGAGACTGGACTATGAATAGGAGAGGCCTGAATAGAAAGAGGAGTAATAAAAAGCAATAATAACAATACATTTGTAAGTTTACAGAGGATTTGTTTTTAGTTGGGGTCAGTGACCCCCATTTGAAAGCTGGAACGTATCAATAGAAGAAGGCAAATAATAAAGAAACTATAAAAAATAAATATTGAAGACCAATTGAAAAGTTGCTTAGAATTAGCCAACTAAAAGTTAACTTAAAGGTGAACCACCTCCTTTAAAGGAGAAATAAACAGCGAAGTGCCAACCTGGGGTTTGAGCGTCAGCCGGAAAGATCGGCTGGTGTTGGTGTCTCTTAGATAGATTGAGATATCGGGGAAGTAGTTCCAGGGTTGTTGAGTCTTGTCCCAACAGGCAAGTTGCAGGCCAGCCCAAAACTCAGCATTGAAGTTCTGGATCTACAGACAAAAGCAGGCAGGTTATTAGGCAAATAAGATTAAACGATATTCATATATTCATTATACTTAGGGTATACTTCCCCTTCGAACAGGACAGAGTAATGCAACTACAGGGGCTGCAAAAGTCTTTTCTGAAAAGGAGCCCCAAATTATGGGAAGACATAAGCCAAGATATATGGAAGACTATATATATATATATATATATATATATATATATATATATACACACACATTGGAATGTTAGTGGTATCTGTGCTTTGAAAGGCCAGGGCAAATGATATTATTTTCACCAGAAATTGTGTGCCATTCAGGAAGTGACATTAGCCAAGTGTCAGGCAGTATCCGTCATAAAACAAATATTCCCCCCGCCTTTCTTCCCAGTTAAGAGGAACAATCCTGTCTGGGCTGCCAGGTATTTCTCAACAGGATGCAAAATATTTCCTCAAGATTAAACACAAAAATACAACAGAAATGCCACAAAAGACAAATATTTTAGCAAGATAAAAAAAAAAAGATACCTTTACTGGAACTCTGAGTATCACTCATGTATTATAAGGGATAATGTACCTCCTACTGTAAATGATAAGGATATTAGAAGTCACTGAGCGGTTGTTCTGTGACCATATAAAGACACAAGGCTGCAGGCTGAGTTATACAGGGAACTCTGAGTATCACTCATGTATTATAAGGGATAATGTACCCCCTACTGTAAATGATAAGGATATTAGAAGTCACTGCGGGGTTGTTCTGTGACCATATAAAGACACAAGGCTGCAGGCTGAGTTATACAGGGAACTCTGAGTATCACTCATGTATTATAAGGGATAATGTACCCCCTACTGTAAATGATAAGGATATTAGAAGTCACTGCGGGGTTGTTCTGTGACCATATAAAGGCACAAGGCTACAGGCTGAGTTATACAGGGAACTCTGAGTATCACTCATGTATTATAAGGGATAATGTACCCCCTACTGTAAATGATAAGGATATTAGAAGTCACTGAGGGGTTGTTCTGTGACCATATAAAGGCACAAGGCTGCAGGCTGAGTTGTATGTTGGCTATTTAGCACCCAGGTTAATAAATCAGCTCCTAAATGTCTTAGATACAGAATCCTTCATAGACAACCATGTGAATAACGACACCCAGCTATGAAAGTGTCCCACTAGAGGTGCCGTAGTCCACACTTCTGGATTTTCATTAGGACATGACAGTATTATTATGTGAATATTACAATATAATCATCCTAAGAATACTTTCCACACAGGCCTTGGACATCTCCGTTTTAAGCAGAAAAGATTCAAGGTGCATTTTCCAGGATATATTGTACATATTACTTATATAATCAGCACTGGAGTTGTAGAAAGAATCAGCCTTTCCGTATGGCCTTGAAGTGAATCACACGGAACGTCGGAGATAAACAGGGTCCAAACATACCAGAGAAGTCTGTACGATGGCATCCACCATTGCATTGAAGACCTTGTCGGGAAGTCTCAGCAGAGTCGTGCCGCTGTCCACAATGGCTTTATCAGAGTTGTACTGGAAACAACAAAAGGGAAATGTTCCTTTAAGCCCAATTGTTAATACCCAATTAATGTCCAATTACTAATACCTATCTGTTCCTATCAGAGTCATTATTCATGGCAATTTAATTGAGCTCGAATGCGAGTCCTGTGTATGAACTCTGTGAAATCACATCGATAAAGGCAGCGAATATCACAAGTAAGTGTGCAGTTTATGGCCACAAATCTAGAAATTGTATAAGTCACACAGTGGAGAGAAAGTCACAATCCATCTATGCTGCCTATCAGTGAATTTAATGGTAGACGCAGTCGCCAACGGCAGAATCATCTTTTGCTCCAAAATGTTGGAGATCTGCAAAATTATCAAAATCCCATGTGAATGAACGACCTCAAGAGGCACCGAGCATATATATGTCATATACTCATATTAGGGTCCTTATAAGCACAATGGAAATGCTACACTTTCTTGGCTTTCTCAATTAAAAATATATGATTTTATTATTCTTTACAGGTCATGCTTGTTGGCGTCCTGCTGCCTTCCCGTGATTGGCTGGAGGCCATTAAAGAAACAGTAACATCAAAAAATTGAAGTGTTTAAAGTAATAAAAATATAATGCAGTGTTGCCCTGCACTGATAAAACTGCCGTGTTTGCTTCAGAAACACTACTATAGTTTATATAAATAAGCTGCTGAGTAGCAATGGGGGCAGGCTCAGATTATACAACAGATAGCAGATAAGCTCTGTAAAACATAATAGGGTTATCTGTTATCCACTATTTAACCTGTGCCATATATACTTTTTCCAATTTCTGCCATTGCTACACAGCAGCTTGTTTATATAAACTATAGTAGTACTTATCTGTTATTTGCTGTGTATCCTGTGCGTGAATGGCTGTCCCCATGGTTACACAGCAGCTTGTTTATATAAACTATAGTAGTACTTATCTGTTATCTACTGTGTATCCTGTGCTTGAATGGCTGCCCCCATGGTTACACAGCAGCTTGTTTATATAAACTATAGTAGTACTTATCTGTTATCTACTGTGTATCTTTTGCTTGAATGGCTGCCCCCATGGCTACACAGCAGCTTGTTTATATAAACTATAGTAGTACTTATCTGTTATCTACTGTGTATCCTGTGCTTGAATGGCTGCCCCCATGGCTACACAGCAGCTTGTTTATATAAACTATAGTAGTACTTATCTGTTATCTACTGTGTATCCTGTGCTTGAATGGCTGCCCCCATGGCTACACAGCAGCTTGTTTATATAAACTATAGTAGTACTTATCTGTTATCTACCTTGTATCCTGTGCTTGAATGGCTGCCCCCATGGCTACATAGCAGCTTGTTTATATAAACTATAGTAGTTCTTATCTGTTATCTACTGTGTATCCTGTGCTTGAATGGCTGCCCCCATGGCTACACAGCTTAAATAGTTATATAAACTATAGTAGAGTTTCTGAAGCAAACACATCAGTTTTATCAGTGCAGGGCAACACTACATGATATTTTTATTACTTTAAAACACTTTTATTTTTTGGGACATCTTGTTTTCTGGCAGCCCATGATGCATCAGCCTTAGAGCAGATGGCCCAGAAATGAGTGAAACAACAATGAATAAAGACACACACAGAGACAACATTAGATATAAAGTTATAAAAGCATAAAGGTACCACAGTGCAGTCCAGGTTCAGCCTCTGACCTCCAACTTCAAACTTCAGCACCTCAACTTGATAGTACCACTCCTCTGTAATGGGGGTGTACCAGATGTTCCCTTTGTACAAGCTTGGCTCAACGCCGCCCAGAACCTAGACGATGGAAAAGAGACTTGATGAGCAGATCAGTAGTCACATACAGTAGCCTTCAGCTCATCATTAGACTGGGGCCACTGTCCATTCAAACTGTGGAGGACTTGCCTTCTGAGCACCACATAATGGCACATCATTCTCTACTGGCAGAGAAACACCCAACACCACCTCATTCAACTCCCTTTCAATGGAATGAGAAACTAGCACAAGCTCTTCAGTCGGACTCTACTGAGCGATGCCCCATCGGCCAAACTTAAACGTTGGGTTTGCAGAGGGGACTAAGGTGGAGGCATGGATTTTTATTTTCAAAAGGCTCTATGTGTAGCCTCAACCACTGAACTGTTTTGGTAGCCTTCATCAGTGAGGAGAACCTCATTAGATAGCTCTTCAATTGGTTCATCAAGATCCTGGCACTGACCTATGACTAGGGATGCACCGAATCCAGGATTCGGTTTGGGATTCGGCCAGGATTTGTCCTTTTTTAGCAGGATTCGGCCGAATTTTTCTGCCCGGCCAAACTGAATCTGAATTTGCATATGCAAATTAAGGGCGGTGAGGGTAATCGCGTGTTTTCCCCTTACCACCACCAGGATTCAGATTTGGTATTCAGGCGAATCTTTCAGTAAAGGATTCGGGGATTGGCCGAATCCAAAATAGTGGATTCAATGCATCCCTACATAAGACTAAAGCAGCAGAATGACCAAACACAGATGTTAGGTTGGAAAAACCACACGTTCATCAAGTTCAACCATTTAACTCAATTTTAACCTTCCTAACTGCCAGTTGATCCAGAGGAAGGCAAAAAAAAAAAAAACCCATTCGAAGCCTCTCCAATTTGCCTCAGAAGTGAAATAATTCCTTCTTGACTCCAAGATGCAATGGGACCAATCTCTGGATCAACTTGTACTATGAGCTCTCTCCCATATCCCTGTATTCCCTCACTTGCTAAACACCATCCAACCCCTTCTTAAAGGAACAGGATCATCAAAAAAATTCAAGTGTTTTAAAATAATAAAAATATAATGCAATGTTGCCCTGCACTGGTTAAACTGGTGTGTTTGCTTCAGAAACACTACTATAGTTTATTTAAACAAACTGCTGTGTAGCAATCGGGGCAGCCATTCAAAGGAGAAAAGGCTCAGGTTACACAGCAGATAAACTCTGTAGAACATAATGATGTTATCTGTTATCCACTATTTAACCTGTGCCATATCGACTTTTTTCAATTTCCGCCATTGATACACAGCAGCTTGTTTATATAAACTATAGTAGTACGTGCTTGAATGACTGTCCCCATGGCTACACAACATCTTGTTTAGATAAACTATAGTAGTACTTATCTGTTATCTACTGTGTGTCCTGTGCTTGAATGGCTGCCCCCATGGCTACACAGCAGCTTGTTTATATAAACTATAGTAGTACTTATCTGTTATCTACTGTGTATCCTGTGCTTGAATGGCTGCCCCCATGGCTACACAGCAGCTTGTTTATATAAACTATAGTAGTACTTATCTGTTATCTACTGTGTATCCTGTGCTTGAATGGCTGCCCCCATGGCTACACATCAGCTTGTTTATATAAACTATAGTAGTACTTATCTGTTATCTACTGTGTATCCTGTGCTTGAATGGCTGCCCCCATGGCTACACAGCAGCTTGTTTATATAAACTATAGTAGTACTTATCTGTTATCTATTTTGTAACCTGTGCTTGAACGGCTGCCCCCATGGCTACACAGCTTAAATAGTTATATAGACTATAGTAGTGTTTCTGAAGCAAACACATCAGTTTTATCAGTGCAGGGCAACACTACATTATCTTTTCACTACTTTAAAATAATTTTTTGGTGTTACTGTTCCTTCAGAGCTATCTAATGTATCATCCTGTACGACTGATTCGCAGCTCTCACCGTAAAAAACGTCTTCCAACATCTATAAATTGAATAGTGGTGATTGAATGGAAAAAATAATTAGCAGTCGTGTAATTAGTTCTCAGACTGAGCAGCAATTTTGAGTTGGACATTTGCGACCCCTGGAAATAGAATTCACTCATGTGGTTTATCGAGTGACTGATGACACTGAAGGAAGAGGCATAGGGCTAGGATACTCACAAGGCTTCCAGCATTGATGCCATTACC
Organism: Xenopus laevis; assembly: GCF_017654675.1. Taxonomy (NCBI): domain Eukaryota; kingdom Metazoa; phylum Chordata; class Amphibia; order Anura; family Pipidae; genus Xenopus; species Xenopus laevis. The sequence goes on from NC_054373.1 coordinate 10,319,860, forward strand.
AGGAGAAGACTGGCCCGCCCCACACATCTGCATGGAGAAGACATCTGGAATGTTCTCTTGTTGAACAAGGGAATCAAAGAATGGTTCCACGGAGCTCGAGGGCTGAGACAAGAACACACAGATTATAAAAAGGTATCCCTTGTAAAGCTTCACTTTATATATTCCACTTCTTGAATTATCATTTGGAACAAAAGAAGGTAATTAATCAGATTCCCCCTCCCAGCTAATGGGATAGTCCCAAGTATGGCTTACCTGCACAATCAGACCTATAAATGTGACCATCCAGAATGGGTCCCCTGGTCTATGAATATTTAAATAAATATGCACTTCTGTTTCCATTTTTTTTTTATATTCAGTTCTGCTCCAGGATCAACACTAGGCCTGACATTAACCAACCTACCGCTGAGAAGTCACGATCTGTATACGTTGTGTCGTGTAAACTTACCCTAAGGGAAAATATAGAAATACCTTTGCCAAAGTGCTGTATGCCAGGCCTAGGATCCCTTGCCAGTTGATGTTGGGCAGAAAGAAACTCTCAGACTGAAAGATCGAAGCGATGTTAATCAAGAATGTGCCATTGACCCCTTTAGGGATAGAGACAACATCCTTCCCCAGCAGTCCAGTCCAGCTGCCTTGTGTGTACCGAACGGTCACTTCTGTATTAAGAGGCTGATAGGATGTCGATCTGAAAAGACAGAGAGACAGGCAGATTTGCTTAATGGAGATCATTTCATTTGTTTGCTTCTACAAATTTCACCCAAATCTCCCCCTAACTGGCCTTCACCCTGGGCCCCTTAGCTCATAACAAGGTTACAGATATATAGAAACATTGGGGTAACAGTCACCCTGCTATAGTTCCAGGGGTACCCAGGACACAAATAAACACTCACCCCAAATCTCCCCCTAACTGGCCTTCAGACTGGGCCCCCTTAGCTCATAACAAGGTTACAGATATAAAGAAACATTGGGGTAACAGTCACCCTGCTATAGTTCCAGGGGTACCCAGGGCACAAATAAGCACTCACCCCAAATCTCACCCCTAACTGACCTTCAGGCTGGGCCCCCTTAGCTCATAACAAGGTTACAGATATATAGAAACATTGGGGTAACAGTCACCCTGTCAAAACCACAGACCGCTGTCAAGGCGCTGATCAAGAATATCAGGAATCCGGCACAATTAACATCAAGATTCGGCTTTATTCACACATAGGAAGGATAACAGTGGAGGATGTACAATTCTAACGCGTTTCATGCCCCATAGCTGGGCACTAACAGTCACCCTGCTATAGTTCCAGGGGTACCTAGGGGTATCTAAGGCACAAATAAGCAGCTCTACCATTAGAAACGTATGGGTCAGTCTAAGGCAGTGCTCATGAGCAACTTGTAGCCCACCAACCCCTTGGATGTTGCTCCCAGTGGCCTCAAAGCAGGTGCTTAATTTTGAATTTCGGGCTTGGAGGAAAGTTTTGTTTGCATAAAAACAATGTGTACTACCAAGAAGAACCTCCTGAGGCTGCCAGTCCACACAGGGGCTACCAAATAGCCAATTACAGTGCTTATTTGGCAACCCCAGGGACTTGTTTCATGCTTGTGTTGCTCCACAACTACATTTAAATGTGGCTCACGGGTAAAAAAAAGGTTGGGGAAGCCAAAAGTCTAGTCTGCTGCCCTACCCCAGATCACCCAAAGTCAATTGCCAATCCCTATGCCAGGTGTTACCAGTGTAAAACATATTAATTTATTGCTATTACATGATATTAATGGGGGGATACAAAGTATTATTAATAAAATAAAAATAAAACAGTGCTTCCAGGGCCCTAATCATAAAGTTGGGTAAAATACCTTTTATTAAACAATGTATAAACAGAGAAAAAGAAATGCATTGAGGAATAAGTCTATGCGTGTACAGTATTTGGGGACTGAGAGACAACCAGTTAGGCAACATTCCACCCTGGTTTCCTTGGAGGCTGCGGGCAATAAAAACAACACAAGGAAGAAAATAAACAGCAAAAAACAAGTAGAAACTCACAAGGAAATATGTCAGTTGACTTTACCAACACAGCGCCAGCCAAGAGAAACATCCTGGACTCACATTCCTATATCAGACTCAATATTAGGCCAGAATTGGGCGATAAAGTGACAATGAGAAAATAACACTGTGTGTGTCACTTCCTTTCTTTCTAAAACAGAAATGGGATCGTGTGAAACTGTCAGCGCAGGTGGATTTAAGAGCAGGAGTCAGGCAGGAATTGTGTAATCGCCAAATATCCCCTATTTTTAGTGAATGCCATATATTTTGACAATTGCAGTTCACAAAAACAACACTAGGGGGCAGTCAGTTGACACTGGGAAGGATGCAGTGTATGTGTAGATTAACACTCCGGAGAATGGAAGTGAGGAATAATAGAATCTAAAAAGCAGCTTCCAAAAAATGCCCAGTATAAAAGTATTTATGAGAGTATTCGCTCAATGATACTATGGAATGGTGCAATCAGATTGGTCAGATGGGCAGGCAAATGATTTTGGGTTTAATAGATAGCAGCCTGAAGCTCAGCAGCACCCTTGAAAAATTCTACAGACATCTGATCAGGGTCCAGGGCACTATCTGCAAGGAGTCTACATGCATACTTCCCAACTGTCCCTTTTTCGGAGGGACAGTCCCTCTTTTGACAGCTCAATCCGCAGTCCCTCATTTGTACTGGAAAGTCCCTCTTTTCTCTGCTCTGAACAGCCAGAAAAAGAAACAAAGTTTCTCACTTAATTGGCTTTTAGCAGAGAGCCCAGAACAGCTAACAGGTGCAAATAAGATACTTTGTAACAATTTTGAGACACAAAAACACAGTTTAGATAAGGAGAAATATTTTCAAACTTTCATAACCTGCCAAATTTTGTAAAACAAACATGGTAATTAGGGGGTGTGGCCACAGAAAGGGGTGTGATCAAAAAATTGCTGCGCTACATGCGGGGAAAAATTTTTTGTCCCTCTTTTTACTTCCAAAATGTTGGGAGGTATGTACAGTACATGTTCTCCCCAAGTTGAAGGGTTCCTGTTTATTCCCATATTCCAAACACATACAGGCAGATTAATCAGCTCCTCATAAGACTGACCCTAGTGTATGATAATGTGATAGATCGTAAGCTCCACTGGGACAGGGACTGATGTATAACCTCCATAAAGTGCTGTGAAATATGTCGGCTGTATATAAACAAAGGATAATCACAATATACACATTTAGGCACAACATTCCTTGTTTATAACACATAGTGGAAATGATAAGTAATAGAAACCGTGTGTGTTTCACACGGAGAAGCACGACCCCCCCCCCCAAGAAGATAATAAAGGGGAGATAAAGCCACAAGTCTTGGGAAAGCCATAGTAACAACATGCTACACGGAAGCCTCGACTAAAGGGAATATACCAAAAACAAGATTCCTGGCACCAAGGTCTAAAGGCAAAAGATTGAGTCAGACATTGTCCAATGGAGGGGGGGGGGTTAGAGTAATAAAATGTAAATGGGAATCCTCCTAACTGATCAGAGGCAGTAAATTGTGGTCGCTCAGCAACATCACAGCCCAGAGAAGAATGAAGGTTATTATTATAAATCATAATACTAATAATAATCTGGGCCGCAGGCATCCTGCCCCACCAATAAGCTGGACGACCAACACACTGCCCCCAAATTAGCTGTGCCACTGGCACCCTGACCCCTAATATGCCTGGCGATCAATCGCCTATTTTTCTGGGCGACAATCTCCCCAAACTGCCTTCCACCTGCTATCATGAGAAAACGCCAGCACAATGGCACTCGCGTTGCTTCGATTTCTGAAGTCGCTCGAAGTTTCCCTGGGAGGGCAGGGGCACACAGGCAGATTTGAGGAGATTTAGTTGTCTGGCGACTAATTGCCTATTTTCCAGGGCGACAATCTCCCCAAACTGCCTTCCCCCTGCTAAAATAAAAAATCGACTGTGGCAATGTACTCGCGGTGCTTCAATTTCTGAAGTCGACCGAAGTTTCCTCGTGAGGCAACTTTGGGCGACTTCAGAAATCGAATCGCTGTGAGTGCCATTGCGCTGGAGTTTTCTCATTATAGCAGGCGGAAGGCAGTTCAGGAAGATTGTCAACCCGAAGAAGAGGCGACTAAATCTCCCCAAATCTGCCCGTGTGCCCCTGCCCTTACCTGCAGATCACTCAAACACACACTGGACAGCCCAACTACACCAAATAGTTTCAGAACTTAAACATTTCAGAATAAAAACATTTAGGAAAATAAATAAAACTGATGGATGAGGGTAGGACTGGGGAGGCCCCGGAGCCCTTCTTTATAGCCTGTAATAATATCCTTATCTCCCCTGTAATAAGCAAATAGTAGACTCACAGGCTTCTCCCACCCAGTTACAGACAACCGCTCCCAATTGCTCCTTTCATCTCTCCATTTAGAGAATTCCATGAATATTTTATTACTCCCTGCTGCCCTGTATTTACACATTGTCCATGCCCCCCCTGAACAACTATCAATCTCCCAATATATATATATATTTGATTTCAGGTTGCCATTAAAGGGGTTGTTCACCTTCCAAACACTTTTTTCAATTCAGTTGTTTTTAGATTGTTCCCCAGAAATAAAGACTTTTTTCAATTACCATTATTTATTTTCCATTATTTATGCATCCCGATGAAGGCCCCAAAACGTTAAATGTTTGGTGGCTGAATAAAAGGGGACACTCCCCGACTGCATTAACCAGTGTGTGTGCGGATCCATTTTCTATACATATACGTTGCTAAGGGACCTGGCCGGGTCAACGGAAGATACGCACCACCAGTTGCAGGATTGGTGAACTACAGGTGTGCGGTAGGAGAAATGACATTGTAATTCCAGCTAGGGTTGCCATCTGGCAGGTATTTTACAGGCCTGGCCGGTTGATGGTTGATCCCAATATTATTAATAGGGAAAAAATAGAAATCTATAGGAAGGCCGGTGTTTTTTTTTCCAGGAAAGGTGGCAACCCTACTTCCAGCCAAGGTTCCCACAGTACCATAGGAAGAAAAATAAAGGCTATTTGCTAACGCTCTGCAGTTTTCACAAAAGTGGAGAATTTACTTTCTTTTTAAACATTTTCCTTGGATTATTTAGTATTTCCACTGTATCTGCACACCTTGGCCTTGGTAACGCCCTTTATTTACATTACTTGGTATATCACCGGCTTTGGGAAGGATTTCAGGGCCTGGCTAAAGCTGTCACTGGAAAGAGCTTTGGCTTAGTTTGGCCTTTTAAGTTCTTATCGAGTTCACAGGTGTTTATGTATTCTGTATAAATACTGTAACCTGACTCCATATCACCTGGCCGGCCCTTCCCAGTACAGCTCAGCAGTTCTGCAATCCAGACCTAAAGGTGCAATGACAGTGTGAGGTCACACTATGAGGCTCAATGCCTAGCGGGACTCTCCATTTGTGCGGAGGATTTAGGTGTCACTGATGTTAGAGCTGAATGGAGCTTTAGGGACTTTAACAGGTGGCATGTGATTGGCTGCTCCACTAAAGCCTATGGCACCTGGGGCTGGAATACAATAATAGAAAAGCACCCAAAGCCAGGACCTTATGCTTAGAGGCCCATTTATCAAAGGTCGAATTTCGAATTCATATGAATTTTTTTACTCTAATAAATTCTAATATACTCGCAACTTAAATGGGAACGTCTAAAACTCGAACAAATATTACTGACCCGAAAATTCAAATTGAATTTCAGTTTAATTAGACTAAACTCAAATTAAAGCACTGCGTATCTTGACAGCGTTATATAAATAAATGATGATGATGATGATGATGATGATGAAATAAAGTTTTTTTCTCCGAAAAAAACTCGAATGTCAGGAAGGCTATTAACATCTTCAAATGGGTCACTGGATCACTGCCATTGACTTCTACATGAATTCGGCAGGTTTTAGGCGGCGAATAGTCGAATTTGAATTGTTCCCAGGGTCCAGGAATGATAAATCTCGAATTTTAATTCAAGTTTTGATTATTCTCAATTCGAATTTGTGAGTTTTGACCAATAATCCAACTCGAACATTCGAATTTCCAATTCGTACCTTAATAAATCTGCCCCCTAGTGTCATCTGGCAAAACTCTAGCTAAGTGGTAACACTCAGGAGCAGATTTATCAAGGGTCGAATTTGAGTTCATGGGAGTTTGTAAAAACTCCCATAAACTCCAATGAACTTGAAATTCGAATAAAAAACTACCAATCAAAAAATTAGAATTTTTCAAAGTCGGGTGAATGGGATCAACCCGCAAACTCGAATCAAATTCAATTCGAGTTTTTTCTCCCATAAGCTAAAACAGCAATTCTACAAGTTTAAGGTGGCGAAAAGTCGAATTCGAATTCTTAAAGGGACAGTACATGGTAAATTTCAAAATCTGAATTTTCTTAAAAACTCAAATCGAATTTTAACTATTCCTTAGTTGAATTTCATTAAAATAAACTCCAAATATGTAATTTCGAAATTCGATTTTTCACTTCCACCCTTGATCAATCTGCCCCTAAGGGGCAAAAACAAAACTCTGACTCGAATTTAAACTGGAATGTGAGATTTATCATACCTCGACCATGGAAAAAGATCTAATTATACTATTCGCCGCCTAAAACCTGCTGAATTAATTTACAAGTCAATGGCCGAGGTCCATTGTCCCATGTTAACAGCCTTCCTGACATTCGAGTTTTTTTGGAGTTTCATTCGAATTCGATTCGAGTTTTCAGGTCAGTAACATTAGTTTTGAATTTTAGATATTTTGAGTTTTTCTTAAATACGATAACATTCGAATTTATTACAGTAAAAAAAAATTCACATAAATTCAACCTTTGATAAATCCGTCCCTTAGACAATGGGTCTCCCAACTCCCCACCACTTCTCCAAGAAAAGACACCACGAATACAGATCAATACTCACAACTTTGAGTCGAAGAAAGTATTAACATCCGGATTTGGGGATCCAGCGACAGCAAAGTTACTGCTTCCCGTGTCCACCAAGATGTTCACCTAGAAGAAGAATATCCAACAAATTAAACACAAGTTTCAAACATAAATACACACGAACAGATACTGAACAGACCCAATATTTCTTTCCACAAGTTTCATGATGGGACAATTCCACCAAGTGCGGAGGTCATGTGATCAGCCTCTATAATATGAATAAAGAGTTGGAGTAAGAGATCCCTCCTAATAAGTCTCTTTTGTCAGTGTGTTTAGGTAGAACTTGCCAATATTATCAGGATACATCTCCAAAAGTTCTTTTTAGCCTCACTGTCCAATTCCAGCGTTCCAGTTCCGGTGCTGTTTTATGTGAACCCATAAAAAAACATCCAAACACAAAGAAATGTAGCTACAAATGTAGCTAAATAAATGTACTTGTGTGTGTATAAAGAAAAGAAGAACTGTAAGTTTCTGAAACCCTCAAGCAATACATATTTTTCTAGAATGTCAGAATAGAGGTCAGCAAAGCTAATACAGAACATATGCACGGCCTGTCTATTGTAACAAGGTCCAATCTTGCTCCATTCACACCACTGCCTACTGCTTCCAAATATGTAGGGAATAAACTACTGACTACTATTCCAGGGGCACAAATAAGCACTCACCCCAAATCTCCCCCTAACTGGCTTTCAGGCTGGGCCCCTTAGCTTATAACAAGGTTACAGATATATAGAAACATTGGGGTAACAGTCACCCTGCTATAGTTCCAGGGGTACCCAGGGTACAAATAAACACTTACCCCCAATCTCCCCAAAACTGACCTTCAGACTGGGCCCCCTTAGCTCATAACAAGGTTACAGATATATAGAAACATTGGGAAAACAGTCACCCTGCTATAGTTCCAGGGGTACCCAGGGTACAAATAAGCACTCACCCCAAATCTCCCCCTAAGTGGCCTTCAGGCTGGGCCCCCTTAACTCATAACAAGATTACAGATATATAGAAAGATTGGGGTAATAGTCACCCTGCTATAGTTCCAGGGGTACCCAGGTCACAAATAAACACTCACCCCAAATCTCCCCCTAACTGACCTTCAGACTGGGCCCCCTTAGCTCATAACAAGGTTACAGATATATAGAAACATTGGGGTGTCACCCTGCTATAGTTCCAGGGGTACCCAGGGTACAAATAAACACTCACCCCAAATCTCCCCTAACTGGCCTTCAGACTGGGCCCCCTTAGCTCATAACAAGGTTACAGATATATAGAAACATTGGGGTAACAGTCACCCTGCTATAGTTCCAGGGGTACCCAGGGCACAAATAAACACTCACCCCAAATCTCCCCCTAACTGACCTTCAGACTGGGCCCCCTTAGCTCATAACAAGGTTACAGATATATAGAAACATTGGGGTGTCACCCTGCTATAGTTCCAGGGGTACCCAGGGTACAAATAAACACTCACCCCAAATCTCCCCCTAACTGGCCTTCAGACTGGGCCCCCTTAGCTCATAAGAAGGTTACAGATATATAGAAACATTGGGGTAACAGTCACCCTGCTATAGTTCCAGGGGTACCCAGGGCACAAATAAACACTCACCCCAAATCTCCCCCTAACTGGCTTTCAGGCTGGGCCCCTTAGCTTATAACAAGGTTACAGATATATAGAAACATTGGGGTAACAGTCACCCTGCTATAGTTCCAGGGGTACCCAGGGTACAAATAAACACTTACCCCCAATCTCCCCAAAACTGACCTTCAGACTGGGCCCCCTTAGCTCATAACAAGATTACAGATATATAGAAACATTGGGAAAACAGTCACCCTGCTATAGTTCCAGGGGTACCCAGGGTACAAATAAGCACTCACCCCAAATCTCCCCCTAAGTGGCCTTCAGGCTGGGCCCCCTTAACTCATAACAAGATTACAGATATATAGAAAGATTGGGGTAATAGTCACCCTGCTATAGTTCCAGGGGTACCCAGGTCACAAATAAACACTCACCCCAAATCTCCCCCTAACTGACCTTCAGACTGGGCCCCTTAGCTCATAACAAGGTTACGGATATATAGAAACATTGGGGTGTCACCCTGCTATAGTTCCAGGGGTACCCAGGGTACAAATAAACACTCACCCCAAATCTCCCCCTAACTGGCCTTCAGACTGGGCCCCCTTAGCTCATAACAAGGTTACAGATATATAGAAACATTGGGGTAACAGTCACCCTGCTATAGTTCCAGGGGTACCCAGGGCACAAATAAACACTCACCCCAAATCTCCCCCTAACTGACTTTCATGGTGGGTCTCTACAGCCCCTGCTTTGGGCCCCTTGAAGGGAACAGCACTAGAGTTTGGAACAGGTCCCTCTTCAGTAACATATTTTACAAGGAAAACAATGGAATATAAATTGAATGTAAATAGAAGACGACACAGCTGTATGTTACATGGTGTGAGAAGAACACATTGTTAAAAACCAAGAGAGATTATATAAATACAATTGACTTGTTTTCCCAGTGTTTCCTATAAATATCCTAAAAACCTGAATAAAAAGTGTCAGTTCCAGCTGTTTGGGATCTGTTTTATTTCTCAGCCACTGCTTGTACGACTTTTATGTGCTTTCCACGTAACGTCACGCAAACAGTACGAGGGAGTCGATGAGCCGTGTCCTTATCATGTGATCAGTTATATAAATGCCAAAATAAACCTGTGTCATGGCCGCCTCCAATATACTCCCTTTTCAGCAAATAATTCTATTTTTTATTAATGATTTCCCTTTTCTCTGTAATAATAAAACAGTACCTTTTACTTGATCCCAACTGAGATATAATTAATCCTTATTAGAAGAAAAAAAACAGCTTATTGGGTTTATTTAATGTTTAAATAGTTTTTTAGTAGTAAAGGGGTTGTTCACCTTTAAATTAACGGTTAGTATGATGTAGAGAGTGATATTCTGAGACAATTTATAATTTATTTTAATTTTATATTATTTGTGGCTTTTGAGTTTTTTAGCTTTTTATTCAGCAGCTCTCCAGTTTGCAATTTCAGCATTCTGGTTGCTAGGGTCTATATTATCCTAGTAACTATGCATTGATTTAAATAAGAGACTGAACTATCAATAGGAGAGGCCTGAATAGAAAGACCAATAATAAAAAGTAACAATAACAATACATTTGAAGCCTTACAGAGCGTTTGTTTTTTTAGATGGGGTCAGTGACCCCCATTTGAAAGGTGGAAAGAAGAAAAATGCAAATAATTAATTATTTAATTAGAATTAGCCATTCTATAACATACTAAAAGTTAACTTTTGGGGGCAGATGTATTAAGAGTCGAATATCGAGGGTTAATTAACCCTCGATATTCGACTTGCGAATTATAATCCTTTGATTTCGAAGGATTTTAATCCATCGATCAAAGGATTATCCTTCGATCAGAAAAAACTTGGAAAGCCTATGGGGACCTTCCCCATAGGCTAAGATTGACTTCGGTAGCTTTTAGGTGGTGAACTAGGTGGTCGTATTTTTTTCTTAAAGAGACAGTACTTCGACTATCGAATGGTCGAATAGTCGAGCGATTTTTAGTTCGAATCGTTCGATTCGAAGTCGAAGATCGAAGTAGCCAATTCGATGATCGAAGTAGCCAAAAAAAACATTCGAAAATTTAACTATTTTTCCTCTATTCCTTCACTCGAACTTAGTGAATGGGCCCCTTAGTATGTCAACATAGAGCTCCAAATAATGGAAAGATCCATTATCCAAAAAACCTCAGGTCCTGTGCATTCTGGATAACAGGTCCCACACCTGTAATACTGGCGACTTTTCGATAGCGTTACTTCAGCTGTGCGAGCATTTCATAGCCATGATGCGCTTTCGTTCGTTTGTGCCTAGCGAAAATTCGCTAGTGATCTTGCTCTTAGGTTAATTTACATAGGATGGGAAATTTAAAGTTGTATGTACGTATTTATTAGAAATGTTGGTTTAAGTTACTGGTTTATATTACAAATGTCCAGGGAACCTTAATAAAGACAAGAGAGTTAATATATAAATTGCTGAAAAAAATTTACCCATGAATTTTTGCCGGCGTCAAAATATATTTGACGCCGGCGACAATTCCGGCGCAAAATTTCTACGCCGGCGGCAATTCTAGGCTCCCATTGTCGCTGGCGTCAAAAATATTTCGACATCAAAATTCGCCTTTCACAAATTTGCCGCTGTTTTGCATTTTGAATTTCGCGGGAAAATATCGAATTTTTTTGCAAAATGAAACAAGAGAAATTCGCCCATCACTATCCATATGTAATATAATTCCTGGAGAAAACCGCTTACCCAAAAAATTAAGTTCGGACTATTGCAGCCAATCCCGCTTAAAAAAATGTAAAGTCGCCAGCGTTTTTTGAACTTTAATGAGTTTTCAGCTCAGAGGATATGATGTAAATGACATAAGATTGAATTTGCCCGTGCGCATGTTAGTGAATTGGCGAAGTCCCTGTGGGGGGCAATACTGGCGAAAAGTCACTAGCGTTAACCACTTCGTCCTTTATGGAGTTCGCACGAGGAGATTTTGTCGTCTGGCGACTAATTGCCTCGTCTTCTGAGTGACTACCTTCCCGAACCGCCTCAGCGTTTTTTCCCATACGCTACAATGAAAAGTCGCCTGCGCTAATGCACATGCGGTGATGCGTTTTCTATAGTCGCCCGAATCAGCCCCGATGTCCCAATCACAGTCACACACACACTGGGGTCGCTGAATGTGGGACTCACAACAAGCTGTTGTACAGCACACAATGTACAGCACTTTATACCAGTCACACCAGCAGGAAAGTAGAAGAAAAGAAAAATATCTCCCCAAACATAAATCAGATAAGTACAGACACATTGTTATCAGTGCAGGGGGATCTAGGAACCGGCTACAGCCTGAATCTCAGAGACATTCACGAACAAGTTGTAATTATTCTCGTCTCGGCACGCAACTCCCCCCCCCAATATTCCCTATGGGGCAGGAAAGAGAAGAAATCAATGAGATCCATTATCCAGAAACCAGTTATCCAGAAAGCTCTGAATTACGGCAAGGCCATCTCCCATAGACTCAATTATATCAAAATAATCCAGATTTTTTTTAAAAATTATTTCCTTTTTCTCTGTAATAATAAATAAAATAGCTTGTACTTGATCCCAACTAAGATATAATTAATCCTTATTGGAAGCAAAACCAGCCTATTGGGTTTATTTAATGTTTAATTGATTTTCTAGTAGACTTAAGATATGCAGATCCAAATTACGGAAACATCGCTATCTGGAAAACCCCAGGTCCCGAGCATTGTGGATAACAGGTCCCATACATGTCCCTCTAACACAAAGAGTAAATGCGATACAGGTATGAGATTCATTATCCAGAAACCATCCAGAAAGCTCTGAATTAGGAAAAGGCTGTCTCCCATAGACTCCATTTTATCCAAATAATCCAGATTTTTAAAAATAATTTCCTTTTACTCTGTAATAAAACAGTTCCTTGTACTTGATCCCAACAAAGATATAATTAATCCTTATTGGAGGCAAAACCAGCCTTTTGGGTTTATTTAATGTTTAATTGATTTTGTAGTAGACTTAAGGTATGAAGATCCAAATTACAGAAAGATCCAATTTCCAGAACACTCCAGGTCCCGAGCATTTTGGATAACAGGTCCCATACCTGTATTAGATATCCAAACCCTTCCTTACAGCTTAAGCGGTGAACTGGCTCTTGCATAGCGATAGGGGTCACCGACTTCTGCTATATATTGTTGCAGGAGTAAGAACCAGAAAACAGAAACATTGGCACATATTAAAGGGGTTATTCAACTTTTATTATGATGTAGAGAGTGATATTCTGAGACAATTTGCAATTGGTTTTCATTTTATATTTTTTGTAGTTTTTGAGTTATTTAGCTTTTTATTCAGCAGCTCTCCAGTTTAACAATATCAGCAGCCTGGTTGCTAGGGTCCAAATTACCCTAGCAACCATGCATTAATTTGAATAAGAGACTGGAATATGAATAGGAGAGGCCTGAATAGAAACAGAAGTAATACAAATGAGCAATAAAAATAAATGTGTAGCCTTACAGAGCATTTGTTTTTAGATGGGGTCAGTGACCCCCATTTGACAGCTGGAAAGAGTCAGAAGAAGGCAAATAATTCTAAAACTATAAGAAATAAACAATGAAGACCATTTTAAAAATTGCTTAGAATTGGCCATTCTATAATGTATTAAAAGTTAACTTGAAGTTGAACAACCCTTTTAAAACCAGTGAGAATGTCTTATGAATTTATATTGTAAAATGGCTTAGAATTACATTTTCTTGTCTTTAATGCAGCATCGGCCCATTCCTAAAGGGCAAGTAAGTGTCCAATAAAGATTGCTCTTGAAGGGCACTCGCGGGCACCCTAACAACAGAACAATGGGAAGGTAACCAGATAGCAGCTCCCTAACACAAGATAACAGCTGCCTGCTAGATCTAAGAACAACACTCAATAGTAAAATCCAGGTCCCACTGAGACACATTCAGTTACATTGAGTAGGAGAAACAACGGCCTGCCAGAAAGCAGTTCCATCCTAAAGTGCTGGCTCTTTCTGAAATCACATGACCAGGCAAAATGACCTGAGATGCACCTACACACCAATATTACAACTAAAAAAAATACATTTGTTGGATTAGGAATGACATTTTATATTATAGAGTGAATTATTTGCAGTGTAAACAGTGTCATTCAGAAATAAAAACCATGACAGAATCCCTTTAAGGATCTGCCTGTTCCTTTTTTGCTCTCTGCACTGCTGGTTCTGTCTCGTAAAACAATGTAGCAGAAGCCAATTAACAGAACAGTATAGAGGCATACAGGGACTACTGGGAGGCATGGAATTGGCACTGTATTTATCTGGTCATGTGTTCCGGGGTAACAAGTTGGCAGCCCCTGTATGTGATTAAAACTAGTGATGGGTGAATTTATTCCACAGGCGCAAATTCGAGACGAATTACTGCCTTCCGCCGCCAGAAAAATTTGTGATATTGCACTGTTAATTCACTGGCGATTTTTCGCTGCTCTCAAAGTTTTTTGACGCCGATGACAATTCCGATGCTGGTGACAATTTCAACACCGCAGACAATTTAGCGTACGCCCATGGACTAATGAAATTGGACAAAATAGGCGAATGTTATATGTCGCCGATTTTGATGCCCACAAATTGTCGCCGGCCTCAAAATCCATGATACACACATTTTTCGCCGTTTCGTGATTTTTACAAGACAAATTCGCCCATCACTAATTAAAATAAATTGTTAGGGCTGCAGGAAAGGAGAGGTTTATGGAGCGTGTTGTGGTGGTTTATGAGGCCGTCTCACAGAAGCAGCAGAAATCAATGAGCTTCTAGGCAGAACCAATAGGGAACAGCTGGAATCCTTATCGGCCTGATGTCTATTTACTAAAACCACTCCGACTAAATACGGCTGCAGTCTGCCCGCACTGCTCTTTGGCATCGGAGACTGGGAGGGATTTAGACGTTTGTTTGTTTTTGGGTTGAGTCATTTGAGCACTGAGTTCTGACTACATACAGACAAACAGAATATCAGGAATGACGGGACGATTGAGAGGACGGCATGCGGAGAAAGGGGATACGCTACAATTCCATTAATGTCTAAATAACAATTGATCTCATTATATGATGTAAAAAAAAAACATTCCTTAACTTAATCCTTCCGCCCCTCCGTCCATTCAATTCACACACACACACACACACACACACACATACACTGTATATATATATATATATATATATATATATATATATATATATATATATATATATACACATACAACCCTACACCCTCCCAAACACACATTTCAAATGAAATGGCTAGGGATGCACCGAATCCACAATTTTGTATTGGGCCGAACCCCCGAATCCTTCGTGAAAGATTGGCCGAATACCGAACCGAATCCTAATTTGCATATGCAAATTAGGGGTTGGAAGGGGAAAACATTTTTTACTTCCTTGCTTTGTGACAAAAAGTCATGCGCTTTTCCTCCCTGCCCCTAATTTGCATATGCAAATTAGAATTCGGATTCGGTTCGGCCGGGCGGATGGATTCGGCCGAATCCTCCTGAAAAAGGCAGAATCCTGGCCGAACCCCAAACCGAATCCTGGATTTGGTGCATCCCTAGAAATGGCACATCCCTAGAAATGGCACTATACTGAGTGACTGAGAGCTTCATTGGGGTGCCATACAGTAACCCCAAGTCTGGGGCTTTGATTTAAAGTGAAAGTTTGCTGAAGGCAAACAGGAGCTTTACCACCTTCTTAGGACACTAAGGGGCAGATTTATCAAGGGTTGAATTTCGAGTTCATGGGAGTTATTTAAAACTAGAGATGCTCCGAATCCAGGATTTGCTTTTTTCAGCAGGATTCGGGCGAATCCTTCTGCCCGGCCGAACCAAATCTGAATCTGAATTTGCGTATGCAAATTAGGGGAGGGAAATTGCAGGACTTTTTCTCACAAAACAAGGAATTAAAAAATGTTTGCGTATGCAAATGAGGATTCGGATTCGATTTGGTATTCGGCCGAATATTTCACGAAGGAGTTTTTGAGTTTTTCAAGCTCGATTCGAGTTTTTTTCTGCGCAAAAAACTCGAATTTCAGGAAGGCTGCAAACAACTCCAAATTGACCCCAGGACGTCTTCCATAGGCTAAAACAGCAATTCGGCAGGTTTAAGGTGGCAAATATTCGACTTTGATTTCTTAAAGGTGTGTATGATAAATCTTGAAACTTGAATTTTTTAAAAAAACTTGAATCAAATTTTAACATTTCCCTAGTCGAATTTCACAGTTTTGACCATAAAAAAAACCTAGAAAATTTGAATTCGAAATTCAAATTAGAAATTCGAATTTTCACTTCGACCCTTGATTAATATGCCCATAAGTGGGTTATTTACTAAAGTCCGATTTTTTCTGGTCAGACTTTTAAAGGGGAAAACACAGTTTTTTTTGTAGAAAAAAAACTCACATTTTTGTGATTTATTAAACCCCGAAATCCAAATAAAAAAGTACTCCATCCCAGACCTGCCGAGTTCACGTACAAGTCAATGGCAGATATCCCGTTAACAATTGGAAGCTATTCTAATCTGCGCTGGGTTTCCAACAAGATTTTGTTGGTTTTCAGACGTCAATCCGAAAAAGTCACAGGTTTCGGGCGTCAAATCCGACAAAGTCGCAGTTTTCTGCAACAAAATGAATTTGGATTTGATCGAGTCGTTTCCTGCACAAGAAGTTTTCATGAAAATGTATTGATAAATAGGAGGACAGTCAGTGCGGATTTGGTTTCAGAAAATAGTGAGAACATTTCGGAGTTTGATATTTAACCCCCTTAGTGCAATGCTCTAGTAAATCATATATTTTATCTACAATTGGGTCAAGCACAGGGCTATCATCAGTAATCATGGAACTCCATACTAATACATTATTACCCCTCTGATCACCTGGGCCGACCCTGGTTGGTGGGTCCTGGCAGAAAGAGGCTCCAATGATGCCCCTTTGTGAGCCATGAACAGCATTTCTTGGGGTTCCCTCTGCCATAAGGTTATTGACTGAAGGTCCCCTGGACTCCATCCCCCTCTGGCAGTCTTTGCAGCTCTAGGGTTCTGAGTACGATTCCAGCCAGGGCACATTTATATGTTCTCCTCGTGTCTTCAACGGGTTCCCTCCAGTTACCTCCCAGAGGACCCCATGTGAAGTCACATGTAACATGCTGGTGCTGTATAAATAAAGGATAATAATAATAATCATCAGCCTGGGGGTCTGGGATCCTTTCCTGAGAAAAGGGGAGCCAGTCCAGCTGGAGGAACAAGAAATATGGCGCTGGCAAAGATTATTTTCCTGGCGATCTATCATGTGCTGATTGTGTGTATAGATATTATTATTAGCACGTCCGTGTTTATATCTAATTAAATGCATTTTAATAAATCCCCAGCTCAGCATCTGTGTATATCTATATGTTCACGGCACATGGTCCCCTATATGACATGGCATTTAACATTAACCCGGAGGCACCTAAAGAGTTGGGAAGGCGGCTCAGAAACACTGCGGTTTTCAATAAATTAACCCTCTAAGCACCAGCTACTGTACAATTAGACAAATAAGGGGCTTATTTTTGGCATGCGGCGCATCTAGGGTTAAGTCACTTATGTTGCTGAAGGAAAGTCGCCATCAATCAATACTGACTGCCCGGCCTTGCAATTGTTCCCATGCCCCAAGCTACAGTCACACGTCTGTAATAAACATAAGCACAGAATAAATCCTACATGGAAAAACGTCATTTTATTTACATACAGTTAATTTAGAAAAATTGAGGTGGTTAAACTCACGTAACCAATAATATAATGGACCCCAACTAGATAAAGTCACAATAAAGCAGGTATCGCCAAATCTGTAGTTGTTAGGGCTGCCATCTTTTTAGAACTCAATTACAAAGGGGGCAGTCTTTGATATCAAAGGGGGCGGGTGATGGGGAAAAGGGCGGAGCTACGGCGTTGGGCTGGCTGGGGAAGAGAAAACAAGAAGAGAAAGTTCCTTCTAGATCCTGGGCTAGGGTTGTCACCTGGCCGGTAAGGGTCGCCTGCACGAGCAGATTTGGGGAGATAAGTTGCCCCAGCGACAAATCGCCTCTTCTTCGGGAAGACAATCTCCCGCGAACTGCCATCCCCCTGCCGGCTAAAATGAAAATCGCCTGCGACAATGCACACACGGCGCTTCATTTCCGAAGTCGGCTGAAGTTTCCTCTTGAGGCAAATTCGGAAAACGGAGTGCCGTGCGTGAATTTCCGCAGGTGATTTTCATTTTAGCCGGTGGAGGGCAGGCAAAAATCAGGAAGAATATAGGAAAGCCGGTAATTTTTTCCAGAAAAGGTGGCAACCCTCTTCTGGGCAGATCCAGGGCCCACCCCTACGGACCCTGCAGTGCCGGCGTGTGTGGAGCGCGGCGTCGTGGTTGTGCACGGAATTTTTTCCCACTACATCCGACAAAGGGGGCATTAAGAGCCACATGTGGGTGCGGACCTGGGCCTGGCAGAGCCCACAAGAGCCGGGGGTCCACTGGGTTTTTTCCCGGTGCCCTGCCAGCCCTGGCTGCCATTAAAGCATTCCTGTTCAGCCCGCTGCTTGAGATACAGATTCCCTGTCCCTCACCTATATGCTGCCATTAATGTGGTAGATCTAAGAACAACACTCAATAGTAAAAACCCATGTCCCACTGAGACACATTCAGTTACATTGAGAAGGAAAAACAGCAGCCTGCCAGAAAGCATTTCTCTCCTAAAGTGCAGGCACAAGTCACATGACCAGGGGCAGCTGGGAAATTGACAATATGTCTAGCCCCATGTCAGATTTCAAAATTGAATATAAAAAAATCTGTTTGTTTTTTTGAGAAATGGATTTCAGTGCAGAATTCTGCTGGAGCAGCACTATTAACTGGTGTGTTTTGAAAAAACATGTTTTCCGATGACAGGATCCCTTTAAGTTCAACCCCTCCAGTCATGAGAGATGCAAGTGTAGGAGGGACCAACCTTATCAGGGACCGGAAATCCAATATTTTACCCTGGTCAGCAGGGCTGTAACTAGTTGTAGGCAAAAGAGGCAAGTTCCTAGGGTGCAATGACGTGGGGACGCCAAGCACGTCAGCCACCCCTGGGCCCCCCCACGCATCATCACATGACGCAGGCCCGGGGAGGGGCTGAAGTTGCCGGTTGGCTTGGCCCAGACCTGCTGGTCGGTATAGCAAAAGGCACCATGAATGTCAGGGAAAGTAAAATAAGAAGATTTGTTGCCAGGAATCCCATGCTGACACCCCATCCTGAGTCGCCCGAGTTTCGGGGATCCCCTCCTCCTCAGTCGCCTCCACAGACAGAAGCAAAGGGAAATCAAAGGCGTTGCTGGGTTCCCCGACAATCAAGAATCACTTAGGGAACTTTCTCTCTGTCTCGGATCAGATTTTTCAGCAGGTTAATAGATGGGAAAATTAGCAGCCAATTTAAATAATGCCTCATTTAACACAAAGATTCCTAATTACATTACAAAGCCATCTGGTGCGGGCGGCCTGCGAGCTCCGCATACTAAGTCCCTTCCAGGCTCGCCAATTATTACATGTTATTATTGGAGCTCGTTTTGCTAATCACGTCCTCTTTGCGCTGCGTTTGCTGGAAAGGATCTCGTCTGTTTCAACATATGTTTCTAGTAATTCTCTGGCAGGGAAGCCCGGGCATCCACCGCTCCTCTTCCACAGACCCCTCCGTCTGTACGGATCCACGTCTGATACCTGATACTGACTTGCAGGACCTTCAACTTCCCCTCCATATATATATATGGCTTCTGCTACATGGTTTCAAGAGTCAGAACCAGCAGTGCAGATAATATAAGCAACCAAACAAGACACGACTTTCAATAGCAATTTCCTTTCCACATAAAACCATTCAACACGGAAAGTTGCTTTCATTATGTAAAACACTGGGAAGAGATTTTACCTATATCAATTTTAAAGGAGAAGTAAAACTTAAAATTGTAAAAAAAAAAATTCTAAATTTCTAAATGACACTGTTTACGCTGCAAATAATTCACTCTACAATATAAAATGTCATTCCTGAACCAACAAGTATATTTTTTTAGTTGTAATATTGGTGTGTAGGTGCATCTCAGGATATTTTGCCTGGTCATGTGATTTCAGAAAGAGCCATCACTTTAGGATGGAACTGCTTTCTGGCAGGCTGTTGTTTCTCCTACTCAATGTAACTGAATGTGTCTCAGTGGGACCTGGATTTTACTATTATTATTACAGAGGAAAAGGAAATCATTTATGGGTTTCCGGATAACAGATCCCGTACCTGTATTTAGATGCAGCAGGCCTGCTGTTGTGTTGCATGGTATTAGTAATTAGGGATGCACTGAATCCAGGATTCGGTTTGGGATTCTGCCTTTTTCAGCAGGATTCGGATTCGGCCGAATCCTTCTGCCCAGACAAACCCGAATTCTAATTTGCATATGCAAATTAGGGGCGGGAAGGGAAATGGTGTGACTTTTTGTCACAAAACAATGAAGTAAAAAATGTTTTCCCCTTCCAACCCCTAATTTGCATATGCAAATTAGGATTCGGAATTTGGTTCGGTATTCGGCCGCATCTTTCGCAAAGGATTCGGGGTTTAGGCCGAATCCGAAATTGTGGATTCGGTGCACCCCTATTAGTAATGCTACAAATTGCCCTGTAATAATAACACAGCACCTTGTACTTCATGGGAATCAAACCCACATGAATCAATATTGGTGGCAAAACAATCCTATTGGGTTTACCGTATATACTCGTCTATAAGCCGACCCGTGTATAAGCCGAGGTACCTAATTTACCTAAGAAAACTGGAAAAATGTATTGACTCGTGTATAAGCCTAGGGGCTGATTGAAAATCAATCTGTACCTGCACCCACTGAATAACAATGAAAGGTAGGCCTGCCCACAGTTTAAAAAAAAAAAATTGTAAGCACACCAGTCACAGTAAAATAACTTATAACTCAACCAGGGGCAGAGAGATGGAAAGATGCAGCAACTACATACGAGGCTCCTTCTGCGGCCCCAACAGTGTGCAGGACACATGTAAATGTTTACAGTCCGCAGCAAGAGCTTTGAAATTCCTCTGCTTATTTTGGTCACAAACTCTTCTAGGAGAATATGGCCTGGATGGGGGAAGGGGGTCCAATAATCCCATTATTATAAATAAGCCCCTGTTTAGCAGTTGGTGCTGCCATGCTGGTTCCTGTAGGAGAAGATAATCCATATAGAATACAGGGCTAGCAGTGGGTGCTGGGAAATAACACAACACTTTATACAAAAGGGCCCTGGTCCCCACACCCCATTTTGTGAGCCTATGAATATCAATGAAGTGAGGAGTTACTAATGACACACCCAGGTGCTGAAAGTAGGGGTTATTTTCTTTCAAATACCGTATATACTCCGTATATTCGCCAATCCCTCACCGGATCCCTCACCTCCTCTCCATAGCGCATCAGGACTCTGTGACTGACTGTCACGATCGCCGCCCGGAGCAGGTCCAGGAGCTCCGGGCGGCGCGTCCTTCCCTGCCGGCGTCGCTCCCAAAATGGCGGCGCCCATGGCCGCCACGTGGCCATGGGCGCCGCCATTTTGGAAGGACGCCGGCAGGAAGGACGCGCCGCCGGAGCTCCTGGACCTGCTCCGGGCGGCGATCGTGACAGTCAGTCACAGAGTCCTGATGCGCTATGGGAGAGGGAGGTGAGGGATCCGGTGAGGGATTGGCGAATATACGGAGTATATATGGGAGAGGGAGGTGAGGGATCCGGTGAGGGATTGGCGTATATACGGAGTATATATGGGAGAGGGAGGTGAGGGATTGGCGTATGACCCGCGTATAAGCCGAGGTCGAGTTTTTCAGCACATTTTGGGTGCTGAAAAACTCGGCTTATACGCGAGTATATACGGTATTTCAAGTTGAAAAGTTTTTCTTAGCAGACTTAAACTATGGGTATCCAAATAAAAATATACCTTATTTGGAATACTCTAGGTCCCGAGTATTTGCATAATAGATCCTATTTCTTTTATATATATATATATATATATATATATATATATATATATAGATATCTCTATCTATAGAAATAGAGAGAGAGAGAGAGAGAGAGAGAGAGAGAGAATCTGGCCTGACTCTCGCTGCTTCCTTAAAGGGCTTGTTCACCTTTAAATTAACGGTTAGTATGATATAGAGTATGATATTCTGAGAAAATTTGCAATTGGCTTTCATTTTTTCGCTTTTTATTCAGCATCTCTCCAGTTTGCAATTTCAGCAATCTGGTTGCTCGGGTCCAAATTCCCCTAGCAACCATGAATTCATTTGAATAAGGGACTGAAAAATTTATTGGAGAGGCCTGAATAGAAAGATGAATAATAAAAAGTAGCAATAATAATAAATTTGTAGCCTTACAGAGCATTTGTTTTTTTATTTTAGGTTTACGTACCTTTGGCTTATCTATCTATTCTACAACATACTAAAAGTTAACTTCAAGGTAAACCATCTCCATCAATAACAACAGAATCTTGAATGTAGGTGTTAAAGCTGAGAGCAGATGAGGAATGTGAAGTCTTATTCATTAAAGGATCGAGGGCCCATGTGATGAATTTCACACAATATACAATAACTGACATTGGGCTCTTACACCTGCCTGTGACTCTAATAACAGAAATTGTAGTTACTAATAATACCCACAGCTGCATTAGTTATACATCTATATTCTGACAAAGAGAAATTAAGTTTCTTTCCTTTTTTTTCTGTTTTTCAAATTTGTAAGGCATCTCCCGGTGAATAGCTAACCTGGAAGCCTCAGGGCAACACTACTCTTCTATTACAAAAAACTTTGGGGCCATTTTCATCACTCATGTATTATAAGAGATAATGTACCCCCTACTGTAAATGATAAGGATATTGAAGTCACTGAGGGGTTGTTCTGTGACCATATAAAGGCACAAGGCTGCAGGCTGAGTTATACAGGGAACTCTGAGTATCACTCATGTATTATAAGGGATAATGTACCCCCTACTGTAAATGATAAGGATATTAGAAGTCACTGAGGGGTTGTTCTGTGACCATATAAAGGCACAAGGCTGCAGGCTGAGTTATACAGGGAACTCTGAGTATCACTCATGTATTATAAGGGATAATGTACCCCCTACTGTAAATGATAAGGATATTAGAAGTCACTGTGACCATATAAACAATACAGAACTTTGAGGACCACTTCTCTAATCTAATAACAAATCTCACACAGACATTTTGTTCCCTGCAATTATTTTTCACCATGCGAAACTCCAAATAAACAGATGAGATTACAATCGACACGTCTGGCACTGTCAGAGCCTGTTCCTCCGCGCAAATTTCCGACCGTGTGTTATTCCTCTAAATGGGAAGGTACATGATTTTAAGGAAATTGCTCTTCATTGTATTTAACAGACTGACATCCAGCAAGGAGCAGTTCCCAGAGCAGGCTGTACTATTTTTAATTTCTGTCTTAATGGGGTAGTTTAGTATGCTATAGAATGGCTAATTCTGAGCAACTTTTCAATTGGTCTTCATTTTTTCTCTTATCGTTTTTTCAATTATTTCTTTACCCCCTGATCCTCCCTAATTCTTCCCTGCTGAGTGCCTGGGAGGGGGGAGGTAAAAGTCTGGTCAGCTGACCAACTCGTGAATTAGCCACATGGGATCCCATGACAGAGATAAGGAAGGAAAAACTTCTTCCCAACAAAGAAAATCATTGAGATAGAAAATCCTGATTGCCTCGAGTTTCCCCAGATCCATCGTTACTACAGAGGCGTGATGTTGCCCAGCGACGAGTGACGGCAGGAAAGTGCCTGAATATAACAAACTTACTATCCACAATCCGATAGCAGACGGGAAACTAGTAACACTTCTAAAAAAAATAAAAATAAAAAAAAAATATGTAATTTCACATTTCTAATAATAATTTAAAGGGGTGGTTCGCATCAGGTTAACTTTTAATATGTTGTACAATGGCCAATTCTAAATATCCTTTCAGTTGGTCTTCATTATTTATTTGTTAAAGTTTCTGAATTATTTGCCTTCTTCTTCTTCTGACCCTTTCCAGCTTTCAAATTGGAGGTCACTGACCCCCATTTAAAATACTAATGCTCTGTAAGGCTACACATTTATGGGCAGATTTATCAAGGGTTGAAGTGAAAATTCGAATTTCAAATTTTCGAGTTTTTTTTACGACCAAAACTTTCAAATTTGACTAGGGAATTGTTACAATTTTGATTTGGGTTTTTTTAAAAAATTCAAATGAGATTTTTGAGATCTATCATACTTTGGCCCTTTAAGAACTCAAATTTGACTATTCGCTGCCTAACACCTGCCGAATTGCTGTTTTAGTCAATGGGAGACGTCCTGGGATTAATTTGGAGTTGTTTGCAGCCTTCCTGACATTCGAGTCTTTTTTTTTCGGAGAAAAAACTCGATTCAATTTTTTTGGATCGATCCTATTCACCCGAGTTTAAAAATTTTTTTTTTTAATACATTTTGATTTACATTGTGTGACCTTTTTTTACAAAACAAGGAAGTAAAAAATGTTTTCCCCTTCCCACCCCTAATTAGCATATGCAAATTAGGATTCAGATTCGTTTTGGTATTCGGCCGCATCTTTAGCGAAGGATTCGGCCGAATCCAAAATAGTGGATTCGGTGCATCCCTATCTCCTTTTCCAGTCTCTTATTCAAATCAGTGCATGGTTGCTAGGGTAATTTGGACCCTAGCAACCAGATTACTGCAATTCCAAACTGAAGAGCTGCTGAATAAAAAGCTAAATAACTCAAAAACCACAAATAATAAAAATTGAAAACCAATTGCAAATTGTCTCAGAATATCCCTCTCTACATCATACTCCTGTGCCCTGTATATAGAACTGGCCCTGTGTATAAGACAGAGTAGATAATGAGGTCCTGCACAATGTTTATTATGGCCGAGGCCCTGACTTAGCTTTGTATTTATTTGTACATTAGGAGCACAATGTTACACCTATAGCTGCCCATTAGCAGG
Organism: Xenopus laevis; assembly: GCF_017654675.1. Taxonomy (NCBI): domain Eukaryota; kingdom Metazoa; phylum Chordata; class Amphibia; order Anura; family Pipidae; genus Xenopus; species Xenopus laevis. Next base: position 10,344,471 of record NC_054373.1, read on the forward strand.
ATATGACTGGGGTGTGAGCGCTGATTCTAATTGTCAGTTTATCTGTCTGGCTTAACTTGGACTCACAGCCGGATCACATGCCAGAGCCGACTCAGCAAACCACTCAGTTCAGACTTGTCCTCACAGTATATTTTTAACCTGCTTTTACTACATTTAACCCTTTTTATTTCCCATTCACAGAAACATTCCATCAGCAACGGAGGAGACTGCACTTCCCAGAGTAGAGAAGAGCTGAATCTAATCTGCTGGTCCCTTTGCTTCTATGCGGGTGCTGCTGACTCCGCTTGAGGTTACCTTAATATAATCTGATCACTGCCTCTCCCATAATCCTCCTGCTGGGAATATAGAGACAGGTATGGGATCCTTTGTCCGGAAACCCGTTATCCAGAAAGATTCGAATTATGGAAAGGCCATCTCCCATCAACTCCATTTTATCCAAATTTTTAAAAAATTATTTCCTTTTTCTGTGTAATAATAAAATAGTAGCTTGTACTTGATCCCAACTAAAATATAATTAATCCTAATTGGGTTTATTTAATATTAGGGATGTACCAAATCCAGGATTCGTCCTTTTTCAGCAGGATTCGGATTCGGAGAAATCCTTCTGCCCAGCCGAACCGAATCCTAATTTGCATATGCAAATCACGTGACTTTTTGTTACAAAACAAGGAAGTAAAACATTTTTTTTCCCTTCCCACCCCTAATTTGCATGCAAATTAGTATTCTGATTCAGTTCAGTATTCGGCCGAATCTTTCACGAAGGATTCGGGGGTTCGGCTGAATCCAAAATAGTGGATTCAATGCATCCCTAATTAATATTTACATGATTTTCTAGTAGATTTAAGGTATGGAGATCCAAATTACGGAATTACGGTTTTCAGGCAAAAATCCGAAAAAATTTAGTGATTTGGGAGAAAAGTCAGAAAAGATCATACGATTCAGGTTTTCAAGCAATTATATAGTTTTTTTTTTACTGATCCAACTAATTCAAGTTATTTTATTAACAAATAAGGCAAAATCTAGGATGGGAGTTTGGTCGAGACTTTTTAATTTAAACAATAATATAAAATCAAATTGTAGTAAATATCCCCTTAGTATTTTATAGAACGGCCAATTCTAAGCAACTTTTCAATTGGTCTTCATTATTTATTTTTTATAGTTTTGTTAATTATTTGCCTTCTTTTGACTCTTTCCAGCTTTCACATGGGGGTCACTGACCCCATCTAAAAACAAATGCTCTGTAAGGCTACAGATTTATTGTTATTTGTACATTTTATTACTCCTCTTTCTATTCAGGCCTCTTCTATTCATATTCCAGTCTCTTATTATACTCAGTGCATGGTTGCTAGGGAAATTTGGACCCTGGCAACCAGAATAATGAAACTGCAAACTGGAGAGCTGCTAAATAAAAAGCGAAATAACTTAAAAACCACAGATAATAAAAAATGAAGGCCAAATGCAAATTTTCTCAGAATATTACTCTCTACATCCTACTAAAAGCTAACTCAAAGGTGAACAACCAATTTAGATTAAAAAATCGCCATATCATCTTTTTGTGATTTGCTCAGAGATTACCTATTATAAATATGCAGAAAACAAATGTAGAGGCAAAACAGCCCTGCAGGGGTTTAGTTGTCCTTCAAAGAGCCCTACATAGCAATTTTGCAGCACACTAGCAGCCTCGAATACAAAACCCAATATTATAAACACTCTCAGCTGCACAAAGCTACACAAATAGTAACAAACGTTGCGGAAGCACATCATGAATTGTTTGTTGTGTGGGATCAGCTCAGAGTCATGTCTGTGTGTCTTACTGGGTGTAACGGAGCAAGGACAGACATGTTAAGCTGGCCATAGACGCAAAGATACGATTGTACGATTTTCGGATCGTGTGCGGAGTGTCTGCTTTGCATTATAAGCAACAGTCCTGTCCTGCTTTATGGCAGCTGAGATTCTAGCTATCTGTATAACAGAACATTTTGTCCCAGTGGCTGCACAGATCCTATCTGATCCCCATTCAAAAGCCTTTGATAGGGTGAATCACCAGTACCTATGGGTTGTTTTGTCTAAATACGGTATCCCGGGTCAGTTCATTAGTTGGATAAAAGTTTTGTACAAAGGGGCGAGAAGCTTCCCACTAATTAACGGTTGGCAGGGTGAAGACTTCCAGGTTGGGGCAGGAGTAAGACAGGGGTGCCCTCTGAGTCCTTTGCTGTATGCATTTGCGTTAGATCCATTTCTTAGGTCGCTGCAGGGAGGTAACTTGGAGGGTATCTGTGCACCCAGTGGTCAGCGCCTGAGGTTGGTGGCCTATGCGGATGATGTGACAGTGGTTATCTCAAAGCCTGAAGAGGTGGAGAGAGTCTCCTGTTGCATCAGAAGCTACTCAGAGGCCTCTGGGTCTCTGGTCAATAGGGAAAAGTCGGAAGCTTTGTGGAGTCTGGAGGAAGAGCCCAGTTTTGAGTTAAGAACCTTCCCTGTTGCCTCCTCTCAAGTAAAAATACTAGGGGTTAAATTTGGGAGGGAAGATAATGCCAGGCTAAATTGGGAAGAGAAGTTGGATACCGGTTTGGCAAAAGTTCAGCGTTGGAAAGGGTGGAAGCTGACCTATAGGGAAAGAGTTAACCTTATCAAGACTTTTCTGATCCCGTTGTTTTGTATGTGTCCTGTGTGTTCCCTTTGCCAGAATCTTTCTATGCTCGAGTCTATAGCTTATTCTTCCAGATGATCTGGGGGAATAGGCTAAACCCAGTCAAAAGAGGGGTAACGTTCCTGCAGAGGAAAGAGGGAGGTTTGGGGATGGTCTGTCCTGTGACCTTCTTTGGTGTCATGTTCTTAAAGTTTAACTTTGGGGGTCTGACTCAAGGAACAAGCTCCCTGTGGGAAAGTTGTATCAGGTCTTGGGCATCGTCTTTTATCATGGACTGGCTGCAGGGCGGTAGGGCGAAAGAGGTCCGTGTAAGACAGAGCTATTTCCCACCACACATTGCCCATGCCCTTAAACTGATAAAGAGGTGGGACATTGGGGCAGCAGAAATAACATCAACCCCAAGGAAGCAAATCTATGCCAGGGTACTAACATCCTTCTTTACTGTCCCACTGGCTATAAGAGATTGTACCAGCAAAACCCTGGAGGAGATACTAAAGTATTTAAACAGCGTGAGACGCCCCCCAAAACTGTTTGATAACTCCTGGCTGACACTGCTGACACCCCTGGGGGTGTGGGGTTGAGGAGAGTCAAGAGCACTTTTTGGTGGATTGTTCGGTGTCAAACAGTTTATATGAGGGTGTACTGAAGGTGTTGGGTATTTATAATATATGTGCTAATGACTATGCAGAAAGAGCCTATGGGATCATTCATAGGAAGCACCGCTATAACCAAGAGACTGTATTTATTATACTGTCAGTCATTCGATATCATCTGTGGTCTATCCGATGTATGAAATCTTTTGGGAAAGAAAATGAATCAATAGACCAAACAATAAGGAAAATCTTAAGGGAAATTGTGTTTATCAAGGTGAATGAGATTCAGAAAAAAAGTGTGAATGAAAAAAATTGGATGAACTTTGATTTCTCATGGTCAATTTCTTGTAATTTTTCGTTGTAAATAATGTACATATTGTAATATAGTGTCATTTTGTTATGCTTTGTATTGTTTTAAATTTTAAATAAAAATCCCTATCTGATCCCCATTGTAAGCAGCAGTCCTGCTTTATGGCTAATGGTACACGGGGTTATGAAATCAGAACAAAACAACAGTTCAAAAAGTCTTAGTCCATACTGGAAATGTATTTATTAGTATTTTATAAATCTGAATGGTTGCTATGGGTTACTAGACCCTGTGCAAACTCTGCAACATTATGTTCTCCAATTTTATGCTTTAGTTCTCCTTGAATGGACAGCAGACCAGTAAGTAGAAAATGTCTCGCTGTATTACACAAACAGGCTAAGGAATGGGATACTGGTTTAAGCCCCAGGTGTGTGTTAAGGAAATAATACTACCTGTCAGTTCATTACAGTACTAGTTACTGCTGTTCCTGCTTAGCTGGTTTAAAAACTGGACGTTAGGAATTTAGCTGTCGGCCCAGTTAAAAAGGGGGGGGGGTTTAAAGGCAAAGTACAACAAAGAATGTAAACATGTTATTATGGCTTTCCTTTATCATGTCCCAGGATGAGAGAGTGGAAAGGTGAGCCCCAAGCTGCTTTCCCTGGGTTAATACTAGAGTTAGCTTCAGGCCATTCCTGGGACCGTACTGTGTAAACTCAGGGATTTTAGGAAAATATCTGATAAAAGGAACCCAGGATCAAAGCAAAGATTAGCCAAGATCAGTAGGGCTGGTTAAGTGCTGACACAGGAGTTCTTCTAGGTTAGTAGAGCAAGACACAGGCGCCGATATCAACCAATAAAAAGGTTTCTATGTTGATAAAAAGCATATCTAGTTGCCATGGGATACTAGACCCACAGCTACATTTGCACCTGGGAGATGAAATGGACAAACTGTTAAGACCTGGTCTAATGAGTGCAGCAGATTCTGACAGGCTATAAATAAGGGACAGTGCTGAACACATGATCATGTGAATGCCAAACCAGCCAGGGTTAAGATTTAGCAACAGGCTAATTCCTCTGTGATTTGTATATTGTACTAATCATGTCATAGGGATCATGTGACCTTGCTCACCCTCCTCACCCCAAAAAATGGGGGGCGACTTGCTATTCTAACGCTTAACCCAATTATTATTGGCACCAGACTGTTATGGGGGGAGGGTAGATGGCAGCTCAGAACAGGTTACCTTTAGCATGTAAAGTTTCCCTTCAATAAGGGAGCCATACCTAATGTGAAACATTGCAGCACGGACATATATTATACACTGTATTTTGTATTTCTGCACAACATTGTAGCACTGCATTTTACATCCCGGCTGATAGTATGTATCAATAAATGTATTCTGTACTTCAACAGACCGATACTATATACATATATTCTGGGGTACATACACTGTTACTGTGTGTGTGTGTGTGGGTGTGTATATATATATAAAATACACAAAAGCCATGAATATCTTGTAAATAATATCCTTATAAACGGTGTGTTCTGATGTCATCAGTTATAAATGGTGAGTAGTGATGTCATTTGTGTCACATGACTCACTGAAACTTGTGGATTATAATAAATTAAGTGCCCCCAGTAACAAAATATGAGGATATTAGAAGTTACATCGGTGTTCCATGACCTGTATAAAAACACCCGGCCTCGTGCTTTTATATAGTCATGAAACTCCTCGGTAACTTCTAATATCCTTATATTTTACAAGAGGGGGTAATTTATTCACTATATATACTGGGATACACATGCTGATACTGTGTATATTTATACAGCGTCCATGTTGGGCCGGCACTACTCGTAAGAAAAGTGTTTGGTGCCTGGGTGCTATCAGCAAAGTGAGTAAGATATCCTGGAAAAAGGCGAGCACTCACAGGTCTTAAGATGCAAGAAAATCTGTGAAATTTATTGAAGATAAATAACTGACGTTTCGGCTAATCCTATAGCCTTTCTCACTTTTGAGAGACAGAGACAGAGATCCATGTAGAACGAGTGCACACCGGGAAATTTCTTTTAAAAAAATCAAATTTTTTCAAATAAAAAATGTGATTTTTTTAAAAGAAATTTCCCGGTGTGCACTCGTTCTACATGAAGTTGCACCCGGGTTATTTACTAATTGAGTGGAGTGTGGTTGAACATTGTTAATACTGCCAGCACTCTCCACAAAATCAATTTGTATGCCTGGGTCCAAAAACATCAATACTTACTTCATACTTGACAAAGAATCCGCACTTTCAGGACTTATAAAATAAAATAATCATATTTCAACAGAACTTCAATCTGACGTTTCGGCCCTATCCAAAGCCTTTCTCAAAGTGGCAGATTGAAGTTCTGTTAATAAATGATTATTTTATTGTATAAGTCCTGAGAGTGCGGATTCTTCATCAAGTATGACAAATATATATGAGGAAGGTCCCTGCGTGGACCGAAACGTCACGTTGGCTATTTATGTAATAAATGAATACACTTTGATTTGATACACAAAAATCCTGCTGTTGCTGGTCTTCTTGATGCACCCAGGGAACACGATATCAGCAGGGTGCTGCCCTTGTGAAGATATATATATATATATATATACAGGTATGGGACCTGCTATACAGAATGCTCGGGACCTGGGGTTTTCCGGATAACGGATCTTTCCGTAATTTGGGTCTTCATACCTTAAGTCTACTAGAAATTCATTTAAACATTAAATAAACCCAATAGGCTGGATTTGCTTCCAATAAGGATTAATTATATCTTAGTTTGGGTCAAGTACAAGTTACTGTTTTATTATTACAGAGAAAAGGGAAATCATTTTTGAAAATTTGGATTATTCGGATAAAATGGAGTCTATGGCAGACTCGGAGCTTTCTGGATATTGGGTTTCCGGATAAGGTATCCTATACACACACATATATATATATATATATATATATATATTATATATATATATATATATATATATATACACAAAAGCCATGAATATCTTGTAAATTATATCCTTATAAACGGTGAGTTCTGATGTCATCAGTTATAAACGGTGAGTTCTGATGTTATTTTTGTCACATGACTCACTGAAATTTGTGTATTATAATAAATAAAGTTCCCCTTGTTGTAAAATATGAGGATATTAGAAGTTACCTCGGAGTTCCATGACCTGTATAAAAACACTCAGCCTTCAGCCTCATGTTTTATATGGTCATTAAACTCCTCGGTGACTTATAATATCCTTATATTTTGCAAGAGGGGGTAATTTATTCACTATATATCCATTCCAAAAAGATCAGCACTCACAGGACTTAAAATTGTGAGATCCATTTATTTATAAACCAGTTTAGGACTAACGTTTCGGTCCCCTCAGAGGCCTTTCTCAAGGGGGGGCAGAAACGTTAGTCCTAAGCTGTTTTATAAATAAATGTATCTCAGATTTTGAAGTCCTGTGAGTGCTGATCTTTTTGGAATGGATGAAGAAGTCTTGTTGATGGTGCACCCAGGCATATGAACACTTTATACGAGAGTGCTGGCTTTTTGGTGGTATATATAATATATATATAAATATAAATACTGGTACACACACTGGGACAATTTCCAAATGACCTTGTGGTGTATAACACAGAGCTCTCAGTAGTTCCAGTTGGGAGGCATTTGTTGGACAAGAGATGGGGGGGACTTGCTCTATTCCTATGACTGAGCTGCACCCCACTACTCTCCCGTGACCCCAATATGTTCAGGGCTCCCCAGTTGCACTCACCTTCTGAGGAGGGGAGCCAATCAGTAACTCCAGATAGTAGCCCCTACCAGAGTCGCCTGCCAGGTTGTCCACCATAGAGAAGAAGTTGATTGTGCCCCCGGGGTCTGACGCCAAGAGAAGACCAGGCTTGTCCTTAGGGGTCGCCGGTGCCACAGGCAGGGTTCCCTTGATTTCCGCAGGGGAGACGTTTAATGGGACAATGAATTTGTTAGAGGCACAGGCAGCCGCACAAAGCAGCAGCAACCTCACCAATGGGACCTTCATCCTGAGGCTTGGGGGGGGGGTCGGGGTGTAAGTCAGAAGGGCTAAGTACTAAGCAACAGCCCGACCCCAGTCCACATGCTGAGTTCTAGGGGCAATGAGAGGCTTCTGCGCCAACTCAACGCAAAATCCGAGTCAAACTGTTCCACGAAGTTCTCCTGGTGACCAGCGGCTCCCCCTGCAAATCGCCTCCCAAGTGGAACGATCCCTCCTGCAGCGGCTCAGACTCTCTTTGTGCGGCTCAGACTCCCTTTGTCGGGCTGTGAAGCTTCGCAGGTCGGAACCAGGAGCGGGTGGAAGTTGCAGCCTGTCAGGCTCTGGGATAGGGAATTCCTGCTCTCACCAGAACAGCCTGGAGCCAGACCAGTGAGTGGGGGAGGAGCCAGAAAAAGTTTTGTAGAATTTCTTAAAGGAACAATGACTTCAAACAAGTTTGGGAAAGTGGATTCCAAAAACCGCATCTAGGCGCCCTCTGGTGGCTGTACCAGTACAGTGCGTTAATTCTGCGCTGAGATAGGCTCCCTGTGTTTCTCTTCAATTAAAGGAGTAGTTCACCTTTGCATTCACTTTTAGTAGGAGGTGGAGAGGGATATTCTGAGACGATTTACAATTGGTTTTCATTTTTTATTATTTGTGGTTTTTGAGTTATTTAGCTTTTTATTCAGCAGCTCTCCAGTTTGTAATTTCAGCCATCTGGTTTCTAGGGTCCAAATGACCCTTACATTGATTTCAGTAAGAGACTGGAATATGAATAGGAGAGATCTGAATAGAAAGATGAGTAATAAAAAGTAGCAATAACAATACATTTGTAGCCTTACAGAGCATTTGTTTTTAGATGGGGTCAGTGACCCCCATGTGAAAGCTGGAAAGAGTGAAAAGAAGGCAAATAATTAACAAAACTATAAAAAATAAATAATGAGGATCAATTGAAAAGTTGCTTAGAATTGGCCGTTCTATAAAATACTAAGGGGGATATTTGTTTTTAGATGGAATCAGTGACCCCCATTTGAAAGCTGGAAAGAGTCAGAAGAAAAAGGCAAATAATTCAACAACTATAAAAAAAAGAATAAATGAAGACCAATTGAAAAGTTGCTTAGAATTAGCCATCCTATAAAATAGTAAAATTTAACATAAATGTGACCCCCTCCCTTTTAATTCCAATACCTCTTTAAAGGGGTGGTTCGCCTTTCAGTTAACTTTAAGTATTTTATAGAATTGTCCATTCCAAGCAACTTTTCAATTGGTCTTCATTACATACTTTCTAAAGTTTTTTTTTATATTATTTGCCTTCTTCTTCTGTCTTTTTACACCTTTCAAATGGGAGGGGGGGTTCTCACTGACCCCAGTAGGCAAAAGCAATTGCTCTGTGGGGCTACAATTTTATTGTTATTTTCTCTAAGTCATGTTTCATCAGTCTCTTATTCATACCACTCCCTGGTTGCTAAGGTAATTTGGACCCTAGCAACTAGATAGCAAACTGGAGAGCTGCCGAACAAAGATTGAAATAATTGAAAAAAAACTACCAATAATATAAAAATGGGGCCTTACATCACTAAGGCCTATTCTCCCAGTCCCCAAATTAGCTGGATCCCTGGCACCATTGCTGCCTATCTAGTGGCGCATAGCTGTCCTTACAAGAGGGTACACTGGGTTGGGTGCTAATATTGGTCATAGATTGGTAAGATGCCAAGACTCAAGGATGTCCTAGTCAGTTGTTATCGGTAACCCTTTTGTTGGGAGTTTTAGCAAACAAAACTTGTTCAATGGTTCCAGGAACTCTACCTGCTCTTTCCTTTTTTTCAACCTTTTGGGACCTTCTATAGAACTAGAGTTGATTTCCTTACTCCCTCTATTGTCCACAATTGGTAATTACACAACTTAATTATTAAACATCTGCTTCCACCAAATTCAGAATCTCTTTTTCCAGGTGCCCCCCCCCCCCTGCACCAGTAGATGAATTGGTGGGAGGATGGTGGTCTTTGTATTTATAGATCTGTGGAAGTGCTTAAAGCTAGAGGTGGGACTGCACTCTATTGAAACTGCACAACCCTGAAATCAATATGCTGAAAAACAGTTAATTTAGGTGCAATCAGAATGGCGGCACAGAAATCAGTAGATATAGCTTAAAGCCAATTATCCATACAGAATGTCATATGCTTCTTTATTAAAGGGGTTGTTCACCTTCAAACAACTATTTGTTTTCAGATAGATCACCAGAAATAATGACTTTTTCCAATTACTTTCTGTTTTCTTTGTGTTAGGATTTTTCTAATATTGATGTGTACAGGGTCGCCGACCCTATAAACTGCTCTAAATTGATACATTTAGTTGATACATTTCCATTCTTTGTCAACGCTGAGCCCTGAGTTTTATTACAGGCAGCTGTTAGACTTGATACAATAGTTGCTAATACTCCAGAGATGCTGCTGAGAAATGTAAGGGCAGGACTACAAGGCCGATTCCGCCGCAATCCGACGCCCTGCGCAAAATCACGTCAGATGAGACGGAAATAAGGTAAGTAATTCAATTTTGGATCATGCCACATTGTCGATGCGACGCAACATGACTGTCAGATGCAGACGCACCGTGCAGCGTCTTTTTCAGGGTGTTTTGTAGTTTTCCAGAAATCATCTTAATTTAAGGAGACAGAGAATGAAAATCCAAGACTGTAGCAGGCTGGTCCATAGCATGTTAATGACTACAGCATCCGTGGCAGCCTTGAAGGAAGAAAAGGACTAAAACCTCTCTCCTTCTCTTCTCCCATCCTTTCCTCATTGTATATTTATGTCGAGGTTCGGTGACCTACACTACATCTTCCCCACTTCCCTTTCCCTCCATAACTTTATTATTATCTACAATTGTATATTGAAAAGAGTTCTGTGAGCAAAGATTGATGTATGTTATGTATGGTTTTTATGTTAAATCTGTTAAATGTGTAACTCTTTCTAAACCCTTTGTCTGTGTTACACTCCACATGTGGCGCTTACCTGATAGCACGGGACAAACCTGAGCCACTCCGCAGTGGTATTGGGAGAGACTGGGTACCTGCCAGTGTCCGACTGGCCCTACCAGGAAAACTCCCGGTGGGCCCAGGTGTCAGTGGGCCTCTTGCTTCTAACCATTTGGCCTATTTCATGGTCATTCCCTATTTCTTTATGGGAACAAAGAGGCTTAATAATAGATAGAGTATAGTATGTAAGAGACTAGGAGAATAAGGAGGTTGAGAGAGGAGAGGAGGTATAATAAGTCGGCCCTTAGCCTAAGGTTTTCTTGTGGGCCCCTGGCACCCCAGTCCGACACTGGTACCTGGTACTTACTAGCGCAATGCCTCCACCTAGTGGGATCCGGTAATGCACCTACGGGTGGCCCCACTAGGAATACAGTAATAACACACACACACAGTATTGGTTAAACTGAATAACTATTTATCTAAAGTTCTTTAATGTCCTTCCCCCAAACAGGCTCTGTATCTTCAAGTGCTTCATTAGGGTACTGTCCCTTTAAACAGGATACTCACTCCAAATGCTCTTCAGATGCTTTACAGTTTCTCTTCGGGCAAGTCCAGCACAGTCAGTCATACAGTGCGACTACCAGCCCCTTTGGATGCTCAGATAGGAATCTCCTGCTGGTTGTTCCTCCAGTCTGGATTCCTTTCACACTCTCTGTCTATCCAGACACAGTATGTGGCTTCCCTGTGCCAGCCTGATCCAAATGAATATTTTTGGTGCAGCCTCTCAGCTCTCTGGACCCACCAGCAGCTCTCTTGCTTCCTTCTCTGTCCACCATGTGGTTCTCTCTGCTAGACTTTTCTCTTCTGCCAGCAGGGTTGTCAGGTTTAATTCTCAAAACCAGCCAAAGTCAGCTACAAAACCAGCCTAAAACTAGCCATGAGGCACTTCAAAAGTTGCCCAAAAATAGCACAATATGTGGAGTGAAAAAAGCCTAAAAAAAATAAATTAATATATAATATATATAATATAAAATAAGCCTTTTTAAAATTTTCACTGTTTCACATATTTTTCCATGAAGCAAATTGGGGCAGATAGAGGGGGGGGGGCAGGAGGTATAGGGGCCCCATAAGTCCCTAATACATAGACAATTTCAATAAATATTGGTAAAACAGGTCAACCTCTAGACAGTAGCGTCACTAGAGGGGGGTGGGCTCTGGTGCGTGACGCGCAGCCGGGCCCTGCCCCCTCCGTACAGCCGCATTTTCAGTGACGCATGGGCTGCCGGGGCCCTGAGGGGGTGCGGGCCCTGGCACGCTCGCACCCCCTGCTCCCCCGGTATTTCCGCCACTGCCTCTAGACATTTTGGTTGGCAGCAGATTTTTACCCCAAAATTGTCTGAAATTGAGGAAAGTCACCAGAAAATGCGAGAATGCTTAAGAGGTATAGGAGACTGGGGTACAGAGACCAAACTCTGGTAACTCTCAACTTCTACACAAGTCAGTCCCATTGCATGCTGGGTTTTGTAGCCTTATATTAAACGTGGCAGTCAGCAAATTGTTAATCAAAAACTACATTACCCAACATGCATTGGGAGACACAGCCAAAGGCCCAAAAAGTAGCCCAAATTGAGCCCACATCATACAAAAAGGCAATGTTTCAAGCCTATCAGGCCCTTGATAAAGGGCTCAAAACATTGCCTTGTTTGTATAATGTGGGCTCAATAAATCCTTTTTTGTACACTATTACAGCTTATTACAGTGTGCTGCTGGTACTTTTTTCTACATGTTGTTGTGACCCGGGAGTGGGTCTTCCAGTACAACTCCTGACACAACAAAAGTGTTTTTTCCGGGAGGAGAGCACTGCACAAAAGTGAGTTTCTTGGCAATATTGTGAATGGGAAAGGCTGCAGGTTTTGGCAGTGGCATTAACTAGAAAAGGAGAGGGTCTGGTCAAAGATAACCCACGGGCAGCATATTGAATTAACAAGATGAATAGTCATGCCATCAATAGTAATGGTAAAAGAAGGAGAATGGCTAGCTTTGGGTGGGAAGATCATGAGCTCCGTTGAGTTTCAGGTGGCACTGGTTGATCCAGTAGGAGATAGCTAACAGGCAGTTAGTGATATAGATCTAAATGTCAGTGGTTAGTGAAGGGATGTCTAAATATATCTCATGTCATCTGCATATATATGATTTATGGCAAAATGAAGTGACAAGGTTTTAAAAAAAGTGTACACTGAGAACATCAGATGGCTGAACCCTGAGGCACCCCCATACTAAGCTCAACTGGGGAAGAGAATTTGTTGGCAAAAGCAACAGGGAAGGAGTGGTTAGAAAGATAGGAAGATATTCAGCATTGATCCACGAAACCAAGAGAACAGAGAATCTGCATTAGAACAGAATGGTCAATGGTATCAAAAGAAGAGAATAGATCCAAGAGAATGAAAATATAGTAATTTCCTTTGGCCTTGTTAGTCTGGAGATCATTTGCAACTCTACAAGATTGGCCAGTATGGGGCCAGTGCAGCCTTTTTAAGAATGGGCTTGACTCAGACCTTTTTGAATTAAAGCTCCAGTTTACCATGAAGAAGTGGTGGACTCCTTGACCTATGGTTTAGATATCAGACAGGTGGATAGGAATATAATAAGTACATCATGCAACATCTTGGAGGTTCAAAAATGATTGATGAGTAGTTCTAAAATTGTAAAAGTTTTGGGACCCAGTAACTTCTAATGCATCTGAAGGAGAAGCTTCACAGGTCCATCCTAGCTTGTAGTAGGATTTATCATCCACCTTATCAATCTATTTATACCCACTATCATTAAACTAGTCAGTATGGACCCTACCAGCTGTATAAATGCCTTTGAAGGTCAGGCTGTATCCTGTGTGGAAACCATAATCACAACAATAAAAGTTAATAGAGATGCGGTAGGGACACATTTCATTTTCAAGGACTCCCTGGTTTGTTCCTAAGGAATAAAGCAAATTTTCTGCATATTTCTGTCTTCCTTTAACCTTGGGAAGTCGGTACTGATGGCTCATAAACTTGCAGCGGATCTTTAATTAGCTGCCGGCTTATAAAGAGCTCCAGTTTGGGTACCTTCAAATAATATAATCCTCTTTAATCATTTCTGTAGCTGCAGGGCACAGGTCTGTGTGTACTTTGCTCTCTGTTAAAGGTTAGATCATAGACTTTTTCTAATAAGCATCATGGTGCTCTTGGGTCATGCCGTTGGTCTCCATTTTTAGTAAGATGAGAGAAAAAAATTGCATTTGGTCAATCTGGTTGATCCATCTCTCATAGTGACATCATTTTCTAATTATAGTGTCATAATTTCTAGTGTTACAGAGCTTGTTGGAGGATAAAGTTAGTCTATTTAAAAATACATGAGGTTTGGGTGGTTAATTATAGGGAAAAAATAACATCTGTCAATCAGGTTGATTTGTGCCCCATAGTGACATCACTTTCTAGTTATATTGACATCAGTTTCTCATTATAGTGACATCACTTGTTTGCATGGCATGTTAGAGGGTCAAGTTAGATCATGTCAAGACTACCTAATGGTTGGATGGTTGTTAATTATGGGAAAAAATAAATTGTCAACCAAGTCAATTTGTCTCCCAAAGTGACATCTAGTTATGGCACTGTCACCTCTGGTGTTACACTGCCAGTTGGGGGATTACGTTAGATGGTAATAAGATAACTTTCATGTTAGGTAGTGTAGTGGTTGGCTGATGATTAAACAGGGGAAAAAAATACTTATTGTCAACCTGGTTGATTCTTCTTCCATAGTGACGTCCCTTTCTGGTGTTACCTGGGGATTGGGTTAAATCATGTCAAGACTATGCTCTGCTTGTCTTGAGAAAGGGGTAGTTGATGCCTGAATGCTGGTCTGCATTTCTGGATCAGTGTCTTTTAACTATCTTAAAGACATTGATGGACCCCTGTAAATTGACCTCCTTCCTCACTCTTTCCAGGACAATAGTTGGCTCAGAGCTTTTTAAAATTGTCCTTCTCATTAGTCCAAAGATCAAGCAGGGTTAATATTTGAAGAATCCCTTCCAATGCCTATGAAATTGAGAGCTCCATTCTTCCTATGAAAGTGGAGCCTTGATGGAGCCTTGATGATCTGTGAAGGTCTGAGAAGAAGCATCATGGTGTTCCACTGAGCCCAATCTCCTCCTAAAGAAGTAAAGTCAGGGACTATAGTGGCCGGGTGACATCCAAGGGCACAAAGTTACATAATACCTATATATAGTGAGGCTTAGACTTTCCAGAAAGAGGTTGACTGCCATTTTCATTGACCTGCTGTGTTCAGTCTGGTCTGAGGATCATCAAGAAAAAGTACAAGAAGGCTTCAAACTGCATCCCAATGGCTTTAATAATTCATTCTTTCACCACGGTAGACTATAGTATGAAGGAACCAGTGCCCATACCAACATGCTAGGCATGAGAGCAGGACTTGTCTTATCAACTGTGTCTCCCAATTTGGACCATTTTGGTGGGGTCCCCCTTAATATGCGTGTTGCTGGCTAGCAGGCCAAAGGGACCCCAGGACTGAAGACCAAAGCAGTTCAGGACTTATCTGGGTCTGCAATACTGAGGGCCTATTCAACCTCTGTTTGACTAAAGCTGCATGGGGTACGTCTAAGGAGAAACTGTTGTTCAGTGGGAACAACATTTTGCCTACAGACATCAACTCCTATTTGTCACAACTGAAATCTACTCTATTGTACACAGGGCACAACCTGGAGCCTAATAACTCCTCCACCAACTGCCTCCACAATATGCAACACATGGATTTCAAATACTTCAAAGCCTACACATTTAAGAAACACCAATAATACTGTACCTTTCAGAAGGCATTGGGAACAGTATCCTACTGCAGGGAATGTTTATTGTCTGAATTCCATGTAATTACAGCAGGGGGCGCTAAAGAATCAAAGAATCAAACATTCTTTACACCACTATCCTTGGTTTTACGTGACAAGTGGAAAAAGGCTGCTCTTATTGGTTGCACTCTCCTCTGCCTTCAAAGTGTTTCTATTTATACAGTTAAAGGGCAACTCCACCCATCAACTGCTTTTTCCATGAAAAAAAAAATGCAATTCTAAGCACCTTGCCAATACGTAGAAATTAATCATGTAAATTGTTATAAAGTTATTGCAAATGTTAATTGGTAAAGTAAATGGTTATATGCTCTGTCCTCCTTGTTCCGACTGCTGAAACAATGTAGCAGAAGCCAGCTGATTATTAGACGGAGGAGAAATGGGATTAACAGAAAGGGAAAAACATATGCTACTTATAATCATTGCCTTCTGCTATGGGGGTCCAAGTCCAAGTCAGTTTTTCCCAGGATTTCTTATTCTATAATTTTGGCCTAGATTTGCCCAAAGTGTAGAAGTTAGAAAAATGCCCCCCCCCCGGGTGATGCAGAAAGGCCAAAGCCCAATTTCTACCAGGTGCAGCCTATAAATATCAACATAGTTGAATTAAAAAGACAATCCATCAAAACACAGCCAGTAATAACCAAGCAGCCAGATCTCTTACTGTAGTAACTATGCAGGAGCCAGTCTTCCCTTGTTGGATATTAGAGCACTACTCTATCGCCTCCTGCTGGCAGCAACTCACACTGCATGCTTTGATGTGAAGTGGGATTTTTTCTTTGGTTCAATTCTATACCCCTCCCTGCAGCATCCGCAGCACCTTCAAACTGATATCCCACAATGCAGGAGTCTTTTTTCAGAATTCACACACTTCAGCATATGCCTGGTGTGTCAGTCCAGGCACAACATTTCTGCCAGATTAATACATTAAGTGCAAATTGAATGGGTATTATTATGGCACAAAACCGGTTCTGATATATTATATAGGTCATTTGGGTGGCTACCTGATGGTCTGTGGTTCTGGGGGGGCAAAGTGACAGGTAGTTACCAAAAATGTATTCTGAATTGTATTGTTCATGTTTTTGAGCGTTTTTATTCAGCTGGCCCGCCTGCAAAGCTGCTTAATATCAATGGTACAGGGCTGGAGAGAGGAACCCACTGCTGTTAGGCTACCTGCTCTGCATACATGGGTGCTGCTCGCTTATGTGCGGAAATGTAAAAAGCATAAAAAATTTAAAAAATGTAAAAAAGAGACATACCTACCTCTCTGGCTGACTACCTCCCTGTTTCCAATCTGCCCTTTGCCCATCTGTGCCCTCTGTCTTTTCCCTCCTTAGTGCCCAATTTAAATGGAATGTTGCTCTGGTGCCCACCCATATGACCTATATCTATCTCTATATATATATGTAAATAATCTATTTAATCTATATATGTAGCTCTCTTCCCCTCTCTCTCTCTCTCTCTCTCTCTCTCTCTCTCTCTCTCCCTCTCCCTCTCTCTCTCTCTCTCTCTCTCTCTCTCTCTCTCTCTATATATATATATACAACTAAATATATTGTCTATGTATCTCTCTCTCTATATATAAATCTATATATGTGTATATAATCTATTTAATCTATATATGTAGCTCTCTTCTCCTCTCTCTCTCTCTCTCTCTCTCTCTCTCTCTCTCTATATACAACTAAATATATTGTCTATGTCTCTCTCTCTCTATATATAAATCTATATATGTGTATATAATCTATTTAATCTATATATGTAGCTCTCTTCTCCTCTCTCTCTCTCTCTCTCTCTCTCTCTCTCTACATATATCATCTCTCTCTCTCCCTCTCTCTCTCTCTCTCTCTCTCTATATATACAACTAAATATATTGTCTATGTCTCTCTCTCTCTATATATATAAATCTATATATATATGTATATAATCTATTTAATCTATATATGTGGCTCTTTTCCTCTCTCTCTCTCTCTCTCTCTCTCTCTCTCTCTCTACATATATCACTCTCTCTCTATATATATATAGATGTATACAACTAAATATACCGTCTATGTATCTCTCTCTCTTTATATATCTATATATATATCATCTATTTTTCGCTCTCTCTCTAAATATATCTATGTCTGTCTCTCTCTCTCTCTCTCTCTCTCTCTCTCTCTCTCTCTCTCTCTCTCTCTCTACATATATCATCTCTCTCTCTCTCTCTCTCTCTCTACATAATCCATGTTTCTCTCTCTCTCTCTCTCTCTCTCTCTCTCTCTCTCTCTATATAAATAAATATTTCAATATATCATCTCTCTCTCTCTCTCTCTCTCTCTCTCTCTCTCTCTCTCTCTCTCTCTCTCTCTCTCTCTCTATATATATATATATCTCATCTGTCTATGTATCTATTTGTTAGTTATGTACTGTATATTCTCTATCTTCTCTGTTCTGTCTCTCTTTCTGCTTGTCCCTGGCTATTTTATTTTCTATAGCTGTCTGTCTGTCTGACAGTGTCAGTGTATGTGTTTAATGGATTTAATTGCAGATGTAGGCACACATATATTGTAGGGGATATTGGTGAGTATAGAGATGATGGTGATCCCTGTGTGCCACGCGCCCATGCCTGTCAGGCCTGCTTCTTGCCATTTTCCCATTATCCTTTAAAAGATGAATGGAGCAGCAGTTACCAAGCAACCGGGGTCCACTACAAAGGAAGGTACTTTAGAATATGTTATTAGAGGCTGCTGTAGTTACAGGCTCACCTGCTCTGTGTGTCGCTGACACTGTGCATCACTGATACAGCAGCACACACACACATTTATACTCATTTTAGCCAATATGAGAATAAATTGAATAAATTAATGCACATATTTCTAGACAATATATTAAAGGGCTCCTCCGCCTAAAACAGTTTTTCATAATGAAAAAAAAAATAAAATTCTGCTCTAAATATATCAATACACATTTTCAGCCACTTTAAAATGACGTGCAAATGCAATTGATATTAAAAGCCATATCTGTCTGTTTATGTTCTCTGCACTGCTGGCTCTGACCTCTAAAACAATGTAGCAGGAGCTGACAGATCTGGAGGAGAACTGACTTCTGCTATGTTGTTACAGGAGTCAGAACCAGAGACCAGGGATACAAAGGGATAAACCCATTCCACTTTAAGCCCAAATCCCACCCATTGAGCCCACCAGCGGCACAGTCAGTATTTTCTAAATAGAAGCAGCTGTAACCCACATCTTTGTGTTCCTGGAGCTTCTGGAGTAATTTTGGACCTAAAGTGCAAATAATGGTATCAGATCTGAATTCAGAGTGAATCAAAGGCAGCAACAAGAAAGATCAATGTGTCTACCTGGAATATAGATATAATAATATGTATTAGTGGTTATACACTACAACATGAGCCCGTCTTGTGTTTATATTCTACATGACCAACTCCACTGTAAGGGCACAGCACCTTGTACCTTTGGCCTGTTCATCTTCAGTTCCATTTGATCAGTTGAATTTCATCTTCTCCATCATGTCCATCTTACAATTATCATCATACGTTATCTATACCATTTTATTATACAACTTCATATCAGGTTATGGGACTTGCTACTGAGTACTCTCACATACGGACATAAAATATACTAACCTATTAAGTATACGGTTAATAACTGGCAAGCACTTCACTGAGTCTCTGGGAAGGGAGTGTGATTGTGGGATAGCAGGTATAGTAGGGAGAGATGGTGCCTATAGTAACAGTGGATAATAGTCCCTGGGAAGGGAGTGTGACTGTGGGATAGCAGGTATAGTAGGGAGAGATGGTGTCTATAGTAACAGTGGGATAATAGTCTCTGGGAAGGGAGTGTGACTGTGGGATAGCAGGTATAGTAGGGAGAGATGGTGCCTATAGTAACAGTGGATAATAGTCCCTGGGAAGGGAGTGTGACTGTGGGATAGCAGGTATAGTAGGGAGAGATGGTGTCTATAGTAACAGTGGGATAATAGTCTCTGGAAGGGAGTGTGACTGTGGGATAGCAGGTATAGTAGGGAGAGATGGTGCCTATAGTAACAGTGGATAATAGTCTCTGGGAAGGGAGTGTGACTGTGGGATAGCAGGTATAGTAGGGAGAGATGGTGTCTATAGTAACACTGGATAATAGTCTCTGGGAAGGGAGTGTGACTGTGGGATAGCAGGTATAGTAGGGAGAGATGGTGTCTATAGTAACAGTGGATAATCGTCTCTGGGAAGGGAGTGTGACTGTGGGATAGCAGGTATAGTAGGGAGAGATGGTGTCTATAGTAACAGTGGATAATCGTCTCTGGGAAGGGAGTGTGACTGTGGGATAGCAGGTATAGTAGGGAGACATGGTGTCTATAGTAACAGTGGATAATAGTCTCTGGGAAGGGAATGTGACTGTGGGATAGCAGGTATAGTAGGGAAAGATGGTATCTATAGTAACAGTGGAATAATAGTCTGTGGGAAGGGAGTGTGACTGTGGGATAGCAGGTATAGTAGGGAGAGATGGTGTCTATAGTAACAGTGGATAATAGTCTCTGGGAAGGGAGTGTGACTGTGGGATAGCAGGTATAGTAGGGAGAGATCGTGCCTATAGTAACAGTGGATAATAGTCTCTGGGAAGGGAGTGTGACTGTGGGATAGCAGGTATAGTAGGGAGAGATGGTGTCTATAGTAACAGTGGATAATAGTCTCTAGGAAGGGATGTGACTGTGGGATAGCAGGTATAGTAGGGAGAGATGGTGTCTATAGTAACAGTGGGATAATAGTCTCTAGGAAGGGATGTGACTGTGGGATAGCAGGTGTAGTAGGGAGAGATGGTGTCTATAGTAACAGTGGATAATAGTCTCTAGGAAGGGATGTGACCGTGGGATAGCAGGTATAGTAGGGAGAGATGGTGTCTATAGTTACAGTCGATAATTGTCTCTAGGAAGGGAGCGTGACTGTGGGATAGCAGGTATAGTAGGGAGAGATGATGCCTATAGTAACAGTAGATAATAGTCTCTGGGAAGGGAGTGTGACTGTGGGATAGCAGGTATAGTAGGGAGAGATGATGCCTATAGTAACAGTAGATAATAGTCTCTGGGAAGGGAGTGTGACTGTGGGATAGCAGGTATAGTAGGGAGAGATGGTGTCTATAGTAACAGTGGATAATAGTCTCTGGGAAGGGAGTGTGACTGTGGGATAGCAGGTATAGTAGGGAGAGATGATGCTATAGTAACAGTGTAATAGTCTCTGGAGGAGTGTGACTGTGGGATAGCAGGTATAGTAGGGAGATGGTGTCTTAGTAACAGTGGATAATAGTCTCTGAAGGATGTGACTTGGATAGCAGTATAGTAGGGAGAATGTGTCTATAGTAACAGTGGATAATAGTCTCTGGGAAGGAGGTGACTGTGGATAGAGGTATAGTAGGGAGAGATGGTCTATAGTAACGTGGATAATAGTCTCTGGAAGGAGTGTGACTGTGGATAGCAGTATAGTGGGAGAGATGGCATAGTAACAGTGGGATAATAGTCTCTGGAAGGGAGTGTGACTGTGGGATAGCAGGTATAGTAGGGAGAGATGGTGTCTATAGTAACAGTGGTAATAGTCTCTGGGAAGGGAGTGTGACTGTGGATAGCAGGTATAGTAGGGAGAGATGGTGTCTATAGTAACAGTGGATAATAGTCTCTGGAAGGAGTGTGACTGTGGGATAGCAGGTATAGTAGGGAGAGATGGTGCCTATAGTAACAGTGGATAATAGTCTCTGGGAAGGAGTGTGACTGTGGGATAGCAGGTATAGTAGGGAGAGATGGTGCTATAGTAACAGTGGATAATAGTCTCTGGGAAGGGAAGTGACTGTGGATAGCAGGTATAGTAGGGAGAGATGGTGTATAGTAACAGTGGATAATAGTCTCTGGGAAGGAGTGTGACTGTGGATAGCAGTATAGTAGGGAAGATGTGCCTATAGTAACAGTAATGTCTCTGGGAAGGGAGTGTGACTGTGGGATAGCAGTATAGTAGGGAGAGATGGTGTCTATAGTAAAGTGGATAATAGTCTCTGGAAGGGATGTACTGTGGATAGCAGGTTAGTAGGAGAGATGGTGCCTATAGTAACAGTGGATAATAGTCTCTGGAAGGGAGGTGACTGTGGATAGCAGGTATATAGGGAGAGATGTGCCTATAGTAACAGTGATAATAGTCTCTGGGAAGGGAGGTGACTGTGGATAGCAGGTAAGTAGGGAGATGGTGCTATAGTAACAGTGGATAATAGTCTTGGAAGGAGTGTGACTGTGGGATAGCAGGTATAGTAGGGAGAGATGGTGCCTATAGTAACAGTGGATAATAGTCTCTGGAAGGGAGTGACTGTGGATAGCAGGTATAGTAGGGAGAGATGGTGCTATAGTACAGTGATAATGTCTCTGGGAAGGAGGTGACTGTGGATAGCAGGTATAGTAGGGAGAGATGTGCCTATAGTAACAGTGATAATAGTCTCTGGGAAGGGAGTGTGACTGTGGGATAGCAGGTATAGTAGGGAGAGATGGTGCTATAGTAACAGTGGATAATAGTCTCTGGAAGGGAGTGTGACTGTGGATAGCAGGTATAGTAGGAGAGATGGTGCTATAGTAACAGTGGATAATAGTCTCTGGGAAGGGAGTGTGACTGTGGGATAGCAGTATATAGGGAGAGATGGGCTATAGTAACAGTGATAATAGTCTCTGGAAGGGAGTGTGACTGTGGGATAGCAGGTATAGTAGGGAGAGATGGTGTCTATAGTAACAGTGGATAATAGTCTCTGGAAGGGAGTGTGACTGGGATAGCAGGTATAGTAGGGAGAGATGGTGTCTATAGTAACAGTGGATAATAGTCTCTGGGAAGGGAGTGTGACTGTGGGATAGCAGGTATAGTAGGGAGAGATGGTGTCTATAGTAACAGTGGATAATAGTCTCTGGGAAGGGAGTGTGACTGTGGATAGCAGGTATAGTAGGGAGAGATGGTGTCTATAGTAACAGTGGATAATAGTCTCTGGGAAGGGAGTGTGACTGTGGGATAGCAGGTTAGTAGGGAGAGATGGTGCCTATAGTAACAGTGGATAATAGTCTCTGGAAGGGAGTGTGACTGTGGGATAGCAGGTATAGTAGGGAGAGATGGTGCTATAGTAACAGTGGATAATAGTCTCTGGGAAGGAGTGTGACTGTGGGATAGCAGGTTAGTAGGGAGAGATGGTGCCTATAGTAACAGTGGATAATAGTCTCTGGAAGGGAGTGTGACTGTGGATAGCAGGTATAGTAGGGAGAGATATTCCTATAGTAACAGTGATAAGTCTCTGGGAAGGAGTGTGACTGTGGGATAGCAGGTATAGTAGGGAGAGATGGTGTCTATAGTAACAGTGGATAATAGTCTCTGGGAAGGGAGTGTGACTGTGGGATAGCAGGTATAGTAGGGAGAGATGGTGCCTATAGTAACAGTGGATAATAGTCTCTGGGAAGGGAGTGTGATGTGGGAAGAGGTATATATTAGGGAGAGATATTGCTATAACAGTAAAGAGATTTATAGTCCTTAAGGATTACTGTGGTAGCAGTTTTTAGTGGGAGAATTTCTATAGTAACAATAATAGTCTCTGAAGAGTGTGACTGTGGGATAGCAGGTATAGTAGGGAGAGATGGTGCCTATAGTAACAGTGGATAATAGTCTCTGGAAGGAGGTGACTGTGGATAGCAGGTATAGTAGGGGAGATGGTGCCTATAGTAACAGTGGATAATAGTCTCTGGAAGGAGTGTGACTGTGGGATAGCAGGTATAGTAGGGAGAGATGTGCCTTAGTAACAGTAATAGTCTCTGGGAAGGGAGTGTGACTGTGGATAGCAGGTATAGTAGGGAGAGATGGTGCTATAGTAACAGTGGATAATAGTCTCTGGGAAGGAGTGTGACTGTGGGATAGCAGGTATAGTAGGAGAGATGGTGCCTATAGTAACAGTGGATAATAGTCTCTGGAAGGGAGTGTGACTGTGGATAGCAGGTATAGTAGGGAGAGATGGTGCTATAGTAACAGTGGATAATAGTCTCTGGGAAGGAGTGTGACTGTGGGATAGCAGTATAGTAGGGAGAGATGGTGTCTATAGTAACAGTGGATAATAGTCTCTGGAAGGGAGTGTGACTGTGGGATAGCAGGTATAGTAGGGAGAGATGGTGTCTATAGTAACAGTGGATAATAGTCTCTGGAAGGGAGTGTGACTGTGGGATAGCAGGTATAGTAGGGAGAGATGGTGCCTATAGTAACAGTGGATAATAGTCTCTGGGAAGGGAGTGTGACTGTGGGATAGCAGGTATAGTAGGGAGAGATGGTGCCTATAGTAACAGTGGATAATAGTCTCTGGGAAGGGAGTGTGACTGTGGGATAGCAGGTATAGTAGGGAGAGATGGTGTCTATAGTAACAGTGGATAATAGTCTCTGGGAAGGGAGTGTGACTGTGGGATAGCAGGTATAGTAGGGAGAGATGGTGTCTATAGTAACAGTGGATAATAGTCTCTGGGAAGGGAGTGTGACTGTGGGATAGCAGGTGTAGTAGGGAGAGATGGTGCCTATAGTAACAGTGGATAATAGTCTCTGGGAAGGGAGTGTGACTGTGGGATAGCAGGTATAGTAGGGAGAGATAATTCCTATAGTAACAGTGGATAATAGTCTCTGGGAAGGGAGTGTGACTGTGGGATAGCAGGTATAGTAGGGAGAGATGGTGTCTATAGTAACAGTGGATAATAGTCTCTGGGAAGGGAGTGTGACTGTGGGATAGCAGGTATAGTAGGGAGAGATGGTGTCTATAGTAACAGTGGGATAATAGTCTCTGGGAAGGGAGTGTCATGGAGAGTGGGGAGTAGTAGGGAGAAATGGTGCCTATAACACTATTCACCATCTGTCTGTTATATAATGAAATATATTTAGGCTATTGTTACAGCACAGTAAAAGAGGAAACAGACTGTTTAGATATAAAACCCTTATTCAGGAATATATTCCTCTGCTGTACATTTTCTTTACCTACCATCTGCTTGAGACTATATTAATTTTAATTGAAAGCCCCTCCGTCCTTTTGTTACAAATTAATGTTTTCATAGTTCATCTTCTTGTAACAGTATTTTTCCCAGGTCCCCTGCTAGTTTCTTCTACTTCAGTAAAATAATAAAGTGCACTAATAACAGACAGCATTATGGTATGAACAGTAATAAAGCAGATTCCATTAGCAAGGAAAAGAAAAATGTAAAAAACGAGAAAGCGTTGTAAAGGTGACAATAATATTGGTATAGAAAACTAGAGGTACAGAAACAGGGGGGGGATCATGTTGGGGCTCAGAAACTAATGAACTAATAAAACTAATGTACCAAGTGTTTTCTGCAAGGAGCAATAGGATAGATATACTGCCCTGTTGGGATTTGCCCTCATTTGCATCTCCACTTACTGTTTCTTTGATTCTCTGATATGCTCTAAAGTTTTGTCAGAATAGTATTTTGGTTGGTTATGTACCTCTGAAGCATTGTGTGGATTGTGTATATTGCTTCTCTATTTTAAATGTCATTGAAAAAAACGAGATTTGCACATTGTTAAATATATTTATATGTCTACTCAGTTTTAATTCATTCTCTCATAGGGACAACACACAGGGACTTCTAATATCCTTATCATTTACAGTAGGGGGTATATCATCCCTAATAATACATGAGTGATACTCAGAGTTCCCTGTATAATTCAGCCTGCAGCCTTGTGCCTTTATATGGTCACAGAACTACCCCTCAGTGACTTCTAATATCCTTATCATTTACAGTAGGGGGTA
Source organism: Xenopus laevis (assembly GCF_017654675.1). Taxonomy (NCBI): domain Eukaryota; kingdom Metazoa; phylum Chordata; class Amphibia; order Anura; family Pipidae; genus Xenopus; species Xenopus laevis. Next base: position 10,369,696 of record NC_054373.1, read on the forward strand.
CATTATCCCTTATAATACATGAGTGATACTCAGAGTTCCCTGTATAACTCAGCCTGCAGCCTTGTGCCTTTATATGGTCACAGAACTACCCCTCAGTGACTTCTAATATCCTTATCATTTACAGTAGGGGGTACATTATCCCTAATAATACATGAGAGATACTCAGAGTTCCCTGTATAACTCAGCCTGCAGCCTTGTGCCTTTATATGGTCACAGAACAACCCCTCAGTGACTTCTAATATCCTTATCATTTACAGTAGGGGGTACATTATCCCTTATAATACATGAGTGATACTCAGAGTTCCCTGTATAACTCAGCCTGCAGCCTTGTGTCTTTATATGGTCACAGAACAATCCCTCAGTGACTTCTAATATCCTTATCATTTACAGTAGGGGGTACATTATCCCTTATAATACATGAGTGATACTCAGAGTTCCCTGTATAACTCAGTCATGTGAATAAAATAATTGATATTGGGGCTGTCCAACTGAATGGTCAGTAATAAGGTATTATATATTTCTTTGTTCCATTACATCTGTCCCTACACATTGCATCTTTTTTTTCTCTTGCACCCAGGAGATCCCAAACTTTTTTTTACCAGTAAGCCACATTCAAATGTAAAAAGAGTTGGAGAGCAACATAAGCATGCAAAAGTCCTTGGGGTGCCAAGTAAGGGCTGCGCTTGGGTATTTGGTAGTCCTATGTGGACTGCAGCCTACAAGAAGCTCTGTTTGGCAGTACATCTGGTTCTTGGGGGTTCATCAGGGGGTAACTTGAAGACGGAAGTATACAGGAAACCCACTGATATGGATCAATATCTGTTGTCCGATTCCCACCATCCACTGGAACACAAACTGGGTGTCATTAGAACTCTGCACCACAGGGCAGAATGTGTGGCAACTGATACAGAGTCCAAGGACAAGGAGCATTAACATCACAGAGGAGCTCTGAAAGTGTGTGGTACCCAGACTGGGCCTTTGTCAGAACAGCAGCAACAGATCCCTACAGGAACACCAAAAGAAATAAACCCCCCAGAGTAACATAGCAGGCGGAACATAGTCATCCCATATGTAGCTGGAGTGTCGGAGAGACTCAGGAGAGACATCCCTGTGTTTTTCAAACCTAGCAACACACTGAGACAAAACTGGAACACCCCAAGGATCCAACGCCTTAAGAAAAACAAAGCAATGTGGTATACGCAGTCCAGTGTAGCGAGGAATGCACAGATCTCTACATTGGGGAGACAAAACAACTGCTCACAAATGAATGGCTCAGCACAGGAGGGCGAACTCTACAGGACAAGTCTTTCCACACCTGAAAGACAAGGCACACTCCTCTGGTTTGAACGAGGCGATTCATGTCAAGGTGGAGAAACCATCCCTGAACAGAGGCTGGGGCCTTCGACACCACCTGTCTGCTACATACAGAGGCTGAGTTATACATGCTGTTCTAACATCTGTACCCCGACGATTTCAGAACACTTCACATATCCATTCATGCAACTCTCACAAGTAACACCTGTATCTAGGAGTTGCATGACACATTGGTAATCCTATCACAGTAACCCGAAAGAATCAACACCTCTGTGAGTTTCAGATGTCATCTCTCTGACGAGTTACAATGTGCCATTGTGATTGGATAAGTGGAAGAGTTTATGTAACTTCACACACCAGTCAGTTGAACTGAAGAAGCTGCTCCGATGAATGATTATTCAGCAAGTCCAGTTGTTTTAGAATTACTTATATTAGATATACTATGACCCAAATGAATGAAAATCTTCATAGTCATCTGGTTCTTATACAACCAAAACTTGCCTCCAAGCCTGGAATTCAAAAATAATCACCTGCTTTGAGGCCACTGGGAGCAACATCCAAGGGGTTGTGAGTAACATGTTGCTCATGAGTCACTTGTTGGGGATCACTGCTTGCATTCATGGGACCTTCATCCAGTCCCAGGACTGATGGTCCCTGTAGATATGTCTTCCACTCTGGTCTTACATTGTAAAATAGTAAGTAAGGTTGAAAAAAGACACACGTCCATCAAGTTCAACCTTTTAACTTGTTTCCTTGTTTCCTCAACTATGTCTGAGGCCTGCATGGCATTCATTTACTACATCTAGACTCCTCGGTGGACCCTCACACTACTCCTCTCAGCCGTGTGTTTCCTCTTGGTTGTCTGGCCATGGGCATTGTGTCTACACCTTTCAGGGGGTCCCTTGCCTGATTGATAAAAGTGAATATTGAGTTTTCTAAATGTACTTGTGGAAAGACCTTCCGATACTTACAATGGACGATGCTAACATCCTAAAAAATGGTCCTTAAGTACCACATTTATGTGAGTATAAAAGAGGGACAAACATCTTGACTTGCGCTGATTGCCATGGATGCCTTAGAGTGCCTATTAAAGCTTCAATACGCAGTATTTTCTTTAATCTTTCCAAAAATTTTTGTGTCTCTGCCTGTTGTGTTTTGCATTTCTCACACAGCTGTTCCAGCAGATGTCTTTAAATGCTTCAGACGTTCTCCCTTGTCTAAACCATATGTTATTTGCTACAGAGATAGTCTGAAAGTTGGATGTGGCCTTGTTTATGCCTATTCTTACATCATATTAAACAAAAGGCTCCGTTCAACACTGTGAGATGCTGTAAACAGACGTGTTTGTCATTTTGATTCTAAGCAAAGGTTAATAAAACGGCCAATCGCATATCACTTAGGAAACACTTGTGTCTTCTGAGCTCCAATTGAGAAAATGGAAGATCTTTGTAAAATATTTTATTATTTTCGTTTATTTACTTAGCACAACATATTAATTATCTCCTTAATCATGTTGGAGAGAAAACTATCCTACTGGGTTTAATTAACATTCAAATGATTTTTTGACTTAAGGTATGATGATCCAAATAACAGAAAGACCCCTTATTCAGAAAACCAATGGTCCCGAGCATTCTGGAGAACAGAATTTACTGGAAGTCAAAATAGGCCCTGGTATTCCAAGTAAACACACCCCCACCAGTCCACTAATAGTGTATATCTATATATATATATATATATATATATATATATATTTATGTTTCGGTCCTCAGGTCCTAATGGCCTATTAAATCAATATAATGCAATACAATATCCAATTTCTATGGCTTTTCTGCAACCATATAGTCTCAGAAAATGAAGGTACATACAATGCATCCACTTAAAAATTATCTCTGATTGATCACATTTTTGTTCTGGGTGCTAGCAATGGCATTTAATCAAATTATTTGAACATTTCCTGAAAATTCTGCCCCACAGTCATTCACATTTAGTTGCTATGTGTTTGCTAGGGTCCAATTTCCCATAGCAACTAGTGGTTTGAGTGAGAGACTGGAAGATGAACAGAAGAGGCCAGAATGGAATAAGGAAGAAAAGATTACAATGACGATACAATTGTAACCTCTCAAAGTAATAGGTTTGGGAGTTAGGGTCAGTGACCCCATCTGATATCTCGAATTAATCAAACGAGGTATGCAAATAAGTAAAAAACTATAAAAAAAAAAAAAGGAAGTCAACTTGAAAACTGCAAAGAATAGAGCATTTTATGACATAATAAAAGTCAACTTAAAGGTGAACTAACCATTTAACCACAACATACCATCTAAGTATTGGAAGGCACTAGTGATGGACGAATTTGCGCTGTTTCGTTTTGCCAAAAAATTTGCGAATTTCCCGGGAAATTCGCGAAACGGCGTAAAATTTGCGAAACAGCGCTGGCATCTCGTTTTTGATGCCGATGCCCGACGCCGACGACAATTTCTTTTGACGCCGGCGAACTTTCACCAGCGAATTTTCGTGGCCGTTTTGCTAATTTATTCGCCGCCGGCGAATCACGCAAATTCCCCGCAAATTCGTGCCTGGCGAATAAATTCGCCCATCATTAGAAGACACGCATGACCAGATCAATTTTTTTGGAGAGATAACTAGGCAGACAATCAGATGGTATGAAACCAAGCTTAACAGCATTGTGTCTCGATAGAACAATTTTCCTAATGCAGTTATGAGCCATTTGTGCGGATCTAAATTGCTGCTGAAATTGCTCAAGATTGCAGAGAAGAATTTCTGCTCACTGTTATTGTCTTGCTTTAAGTAATAATGAGCCATGTGCACAACAATTTGGAAAGCAGCTTTATAATTTCTTACTTGCTCACAATGCAAGGAAATTGAAGTTTTGTGGGGACTGGTGATAAATTGAATCTGTGTGCCGTCTGCATCTTGGATATGAGACACGGGCACCTTGAGGTATGTAGCTGTTAAATCAACGGCACATTAAATTGTACAGCCAGGCATCCCCTATAGCAGGGATCCCCAACCTTTTGAACCCGTGAGCAACATTCAGAAGTAAAAGGAGTTGGGGAGCAACACTACCATGAAAATGCTCTTGGGGTGCCAAATAAGTGCTGTGATTCAACATTTAGTAGCCTTTATGTGGATTGTCAGTATACATTGAGGCTCTGTTTGGCAGTATACTTAGAATTTATGCAACCAAAACTTGCCTCCAAGCCTAGAATTCAAAAATAAGCACCTGCTTTGAGGCCACTGGGAGCAACATCCAAGGGGTTGGAGAGCAACATGTTGCTCACGAGCTACTGGTTGGGGACCACTGCCCTATAGTATTACTTCTTTCTTTCCAACTTAATGTAGGTAAAACATAATATTTGTGAAATATTTGGAACCAATCACATTAATTTAGAATGGGTCCCTAACCTTTTATACCTGTGAGCCGCATTGAAATGTAAAAAGAATTAGCGAGCAAACAAGGGCTGTGATTGGCTAATTGGTAGCCCATTTGTGGACTGACAGCCTACAGGAGACTCTGTTTGGCATTAAATCTGTTTTTTATCCAACTAAAACTTGTCTCCAAGAAGCAAATTCAAAATGAAGCACCTGCTTTGAGGCCACTGGGAGCAACACATTGTTCATGAGCCACTAGTTGGCAGTGGTGGAACTACCGGGGGTGCGGGGAGTAGGATTGCACCTGGGCCCGCACTACAAGGGGCCTACTGGATGCTCACACTGGTGTGAATCTGGCACACATCTGGGGTAGGGGGCCCTGGTGCATGGCCTGTTGGCCTGTTAATGCTGGTTGGGAATCACCATCCTAGAGGAAGATGTAACAAGTGTGGTTACAAGGGAAGCAACAGAGAAAATAAACATTCCCATACCACTGACCTTAGACTTTAGGCTTTACGACAAGACCTTCAACACTATCAGCAAGGAAAAATATCACAAGCACAGGATCCATAGAGATAAATAAGGATTGATTGGTTTCTCCAGTTATTTTTACACTAGGATTCCCGGTATTAGCTCAGGTAAGTGCAATCCTGCACAGTGTATATATATGTTCACAAGGTAAACAAAGAATAACACCACTAGGTAGAGGTATAAATATTTCAGCAGCTGTTTGGCTTTAGACAGGGTTGGACTGGCGCATTGGGGCCCACCGGATGCATGAACAGCGGGTGTCTGGCGCGCATGGGCGAACGGCTGGTGCACCTCCCCACACATATTTTTGGTTTAGTTCCGGCTGATCGGGGATCGGGTCTGACCCGGTGGGGGCCCATGAGGGCCGTGGCCTACCGGTTTTTTTCGCGGTGTGCCATCAGCCCAGTCTGACCCTGGCTTTAGAGGACTAAAAGGAGTTGTTGGCTTTAGAGGACTGAAAGGAGTTAACTTATAATGCAGAAATTCTGAGACAATTTGCAATTGGTTTTCATTTTTTATTATTTGTGGTTTTTGAGTTATTTAGCTTTTTATTCAGCAGTTCTCCTGTTTGCAATTTCAGCAATCTGGTTGCTAGGGTCATTACCATACATTGTTTTGAATAAGAGACGGTAATATGAATAGGAGAGGCCCGAATAGAAAGATGAGTAATAAAAAGTAACAATACATTTGTAGCCTTACATAGCATTTGCTTATCAATGGGGTCAGTGACTCCCATTTGAAAGCTGGGAAGAGTCAGAAGAAGGAAAACAAAAAACTATTAAAAAAATCATCCTCTCCAACTAATGTACGTCCAACTGGCTCATTAGGTCTTGGAATGTTCTGATAAAGCTCACCCAGCAGTCAGTTATATGTCTTTGAGTCTGTTTGCTGAACAGGGAAGAAGGGTGCCATTTTTGGTTGGGGCGGCTACCAACAGAGGTGGTTCCATTTCCGACTGGGTGTATAGCAGTTAGTCTCTTTTTAGAAAGGTTAAGCCTCCATAATTATTCATTATCCTTCACCTATGTTGCAGGAATCAATGCTTTCTAGTTGGAACTAATGGGACCTGAATCAGTCAATAGCAGGTACAGTTCAGTCACCTGACTCAGATTTTTGTTTTGGGACCCACAACAATGTCACTTGCTACATAACCAAACAATTACTGAGGGAACAGTCCAGAGGGATTTGGGTTCAGTATTTAATTTTTATGCCAGGGACAATGTGTTTGTCCTATTGGAACTGCCTCAGTGTTGTATTCCAGACTTACATGGCATTTCAAGGTTTTATAATTTATATAATGTAACATAATGAAGAAAATGAATAGGAGTCAAGGCATTCCTCTTGAGTCTCTGACTTGCCCTGTAATTGTTTTCAGCATTTGTACAGTAATGAGTCCACCCGGAACAACAATTCACGAAGAAGATGAAACAATGTTGACTTTGACCTTGACGGAGTGAATGCATCTTGATATACAGAAAATCCAATTGTAATAGTAACACTAAAGCCGGACAATAGTTTCCTTAGCAACAAGAGTCGGGCACATCCATATCAGAGCAGCTTTCCAGTTCAAATCCATGTCAATTACAGCACAAGGATCCGTCTGACTCGCACAGCAGACATGTTGTTTATCATGATTTGGAGAATATTGCATTTATCATGCCTGTGCCATATACATTATACGTTGTTACATGAACTCTATTTGGCCAACGTTGCCTTTACATATGTTAATGACTACACAGCTCCAGACAAGTTTTTGTGCAATAATCAGTCTACACGGCAGAGGTAAAAGGCGCAGTGTGAGCTTAAAAGGAATAGAGAGGCCAGCAACAGCAGCAGATTATTGCTAGATAGATTTTTTGCTGCAGATGGTTTATTTGAAAAGAAAAGGATAAGGCTGCAATGGCCACAATGCAGGAAAATGACATTTTTGTTAATTATGGTTGTCATGGCTGTCAAACCCACTTCTTCAGCTGCTGCGAGCCCCAACCCCCAGCATTTAGCTATTCTGCTACTGATGCCTCCTGTGGTGTATATATTTTATCCAAAATACAGACCCTAGTGAAGAGGGCACAAGAGGAATTTAGTTAGCACAATATCAATGTACTCAGCAGTAACTATGAGTCAAAGGGTTGGTTTATAAACATAGGTGCAGTTGCCATTATCAACCCAGGTTGATGCTCCTGTTAGCAAGAAACTGCACCAGCCCGAGATTCTTCATGGTGAGTATCACAGATTGATCCTGTTCCTGTTTCATTTTTTGGATGCCTCTGGGTCGACGCATGCACAGTAGAGTAAAGGTTTTGTTTCCCCCAACTTGAGTGCAGGCTCTATTGTCTTGCACCTTGGGTGGGCAAAATTATTTTACTGTGCTAGGTGTCCTTTTTTGAAAGAAACAATTATTGTTATATATGCTTATTTGTTCTGGCCTATTGAATAATGATAACTATAGGCAAATGTCCTCTCTAAGTTACTCTTTATATGCCTTAAATGGACACTAAACCCAACCATAAAGGTGTTCCACTGAGCCCCTTAGTTCTCTACAGAAAAAACACATAGAAACCAATTCACCTATAAGAATTCTACTGACCAAAACCTTCATTACAGATGCAAGAGAATTGACCAATGAGAATGCTGATTCCCAGCACTATGTCAGGCATCTTGTTCTTATCTCATACAGAGATTATTGTGGCATTTTGGGGTGAATATATGACACTGGATTCAGACATGGGGAGGAAGTACAGACTTGTTCAGTAGTGATGTACGGACCGGCTCCTGCCGGGTTGAGCTCTTCTCCTGCTCTCCCCACCTGCGACCTAGCACTGCAGGCTTCCGGCTTCCGCCCCCTAAATTTATAGACTCCTGCCCACTCCGAACCCTTTAGTGACATCATATGTCATAAATATAGGGCGAACAGTGAGCCAGGCATGGGTTGTGAGGTGCCAGGTTAGGGTCAGGGACAAGTGAAAAAATTATTGTTCAGTGCTGGGAAACTGGGCTTAATGTTTTAACTCCCAATGCAGAAACAAAGAACATGGAGCCAGATTTACACAGATCAGCTGGGATTCTCATGGAGGATTATTTTGCATTTTAATGTTGCTGAGGGCACTAGAGAGCTATTGAGCAACATTGCTTTACAAATACAACCCTGATGTTGCTGGACTACAGCTCCCATGCCTTAACCTTGATAATGCTGTATGCTGGGATTTGTAGTCCAGCAACAACTGAGTAAAGTGTGATTGAGCAGTGCAGCAGGGTTTAATTTACATTTAAGAAGGTTAAATCTACATTCCAAACATTTCCTACAGTAAATGCTCAATGATATGTTGGGTCACCAGTCAGGCCATGGATGGTGCAAGACTATGTCCAGATGACATGCAAATACTAGAATCAGTTTAAACTATGATTACATATGGAGAATACAGTGTTTGCTCTATGGGAAGTAAGTGATAAAAAAACAGGATACTGCCCATATTGCTGATTTCTGCTGCTCTTGTGGCCTTTATAGGTGATGTCTCTTTTTTTTGCAATGATTTGTTGAATTGAAAAATAAATCCAAATATCTAAATGTATTGAATAAAGTCCAAAAAACCATAGCCATGATTATATAACCTTCAGACAAGGCAGCCAGTGCAGGAGCAGTTGGAAAGGTAACTGCTTCAGCACCTTGGACAGCAGCCTTGCCCGGGATGGAATCCCTTCAGGACTTCGGACAGCGACTGAGACCAACTGCCTGTGCACAGATCTCATTGGTTACTTGCTTTAATTAAGCAGTCTCAGTGACTCAATATCTGCTTATTCCTGATCCAATATATCTTGCTGGGAAATATTCATATGCATTGCCAAGGTTATTCCAACTTCTTTTTTAAAGTATTTTATATAATGCACCCATGGTTAGCTTTTATTGGTCATTATAAATCCTGCTGAGGTGGAAAACATAATTTCCATAAGGCTCTGGGTTCCACACCATGGAATTGTACCATAAATTACACATGCATTAATAAATAAAAACTTGTAAAACAACTTTTTTTGGCTACACATAATGCTACTGCATTTGAACGACTCCCAAAGTAGCCTGAAATATTGGGAAATATATTCCAGAATTGCAAAGCAGTAACTGCCTGGATAACGAGAAAGACTATTTTTTGGAATTAATCTGTGCTTAAGAGATAATGATGGAAAGAGACCCTTGCCAGCTTTGCGAACGCTAGTTATTCTTGTGTTTCTCTCAATGGGGCTCTTGAACACAGCGTGTTGCTTCTAAAGAACAGACTTTCAAAAGTGTAAAAATAATATTTAATATTTTCTATACGGGGAACTGTTTTATCTTTAGAAAAAGCCTTTATTTACTAAAATTGGAAAGTAAAGGCAGTTTACACCACATTGAGCTGAGCTTCACCTCATTGCGTTGAAGTAAAATTATTACAGTTAACAGTTACCTATCCAGAAATAATGAGCAGTTGCAGAATACAGAATTAATATATTTGTTCATGGTGAAGACCAGGGCTGCCATTGTGGAGAAAAGTCTAGTTTGGCATTTTGTTGCCATTAGCAGCCTGGAAAGATGAGATGGTCCTAAATTGCAGACTACAAAAGGAGGGTTGAGAATGGTTGAGGTTTAGGCAGATCAGGGTTGTGTTTGAGAGGAGACATGGAAGGAAGGTATGGATGCCACACAAACACTAAGACTCTATATTCAATGCTATGAACTACTAATCCCGCCATTGTCAGGCTGAGGATACTGAGAGCTGGAGATCACAACACAGCCAGGGTGGTGCTTGATTATTCTCTCCAACCTCCACCTAAGCCAGTACCGGCACATAGACAGACCTGCAAATCAATAGGGTGGGTGACACTGCATTCCTTCCTGACCCAACACAGTTTACTTTTTCTTCAACCTTCAACCTTTGAACACCATCAGCAGCTAAAACCCATCTAATAATTTTTTTAATGTGCTTATTACCACCTCCATTGGGAAGGTGTGTTATAATATTATCATAAACATCAATAAAAGGGACTGATCAATGCTCAGGCAAGCAGGGCCGGGCCAAGGTATTTTGGCACCCTAGGCAAGGGATTCAATCAGTGCCCCCCCACCTGGTCCTGCATTACCATTTCCCACCTTACCATTCATATTGCCCTGCATCATATTGCCCCCATTTGTACCTGTGCCAACGGCAGTCAATCCCTCAAATTGCCCCAAATCTGTACCTGTGCCAGCATAAGACAAAACATCCATCATATTGTTACCCCCAATATCTGTACCTATGCCAGTGGCAGCAAAAAAAAATACATCATATTGCCCCTAATTTGTACCCTGCATGCAAGAATTTATGCAAAACTCAACACACAATGTGTCTCCTTAACAACAATGGAAAGTGCCACAAGTAGACACATTCCATTTACCACAACCATTTGTTGCAACTGCTCTTCAATTAATATTTATGCTTGTGCTCTCCAGCTCCCAGTAGTAGTATTAGTAGTTCATAGCATTGAATATTTTTGAGTCTTGTCTTTGAATATTTTCTAAGTGTTTGTGTGGCATCCATACCTTCCTTCCATGTCTCCTCTCAAACTCTACTCATCTTTGCATGGTACAAAGCATATAATCAGGTATTTAAATAGGAGCACAGAAGCCTGAACATAGACATGCCTCACTACCAATTCATGGCTACCTTGTAAACTTAAAAAAGTGGGCTCGCCGATAAACAGGTGCATTCATTTATTTTATTATTATATGCTTTTTGAATGTTAGTGGGCTGGAAGAAGAGTGCCAACACCTGAAAGCGTCGCTGCATGATGATGTCATCACTGGTGCCGGGATCTCGTCATAAAAGGGCGCCCAAAACATTGTGACGGCGCCCAAGAATAGGATTCAAATCACTACTGATCCTGGGTTCCTGTACTGCCTGTTTTCCAGCCTTGAATCCTGCTCCCAGCCCTGATTCCTGCTTCCAGCCTTGATTCCTGCTTCCAGCCCTGATTCCTGCTCCCAGCCCTGATTCCTGCTTCCAGCCTTGATTCCTGCTCCCTGTCCGTGATTCCTATTACCTGCCTGTGTTATTGAACTTTGTCTGTACTTTGGACTTTTCCATCTGATCTGCCTGCCCTCGTTTACTCCTGCCTGTGACCACTACTACTGATTCTGCTTAACCCTTCGGATACCTTGACCTTGCTCCCACTAGAGGGCTTCCTCCTTGATCCAGACTACCTCCCTGGAGGGAGCTCCCGGCTACCTGACAATTCCATAGTTCCTGAGTGTGTTTTCCAAGTCTGATCTTTGTTCTTGACCCTTGCCTGTCCCGGACTTTGCCATTCTGCTGCCTGTTTTGACCATTCTTCAGATCCTGATTCTGTACCGCATTACTGTTTGATATTGACCCTGGCCTGTGACCTTGGCTCCTGCTCTCTAATTTGGTACTGCCCTAGGCAACCTGGCTGGGCATGGCGCTGGCTTAGTGTGCGCTCAATCGCGCATGCGCGAAACTAGGCGCCGACGCGCATGAGCGAAACTAAGCACCAGCACGCATGCGTGAAACTACGTGCATGCGCACAAGCGCATTTGAAACAGAAATTACCAGCGCCAGTCAGAGAGACACAGGACCGGACATGGGGTAGGCGACAGAGCAGGTACGTGCCTGGCGCCTCCTCAGCTTTGCGCCCTAGGCACGTGCCTACTCTGCCTACCCCTAGTTCCGGCCCTGCCTAGCCTGCCCAGAACTTTCTCCTTGGTCCTGGCGGCATCTGAGTAGTGGAGGGCTCCTCTCGAAGCCCAAGGCGGCTGCTATAGGCAGAAGAGTGAGCCAAGACCAGGTCCTTGGAGATGGTTCTGGGTTTGGAAAACCATAAGTTACATTAAGCTATCTTTAGTATGTTAGAGGACTGCAACTTTTCACATGGTCTTCATTATTTAATTTTTTTTTACAGTTTTTTAATTACTTGCCTTCTTCTTCTGACTCTGTCCAGTTTTCAAATGGGTGTGACCCTACCTAAAAAAAAAAATGCTCTGTAAGGCTACAAATGTATTGTTATTGCAAATTTTTATTACTCATCTTTCTATTCAGGCCTCTCCTATTCATATTCCAGACTCTTATTCAAATCAAGGTAGAATAAAACGCTAAATAACTCAAAAATCACAAATAATGAAAACTTCAAACCAATTACAAATGGTCTCAGTATATCATTTTCTACATCATACTATAAGTTAACTCAAAGGTGAAAAACCCCTTTGAGGCAGTGGAAACAAGTTAACTAACAAGTTCCTCTATTAGTAAAAGAGGGTCAGCATACTTCATTCCTTTTTTAGTCCATGTCTGTATGAACATTGCACTGGACTAAACCAAAGTGCTCTCATTCACAGCTGAACAATCACCTCTTGACTGATGAGAAATGGTCCTTAAAGAGCAGTCTAGCTGTCACACTACAGGGCTAAACCCTTTACACCAGCAACTTTTGAAACAAAAATATAGATTTTCAGCAAAAATAATATGATTCTAGCGCTGACACGGCAAGGCACCATCAGCAGGTTAATGAAGAAGAGGAAGAGTCCCACATAACGAATAACAAGAACAAGGAACTTGTAGGTTTCACATCACACAGCCAAAATTCAAATAAGAGCATTAGACATTCCAAAGAAAGAAAAACAATAATCTTCTAATTCCCAGTCCAGTCTCACTAGCATTGCACTAGGTGCCTCAATCTCTTGTATCCTTCACTGCTACACAAATAATGGAGACATTACCAACATGTAATAAGGGAATGAAGCCATGTTCTTCTATTCTGAAGCTTTGCCTTAAAGGAAAACTATACCCCCCAAACAATGTAGGTCTCTATTAAAAGACACTGAGTAAAACAGCTCATGTGTAAAACCCTGCTTCATATAAATGAACCATTATCATAATAATATACTTTTCTAGTAGTATGTGCCATTGGGTAATCATAAATAGAAAATTGCCATTTTAAAAAATAAGGGCCGCCCCCTGAGATCGTAAGATTCACTGTGCACACATACAAACCACATGTTAGGTCACATGAACCAATTAACAGACAGAGTTCTGCCTTTTGCTTCCTCACTTCTTCCTGTTACAGTTAGTGTTGTAGTATTTCTGGTCAGGTGATCTCTGAGGCAGCACAGATAGAGTCACGAAATGGTGGTTCAAGGCAAGAGATGTAAAAGGGCAATATTTATGTAAATATATATTCCAGTTTGGTAAGATTCTTTAATATGTCATTCAATTTGATACAAACTATCTGTTGCTTAAGTATTCATTTTTGGGGTATAGTTTTCCTTTAAGACTCCAGGGAAAATGTGTAGATGTGGTTCCATAGAATCTTGATGGGCCACTTACATGCACTGTTTCATATCATTATTAAGTATAAGCACCTCTCCACTAATGCAAGTGATCTGGCCAGTCTATCTTCATCAAAGGGGTGTTTCACCTTTAAGTTAACTTTTAGTTCACTTAGAAGAGCCTTCTTCTTGCTCTTTTTCAGCATTCACTGACCCCACCTAAAAACAAATCCTGTAAGGATACACATTTATCGTTATTACTCATCTTTCCATTCAGACCCCCTCCCATGTTTCCATTTAGACCCCCTCCTATTCATATTCCAGTCTCTTATTTATCCAATGCATGGTTGCTAGGGTAATTTGGACCCGATCTACCAGACTGCTGAAGTTGCACACTCGAGAGTCACTGAAGAAACAAGCTAAATAACTCACAAAACCATAAACACAGTCGCGTAACTATAGAGGAAGCAGACCCTGCGCCTGCAGGGGGGCCCAGGAGGTATAGGGGCCACACGAGGCCCTAATTCATATACAGTTTCAATAAATATTGGTAAAACAAGTCAACTGCTAAAAATTTTGGGGGCCTGAAAAATAATTTGCTGTGGGGCCCAGTAATATCTAGTTACGCCACTGCATAAACACTAAAAAATGAAAATTGTCACATGCCTCAGAATATCATTCTTTACATAATACTAAAAGTCAACTCAAAGGTGAACAACCAATTTAATAAGTTCTTCATTCCACTGGCATAACTAGATGTTATTGGGCCCCACAGCAAAATCAATTTAGGGCCACAAAACATTGGTAAGTTGACCTATCCTACCAAGATATATTAAAATTGTTTCTAAACTACTGGGCCCCCTGCTTCCCCTGTAGTTACGCCCAGGGGCGCGCCGCCAATGAGGCGAGCTGAGACGCTCGCCTCAGGCGGCAACGCCGAAGCGGTTTCCAGGGGCGGCAAAAAGCCGCTCCTGCACCTTTAAGAGCCGAATTTCCGGTTTTTAAACCGGAAATTCAGCTTTACTAATGCGAGAGAGCGCAATTGCGCTCTCCGCATTAGTGTTCCTGCCTCCCCTCCCGACAAGTAAGTCAGCGAGGGGGGGCGGCATTGCAGGAGCCGCCTCAGGCGGCGCTTAGGTCTGAATCGGCGCTGGTTACGCCCATGCTGCATTCCCTTTATTAATTTAATTGCAGTTCTCTAACTCTCTGCATAGAAAAATGTGTATGTAAATGGATGTAAATATAACTATATAGTGAATAAAGTACCCCCTCTTGTAAATTATAAGGATATTATAAGTTACCGAGGAGTTTCATGACCATATATAAACACGAGGCCAAAGGCCGAGTGTTTTTATATGGTCATGGAACTCCAAGGTAACTTATAATATCCTTATATTTTGCAACAGGGGGTACTTTATTTATTATACTTTATTTATTATAATACACAAATTTCAGTGAGTCATGTGACAGAAATGACATCAGAACTCACCGTTTATAACTGATGACATCAGAACTCACCATTTATAAGGATTTAATTTATGGCTTTTGTGTATATATATATATATATGTATATGTATATAATGTATATAGTTATATATATATATATATATATATATATATATATATATATATATATATATATATATATATATATATATATATATAGTGAATAAAGTACCCCCTCTTGTAAAATATAAGGATATTATTAGTTACCGAGGAGTTTCATGACCATATAAAAACACGAGGCCGAAGGCCGAGTGTTTTTATACAGGTCATGGAACTCTGAGGTAACTTATAATATCCTAATATTTTACAACTGGGGGTACTTTATTAATTATAATACACAAATTTTAGTGAGTCATGTGGCAGAAATTACATCACTACTCACCGTTTATAACTGATGATATCACTACTCACCGTTTATAAGGATATAATTTACAAGATATTCATGGCTTTTGTGTATTATATAGTGAATAAAGTACCACCTATTGTAAAATATAAGTATATTAGAAGTCACGAGGAGTTCCATGACTATATAAAATGATTTTTGTGTATTATATATATATATATATATATATACACAGTATATACACAATATATAGATCAAAGCTAAATACATCTTTTTGCCGTCAAATTCAAGTATAGTAATTCGTTCTTCAAGATTAGTGATGAGAATATCTGTAGAAAAATTTGCGAAACGCATTGAAGTAAATGGGCGTCAACATTTTTTTACGCGGTGCAGTTTTTCTCACTCCAAATGCATTAAAGTCAATATGCGTTTTTTCTTTTGGTGACTTTTTTTGTCTGAACGACTTTTTTGTCCAAATGCATTAAAGTCAATTGGCGTTTTAACTTATGGCGACTTTTTGTCCAAATGAAAGTTAATGGTTTTTTTATCGTATGGCGACTTTTTTTGTCCAAATACATTAAAGTCATTGGGTGTTTTTATCTATGGTGACTTTTTTGTCCAAAAACATTAAAAAGTCAATGGACATTTTGCTTATGGCAACTTTTTTTGTCCTGGTGACTTTGGTCTTGGTGAATTTTTTGTCACGGCAAATTTTTTCAGGACGAGACAAAGGGCTGCCATTGTTTCTTTACATTCCAGTAGGTGATTGGAGGCAATTCCTCAGTTGGTGGATAGCAAACGCTTGGGCGTACCTGACATTCATTGTTATGGGGCTCTTGGGATTGAGGTTGTTAATACCAGACTGGAACAATATATCAGTGATTGCCCCTCAAGCTTCTTATTATCATTCAGTATAATGATGAGCATGGGGAGGCCATACTGAACAGGCCGGTGATAATCAACTGGAGCGTATATAACTGTACAGAGCAAGCCATTTCACTCAATCCGCTTCACTGCAGATACAGGACCCAGTGCTCATATTTATGGACAGAAATACAACCAGAGATTTGTCCTTTACTGCCGGAATCTCGTCCAGTTTTACATTCCACCTTAAATCTACCACCTTATTCCCACCCAATCAATAGGTTGGGGAATGGGGAACAATAAACATATCACCGCCGAGCATGGAATAATGGATAAGGTATAAGAGCCGTTATCTGGAAACCCGAATTATGAAAAAGCCATCTCTCGTAGAATCCATTTTAATCAAATAATCCAAATTTTTAAACAATGGTTTCCTTTTTCTGTGTAATAATAAAACAGTAACTTGTATTTGATCCCAACTAAGATTTAATTAATCCTTATTGGAAGCAAAACCAGCCTATTGGGTTTATTTAATGTTAACATGATTTTCTGGTATGAAGATCCAAATTACGGAAAGACCCCTAATACAGAAAACCCCAGCTCCAGAGCATTCTGGATAATAGGTCCCATACCTGTACTTCTAAAAACTATATTTTTCCCTACAATAACTATTTTGAACCTTTACAATTACAAGTTTTCCACATGAAATATTTAAAGGGGATTTCACCTTCAAATTAATTTGTTTAAATCACGCAGACAGGGATTTTGTAAACAATGGACTATTCATCTTTATTATTATTTTAAATAATGATTGATATTTTAAATGATTTTTCTTTTTGTTCAGCAGCTCTCCAGTTATTTCAGCAGCTATATGGTTGCTAGGGTCCAAATTATCCTAGCTATGAGGCAGTGGTAAGAATGAGAGCCTGTAAAATAAAAAGGAGGGGGCTTGAATCATATCCTAGCCTCCATGTAATATTATATATGTATTGAGATTGAACTAAGCAAAAATAGATGAAAATTCAATTTTATGTATGCCTTTACATAGAACAACCCTCCAAATTTGCACAGAGAGATACCATAAAACCAATTATTGGACCTGTTATCCAGAATGCTCAGGGGTTATCTGGATAAGGTTTTTTTCTGTCATTTGGATCTCCATACCTTAACTCTACTGCAGAAAATTCAGTAATTTTTCTTAGGAAGTACACTATGTAGTTAAACATTATATCAACCCAAAGGGATTGTTTTGCCTCCAATAAGAAATAATTATATCTTAGTTGGGATCAAGTACAAGGTACTGTTTTATTATTATAGAGAAAAAGGAGTTATTTGATGAAAATGGAGTCTATGGGAGATGGCCTTCCCGTAATTCAGAACTTTCTGAATAGCAGATTCCCAGATAACGGATCCCAAACCTGTACAATCATAGATTTTCCCCTTTACTAAGCACAATTCAGCAGGAACAGTCCTTAAGTTTGCTCATAGTCTGTACAGAGAGATACCATAAAACTATGGCAGCATAGGTATTCCCCTGTACTAAGCACAATTCAGCAGGAACAGCCCCCAAGGTTAGCTCATAGCCTGTATAAAGACATAATATACATATAAGCCATGTAAAGTCAAAATATGTTAAATGGAGTCTGAACTTTATGTGAAACAATGAGACTGTATATAGTGAAAAAAGTACCCCCTCTTGTAAATTATAAGGATATTATAAGTTACCGAGGAGTTTCATGACCATTCGTGACAGAAATGACATCAGAACTCACCGTTTATAACTGATGACATCAGAACTCACCCTTTATAAGGATTTAATTTACAGGATATTCATGGCTTTTGTGTATTATATATATATTATTCTTCAAAGGACCCGCACTCCGATTTTGTGAAAATATGTAGTTTTTATTCATACTTGTGATTCCTTTGAAGAATGATATGTAAAATTTTGCCCCAGCACCCGGTGTAAGCTGAAAGACTGGTTTCGAGTGCAAGCGTTTGGAACTATATATATATATAAATAAATATACATATATATATTCTAACATATTTCTTGTCTGTTGGTGTGAATATTGCAGAATCAGCAGAAGGAACCCTTATCCGGCAAATGCAGCCAAAGGAGTGAGTATTATTTATTCTCTGGCTTTTGCAGAGTAATGTGACCTGCAGATCATTGCTGGAAGTGTTAATATGCCCTTCATTTACCATTCCTCCTTTTTAATTAGTGCTCTTGGGGAACATTGCTGCCTTTTCAGCATATTGTATCATTTGCATATAATTAATCATCCCCAGCCGGCTGTCCTACATCAACATCAGGACACGCAATGACAAAAGCCCCGTTACCTGACAAACACACAGGCGCACAAACACCAACATATTCTAATACAAGGTATGGGGTTGGGGGTATTTTCTGATCTTAAAGAGACAGTGCTTTAAAACAATAGCGATTGTGACATACGAAGATTAATTGAAACTGGGATGTACTTTCTATTCATTTAACTGTTTTTATTCTGCAGCTTGCTAGGGTGGAATTTAAACTTTTATCTGGTTGCTAGGGTCTTGTGATCTGCATGGAGCACATATGTTGGTGTGGGTTTCCTCCGGTTACTCTGTTTTTTCCCCACACTCCAATAGTGGTTTTTGAGTTATTTCGTTTTTTATTCAGCAGCTTTCCAGTTTGCAATTTCATCAATCTGGTTGCTAGGGTCCAAATTACCCTAGAAACCATGCATTGATGAATAGACTGGAATATGAATAAGAGAGGCCTGCATAGAAAGATGAGTAATAAAAAACAGCAATGATAATACATTTTGTAATCTTAAGGAGGTTTGTCTTTTTGATGGGGTCAGTGACCCCCCCTATATGAAAGCTGGAAAGAGTCAGAAGAAGATGACTGCAAATAATTAAATCAAATGAAGACCAGTTGAAATGTTGTTTAGAATTACCTATTCTATAACATGCTAAAAGTTAACTTAAAGGTGAAACGCCCTATTGGATCCTGATAAAACTGACCCTAGTCTGTGTGTGAATGTGAGAGACCTTAGATTGTAAGCTCCTTGTTTACACTGAGCCCAAAGGCTCTGAACCCACAGGGGAACAACCAATGGCCAAACTATCGGTCTCTATATGTTCCTTGGAAGTTGGTTCCATCTAAAGAGCATCCTGCGTGGGTATAACATTCAGATAAGCAGGTTGCTACTGATCATACAGAAAGTCTTCCAACAGGGCAATGCCCAGAATGCTGTGATATTTATTGTAGGCGCTAGGTGGCGCAGTACTATGCAAATCATGGGGAGAAGCAAAAGGTTCAAAGCGCACGGATACCTGTCACTAGGGGGAGCACTATTAAGACAAATACCTGCCGTATACACGATCCAGGGGGCTGAGAGGCTGAAGCAGACAGGGCCATGAAAGGTGATGCAGATCTTGGCCAGTAGGTGGAGTTTTACTAATGGGCAAAAAGGTCAGTGTGTGATGGAAAGTGCCTTTTGGGGTCAGAGGAAGACGTGTAATGCTCTACCTTTATTTGTTTAGATCAGTAAGTACATATAAGATCTCATCAGTCTGTGCTGTGTGTATAGTGAGTGAGGCACATACAACTGATACGTCACACAACTGTGAGTATTTATGAGTCTGTCTCACAGGGACTGAATGTGTTTGTTTGGAGCTTTCAAATTTTGTGTGACAGGGCACAGGAGTCTGTTTATGACAGGAATTGTGAGTGTACAATATTTGTGACAAGAATTGTGAGTGTGTGTCTGTGTGTGACAGGAATTGTGAGTGTATTTGTGACAGGAATTGTGAGTGTGTCGGGAATTGTGAGTGTGTGTGACAGGAATTGTGAGTATGTGTGTGTGACAGGAATTGTGAGTGTATTTGTGACAGGAATTGTAATTATCTGTGACAGGAATTGTGAGAGTGTGTGTGTGATAGGAATTGTGAATGTGTGTGTGCGACAGGAATTGTGAGTGTGTGCGACAGGAATTGTGAGTGTATTGTGACAGGAATTGTAACTGTGTGTGACAGGAATTGTGAGTGTGTGTGTGCGACAGGAATTGTGAGTGTGTGTGTGCGACAGGAATTGTGAGTGTATTTGTGACAGGAATTGTAATTGTGTGTGACAGGAATTGTGAGTGTGTGTGTGCGACAGGAATTGTGAGTGTGTGTGTGCGACAGGAATTGTGAGTGTGTGTGTGCGACAGGAATTGTGAGTGTATTGTGACAGGAATTGTAATTGTGTGTGACAGGAATTGTGAGTGTGTGTGTGTGTGACAGGAATTGTGAGTGTGTGTGTGTGACAGGAATTGTGAGTGTGTGTGTGTGACAGGAATTGTGAGTGTATTTGTGACAGGAATTGTAATTGTGTGTGACAGGAATTGTGAGTGTGTGTGTGACAGGAATTGTGAGTGTGTGTGTGTGACAGGAATTGTGAGTGTGTGTGTGTGACAGGAATTGTGAGTGTGTGTGACAGGAATTGTAATTGTGTGTGACAGGAATTGTGTGTGTGTGACAGGAATTGTGAGTGTGTGTGACAGGAATTGTGAGTGTGTGTGACAGGAATTGTGGGTGTGTTTGACAAGAATTGTGAGTGTGTGTGTTACAGTAATTGTGAGTATGTGTGTTACAGGAATTGTGAGTGTATTTATGACAGGAATCATGAGTGTGTGTGTGACAGAAATTGTACGTGTGTTTGTGACATTAATTGTGATTGTGTGTGACAGGAATTGTGATTATTTCTGTGAATGAGAAAAATTGTGAAAGTGTGGGTGAAAGGAATATTGAGGGTGTGTTGGTGTTTGAGGGTTATAGTCAGAGTGTGTTGTAGTGAGAAGAATAATGATATTGTGTTGGCTTGAATGAGAGAAAATTTGAGGGTGTAATAAATTGAGTGAGTAGAATTGTGACAGTGTGTTGGTGTATGTTGGTGTGAGTTACTGTAGATGAATCAATAATAAATTAGCATTGATTGATCTACTGCAGGAATCGGATAAATGGTTGCTATGGTTACTGAGATGGTGTAAATGCCCACCTGTGTGTAAATGAGGCCACTGACTGTCTTGCACCCAAATACCATCTCCCTCTGTCACACATGTCCTGTAGAGCTGGGTGTGTTGGAGAAAGAGAATTGTAACAGTGTGTTGATGTGAGTGAAAGAAATTGTAATGGGGAATTGCTTGTGAGAAGAGCAGGTGTTTGGGTACAGGACAGTCACTGGTCTCCTTTACAGATCCAGGTGGACATTTATACCTTCTCAGTAACCCATAGCAACCAATCCTATATTTGTTTCCTGCACTAGAGCAATCAATGCCAATTTCTGATTGGTTGCTATGCATTACTCTGTTAGTTGAGATGAGAGGGGATTATACATGGAAGCAGAGCTGATAACTGCCTTATTTTCATGCACCATCATCATTTTTCTCCAGTTTTTTCCCCATCAGCCTCTCATTAGAATCCTGGAAGCTGTATTCCAACATTGGGTCACAAACTGCGCGTTCCTAATCAATGGGCAAAGATGTTCCTGGTGCTCTGATATTGAAAGAAAGGGCATAGATTTGGCCTTATATAAGGGTCAGTGGGCTGCCGATATCTAACATTTAGAATTGAACTCTATTGGATCAGACTCCTTTCCATTCCGCTCTTTGGCCGGCATCATTCCCTTCAGGCTGTGCGCTCGGGCATGCACACACATTTTGTGACACCCTCACAGGCAACATATCACACACAGAAATGTTTCAGTACACAGGCATGGCACCGTTACCATCACCACAACAGATGAAATGAACCAAAATATGACGTGATGTATTTCTGTAATGCGAAAGTCATCATGTGCTTGCGCCCAACGTGTTGCACTTGCAGGAGGATGTAAACGCCTTCTTAGCGCAGATAGTTATTTAGAGGTTGCGCGACAAGGTAGTGATAGGCGAATTTCTCCAGTTTTGCTTTGCTGAAAAATGTGCAAATTTCCAGCAAAATTCACAAAATGGCGAAAAATTTGTGAAACTCTAATTTTGAAGCCAGTGTAAATTTTGACACCCATGTCAATTCGCATCAATTTTGACGTCGGAGTTAAAGTTAATGGGCGTCCGAATAGTGTTGACGCATTAACGGTTTTGATGCAAGCGACTTTTCCAAAGCATGTCCTAATTTTTTTGGAAGTTTATGAATTTATTTGCAGGTGGCGAAACACTGAATTTAACCGCCCATCACTACAACAAAGCTCTGGCCTATTTACTAGGTCTGCTAACAGATTGGGGGGGATGCCAATATGTTGGGTATCCCCTAAAAAGGCAAATCTGCCCTGGGCAGTTACACACCCATGCACAATATAATGCTTTTTACTACTGCACTACAGGTACAGGATCACTTATCCGGAAACTTTTCATCCAGAGAGTTCCGAATTACGGAAAGACCGCCTCTCATAGGGGCAGATTTACTAAAGTGCGAATTGACTAACGCTGGCGACAATACGCCAGCGTTACCGCCCTCAGGGACTTCGAAGATTTGCTAATGGGGGCAGGTGTCACTTCGCTAGCAAAGGAGATAGACGCTAGCAGTGATTCGCACTCAATCGCCAGGCGACTTTTCGCTCTGGCAAATGGGCGTTACTCTGCAAATTAGACTAAAGGTGTGGAGATCCAAATTACAGAAAATCCATTATCCGTATTTGCATTTTTCAGCAGAAACGCCATGGGATTCACAGGTTTGAAAATGTACTTCACTGAAATACACCACATATTTTCAATATGGTGGCCAAACTCTCACAAGATGGATTACGTAAACAGAACCACGCGCCAGTGCGATTTTTTTTAATGGCGTGAACTGGCCTGTTCCACATGATCACCAGTTTGCCTCACATTGGGGGGTATGAACACATCCCCACCCCCGGAGTTTTAACCTTTAGTTCTCCTTTTATGTTTCAATGATTTTTAAGGTTATTTGTAAATGTCATTGCAGAGGAAATCTCTTTATCCCTTTCTGTTCTCTACTTCTGACTCTTGAAATAGTGTAACATAAGTCAGTTTTTCCTCCAGGTCTGTTCATCAACTGACTTCTGATGCATTGTTTCAGGAGTCAGAGCCAGCAGTAGCCAACATAGTCGGCTGGGTTGCCTAGGGCGCCCAGCCGACTCGGCCCGGTGCTGATTCAGTTGTTTTTAGATTGTTCCTCAGAAATAAAGACTTTTTTCAATTAATTTCCATTATTTATTTTTTACTGTTTTTCCAAAATCTAAGTGTAAAGTTGAATGTTCGTGTCTCTGGTGTTTGAGTCTGGCAGCTGAGTAATTCAGGTGCAGACTCTAAACGGTTAAAATTTTGCAACATTTAGTTGATACTAGTGATGGGCGAATACATTTGCCAGGGTTGAATTTGCGGCGAATTTCCGCGTTTCGCGAAACTCCCGTGAAAATTAGCCGGCGGTCAAAAAAATTTGGATGCACGTCGGAAAAGTCGCTTGAGTCAAAAACGTTACATGTCAACACTATTTGGACACTTTTTACACGGTGTTAAAATTAACGTGAATTGACGCGGGCATCAAAATTGACGCGGGTGTCAAACTTCGGATTTCGCTCGTTTTTTGCAATTTTGTGAATTTTGCAGGAAATTCGCTAATTTTTCTGCGAAGTGAACCGGGAGAAATTCGCCTCTCACTAGTTGATCCATTTCTCAGCAGCATCTCTGGAGTATTAGCAACTATTGTATCAAGTCTTAACAGCTGCCTATAATGAAACCCAGGGATTCTGCTCAGCAGGGACAAAGATAAGAAATGTATGAACTAAATGTATCCATTTAGAACAGTTTACAGGGTCGGCGACTCCCCCTCCCAGAGCTGCTTCAGAAGGTGAAAAATGACACTTGACACTTCAATATTAGAAAAACGGTCACACATAGAAAACAGAAAGTCATTGGAAAAAGTGATGATTTATCTGAAAACAACTAGTTGTTTGAAGGCGCTTTAAAGAAGAAAAATCGAAATAAAAAAAAATGCACGTATTTCGTGTGTTTCTGACCATCCTATTTCAAAAAAAAAAAAAAAAAAAGCCCGCAGCGAGGAGGCGCACCAGTAAAAATGGACTCTCATTGGGGGGAGAAAAAGAGCAGCTTTTTACCCATTGGATTCTTACAGTGACACGATCTTCATTTGCAGAAAGTTCAGGATTTGCGTGCCGGGGCTGCTCTCCTCGCCATGGATATGGTTGCTGGTTGCTGGGAGTGCTGCGAGTGACGCGTGGTCTAGGAGAGGGTTAATACTTTCCTCTGCTCTGCTGAGAGGCAGGGAAGGTTACCACAGGGATCAATGTGATTAAAGCTGAAGGGAAGGAAAGATGTGCTTGTCTGCTTGCCTGCTGCTTGGATCTGGTGGCTGAAGCTTGTGCATGTGTGAGTGTGTGTGTGTTTTCCTGCAGATTTTTATACTGGATACAACTGGGAATGATCTTCTGTTTGCATTTACTGCATTTATGGTTTTTTTTCACCTGTGGACTTGAATCTGGCATCCTTGTGCTGTTCCCTTTAGCTGGAAAATAACACACCTGGACTTCAAAGCACCCTCCTACCCCTGTGCTGCATCCACCGGTCTGCAAGGGTTGAATTGGAATTAAAGGAGAGAGAGACACACCGATCGGGTTTAAGGACAATCAGATTTAGTCACACATTGCCGAGGCAGCATCCTACAGAGAAGTCGGACTCTCCTGGCTGTCAGCTTGGATCTATAACCTTGCCTGTGGCTAATAAGCAGGAGAGAGAGAGCAGGATAAGGAGCAGGTAGCTGAGCCGGTGGCTGGGAGGACTGACTGCAGCAGGGGCATGTGGATACTGGCTCTCTTCTTCTTCTTCCACAGCATCTTGAATGGTGAGCAATCATTTCTGCTGCTAGATAATTGCCTCTTGCATTATGTGCATGGGGATAGGGAGGAAAAAAAACACAAAAATGTCCCTATGCAATACTGTTGGGCTTCATAATGATTTAAACTATCTTTCCTAGCAGATTACTATCATCTGTTAATCTGTCTGGCATTTCTAACTCCTGCACCTGAACAATGACCCTATCTGGGCTATGGGCGCACGATGGAAGTAGCCAACCGGAGACAGCTGCTATTGGCTCCCGGCTTTGGGCTGCTACAGTGCTGCCTTTCAGTTCTCAGCCCCATTCAGCAGTCACCTGGCATGTTCTATGGGTGTCGCACGCGGGCGCCGTGTCTGTATGTGGGGCAGGAGGCGTGCGCCTGTGCTTGGGTCATGGGTGCAACTTATATGTTGAGAAAAAGGTGTGTCTGCGTGTTTGTGTGTCATTATGTGTTTATATGTGATATTTACACAAACACACTTATATGTATCAAATATGAACATTTATGGATGTATGTGTGTATATATATATATATATATATATATATATATATATACACACACAGTGGAACCTTAATTTTACATCCCCTGATTTTAAGTTTTCCCTCATTTTACATTGTTGTTCTGTGATCCCACCTATATATTACGCATAATACATTACCCTGATTTTACATTTTCCTGGATTTTACACCATTTTTCTCTGGTCCCCTGAAAAACGTAAAATGGGGGTTCTACTTTACATACATACATTTATGTTTGTGTGTGTGTGTATGTATATGCCCAATATGCTGGTTAAAGACAGGACTGTAGGTGAATGAGTATACTGTGTGTTACATTTAACAACCTGATCCAGGATTTTGAATTTAAATTGGGTCAATGTAAATATTTGACTTTTTTTTTTTTAAATGCATGAGGTTAATTCTAAATCTGCCCTCTAGGAACTGGATTTTTTTTTTTTTTGTTAAGTGTGTGCATGCATGTTTACTTTGTATGTACTGAGTATATATGCATATATTTTATTGGTGCGAATATGTGTGTTTGTATATTGTATGTGTGTGACTAGTGTGCATCTATTAAGTGCACGTGTGTGTATGTACATATTTAGAGTCTGTCTGTCGTGTTTACTGTCACATTAAAATATATAAATATTTAAAACATATAAATATATTGAAATACAGGACACTGCAGCCAAAGATGACATTTCCATTTTCTAGGTGCGTCCACAGTCCAGAATTTTGTATTCTGCCAGAGACTGCTGGAGGGAGTTGGGCGCAATAAATAAAAATAGATAAAAAATAAGAATAATAGAGAATGGCCTTTGGAAGGGGCTACATAAAATGGAAAGTCTCTATGTTGTTTTTTGTGTCCATGTAAATGGGGTTTATATTCCCAAGGCACAAGCTACAGAAACCTTAAAGGCTGTGCAGTAGGGGGCTTGAGTGAAGGGAGAGACAGACAAGGTATTACCCTAGGAAGGGCAGGGGCTGATTATTAACCCTGTGCCACTACAGAGAGCCTTGATTTGCATCAGAGAAAAAGGGGGCTAAAGATACTGCAACCCTCCCCCATTTGTGGTTTAAGTGCGGCCTGATCTTGTCACCTGCAGCACTAATAACGCATTGCAGGAGGAGGGCCCACGAGGCAGGGTTGGTGGTGCGGGAGGGGAAATTGTCTTTAGATTCCCCAACCTCCGCAGCAAAGCCGAATGCAGTTTATTTTCATTGCCCAAAAAATAAATATATATTAAGCTTTTTTTAATATTTAGATAATAGATAATTTTCTGCTCGGAATGCCTCATTGCTATGCAACTGCAACAAGTGTGTCACAAGCAGTCCTATTTTGTGCCTTCCCCGGGGGATGCTGAATGCTGCCTGCAGGGGGTGGGGCGCGTCTCTTCTTCAAGGTATCTACATATAAAGCTGATCCCCGTCATAATAGGTTTGATATATATATGTATATATATATATCATTTTTTTTAATTGATGCAAAAATTCCATTAAAATTGTTTGTAGCAATTTAAAAAAAAAATTTGGAACAAAATGTGTTATTTGAGGAGCAGTCAAAATAGAATTAAAATGAACAAAAATAATAATCTAAGATTAGTATGGGTATGGCCCGTTCCCCACAGACTCCCAAAGATATGCCACATTTTTAAAGATGATTTCCTTTTTCTCTGTAATAATAAAACAGTAGCTTGTACTTGATCCCAACTAAGATATTATGAATCCTTATTGGAGGCAAAACCGGCATATTGGGTTCATTTAATGTTTACTGTACATGATTTTCTACTAGAGTTAGGGCATGACGATCCAAATTACAGAAAGATCTGTTATCTGGAAAACCCCAGGTCCCGAGCATTCTGGATAACAGGTCCCATATATATGTGTCAGCAGAGTTTTGATAAGGGGGCAATGGACTCGGTACTTATGGGTCCCAGTAGTAGAGTAGTTGAATGCAAATTAAAAAAAGTGCATTGTATCCTAAAGATTTAGCTGTTTGATAGAATGAGGCTTGTAATGTAAGGCAAGACCGTGCCGGGACCGTGGGCTGCAGCTGTAGTATAGTGAGTACAGTAAGGATGGCATACACAATCAGATTAAAGCTGCCAATATCGGTCCTTTAGGCCCGTGTATGGGGCGTTGTGACGGATCTTCCCGATTGATATCTGACCAAGCTATTGAATGGGCAGGTTTCATTTCTCTTTGTGATTGAGAACGCATTGGCTAGTTGATGCGGTCCCTGTCCACTTTTGGCTAAGATCAAGTGTAGTAGTAGACCTTTTGGCTAGGTACCCCTTCTTATGATCCTATGTGAAGAAGGAGAAAAACTTGGTCCTCTGGCTGGCTAAGATCAAGTGTTGTCCCACTGGGCCTTTTGGCTAGGTACCACTTCTTATGATCCTATGTGAAGAAGGAGAAACACTTGGTCCTCTGGCTGGCTAAGATCAAGTGTTGTCCCACTGGGCCTTTTGGCTAGGTACCACTTCTTATGATCCTATGTGAAGAAGGAGAAACACTTGGTCCTCTGGCTGGCTAAGATCAAGTGTTGTCCCACTGGGCCTTTTGGCTAGGTACCACTTCTTATGATCTTATGTGAAGACGAAGACACACTTGGTCCTCTGGTCTAGGCCAGCAAGTGGAAACTTGATGAAAGCGGAGGCGCTGTGCTCCCGGGAGGGGTGCTTGATTGACTTTTTTTGGGTCTTGCACAATGCACATGCACTTCTTGCTTAATCTTGCTTAATCTTGCTTCAATTCCTTAACCCCGGCCGCTCGGCGGGGGGGATTATTTTTTCCGGCAGCCAGCTGGAGCCTTACCAAGGCAATCAATGGCGTTGAACCCGCACACTTCAGCACCTTTTTGTGTTTGATTTGGGCACCACTGGATGGATGACATAGTCCCTTTGGCTGAACCCCAAGCCATGACTTACACCCTGGAGGAAGCTTTGGCAGAACCCAGGGTAGACGGGACTCCCCTTAGCCTAGGGTTGCCACCGGCCGGTATTTAGCAGGCCTAGCCGGTAAAACACCTGCCAGGGCTGAGGCTGGTATTACAAATTTACTGGCAATGTAGCTGCTGGTAATTTGTAATACCCTTAATAAAAGCCCTTGCCCTCTGGTGGAAACTTTTTTTTCGTCATCTTGCCCTCACACGACGTATCCCGCCCCCTTTTGAGGCACGACCCCCCCGCATGTCCGCCTCTTTTTGTATCACATCCCGCCCCTTTAGTTCCCGCCCCCACCACTGGCTGGTAAAAAATATTTTAAAAGGTGGCAACCCTATTCTAGTCGCAAGACAAAGGGGAGTCCAAACGGCCCTAAACCCCTTTGGGGATGGTGGGGCTCGCCCTAGCTTTGGTGAAGGTGGACCCACCCACTCATGCTGTTCCTTCAGGGACACATAGGCATTGGAGTCCATGCCTTCCGGTAGGACTCGGAAAGGATGATTCAATATCATCGGCGCCTATTCTCAGCATTGTAATCTGATCGTTTGGCCCTAGGGCCGAACTATCAGATTAACCTGATATCGCCCTGCCTATGGTGGGCATATCGGGTTAACACCTCACCAAATGAGTGGATCTTATAGTGTATGGCTACCTAAAGGCAGCATGGGCTCAGTGGGACTGGTTGAGTGCAGTAAGGAAACATGGTGTCAGGAATAGGGGCTGTGACTGTAGGACAGTGTATATAGTAATGCAAGATGGTGTCAGGGTATAAGAACACTGTTGTGTACACACCATTGTGCTCCATTTCTAGGAAGGAGAAGTGATTTAGATACGTGGGGGTATGTGTAATGACCTGAATTTAAATACAGTTGTACACCCCCCAAACAGATGTCTCCTAACTATTATCCCCTATCAGTCAGCAAGACTCCAAAGATCAGCGCTGCAATATATAAATCAGGCTGATAAACCTTCTTATCAACGGAGAACACAAACGGGTAAGCGCGGTGTGTCTATAAACACAATTCGACAAGTGACAGGTCACGTATCCAACACAGACTGGGAGGGGAAGACACTGTACGTCACCACGCCGTTCCAATGTGTAGCACCTGGGTGGGTGGGAATATCATTAAATAGGCTGATGACTCCAGGACTCAAATGCCGAAATGCTTAATTCTGTAATGAAGTTCTTAAAGGAGAAGGAAAGCTACGGAGGCATTTTATTGCCAATAGATTAGCTGCAATAGTGCAAGCTAGAATGCTATATTTATTCTGTAGAATGTTTTACCATACCTGAGTAAAAAGCTCTAGAAACTCTCTGTTTGTTTAGGATAGGAGCTGCAGTATTAATGTGGTGTGACATCACTTCCTGCCTGAGTCTCCCTGCTCTGGGCTCAGATTACAGTAGAGAAGGGAGGGGTGGGGGGAGAGGAGCAAACTGAGCATGCTCTTGCCCAGGGCAATGAGGTTTAAGATGAAGGCAGGAAGTCTGATACAGAAGCCCATGAGTACACAATAGAAGGAAAGAAATGCAGTGTTTCTTTTGACAGGGGACTCAGAGCAGCACTACTTTGGGGGTTTACTGGTATATTTAGATGGACCTTTCTGATAAGGCTTAATTAGTTTTAACCTTTCCTTCTCCTTTAAAGACTGAAGGAGGGGGGGTCTTCTAAAATAAGAAAATAGCAAAATTAAAGAAAAAAAGAAATGCACACTAAAAACAGCCGTTTCAGTGCTAAGTAAAATCACATCAACGTTTCCTATATTTATCTTTTTAGCCTTTGTACAATATGCTCTTATTCTCTTGATGCATCTACCAGGATCATTTATCTGCGTCTCTGTTTAAAAAAAAAAAAAAAGGGGGGGGTCACGAGGCAGCTGTAGCCATAGATAGCTTGGTGTCCTCCCTAACGACGTGGCCTAATTGCTAATTACGCAGGCTAAGAAAACCTATCAGTGGACAGGAGGCTTTTAAATGTGTACCAGAAAAGCATCCGAAATAAATAGGATTTAGAGATTTGCTGGGATAATACAGGTCTTATAGTGCAGGAGATGGGAAGCCGAAGCCCATGGTGAGCGTCTGATATAAAATCATGAATCTCTATGAATATCAGCGTTGTGCAAATCATCTTGGCACCAACTAAAGAGACCTTTTAGCAACGAGCTTGTTTTACATAATGCTGAGGTGTAGGAGGATTCGCTGGCTAACTGGGTATGCTCGCAAGCAGCATTTGAATATCAGAAGAATATGTAATATTCCAAATAAATGCACTGTAATACACTCTCAGCACTGATGATGAATAGAAATAAAATCCATATACAGGTATGGGGTCTGTTATCCGGAAACCCGTTATCCAGAAAGCTCTGAATTACTCCCACAGACTCCATTTTATTCAAATAATCTAAATTTTTAAAGATGATTTCCTTTTTCTCTGTAATAATAATAAAACAGTAGCTTGTACTTGATCCCAACAAAGATATAATTAATCCTTATTGAAAGCAAAACCAGCCTATTGGGTTTATTTAATGTTTACATGATTTTCTAGTAGACTTAGGGTATGAAGATCCAAATTACGGAAGATCCGGAAAACCCCAGGTTCAGAGTATTTCGGATAACAGGTCGCATACCTGTTTGTTAGTTATACCCAATTGTAGCTTGACAGGTCACCGTGTTTTGCAATGGATTCCTCTTTTCTAAGGGAGGCATTTATATTTTAGTAATATAATGTTATATATCATATTTTGCATGTATAATTTTGAATTTTATAAAAATGTAATCATGTCGATTTATGCAACAATAATTCAAATGAGATATACAACTTGAACATCGATAATTTTAAATTGTATCCGATAATAGATTCAGGGAGATTATTCGCCCGGCAATTAATCTCCCCTCACTGCCTCGTGAGGCAACTTCGGGCAATTTCAGAAAACGAAGTGCTCCGAGTGCCATTGCTTCGACGATTTACATTCGAGCTGGTGGGAAGGCAGTTTGGGGGGATTAGTCGCCCAGAAGAAGAGGAGGTTTGTCGCCGGGCGACTAATTTCCCCGAATCGCAGCGTGTGTCTCTGCCCTAAGGTGTACATTGTGGGTCTAATTCTGTATTATGTTTTAAGACTCCTTTAAGCTTTTTAATTGGTCCAAAGTCTGTAAGGGCTCTTACTCACGAGCGTTTTTACCTGCGCTCCCCTGCATTCCATTTTTTGGCGTTCAGCCGCAGGGGAGCGCAGGAATAGACACATTTAATTTTTTCAAATGGGGCTGTACTCACACAGGCGCATGTAGGCGCCGAACGCAGGAAAAATGCAGCATGTTGTGTCACAACCTGCGTTCGGCGCCTACATGCGCCTGTGTGAGTACAGCCCCATTTGAAAAAATGAAATGCGTCTATTCCTGCGCTCCCCTGCGGCTGAACGCCGAAAAACGGAACGCAGGGGAGCGCAGGTAAAAACGCTCGTGAGTAAGAGCCCTAAAGGGAGATCTGGAATTTATTCTGTTGCCAAGTCTCCTATGAAAACCAATCGCATATGGAATCCCCATGCAGACTGAAGGCATTTTGGATGGCAACATAGAAATCAGTGCAGTCTGTGGCTTGCATCTAAAGAAAACTTCTAATTAGCCCTGCAGTATTTGCATTCGACCAATGTCCGGTTTTAATTGGATGCCATGAAAACCGTATCCATGATGAGAATTCATAAGAAACAAGTAATTGAGCACAGTGAAACAGTTAGCACCCCTAGCACGATATTGATGTTGCGCATGATTGTCTATGGAGGGTCATGATCTGTGTAGCTCATAAGAAGATTAAGGATAAAGGAAAACACTGGTGCCGAAGCCATTCAGCCATAATTCAACAAATATCTAAGGCAGCAAATGTGTTTTTTTACCCCAAATCTCACAATAATTGACTTCCAAACTGGGCTTTCGGGTGTAGCTATGAGATCCTGCCGCTGCTCAAGGGAACCACATGGTCTATGGAGACTGATTCAGGTATCTCAAGTGGTATTGCAGCTTCCAATTAAAGGGGTGGTTTATCTTTAAGTTAACTTTTAGTTTGTTATAGAATGGCTAATTCTAAGCAAATTTTCTTCATTATTTATTTTGTATAGTTTTTTTTTAATAATTTGCCTTATTCTTCTGCCTCTTTCCAGCTTTCAAATGGGGTTCACTGACCCCATCTAAAAAGAAAATGCTCTGTAAGGCTACAAATGTATTGTTATTGCTACTTTTTACTACTCATCTTTCTATTCAGACCCTCTCCTATTCATATTCCAGTCTCTTATTCAAATCAGTGCATGGTTGCACTTGCTAGGGGAATTTGAACCCTAGCATCCAGACTGCTGAAACTGAAGAGCTACTGAATAAAAATCTAAATAACTCAAAAACCACAAATGATAAAAAATGAAAACCAATTGCAAATTGTCTCAGAATATCACTCTCTACATCATACTAAGGGCTCTTACAGACAAGCATTTTTACCTGCGCTCCCCTGCGTTACGTTTTTCTGCGTTCAGCCGCAGGGGAGCGCAGGAATAGACGCATTACATTTTTTACAATGGGGCTGTACTCACACAGGTGTGTGTAGGCGCCGAACGCAGGAAAAATGCAGCATGTTGCGTCTCAACCTGCGTTCTGCGCCTACACGTGCCTGTGTGAGTACAGCCCCATAAGTAAGAGCCCTTAAAGTTAACTTGAAGGTGAACAACCCTTATAAAGAAATAAGAGTAGAAACATAAAGGCAGTGTGTATTAACTATAGGGGGGCCCATTTACTTAGCTTGAGTGAAGGAATAGAGGAAAAAAACTTTGAATTTTTTTTTAGCTACTTCGACCATCGAATGGGCTACTTCAACCTTCGACCTTAAACTTCGAATCGAACGTTTCGAACTAAAAATCGTTCGACTATTCGACCATTCAATAGTCGAAGTACTGTCTCTTTAAGA
Source organism: Xenopus laevis (assembly GCF_017654675.1). Lineage (NCBI taxonomy): Eukaryota > Metazoa > Chordata > Amphibia > Anura > Pipidae > Xenopus > Xenopus laevis. The sequence continues at coordinate 10,403,159 of NC_054373.1, forward strand.
AAAAACTTCGACCCCCTAGTTCGCCACCTAAGTCAATGTTAGCCTATGGGGAAGAAGTATTTTTTGGTCGAAGAAAAATCGTTCGATCAATGGATTAAAATCCTTCGAATCGAACGATTCTAAGGATTTAATCGTTTGATCGAACAAATAGCGCTAAATCGTTCGACTTCGATATTCGAAGGATTTAACTTCGCCAGTCGAATATCGAGGGTTAATTAACCCTCGATATTCGACCTTAAGTAAATTTGCCCCTAGGTGTCATTTAGGAAACAAAAAAACAATGTCCAAAGTAAAAAAAAAAAACTGCACTTTGCACTTCTACATTGCTGCAGGTGCTACTCCCATAAATGCAATGCTGACTGAGTTAGTCCTCACTGTATTAGTGAAGGGCAGGTCCCTTACCTTGAGTGTGATTCAAATGCAGTGGTAGAGGGCACAGGCCACCAGGGCCGAATTTGAAGAGGTGTCGCACAAGGCCGCAGGTCCCAGTGCCGGAGCTTTGCAGGCACGCGCACCTCCACCCCCCGTGCCCACATGGTCCTTGTGCCGGCACCTACAGTGAGAAACGCGGCTATGCACTTTCGAGTGGAGTGGAGCACTGGGGAGCTTTGAGTCCCCAGTGCTCCTAAAATGTTGCTGCCCTAGGCCCGAGCCTTTGTGACCTCGCCACAAATCCGGGTTGCAGGCCACAATGGGGCCCTGTCTTCACTGACTGTCCTATGATATTTTTTAAGGGCAGGGCTGGCATGTGCATCCTGATGCAGAGTTCCATTCAGCGATAGGTGCAAGTGCTTCTTAAGTGAGCACTATGGGGTTCGCTGTTGCCAGGGTCAGACTGGGGCTGCTGTCTCTGGGCCCTCTCTCCAGACCCCCAGCCGCAACCCACCTTCAGCATCACTACCCCCATCACCGCACATACCTGTTTTTTTTTTTTTTTTGCCGCAACTGATCCGTAAAGGAAGGTTGGAGGCAGGAACAACAGCCTCAGACAGGGAGCAGGTCTAGGCCACAAGAGCCGGGGGCCCACCAGGCTTTTCCCGGTGTCCCACCAGCCCTGTCCGATAATGGCTGTTGCACCCCCTCTGTACTTAGCACTTGCACCCTTCATGAGCCCTTTTATCAATGGTCTTATATGTGGCACAACAGGTGAATATGAAAGATTCTGAGAAATTATTTTCACTTCGTGACATCTTGATCATGTGATAGCAAAAAACATTTTTGGCAATATACTATTTTACTTAAATTGGCCTATATTTCTATAAGACTCTGTAAGAAAGTTAGTAAATGAATCCCCTTGGTATTTAAATAGCTTGCGTGCACTGGCTGTGATTAATGCTTATATGATGCCCAGAACTTGTAGAAGCTTGAACTTTTCCATCCTGAAATGTTCATTCTCCCCTTATCCCTGAAACATGGAATCGATATCACTGGCACAATATTACACATGTGCTATCGTCAGAGATTCTGCAGTTTATGTCACCGAAATAAAAGGTAACCCTAAAATGAAGGAGCAGTCTCTTTCTATCCAACGGAATAATCCTTGGCTGCAGGGTCGCATCAGGTAACTATAGTTATCCCATATGACATTGGCCTTACTGAGGTTACTTACAGCTACTGAGTTGGATTTCACTCCCCTATCACTTCTACTCGGTAGGATAACTGGGATGAGATTACACTCTAATTCACTGAAACCTAGTGATCAGATTGCAGGTTACAAAAACCCCTGTGAATTTGGATTCATTTCTTAAGGTGGCCATACACGGAGAGATCCGATTTTTTGTCCCATCCGATCGAGATCTGGCCGACTTTCGGCCAGATCTCGATCGGGGAAGCCCGTCGGGGGGCCCCATACACTGGTCAATAAGCTGCCGACTTGTTCTGTCGGCAGCTTTTATCGGCCCGTGTATGGCCACCTTTACTTGTACCAAACTTCTTAAAGGGGGTTGTTCACCTTCAAACAACTAGATGTTTTCTGATAAATCGCCAGAAATAAGGACTTTTTCCAATTACTTTTTATTTTCTATGTGTCACTGTTTTTCTAATATTGAAGTATAATGTGTCTGTTTTCACCTTTAAAAGCAGCTCTAGGAGGGGGGTCGCTGACCCTGTAAACATTTAGTTGATATATTTCTTATCTTTGTCCCTGCTGAGCAGAATCTCTGGGTTTCATTAAAGGCAGCTGTTACAAATGATACAATAATCAACTAAATGTTACAAAATTGTAACAGTTCAGAGTCTGCACCTGAATTACTGAGCTGTCAGACTCAATCACCAGAGACAGGGACATTCAACTTTACACTTAGATTTGGGAAAAACAGTAAAAAATAAATAATGGAAAGTAATTGAAAAAAGTCTTGTGAAGGTGATCAAACCCTTTAAATGAACTTTAAGTATGACGTAGAGACAACTTGCAATTGATTTTCATTTTTTATCATTTGTTGTTTTTGAGTTATTTAGCTTTTTATTCAGCAGGTCTCCAGTTTGTTATTTCAGCCATCTGGTTTCTACCATTCAAATTACCCTAGCAACCATGCATTGATGTGAATAATAGACTGAAATATAAATAGGTGCGGCCAGAATAGAAATATGAGTAATACAAAGTAGCAATACACGTGTAGCATTACAGAGCATTTGTTTTCAAGATGGGTCAGTGACCCCCATTTGAAAACTGGAGAAGATATAAATAATTAAGAGAAAAAAAAATACAGAACAAAAATCAAAAGAAAGAAATTTTTTGCATGTTCTGTGAATAACATAACTAGTGAAGGAGAATAACATTGACCAGGGAAGACAGGATTTCTGAGACTTTTGCTTCTGTAGTAGTGATGGGCGAATTTGTGCCGTTTCGCTTCGCCGAAAAATTCGCTTTTTTGACGTCCGCTTTTGACACCGGCGTCAAATTTTTTTGATGCCGGCGAATTTTTACGGGCTTTTTGCGAATTTGCAGTTTCGACAATCTGGTTGCCAGGGTCCAAATTACCCTAGAAACCATACATTAATTTGAATAAGAGACTGGAATATGAATAGGAGATGTCTGAATAGAAAGATGAGTAATGAAAATTAGCAATAACAATAACTGTGTAGCCTTACAGAGCATTTGCTTTTTAGATGGGGTCAGTGTCGCCCATTTGATAGCTGTAAGGAGAAAAAAGAAGAAAAAGGCAAATATAAAACTATAAAAAATAAACAATGAAAAGCAACTGAAAAGTTGCTTAGAACTGGCCATTCTATAACATATACTAAGGGGCAGATTTATCAAAGGTCGAAGTGAAAATTCAAATGAAAAAAAAAATAGAATTTTGAGATAATTTTTGTGTACTTCGACTAGGGAATAGTCCAAATTCGATTTGAATTTGAAAATTTGAATTTGGAAATTCATCATGTACTCTCTCTTTAAAAAATCAACTTCGAACATTTGCCATCTATTTGCCATCTAAAACCTGCCAAATTGCTGTTTTAGCCTATGGGGGACGTCCTAGAACCCATTTGGAGTTAATTGGTGGACTTTGAAAAATGTAAGTTTTTTTTTGGGAAACACTTTGAAACGTTTGATCGAAAATTGACCTATTAGATCGAAAACGGACCTATTCGGCCAAAAAAAACCCCTTCGATTTAATTTTGGTTGGTCTTTTTGAATAATAAGTTACCTTAAAGGTGAACCACCCCTTTAAAGGAGAATTCAACCCTAAAGTTAAAAAACGCTACCCCCTACCCTACATAGACCTCCTCCCCCAGCCTAAGTGTTACCCCAGGCAAATGCCCCTAACGTTTTACTTACCCCTCGGTGCAGATTCAGGCATCGGAGTTCATGGGCACCATCTTCAGCTGCTTAGGTAATCTTCGGAATGAGACTGGCGCTTCAGCTATTTTCGTGAGTTTCAGCGCATGCGCAGTTGTCGCTAAAAATAAATTTGCTCCAACTGCGCATGCGATGCCATGCTGGTCTCAGTCCGAAGATTTCCAAAGAGAAGTAGATGGCGCCCATGAACTCCGATGCCTGAATCTGCACCGAGGGGTAAGTAAAACGTTAGGGGTAACACTTAGGCTGGGGGGAGGAGATAGGGGAATCCATGTAGGGTAGGGTTTTTTTGACTTTAGGGTTGAATTCTCCTTTAATGGTTACATGATTTTCTTGTAGACTTAAGGTATGGAGATACAGATTACAGAAAGATAACTTATTTGGAAAGCCCAAGGTCCTGAGCAATCTGGATAACAGTTACCATACCTGTACAAGAAAATATTTCACCAAAATAGATTCACTGTTTACATTGGATATTGTTAGAAAACAAAAGGGGGAAGCCCCCGCTCGAGAGAGCTTACAATCTAAGAGGATGGAAGTGTTTCCTCTAGCTTGTTTTATAAAGAAAAGCAGCACTGAGTTGAAGATTGCCATCTTACGCTGTTTTCAGGTCATTTTCTCTGCAATCTCCTGACAGGTTCATGCATAGTTTAAAGGGGAAGTAAAATCTAAAATAGAATAAAACTATAAATGCTGTATTTTGTATACTAAACATAAACTTACTGCACCACAAGTCTAATCAAACAAATGATTTATGCTTTCAAAGTTGGCCACAGGGAGTCACCATCTTGAAACTTTGTTATACATCTTTGCAAGACCAAGACTGTGCACATGCTCAGTGTGGTCTGGGCTGCTTAGGGATGATCATAAATTATCAAAACAGCACAAGTCAAACAATATCTGCCAGAAGCTGATACAGCAAGACTGATTAATAATCAGAATATACAGACTGCACTGGGTCCTGTGTTGTCATGTAATCTAATGTGGATTTTATAGTTATTGTATTGTTTAATACAAACTTTCTCCAACTCTGCAGAACCAGTGGCTGCAGCAAAATAATCATCCAAATAGAATCCCAGTTTATCTGTATAAATCTGGCTCCATGATCTTTGTCCCCGCAGCTGGAGTTGGAAACAGTAAAGGGGATTAGTGATGGGCGAATTTATTTGCCAGGCGCGAATTCGCATAGAATTTGCGCGTTTCGCCGCCAGCAAATAAATTCGCAAAATGTTTTTTTCGAAAAAACAGACGCCGGCGCCAAAAACGGGTGCCGGCGTCGGAAAAACGGGTGCCGGCGTCGAAAAAACGGGCGCCGGCGTCAAAAACGAGACGCCGGCAGCGTTTCGCGAATTTTTCGGCGTTTCGCAAATTTTGCAAATTTTTCGGCGAAGCGAAACGGCGCAAATTCGCCCATCACTAAAGGGGATGTAAAGCCAAAATAAAATCCAATACAAATCTCTACACAGTTGCCGACTGCTCTACAGGGAAACAAACAAAGCTGCAAGAGGCTGGGAAGTAAGGCGGGGGCTCCCCCTGCTGTTCATAAGTATGATTGTTTCCCTGCAGAGCAGTTAGGGACCATCTGACAATTCCTATCCACAGCAATAAATGAAGGGAGAATTTCACTGCATACAGTTAGGTTTCTTATAAAAACGGTGCACATTTTTTAATTAAAGTATATTGGAGACATGTTTCTTTTTCATTAAAGAAAGTAAAAATGGGATTTTATTTTTTTGCCTTTACATGCCCTTTAACTTGATATGGACATGGCTTCAACTGGGCATGTTTAGTGCCAGACCTAAGGAAAACCACCCGCAAAACCCGCTGTGCTGCTCTGCTTTACAGAGCTAGATATGAAAGTCTTTTGAAAGATGGCCCATTAATTATTAAGGGTTTCAGTCTCCTTCAACATGTTTTGAAGGTATTGGAAGGTGGTTACAATTACATTATTATTATTGTCATTAAGCAAAAAAAAAAAGTAATTATTTGGGTGTACGTCCCCTTCAGCATACAGCTTTACATTCCCAGAGTAAGCACAGTCTGTAATAATTTTTATGTATCTATTTTATATATTTTATGTGGCTGCTTTGTTTGCAAGGAAAACAATGGAGGAACTCATGGGTGCATAATCTGTGATAAAGACTTCTGTTTGTGTCAGAGGGAAACAGTGGTTAAGAAATTATCCCAGATTTTCCAGGCAATTAAATAGCTTGCTTCTGGCAAATTTTTCTCCTGCGTCGTCGTTATTCTTTTTCCTTTTTGTCCCCTAATTGTTAACCCCAAAGGTCACATCAATATATTTTTTGTTTAAATTGTGGCTGGTGACTGGCAGATGACTTCTTTCTCATCTTACGATTTTATGTTTAAATTCAAAAACAATAAAAATGTTTTTTCTTAAAATTTATCTGTGGAAGATCCCTTTCATTAGCATGCAGGATACTAACTTTTGTGCAAAAACAACAACAATAACAAAATCTATATATGATAAATATATTGGGGGGGAATTCACAAAAATTTTGGTAAAGGAAAATGCCATAAAAATTTGGTATTTTTTGCCAACTTAATTTTCCCCAATTTTTCCACCTCTACAGACAATTTTCAAAAAATTATGACATGGCTATTTTTGTGACATGTGTTTGACCTTATTGACAATTATTCATTCCCACTACTGTACATTTGTACAGACCTTTTTTTCCTCCAAAATGTTTCAGCCATAATAAAAATGTCAAGAGGGAAAATATTGGTAGGTTAATTTGGCTTGTCTGTTTGGAGAAAATTTTTTTGGTGCAAGAACAGTTTTTTTTTACCGTATATAATGCTTTTTACAATTTGCCAGCATTACAACAAATCCATAAAACATTAAGATACCTTGTTTTTACAGGGTTTTTTTTACAGTTTGTCAGCCAAAATGTTTAGAACTGTGTACTTACCAACACTTTTCCCCCAAATATTTGTCTCTGTAAAGGCATTATACTCACATTTCAGCAGAACAGCAGCATTTCTTGTTTCTGCTAAACTTTTATGTTTTATTTCCACTAAATAAAATGCTTCTATTAAGGGTTGTCAGATTTTTGTGGTTCAACCTTCGCTCATAACAAGGTTACAGATATATAGAAACATTGGGGTAACAGTCACCCTGCTATAGTTCCAGGGGTACCCAGGGCACAAATAAACACACCCCAAATCTCCCCCTAACTGGCCTTCAGGCTGGGCCCCCTTAGCTCATAACAAGGTTACAGATATAAAGAAAAATTGGGGAACAGTCACCCTATAGTTCCAGGGGTACCCAGTGTACAAATAAGCACTCACCCCAAATCTCCCCCTAACTGACCTTCAGACTGGGCCCCCTTAGCGCATAACAAGGTTACAGATATATAGAAACATTGGGGTAACAGTCACCCTGCTATAGTTCCAGGGGTACCCAGGGCACAAATAAACACACCCCAAATCTCCCCCTAACTGGCCTTCAGGCTGGGCCCCCTTAGCTCATAACAAGGTTACAGATATAAAGAAAAATTGGGGAACAGTCACCCTATAGTTCCAGGGGTACCCAGTGTACAAATAAGCACTCACCCCAAATCTCCCCCTAACTGACCTTCAGACTGGGCCCCCTTAGCGCATAACAAGGTTACAGATATATAGAAACATTGGGGTAACAGTCACCCTGCTATAGTTCCAGGGGTACCCAGGGTACAAATAAACACTCACCCCAAATCTCCCCCTAACTGACCTTCAGACTGGGCCCCCTTAGCTCATAACAAGGTTACAGATATATAGAAACATTGGGGTAACAGTCGCCCTGCTATAGTTCCAGGGGTACCCAGTGCACAAATAAGGCACTCACCCCAAATCTCCTCCTAACTGGCCTTCAGACTGGGCCCCCTTAGCTCATAACAAGGTTACAGATATATAGAGACATTGGGGAACAGTCGCCCTGCTATAGTTCCAGGGGTACCCAGGGCACAAATAAGCATCACCCCAAATCTTACCCTAATTGACCTTCAGGATGGGCCCCCTTAGCTCATAACAAGGTTACAGATATATAGAGACATTGGGGAACAGTCACCCTGCTATAGTTGCAGGTGTGTCTTTAAAAGCAAATTACCATTCTTCCCATCTAATTATCTTTAGTACAGTTTTGAGAAAATGAAGCAAGATTCTTAGCATTTTTTTTTAATTTTCATTTCTAATCTTAGAACTCATCAAAACCCCAAAGAGGAGTGACAGTCTACACTTGTTACCTCTACTTAACCTCCAGACTGTGGTTAATCTAGTCAATGTGAGAATGTTTAACGTTGTGACCTCTAATCATCTCAAAACTATGGTTAATCAGGTCAATATGAGGTTTTTTTAAACTTGAAATCTCCATCTGGCATGGGATTTGATGGGTTGTATAGTAGTTTTAAGCAGCTTTTTAAGGATTGTTTTTTAACTTTAGTATCTTATCCTCTGATCTTTTAAAGGACTTAAATATATGGTGATGAGGATTGAAAAAGGTTTTCTCATTAATCAGGACATTGGTACTAATTGGTATGTTAGTGTTCAAAGTCACAACTGTCTTTAGTAGAGTAAAATAGTGTTTGGAAAGCTCTTTTACACAGTACAGGTATGGGACCTGTTATCCAGAATGGTTTTCCGAATAACGGATCTTTCCATAATTTGGATCTTCATGCCTTCTGGAAATTTATTTAAACATTAAATGAACCCAATAGTCTGGTTTTGCTTCTAATAAGGATTAATTATATCTTAGTTGGGATCAAGTACAAGCTCCTGTTTTATTATTAAAAAGGAAATCATTTTTAAAAATTTGGATTATTTGGATAAAATTGAGTCTATGGGAGCTTTCTGGATATCGGGTTTCCGGATAAGGGATCCTATACCTGTACTAAATTTAATGCCTTCCAGCTCTGCAGGCTAAGTAAAAACTTAATTGAATAATCATAAAAGTAGACACACCATTTACTTCTGGATAGTTGCTGGCACAATTAAATCTGTAGTTGTTCCAAACCAATAATTTCCATGGGAAACCAGAAAAGAGGGGAGAAGCACATGATCTGATTTTGGTACCTCTGTATAAGAATTATATTATTATTATTAATATTATTATTATGTCTTTATATCATAAATAATTGTTGTAGGGCACATACCTTCTGCCATGAACAAATGTTGTTGAGAGAGTAAAATTACTTTTGCTCTACCAAATGTATTGCTGTAACATCTGGCACATAGAAGAGTATAGGTACCTATCATGCAAAAATTGTTTACTTCCGCTACAGTCCCTTCCCAGAGACTATTATCCACTGTTACTATAGGCACCATCTCTCCCTACTATACCTGCTATCCCACAGTCACACTCCCTTCCCAGAGACTATTATCCACTGTTACTATAGGCACCATCTCTCCCTACTATACCTGCTATCCCACAGTCACACTCCCTTCCCAGAGACTATTATCCCCACTGTTACTATAGGCACCATCTCTCCCTACTATACCTGCTATCCCACAGTCACACTCCCTTCCCAGAGACTATTATCCACTGTTACTATAGGCACCATCTCTCCCTACTATACCTGCTATCCCACAGTCACACCCCCTTCCCAGAGACTATTATCCACTGTTACTATAGGCACCATCTCTCCCTACTATACCTGCTATCCCACAGTCACACTCCCTTCCCAGAGACTATTATCCACTGTTACTATAGGCACCATCTCTCCCTACTATACCTGCTATCCCACAGTCACACTCCCTTCCCAGAGACTATTATCCACTGTTACTATAGGCACCATCTCTCCCTACTATACCTGCTATCCCACAGTCACACTCCCTTCCCAGAGACTATTATCCCCACTGTTACTATAGGCACCATCTCTCCCTACTATACCTGCTATCCCACAGTCACACTCCCTTCCCAGAGACTATTATCCACTGTTACTATAGGCACCATCTCTCCCTACTATACCTGCTATCCCACAGTCACACCCCCTTCCCAGAGACTATTATCCACTGTTACTATAGGCACCATCTCTCCCTACTATACCTGCTATCCCACAGTCACACTCCCTTCCCAGAGACTATTATCCACTGTTACTATAGGCACCATCTCTCCCTACTATACCTGCTATCCCACAGTCACACTCCCTTCCCAGAGACTATTATCCCCACTGTTACTATAGGCACCATCTCTCCCTACTATACCTGCTATCCCACAGTCACACTCCCTTCCCAGAGACTATTATCCACTGTTACTATAGGCACCATCTCTCCCTACTATACCTGCTATCCCACAGTCACACCCCCTTCCCAGAGACTATTATCCACTGTTACTATAGGCACCATCTCTCCCTACTATACCTGCTATCCCACAGTCACACCCCCTTCCCAGAGACTATTATCCACTGTTACTATAGGCACCATCTCTCCCTACTATACCTGCTATCATATTCCCAATTTTTTCATAACACAGCATTACATTTATATTATTTATTTAAGGTACTTAGTAGAAAGGCAGATTCCTTTGTCTACACCATTGGAAAAAAACTGCAGTTTTGCATATTGAATTCATAATCCAGGATAATGCTGCCTGATATTATTAGCAGATTATACAGTTCAGATCTAACAATTAGGGTTCGTACTGACAGGTGTTCCACCGGGTTTGGGCACTTGGATATAACTATGTGAGTACACAAATACAGGCTGCATCTCATTCTGAACTCCACTGCAGTTGAACGCAAGAAAACGGACCACATGGAATGCAGGGTGAAGACCCGTCAGTACAAGCCCATAGTAAGAAGAATGTGCCACTTGGTGAGATAAATAAAGTTGATAACTATTGTCATTAAAAGACTGGGCCACAACTCATCTCTGTGGCACCTTACAAATGCACCATTTATAAAATTAACAAACCAAACAGTACAGTTCTAATTCATGGTTAAGAAAGGCTTTCAAATACATTATCCTCAATCAAAAGCTCAAATGACTGCTCAGTATTCCACTATATAAAAGGTTACTTTACAGCCATGAAATATTTACACTAAAAAAAGGGCCAAGAATTGTCATAACGATCATTGTACTGTGTCTGTTGTGCCATTTTCTTTGTGTTAATGATGATTTTTACCAGCTGGGTAATCTCTTTATGGACTGGCAGCCTGTATTTGTTTAGAGAACCAGCTCCACTATAAAATGTGATTAAACTAGAGGGCAGCACTCACAATCACAGTCCCTGTCTGGCTGCAGTATCCTTTGTATTTCCAATAACGAGGAACAGTCTGGCTCTAATCTATGGCAAGGTTTCTCATTCTAACTCTATAATGCTTGTAATTTCACATTGCAATTCTAAGCAATTTCTTAATTGGTCATTTTTTTTATATAGTTTTTTTTTTTTAAATATTTGCCTCTTTCCAGTTTTCAAATGGGGGTCACTGACCCCATCTAAAAAAACAAATGCTTTGGAAAGCTACACATTTATTGTTATTGTTACTTTTGATTAATCATGTTTCTAATCAGGACTCTCCTATTCATATTCCAGTCTCTTATTCAAATTGATACATGGTTGCTAGAGTAATGTGGACCATAGCAACCAGATTTCTGAAATTGCAAACTGGGGACCTGCTGAATCAGTGGCGAAACTACCGGGGGAGCAGGGGGTGCGAGCGGGCCAGGGCCCGCACCCCCTCAGGGCCCCCCGGCAGCGCCGCACGCCACTAAATTCACCCCGGGAGCGCGCCGTACAGAGGGGGCGGGGCCGGGCTGCGCGTCACGCACCAGGGCCCGCCCCCCTCTAGGAACGCTGCTGTGCTGAATTAAAAGCTAAATAACTCAAAAGCCATAAATAATAAAAGATGAAGGTCAATTGCAAATTTTCTTAGAATATCACATCGTACTTAAAGTTAACTCAAAGTGAAACAATCCTTTTAAATGAAACATAATATACTTTTTTATCCTGGGTATCTGATATTTAGAGCATTCATACCTCCCAACTGTCCTGTTTTTCGCCGGACAGTCACGATTTTGGCAGCTCAGCCCACAGGCCCGGCTTGTTACTGAAATTTCCCAGGTTTCTTTTTCATCTCCTGCACTGAACAGCCAGAAAAAGATTCTGAAAGGCTTTTGGCAGAGAGCCCAGAATATTTGGCAGCTGCACCTACTGTAGATACATTTGTAACAATTTAAGATAAGCAAAGATACAGTTTTAATTATTTAAACTGTGACTAGCATCTTAAAGGGCAATTCAACTTCATTAGCAAAACTGTAATAACACATGAAACCTGAACCTAAGGGTAGGACTTCACGGACAATTTTGGAGCGATCCCACGTGCTGCGCAAAAACACAGGCGTCAAATCGGATGCAACAGAAATAAGGTAAGTGAATGTCTTGTTGGATGGTGTCGCAGCGTTGATCCGACGTGACAGTCGTGTTGCGTCGGATCAACGCTGCAACTTCATCCGACATTTCCATTACTTACCTTATTTCCGTTGCATCCGAAGTCCTACCCTACAACTCGAAGAAATGTGTTGTTCCATAACCTGCCAAATTTTGTAAAATAGAAGTGGTATTTAGGGGTGTGGCCATAAAATGGGCCTGGTCAAACCCTTTGCAGCAATATGTGCAGCAGATCTTTTTGTCCCTCTTTCTATTTTTCAAATGTTGGGAGGTATGAATTGAATAACTGCATTACGACATCCACAGAGAATAAACAACCAAAAAATCATCCACTTTTATAGGGTTTGAGCAACCCATGACTAATGTTGATTCTGATATGTTTACAGGGTTACAACCAATCAGTAGCCAGTAATACCATCAGTATATTAAGCTGAGCTTAACCAATCAGAGCTTTAGAATGCCCTGATGTAATTACCATGGTCTATTATACATATATGCACATACTATTGCAGTCCTCAAAGTATTTATTCAGCATTACATGTAATACATGTTCCATTTAGGCAAGGCTACTTATGGGCCTCCTGTTGTCTGTAGCAGTAGAATCAATTTTTTTCTGAGTTTTTGCCCAAAAGACCCAAAAAAGTTGATTTTCGAGCTAAACCCAGCTCAGACCATGAGACCATTTGAAGATTGGTGCCTCTCCCATTGACTTTCACAGGGCCTCCACAGGTCTGAGATGGCAGATTTTCGGATTCGGGCTTTTTGCAGCATCATAGTATAATAAATCTTCGAAAAATGTGAGGGTTTTTTTTTCCCATGAAAAATGTGAGTTTTTGCCCCAAAAATCCCAACCAGATAAATTTGAGGTTTAGTAAATAACCCCCTAAATGTTACAGCACACATGACAATATCCTCAGTTCGCAATTCTAAATGCAGGGCCACTTCTGTAATGAGGCAACGTCAGAGCCTTTCCCCAGGGGACCCTTTTTAACCTGAAATGTGGCTTTTTAGCATAAAGCACTAAATTGGGCTCTCTCCACCATAGTTACATAGTTAAATTGGGTTGAAAAAAGTCCATCAAGTTCAACCCCTCCAAATGAAAACCCAGCATCCATACACACACCCCTCTCTACTTTTAATTAAATTCTATATACCCATACCTATACTAACTATAGAGTTTAGTATCACAATAGCCTTTGATATTATGTCTGTCCAAAAAATCATCCAAGTCCCTCTTATAGTCATTAACTGAATCAGCATCACAACATCACCCGGCAGTGCATTCCCCAACCTCCCACCAGTGATCCTCCCCTCCCACACCCAAGTCTGGAGAGTAAAGGTGGCCATACACGGGCCGATAAAAGCTGCCGACAGACCAAGTCAGCAGCTTATTGGCCCGTGTATGGGGCCCCCCGACGGGCTTCCCCGATCGAGATCTGGCCGAAAATCGGCCAGATCTCGATCGGATGGGATTAAAAATCCCGTCGGATCGCGGGCGCATCTATTCGTTGATGCGGTCCCGCGATCCGACTGCCCGTTTGCGAATGCTAGGATCCGATCGTTGGGCCCTAGGGCCCACGATCGGATCTGCCCGATATTGCCCACCTTAAGCGGCGATGGTTTCGGATGTGTTTAGCTAATTAAAAGTGAAGTCCTGAAAGTGCCGGTAGTCGCCTGTGTGCCAGGGAATTCGTTTACTTTCTGCTGTGCGTTAAACTCAGGGATACTACATTGTGTCGCTGGCATGACTGTGCACATGAAGGTTTTTACGTAAAGCATTATCTGTGGATCATATGAGGACATCTGCTCAGTAACCTCTCTGGAAATGAAACAGTAAAACGCCTGGCTGCTTGTACCTCTGTCCCTTTAGTGCAGTTTATGAATCTTCTCTCGTAATTTCCATATCAGCAGCCTTAAAGTACTGGGCACAATTTCCCTGTTAATTACTAGCAGCCTGGATAAAGGTTCTTGACTGCTAAGGATTTTTGTTCTTCTGTGCTCATGAGAACAAGCTGTTTCCTCCGATTCTGTAGAATAATTACAATTACTGTACAAGGGAACAGGCAACAGAACCAAACTCTGCTTTGTTACAATATTGCCTCTTTGGCAAGTCAGTATTATCAGTGTGACACTACAGTGAAAGTCTGGTCACTCTGGTGGCATACCATTCAGTAAGTGACATTATAATGTGTCTTACCGCTTTATATATTTTAAGCGTAGCCTGGTTAGGTTTCCTTTTCAGGGTCAGGGCACACAGGCAGATTCGGGGAGATTAGTCGCCCGGCGACAAATCTCCTCTTCTTCAGGGCAACTAATCTCCTCGAACTGACTCTCCTGCCTTCCCGCCAGCTAGAATGAAAATCGGTGGCAGGATGACAGTCAGAACGCTTCGTTTTTTGAAGTCACCTGAAGCTTCCTTATGAGGCAACTTCGGAAAATGAAGCGCTCCATCCCGTCAGCCATTGTTTTTGAGTAGGGCCACTTTATACATACCCCAACATTTGAAAGTCATTATAAGAGATGGTTTGGGCAATACCTATGGACTACCCTTGAAATGCCAAAGTTCTTCAAGAATTGCCCTTCCGTGTTATTAAAGGGGTGGTTCACCTTTAAGTTAACTTTTAGTACGTTATAGAATGGCTAATTCTAAGCAACTTTTCAATTGGTCTTCATAATTTTTTTTATAGTTTTTTTTTTAATTATTTGCCTTCTCCTTCTGGTAATTTCCCTCTTTCAAATAGGGATCACTGACCCCATCTGAAAAAAAATCTTTGTAAGGAAACATTTATTGTTAATGCTACTTTTTATTACTGATCTTGCTATTTAGGCCTCTCCTATTCATATTCCTGTCTCTTATTCAGATCAATGCATGGTTGCTAGGGTAATTTGGACCCTAGCAACCAGAATACAGAAATTGCAAACCGGAGAGCTGATGAATAAAACGTGAAATAACTCAAAAACCTCAAATAATAAAACATGAAAACCAATTGCAATTTGTCTCAGAATATCCCTCTCTACATCACACTAAAAGTTAACTCATAGGTGACCAAACCCTTTAAGGGCACTTTGACTACCCCTGCTCTGTACAGGAGCACTAAGGCAAGTAGAATGCCCTGTGTGTTATAGTCCCAAAGGAAAAGATTTCCCTAATAAACCATTTTATTTAAGCCTTTGGCTAATTTACTAAACGATACAGTGACCCTCCCCATTTTTTTTCAATAAAGGAAGCTTTTTGACAAATTAATTATTACAAAATTAAGAATTACAAGTATGGGATCCGTTATCTAGAAACTTGTTATCTAGAAAGCCTGAATTACTGAAAGACAGTCTCCCATAGACTCCATTTTATCCAAATAATCCAAATTTTTAAAAATGATTTCCTTTTTCTCTGTAATAATAAAACAGTAGCTTGTACTTGATCCAAACTAAGATATAATTAATCCTTATTGGAAGCAAAACCAGCCTATTGGGTTTATTTAACGTTTAAATGATTTTCTAATAGAATAGACAATTTCAAGATCCAAATTACGGAAAGATCTGTTATCTGAAAAACCCCAGGTCCTAAGCATTCTGGATAACAGGTCCCATACCCTGTATATGTTCTGTGTGAAATAAGCAAAACAAATATATATTTGTGAAACAATTTAATGCATAAATTATTTAAAAATTCTGTTAAATGATTAGTATTTTATGGGCAGCCTTAGTATTGATAATTAGGTGCAGCTGTTAGATTTTTTTTTTGTTCGGTTAAACTGTCACAAATGAAGACATTGGGGTGTGTTAATTAAGCTGAAAATTCTTTTTGCCTCAGGGAATTGGATGCTGGATTTATATATTTATGAGCCAGCCCCAAAGGGAATTCTAGGAGGGAACAGATGGACTTTGTGTTTCATTTACTAAGGGACCACAAATGAGTATTGTGAGAATATCAATGTTATTTCTTATATTCACCTGTGCAGCTCATACTGGGTCATGCGAATACACAAATGTTTTCTTTTTATTATTGTTTTAGTGTTGATTAAAATACCATTGTCTCTCAGGCTGTCCAACCACAGGCCTTCTTGTTACTTTCCATAGACAAGAGGGGTAATATACTTATTTTAGATCACTCACTGGTGAATGATGACTTTACTTAACAGTGTGAAATCTTGAAAAATTATTGAGTAGAAAAGGAGTGCTTATGGGACGCAATATAATCTTAGGGGGTTAACTTTAATACAATTTAAAGGTGGCCATACACGATAAGATCTGCTCATTTGGCAAGTGGATCTTAACCGAATATGCCCACCTAATGCAGGGTGATATAGGCTTAATCCAATTGTTCGGCCCTAGGGCCAAATGATAGGATTACAACAAATGAAATGGGCTCTGTTGGGATGAGGACCTTGTCAACTAGCCAATGCGCAGTCCTCAATCGGCAAGAAAAATCAAACCTGCGCAATCGATATCTGGCCGATTTTTTGCCAACTATTGATTGGGGAGAACTGGAGGATGCCCCATACATGGGCAGATAAAATGTTGGATTGGTTTTAAAGGAACAATTCAGTATAACAATAAAACCTGTGTAAATAGATAGGCTGTGCAAAATAAAACATGTTTCTAATAGAAAAAATGTTAGTCAAAAATGTAATGTATAAAGGTTGGAGTGACTGGATGTGTAACATAATAGCCAGAACACTACTTCCTGCTTTTCAGCTCTCTAACTCTGAGTCAGTGACTATAAGGGGGGCCACATGGGACATAACTGTTCATTGAGTTTGCAATTGATTCTCAGCGTTCAGCTCAGATTCAAAAGCAACAGTTATGACCCATGTGCCCCTCCCTCAAGTCACTGATTGGTTACTGCCTGGTAACCAATCAGTGGAAACCAAAAGCAGGAAGTAGTGTTCTGGCTATTATGTTACACATCCAGTCACTCCAGCCTTTATACATTACATTTTTGACTAATTAACCATATTAGAAACATTTTTCACAGCCTGTCTATTTACCCAGTTTTTATTTTTACACTGAACTGTTCCTTTAAGGACTGAGATTGGCATCTTTAATCTGCCCAGGTATACACATAGAGATCTTGCTTGTCTAGAGATTTAGCCAAATGACTGAATCTCTCCTCGATATGCCCACCTTGAGGTGGGGGATATCGGGCTGATACGATCGTGGGCCCAGCGATTGGATTATAATGGGCAGTCGGATCGCGGGATCACATTAACAAACAGATGCAGTCTGACTGGATTTTTACCACAGTCCGGGCCATATATTGATCGGGGATGCCCGTTGGAGGGCCCCACACAAGGGCCAATAAGCTGCCGACTCGGCCTGTCGGCAGCTTTTATCAGCCCCTGTATGGCCGCCTTTAGTTTTGGTAATCTATAGTGTATTAAAAGGGCATGTTTAGGCCTTTTTATTCTTTGATATCTTCCACTTAATTATAAATTTGGATAGCACCCAACAGCATTAGAAAATTATCAGGGCCACAGCAATTAACCAGAAAGGACACCATATAATTAGTAGAAGCAAGTAGTTAGCTAGCTAGCAGCAGGAGCATTACATTATGTTTCCATGAACATAGCAAGTAGCCAATCAGAGCATTATAATTAAATTCTATTCAATTATATATTCTCATAGACTAGTGTAAGTAATGAATCAGATTAAAGGAGAAAGAATTAGCTAGAAATGTTGTAAATTATGTTTTGTGCTTCTGTACCATCCCAAGGCAACCACAGCCCTTTAGCAGTAAAGATCTGTGTCTCCAAAGATGCCCCAGTAGCTCCCCATCTTCTTTTCTGCTGATTCACTGCACATGCTCTGTGCTGCTGTCACTTACTGAGCTTAGGGACCCACTCACAATATACAGTACACTTAGAATAGAAATGTCACAATATAAGGCACAATATAAGGCTGATTAGTAATTAATACAGATAATTACTACATGGCAGCACAGAAACCAGTGCAATTAGCATCAGAATTTAATAATCAGCAAACCTGTAGCATCAGCTTATATTACAGCCAGGGAAGCTCATTTTCTGCTGGATAATTAGTGACGAGCCCTAAGCTTAGCTTCTCAACAGCCAATCAGAGCCCACTGAGCATGTGAGTGTCACAGACACTTTCCAAGATGGTGACCCCCTGTGACAAGTTTGAAGTCCTGGATCATTGCTGCTATTGACAAGCTGAAACTTTAGCCTCATGCAATAAGTTCAGCATATACAAATATTGTGTTTTTAGCCATATTCATTTTCAAGGTTTAGTTCCTTTAAGAAATCACACTGCTAGTCAAAAGTTAATGGTGGGTTCTAAGAATTGTAGTTCAACAAGAGCCACTAGCTGTACATTAGACCTGCTTCATTTCTCCTTGCTTTCTTTGATTTTATATTTAAAGCACTACTTGACTAGAGCTCCTCGTTTTGTCAGTAATGACCCCTTGCTGATGAAACAATTGCAGCAACAATTTTGTTCATGTGATTTTTCATTATTAGTGTGTGGCTACATCATTATATAGCGCAGCAGGTCATTTATCTGTATTTAAATACACTGCATCAATGTAAGGGTCTAGTGCCCCAGCATCATTAACACATGCATGACTTTATTATCAATAGAGAGGGAATCACCATCAGGATACATCACTGTTTATTCTCAGTGTATTGGTTTGTAAGCCTCATTAGAAGGGTTAGGTGCCCAGGCATAGTGAATACAAGGGTAATTAAAGTTTTCTGGGAATGCTTGAAACCCAGGGGCCTTTCCATAATTTGGATCTTCATACCTTACATCTACTAGAAAATCATTTAAACATTGAATAAACCCAATAGGCTGGTTTTACTTCCAGTAAAGATTAATTATATCTTAGTTGGGATCAAGTACAAGCTCCTGTTTTATTATTACAGAGAAAAAGGAAATCAGTTTTTAAAAATTTGGATTATTTGGATAAAATGGAGTCTATGGGAGATGGCCTTCCTGTATTTTGGAGCTTTCTGGATAACAGGTTTCCAGATAACGGATCCCATACCTGTATATACATAGAGATTGTCATATGCCATATGTCATTATAGAGCAACTGCCTTTTTCACAGTGTACACGTATAGGATCCGTTATCCAGAAACCCGTTATCCAGAAAGCTTGCAGAAAGGCCGTCTTCCAATGATCCCGATTTTTAAAAAGGATTTCCTTTTCTCTGTAATAATAAAACAGTAGCTTGTACTTGATCCCAACTAAGATATAATTAATCCTTATTGGAAGCAAAACCAGCCTATTGGGTTTATTTAATGTTTAATTGATCTTCTAGTAGACTAAAGGTATGAAGATTCAAATTACAGAAAGATCCATTACCTGGAAAACTCCAGGATCCGAGCATTCAGGTCCTATACCTGTACTTTCATCTATGTACGCAAACTGATCTCGGTGTTATTTTATCCTCATTAAAGGTCCAGTTTCATTCTAGTTAAAAGGGTGATTCACCTTTTAGTTAACTTTTAATATGTTACAGAATGGCTAATTCTAAGCAATTTTTCAATTGGTCTTTGTTTTTTTTTTAATAGTTTTAGAATTATTTGCCTTCTTCTTCTGACTCCTTCCAGCTTTCAAATGGGGGTCACTGAAAAAACAAAACCTAAAAACAAATGCTCTGTGAGGCTACAAATATATTGTTATTGCTACTTTTTATTACTCCTCTTGCTATTCAAGCCTTTCCTATTCATATTCCAGTCTTTTATTCAAATCAGTGTGTGGTTGCTAGAGTAATTTGGACCCTAGCAACCATATTGCTGGAATCACAAACTGGAGAGCTTCTGAATAAAAAGCTAAATAACTCAAAAACCACAAATAATAAAAAATTAAAACCAATTGCGATTTGTCTCAGAATGGCCCTCTCTACATCATACTAAAAGTTAAATTAAAGGTGAACAACCCCTTTAATTCAAAGTTTCATTGGTTTACTTTGCTCTGGTGTAGACCAACATTTTTTTCGTTTTTCTGTAAGGGCTCTTACACACTTCCGTTTTTACCTGTGATCCCCTGCGTTGTGCTTTCTTCAATTCATCCGCAGGGGACCACAGGACTAGACGCAGTCTATTATTTTGAAGGAGGTTGTATTCACACAGACGCATGTAAGCGATGAAAGTAGGTATGGATGCAGCATGTTGCATTTCACCTGCGTTCGAGGCTTACATGCATCTGTGGGAGTACAACCTCCTTCAAAATAATGGACTGTGTCTACTCCTGTGGTCCCTTGCGGCTGAATGGAAGAAAGCACAATGCAGGGGATCACAGGTAAAAACGGAAGTGTGTAAGAGCCCTAAGATTCTCCTAGTTAAACCTGCAACAGTCACCGCAACCTAGGGGTGCTGCAAATGTGCATTTCAAAGGGAAAAGGTTGTTTTATGATGCTGTAACTATGACCTTGAACATGGTATAAAGACTTCTGGCCATAAAGCAACTCAGAAATGCAGCTTTTTCTCTAGAAAGGAAGAAATTACCTTAAAGTAACAGGAAATGATAAGAATTCCATATAAATAATCATAGATGCTGACTAAGTAGGAAAATAACCCTACATGTAAAATCAGCTTGTGCTTGAATAGTTGTAGTAATGAAAGACAATGTTGCAACCCTGTGATGTTATGAAGCGCAATGTTACAGTATTAAACGAGAAGGAAAGGTTAAAACTAAGTAAGACTTATCAGTAAGGTCCACCTAAATATATCAGTAAACCCTCAAAGTAATGCTGCTCTGAGCATTTCTTTCCTTCTATTGTGTACTCATGGGCTTCTGTATCAGACTTCCTGTTTTCAGCATAAACCTCCTGGGCTAGGGCTTGAGCATGCTCAGTTTGCTCCACCCCCTCTCCATTGTCTGCTGTAATCTGAGCCCAAAGCTATAAGTGAGCAGGGAGAGACTCAGGCAGGAAGGGATGTCACACCAAGCTAATATGGCAGCTGCTATCCTAAACAAACAGAGATCTTCTAGAGCTTTTTACTCAGGTATGTTAAAACATTCTACAGAATAAATATAGTTTTATAGCTTGCACTATTGCAGCTAATCTATTGGCAATAAAATGCCACCGTAGCTTTCCTTCTCCTTTAATATGAAATGGTATAGTCTTACAACATTGAAGTGAAATGTCACAGTGTTAAAATAAAACATAATGCATTAACCTGCCAATTGGCACCGTCTAAACAAAATAGCTGCTGCATGGCAAGTCATGTGATCTCACAGCCCATCACTTACAGCGACTCTTTGGCCATTAAATTTGTATGGAGCTTTCTTGTTGAAACTGTCACATGTTTTCATCAACTACACAACTGTGCAGTCAGCAATACTGTCATCCGTTCACTGAGGGGAAACACACATTTTATTTTATCTTACTCCTTCTCCTTTTAGTGAGATGAAAGGGGGAAAACAAAACATGATTAATGATCAGTTGATCAGTTTCTGTAGAATTTATTTGTGCTCTATTTTTATTTTGCTAGTAGTCAGTATGATTTAAAATGGAAACTGCAGACCTACAGAGTGTGTGTATATATATATATATATATATATATATATATATATATATATATATATATATATATATATATATATATATATATATATATACAGGGCCGCCATCAGGGGGGACAGGGGGGACAAGCGTACCGGGCCCGGGCATGAAGGGGGGCCCGGCAGCGCTGCATTTTTTGAAGATCCGGGCCCCCCTTACGAGCGCCCGAGCCGTACGTCTTGCCTCTTCAGTGCCGAATGCGGAAGTGCCGAAAAGCCGAAGCCGATGCGCCGAAAAGACCCGAAGTCACGGAAAAACCCGAAGTCACAAAGCGCCGAAAAGACCCGAAGTCACGAAAACAGCCGAAGCCGAAGTCCTGAAGCAGCGCAAAGACCCGAAGTCACGAAAACAGCCGAAATTGAAGTCCTGAAGCGGTGAAAAGACCCGAAGTCACGAAAGGAGGCGAAGTTGAAGTACTGAAGCCATGAGTTCAATCCTACTGAACACCAGTTTGTGGTTTTTTTTTTTTTAATCCCCTGGCCACCAATGTATTATTTTAATATTCTATAGGCCCCTGCCACCAATCTTTTTTTTAAAACTTTTTTTTTGGGGCCCCAATTTTTTTTTAACTCATAAGGGGCCCCTTGCCACCATTGTTTTTTTTTGTTTGTTTTTTTTAAAAAAAATTAATTTTCTTTTTGGTGGCCCCAAATTTTTTTAACTTGTAAGGGGGCCCCTGCCACCAGTTTTTTTTCAAAAAAAAATTTATTTATTTTTCAAATTTTTTTTGGGGCCCCAATTTGTTTTTAACTTGTAAGGGGGCCCCTGCCACCAGTTTTTTTTTTTTTTTTCAAATTTTTTTTTGGGGCCCCAATTTGTTTTTAACTTATAAGGGGGCCCTTGCCGCCAATGTTTTTTTTTTTTTCAAAAAAAATTATTTTTTTTCAAATTTTTTTTTGGGGCCCCAATTTGTTTTTAACTTGTAAGGGGGGGGGGCCCTGCCACCAGTTTTTGGTTTTTTTTCAAATTTTTTTTGGGGCCCCAATTTGTTTTTAACTTATAAGGGGGCCCTTGCCGCCAATGTTTTTTTTTTTTTTCAAAAAAATTATTTTTTTTCAAATTTTTTTTGGGGCCCCAATTTGTTTTTAACTTATAAGGGGCCCCTGCCACCAATGTTTGTTTATTTTTTAGTTTTTTTTACATTTTTTTTGTTGGGGCCCCAAGTTTTTTTTTAACTTATAAGGGGGCCCCTGCCACCAATGTTTTAAAAAAAAAAAAAAAAAATTAAATTTTTTTGTTTTTGGGGCCCCAATTTTTTATAAGGGGGCCCTGACCATCAATAGCTTTTTACAACTTGTGTCTGGGGGGTTACTTTTTTAGCGCTGATGTCTGTGTGGTCTTTTAACTGCGATGTGGAGTGGGCGGGATATGGGGTGGAGCTTGGTCGTCAGTGTGGGCGGGGCCCAGGGGGCCCCAAAAATTTTGTTGTACGGGGCCCCGTGATTTCTAATGGCGGCCCTGTATATATATATATATATATGTATGTATGTATATGTAGAACGCCGTCTCCCCCTTGACTGTATTTCGCATTGACAGAGAGTCACCTCCATCTAAATAGGCTTTGCGGAAGGATCGAGAGCTTAAACCAGCTGAATTGCTGATGGGCTTTTCTGAACCCCATTTATTTTGTTGAACTACACAAATCCAGATGAATATTCCTGAATTACGTATTCTTTTGTCTTGGAGCCTCTGCATTTCATATATATATATATATATATATATATATAATATATTGTATTTACCACAAGGACAGTGCTCAATCTTCATTGCCCTGGGACATGCTATTTGGAACCATATATACAAAAAAAGACTTCCATCCACCTTAGCCAGGTGTAAAGCTCACAACAACTAAATACTGTCCACTCCCATCGCTTCTGCTAATAAGGCTGGGGAATTATACTGTTACGTGCTTGCATAGCAACCAAACACATATGGATTCACCTTACTTCCTGCTTAAAGGAGAACTAAAGCTTAACTAAAGAATGTAGAAATGTTGTACATTATGTTTTGTGCTTCTGTACCAGCCCAAGGCAACCACAGTCCTTTAGCAGTAAAGATATGTGTCTCCAAAGATGCCCCAGTAGCTCCCCATCTTCTTTTCTGCTGATTCACTGCACATGCTCTGTGCTGCTGTCACTTACTGAGCTTAGGGACCCACTCACAATATACAGTACACATAGAATAGAAATGTCACAATATAAGGCTGATTAGTAATTAATACAGATAATTGCTACATGGCAGCACAGAAACCAGTGCAATTAGCATCAGAATGTAATAATCAACCCTGTAGCATCAGCTTATATTACAGGGGAAGCTCATTTTCTGCTGGATAATTAGTGACGAGCCCTAAGCTTAGCTTCTCAACAGCCAATCAGAGCCCACTGAGCATGTGAGTGTCACAGACACTTTCCAAGATGGTGACCCCCTGTGACCAAGTTTGAAGTCTTGGATCATTGCTGCTATTGACAAGCTGAAACTTAAGCCTGGTGAAATAAGTTTAGTATATAAAATATGGCATTTTTAGCCATATTCATTTTTAGGGTTTAGTTCTCCTTTAAGATTATGGGCACATCAGGCTGAATCTTGATCTGCAGATAAACACAGGCCAAAATACAGGCCCTGCGCATCCCTTTAACCCCTATGCTTCGATCAGACACACTGAGAGGATTTTTGGTGCATTTCTGCACTGAAATCCACACCATGTGCCTGCACCCAGCCTGACGTAATGGCAAAGGGTAGGCTGATTGGAGATAGGGACCAAGGCCGATATTCAGCCTGGTGAGCCCTGTAGCCAAATAAGATCCTGACCTTGTAAATCTGTCTTTGCACTGATGGTTTAACACCCATATGTAATAAACAGGTGAACTGCAAATGCTACCTGCTGATTGGTTGCCATGGGTTACTGCGCCTGGGAAAACGTAGTGCCTTTTATTACATAACGCCCAAAATCGCCTGCAGGAAATCTCCTCTCCTACGGATGTTAAAGGAGAAGGAAAGCTACAGAGGCAGTTTATTGCCAATAGATTAACCACAATAGTGCAAGCTAGAACACTATATTAATTCTGTAGAATGCTTTGCCATACCTGAGTAAACAGCTCTAGAAGCTCTCTCTGTTTGTTAAGGATAGCAGCTGCCATATTAGCTTGGTGTGACATCACTTCCTGCCTGAGTCTCTCCCTGCTCACTCATAGCTAGTGACATCACTTCCTGCCCGAGTATCTCCCTTCTCACTCATAGCTATGGGCTCAGATTACAGCAGGGAGGGGAGCAGGGATGGGAAGAGAGGAGCAAACTGAGCATGCTCAAGCCCTAGCCCTGGAGGTTTAAGCTGAAAACAGAAAGTCTGATCCAGAAGCCCATGTGTACGCAATAGAAGGAAAGAAATGTTGTGTTTCTTTTGACGCAGCATTACCTTGAGTGTTTACTGGTGTATTTATATAGACCTTTCTGATGAAGCTTACTTAGTTTTAACCTTTCCTTCTCCTTTAAAGTGTTCAAAATACCTTCTCCTCCACATTTATTTAAATCACTGCATGTAAAATACTCTACATGTGGTGATCCTGGTTAATTGTGCAAAATGCAGCCACTAGGGATCATTGCGCCGATTCAAATCAATGCAGAGAGGCAAGTGTTTTCAGGTGTTTTAGAGATTCCCCGTGGGCGATAAAGCTTATCTTATATCATTTCAGTCATTTGTGCCTTGGGAGGAACAGAGGAAGAGCTAGAAAGATCCCACTAGTGATCACCCATGAGTGAAGGAATGATCACTAGTGGAATAGAATAATATACACATTTTATCTGCAAGTATTCTTACCATGACTATGCCCAAAGGTGCCCAATGATACAGGTCCATTTCCTTTTTTGGTGTGTTGTCCTGTAGTTTAAATATGCAAATTAGGATTCTGTTTGCTTATCGGGTGAATGTTTCGCGAAATTTTCGAGGAAAAAAACAACTCAAACCTTAAAGGGATACTGTCATGGAAAAATTTTTTTTCAAAATGCATCAGTTAATAGTGCTGCTCCACCAGAATTCTGCACTGAAATCCATTTCTCAAAAGAGCAAACAGATTTTTTTTTTTTCAATTTTGAAATCTGACATGGGGCTAGACATATTGTCAATTTCCCAGCTGCCCCAAGTCATGTGACTTGTTCTGATAAACTTCAATCACTCTTTACTGCTGTACTGCAAGTTGGAGTGATATCACCCCCTCCCTTTCCCACCCAGCAGCCAAACAAAAGAACAATGGGAAGGTAACCAGATAACAGCTCCCTAACACAAGATAACAGCTGACTGTTAGATCTAAGAACAACACTCAATAGCAAAAACCCATGTCCCACTGAGACACATTCATTTACATTGAGAAGGAAAAACAGCAGCCTGCCAGAAAGTATTTCTCTCCTAAAGTGCAGGCGCAAGTCACATGACCAGGGGCAGCTGGGAAATTGACAATATGTCTAGCCCCATGTCAGATTTCAAAATTGAATATAAAAAAATCTGTTTGCTCTTTTGAGAAATGGATTTCAGTGCAGAATTCTGCTGAAGTAGCACTATTAACTGATGCGTTTTGAAAAAAACATGTTTTCTGATGACAGGATCCCTTTAATTAATCGGCCCCTGAGTGTTGGGATCAGGATGAGGAATATATAATGCCGGGACCATAGGAGAGTCATTTCTATATGTGAGTTCACAAGTACAGCTGCTTATATTTTGTAAAGACTGAGGTCTTGGACATTTGCCAAAATCAAACCCATATACACTGAATAATATGTTCATGGCTGCACCTTTCTAGGGAAATTATGCTCTCAATCAGCTGCAGATTGATGTGCATTGAAAGTCAATTGGAATCCAAATGCTGAAAGTCAATTGGAACTCCCAAGTTACAGCTTCACACGCCAATGAACAGACCAGCTGTGCCCTCATCTACTTATACGATGGCACACGGATACATTAACTCCCTGGAGCTTTTATAGTTCAGCGGCTGCGAAAAAACCCCCAAAAGAATCTAAAGCCCTTCCCCCTTAGCTGAAAATACGTGCTGAATATAAGCGCTTATGTATATAAGGCAGTTTATGCAAGCTTTTATATAACTTTACAGCCCTCATTTATTGGCTTTTACTGCCATTTAGCCCTTAATGGAATGTGTTTTATGAGTTCAGTAAACAGTAAGTGCATCCCCTTGTGACATCCAATTCATTTTCCAAATCTTATTTTTGGAATATATGCAAAATAAATAACAGTGTCTGTAAAACATAAAGGATCGCTGTGAGCAACAGCAACTGACTAGAATTTCAATTCCCAGCAGACGTTATTTATTTTTTAATTTTATTTTGATCATTGCTACCATGGAGTCAGCCTGTTGTAGGATACAATCCAATAATAACAATTTAGATATTCTGGGGTACAGTCTTTAATGGAGGACGTAACTAAGATCTCACATCCACTTATATCCACTGGAATGGTCAAAGTCAGTTCTCAGTTGTGGTTTTAGGAAAGGATGCTCCATGGCAAACTATAACTGTAGTACCTCCACCCAGTAGGATACCGGTAGTAAATCTTAAAGGGATACTGTCATGGGAAAACATGTTTTTTTTCCAAAACACACCAGTAAATAGTGCTACTCCAGCAGATTTCTGCACTGAAATCCAATTATCAAAAGAGCAAACAGATTTTTTTATATTCAATTTTGAAATCTGACATGGGGCTAGACCTATTGTCAGTTTCCCAGCTGCCCCCAGTCATGTGACTTGTGCCTGCACTTTAGGATGGAACTACTTTCTGGCAGGCTATTATATATAAGCATTTAATTGTGTAACCAGTGCGAGGGGATGGACATCAGGTCCCCCATTCTGGTGCACAAACAAGATTCTGAGATGATACAAGGCTTGTCTTAATAACAGTGTCCTCAGAATGGCTGCTGCCTTCTTACTATAATTAGGACATCCCAGACTGAAGGAAACAAAAGTCAAATAATTTATACAGTGTAAATGAAGTTAATTTTGCTTGACTTACGTGATAAAATAAGATTTGGAATATTTTTTTTTGGGGTGACGGGTCCCCTTTAAACTCTACTTGGCTCATAGGATACCATACCATACCATCAATGAAAACTATAACTAATCATTTTATTTAGTAATTTCTCTTTTTTGAGGTTTCCAATATGTAGAAAACCTTTCTGCAAATGCATCCATGGGTTCAATGAGTTCCACATAGTGTGGCATGATAAATAGAAACAGACTCACAATCAATTGCCCCAGTGTTTTTTTTACATCCAACTTATTTCATTGGTGGATAAAGGTGTCCTGTAGCAAATACAGACTTAGACTCTTGTGTCCCCTAATTGGGTCCCTTATAGTTTAGCACTGTTATCCAAAACTTAAACTATTATGATTTTTATGGTTTACTTTTTATTTCTAAATGACACTGTTCACATTACAAATAATTCACTCTACCTTTTAAAATGTTATTCTTGCACCAACAAATGTATTTTCTTAGCTGTAATATTGGTGTGGGGCAGCCATTGTGCTTGATTCTGAGCTGTAAGAAGACCAGCACTTCAGGATGGAACTGCTTTGAGACAGCTTTTGTTTCTCCCCTTCTCATTGTACTTCAATACGATCCAAGTCGTGCTCCCTATCCCCACCTAGACAAATTAATAGCACCCAAGCAGGAAAAAGCAGGGAGCACTTTTAGCAATGCAAACGAATTCTTCAGCGGAGGTGTCAGGTACCTGCCCATTGTTTTGTTGATAGACTCTAACTTGCAGTGAAGCAGTAGAGTGACTGAACTTTATCAGAGCACAGATCATATGGTTGAGGGCACCTGGTATATGGACATCATGTCTTGCCCCATGCCAAATTCCAATATAAAATATAAAAAAAAAAAATCTGTTTGCTCTTTTAAAAAACATATTTCAGCATGAGTTCTACCGGAGAATCACTATTAACAGATGCACTTTGAAAAAAAAATGTTTTCCCATGACAGCATCACTTTGACTTTTCCTTCTCTCCTAATAAAATGGGAACTACAGATGGAGCAGGGTTCTCCCTAAATCAGAGTCCCTCCAGTGGATTTGCAACTGCAAATTATTATGGGCCTTTTTTACTTTTATCCAAATAATCAGATTTTAAAAAAATAATTTCCTTTTTCTCTGTTATGATAAAACAGTAAATTGTACTCGATCCCAACTAAGATATAATTAATTCTTTATCACAGGTCTCATACCTGTACGCTGTACTTCCAGTTTTGTTTTAGAGACACTGTGTTCGATATTCTGGTTTCCCTTGATATACTAGCAGGGTGACAACATGTATAATACACAAGAGCCATGAATATCCTTTAAATTATATAGTGAATAAAGTACCCCCTCTTGTAAAATATAAGGATATAAGTTACAGAGGAGTTTCATGACTATATAAAAACACGAGGCCGAAGGTCATGGAACTCCGAGGTAACTTCTAATATCCTCATATTTTGCAACTGGGGGTACTTTATTAATTATAATACACACATTTTAGTGGGTCATGTGACAGAAATGACATCAGAACTCACCGTTTATAACTGATGACATCAGAACTCACCGTTTATAAGGATATAATTTACAGGATATTCATGGCATTTGTGTATTATAAGGATATAATAATAACCTGTATAATAATACTCATTCAACCTTTGGCCTCGTGTTTTTATGTGGTCATGAAACTCCTCGGTAACTTATAATTTGCTCATAGTTTACATGAGGGGGTACATTATTCACTATATATATATATATATATATATATATATATATATATATATATATATATATATATATATATATATATATATATATATATATATATATACACTGTTGAAGGCGCCATGCGTATGTGCAAACGGCACAGCTCAGCGCGCATTATCAGAAGGTGCTGCGCGGTGCCGAATATCGGGAGAGGGGGTCTGGCCCGGCGGGGGCCCATGAAGGCCGACCCTGTGTAAATTATATATTTATAAATGGTGTTTAGTGATGTCATCTGTTATAATTGGAGCTTAGTGATGTCATTTCTGTCACATGACTCACTGAAACGTGTGTATTATGATAAATAAAGTACCCCCTGTTGCAATGTGGTCATGTAACTCCTTGGTAACTTATAACATCCAAATATTTTAATTTATTCACTAGACATCCATTCTTGATGAACTGCCAAATGGGTACTTGAACCCCTGTCCCTATTTACTGAAGTCGGAAGCCATTGTTTTACCTTTAAATTGGTTGAACACCGTTTAGAGAGGCTGGGCACCCGCAGTAGACAATTAAATTGTGATTAGCCTACTTGCAGATGGCACACACTAGAATAGAACACACTAAAGCCGTTTGATGTTCAAGTGCTCTCCTTAATATCCCAGCTGCGGCAGACTCTCCAGTTTGTAGGGGGGGGGTAGGTTTGCTGAAAGGAGATATTTCTCATTTTGTTTTTTATGCCTCTGAATCTTTACAAGATCTGCGTAAAAATTTTTTTCACTTGCAGCGCAAGGTTTCTTTTTTCTGTCGTGTTGTTCCTCTAGCAACTTTCCCCTCCAGTGATTATGCTAATGAGTGTTTGATCAGATGATTAAATTATAATTCGATTAATCCTTTGTGCTAAGTGCTTTGAACGCATTCTCCATTGCTTGGATGCCTTGTGTTTAAGCATATTTGCTTGGGGCTTGGACCGTACTGTCGGCCCAGAGTTTATTTCCAACTGTATTCTGATATTGATTTATGCAGGGAGTTTCCAGCTGGTTACACACAATGGCTTTGTCTGATAGTATCTGGCAACCATTAGTAACCTTCGAATGCAGATAACAGCCTTAGGGCTCTTACACATGAGCGTTTTTACCTGCGCTCCCCTGCGTTCCGTTTTTCGGCGTTCAGCCGCAGAGGAGCGCAGGAATAGACGCATTTAATTATTTCAAATGGGGCTGTACTCACACAGGCGCATGTAGGCGCCGAACGCAGGTTGAGACGCAACATGCTGCATTTTTCCTGCGTTCGGCGCCTACATGCGCCTGTGTGAGTACAGCCCCATTTGAAAATTAAATGCATCTATTCCTGCGCTCCCCTGCGGCTGAACGCCGAAAAACGGAACGCAGGGGAGCGCAGGTAAAAACGCTCATGTGTAAGAGCCCTTAAGGCTCTTACTGACGAGCGGTTGAAGCTGCGCTCAGCGCTCCCCTGCGTTCCGTTTTTCTGCGTTCAGCCGCAGGGGAGCGCAGGAATAGACGCATTACGTTTTTTCCAATGGGGCTGTACTCACACAGGCGCCTGTAGGCGCTGAACGCAGGAAAAATGCAGCAGGTTCTGCGGCTGAACGCAGAAAAACGGAACGCAGGGGAGCTCAGCTTCAACCGCTCGTCAGTAAGAGCCCTAAATATCACTGTACACTTTTACTTTTCTTACCTGTTTACTTTTTACATACCTTTAGGCATGTTTTGCACGTGATTATAACATTCGAAACCTCTGCGTTTTTTTTACAAGTGGAAATATCTGTTTCAATAATTATACCAGGTTAAAGGGGTTAGCCTTTAGAGAGCACATGTTTTTTTTTTTTTAGATGGGGTCAGTGACTCCCATTTGAAAGCTGGAAAGAGTCTAAGTAAGATGGCGAAGAATAAGGGCTCTTACACACAGGCGGTTTTTACTGCGCTCCCCTTCTTTGCGCTTTCTTCCAATCAGCCGCAAGGGATCGCAGGAGTAGATGCACTCAATTATTAAGCAGCAAATGCAGGTGGGATGCAGCATGTTGCATTTCACCTGCGTTCAGCGCATACATGCGTCTGTGTGAGTACAGCCCCACTTCACAATAATTGAGTGCGTCTACTCCTGCGATCCCTTGCGGCTGATTGGAAGAAAGCGCAAAGAAGGGGAGCGCAGTAAAAACCACCTGTGTGTAAGAGCCCTTATTCTTCACCATCTTACTTAGACTCTTTCCAGCTTTCAAATGGGAGTCACTGACCCCATCTAAAAAAAAAAAACATGTGCTCTCTAAGGCTACAAATGTATTGTTTTCGAATTTTTTTAATATTCTTCTTTCTATTCAGACCTCTCCTTTTCATATTCCAGTCTCTTATTCAAATCAATGCATGTTTGCTAGGGGAATTTGGACCCTACCAACCAAACTGGTTTTAAACCAATAGGAGCACCGGTATACCTCCCAACTGTCACATTTTTAGAGGCACAGTCCCTCTTTTGATAGCTCAACCCACAGTCCCGCGTTTGTACTGGAAAGTTTCTTTGCACCCAGAAAAAGACTTAATTGGCTTTTGGCAGAGAGCCCAGAACAGGCTCCAGGTGCAAATAAGATACTTTGTAACAATTTTGAGATAAACAAATAAGTAATTGTAACAATATAAGATCACAGGTTCCTTGGGAGAAATTAGATTCACATCTTAAAGGGCATAACTGTAATAACTGGAAAAAAAAACAGAAATATGTTCAAACTTTCATAAGATGCCAAATTCTGTAAAATGAACATGTTAATTTGGGGGTGTGACCACAAAAATTCCGTGCACCTAATTTTTTTGTCCCTCTTTTTATTTACCAAATGTTGGGAGGTATGCACCGTCCTGGTGTCTCAAGTAAGAGATTATAAATCCCTTCTCCTTTAAAATCTCTTGCAATTTAAGGCCCCCATACACGAGCCGATAAAAGCTGCAAGCCGAGTCGGCAGCTTATTGGCCCGTGTGTGGGGCCATCCGACGGGCTTCACTGATCGATAACTGTCCGAAAGTCTGGCAGATCTCAATCGGGCTGGATTAAAATATCCCGCCGGAACACGGCCGCATCTGTGCGGTCCCGCGATCCGACCGCCTGTAACGGATGCATTATGATCCGATCATTGGGCCTTAAGGCTCACGATTGGATCAGCCCAATAAACCCCACTTCAATGTGGGCATATCGGGGAGAGATCCGCTCATTTGGCGACATTGCGTCTGCGTCTATGGCCACCTTTAGTCACTTTTAAAACCTTGGACAATATATGAGAACAAACTGTGGCCTAGGCCGTGGTGAGTTTACCATGTTGCTCCGTTTAACTGGTCTGTCTGCAGTAATTTCCATCAAAGTTAATGCAGTGTATTTCTGGGATATTTCTGGTAATATGCATAATATTTACTGTACAGTAGTACTGGATCATCTACATAAAGTTCATTTCACTGGCCTGTCTGCAGTAATACATACATAACACTCTCTGTATTCTATTTCTGGATTGTCTATGGTAACATGTGTCCAGTGAGCTGTATTACTGAAATGTCTCTGCTACTATACATAATGCTCATTGTACTGTATTGTTAACCTGTCTGGGGTAATGTGTATAATCCGCTTTGTGCTCTATTGCTGCTATATCTGAGCTAATAAGCATAAAGATTATTGTGCTGTATTACTGGCCTGGCTGTAGTAATATTCCTAAGGCCTTAAAGATCTTAAAGGAACAGTAACACAAAAAAAGAAAATCATTTTAGCGCCCATGGCTACACAGCAGCTTGTTTATATAAACTATAGTAGTACTTATCTGTTATCTACTGTGTATCCTGTGCTTGAATGGCTGCCCCCATGGCTACACAGCAGCTTGTTTATATAAACTATAGTAGTACTTATCTGTTATCTACTGTGTATCCTGTACTTGAATGTCTGTCCCCATGGCTACAGCAGCTTGTTTATATAAACTATAGTAGTACTTATCTGTTATCTACTGTGTATCCTGTACTTGAATGTCTGTCCCCATGGCTACAGCAGCTTGTTTATATAAACTATAGTAGTACTTATCTGTTATCTACTGACTATCCTGTGCTTGAATGGCTGCCCCCATGGCTACACAGCAGCTTGTTTATATGAACTATAGTAGTACTTATCTGTTATCTACTGTGTATTCTGTGCTTGAATGGCTGCCTCCATGGCTACACAGCAGCTTGTTTATATAAACTATAGTAGTACTTATCTGTTATCTACTGTGTATCCTGTGCTTGAATGGCTGCCCCCATGGCTACACAGCAGCTTGTTTATATAAACTATAGTAGTACTTATCTGTTATCTACTGTGTATCCTGTGCTTGAATGGCTGCCCCCATGGCTACACAGCAACTTGTTTATATAAACTATAGTAGTACTTATCTGTTATCTACTGTGTATCCTGTGCA
Organism: Xenopus laevis; assembly: GCF_017654675.1. Classification (NCBI taxonomy): domain Eukaryota; kingdom Metazoa; phylum Chordata; class Amphibia; order Anura; family Pipidae; genus Xenopus; species Xenopus laevis. The sequence continues at coordinate 10,437,020 of NC_054373.1, forward strand.
TGAATGGCTGCCCCCATGGCTACACAGCAGCTTGTTTATATAAACTATAGTAGTACTTATCTGTTATCTACTGTGTATCCTGTGCTTGAATGGCTGCCCCCATGGCTACACAGCAGCTTGTTTATATAAACTATAGTAGTACTTATCTGTTATCTACTGACTATCCTGTGCTTGAATGGCTGCCCCCATGACTACACAGCAGCTTGTTTATATGAACTATAGTAGTACTTATCTGTTATCTACTGTGTATTCTGTGCTTGAATGGCTGCCCCCATGGCTACACAGCAGCTTGTTTATATAAACTATAGTAGTACATATCTGTTATCTACTGTATATCCTGTGCTTGAATGGCTGCCCCCATGGCTACACAGCAGCTTGTTTATATAAACTATAGTAGTACTTATCTGTTATCTACTGTGTATCCTGTGCTTGAATGGCTGCCCCCATGGCTACACAGCAACTTGTTTATATAAACTATAGTAGTACTTATCTGTTATCTACTGTGTATCCTGTGCTTGAATGGCTGCCCCCATGGCTACACAGCAGCTTGTTTATATAAACTATAGTAGTACGTATCTGTTATCTACTGTGTATCCTGTGCTTGAATGGCTGCCCCCATGGCTACACAGCAGCTACAAGAAGAAGACAAATAATTTAAAAACTATAAAAAATAAAGACCAATGGAAAAGTTGCTTAGAATTAGCCATTCCTTAACATACTAAAAACTAAGTTAATATTGACATTTCCTTGTACCAGTGTGACTCTTTGTGTGAATGAGGTGCAGTTCAAAGAGGTGCGATGGAGTCCTTGTCCCTTACACCTACCATTGTGCAGGTTAAATTTTAATACTCTGAAACATTCACATATGTTAAATTGCTGGTGCAATTGACTGGTATGCTGGAATTTTAGGAACGGGTGGGGGCTTTGGGTTCTTCATTACAATAACATAGAATTCAGATAAATAAACATATTATTTGCTTATGACTAATTTCTTAAATAGCTTATTTTATCTGAAGGGACAATGCGCAAACAGCATTAAAACAATTGTAAAGTCTGTAAATACACCTGCTCTATATATTGGCCGGTTCTAGCACAGATGTTTACTTTTCCTTTAAACAATGCGCCTGTTTGCATAAAGCTATAAAATCTATTAGGGATGGACTATTCAGTTTAGACAAAACAATTCTGATTATAAAACATCTGACTGGTTGTGAACCCTGATCATCTGCTTTTGGCTACAGCTGCTGTCAGACATGTTCCGTACAGCAGTAAGTGGGTTGGTTCACCTTTAAAGGAACAGTAAAACCAAAAAATTTAAGTGTTTTAAAGTAATGAAAATATAATGTACTGTTGCCATGCACTGGTAAAACTGATCTGTTTGCTTCAGAAACACTACTATAGTTCATATAAACAAGCTGCTGTGGAGCAATGGCGGAAATTGAAAAATTTCTATATGGCACAGGTTAACTAATGGATAATAGATAATACCATTAGACAGACAGAGCTTATCTGCTATCTGCTGTGTAACTTGAGGTTTTTCTCCTTTGAATGACTGCCCCCATTGCTACACCGCAGCTTGTTTATATGAACTATAGTAGTACTTATCTGTTATCTACTGTGTATCCTGTGCTTGAATGGTTGCCCCCATTGCTACACAGCAGCTTGTTTATATAAACTATAGTAGTACTTATCTGTTATCTACTGTGTATCCTGTGCTTGAATGGCTGCCCCCATGGCTACACAGCAGCTTGTTTATATAAACTATAGTAGTACTTATCTGTTATCTACTGTGTATCCTGTGCTTAAATGGCTGCCCCCATTGCTACACAGCAGCTTGTTTATATAAACAATAGTAGTGTTTCTTAAGCAAACATAGCAGTTTTACCAGTGCAGGGCAATACTGCATTATATTTTCATTACTTTAAAACACTTTTATTTTTTGACATTACTGTTCCTTTAAGTTAACTTTTAGTATGATGTAGAACAACCAGTTCTAAGCAACTTTTCAATTGGTCTTCATTGTTTATTTTTCATAGTTTTTTTTTTATTATTCTGGCTTTTTCCAGCTTTCAAATTTGGGTCACTGACTCCTTCTAAAAGGTAAATGCTCTGTAAGGCTACAAATGTATTGTTGTTGTTGTTACTTTTTATTACTCATCTTTCTATTCAGTCCCTCTCCTATTCATAGTCCAATCTCTTGTTTAAATCAATGCATGGTTGCTAGGGTAACTTGGACCTTAGCAACCAGACTGCTGAAATTACAAACTAGAGAGCTGCTGAATAAAAAGCTAAATAACTCAAAAACCACAAAAAATGAATAAAAGATGAAAGTGAATTGCACATTAGAATATTACATCATACTACAAGCTCAAAGGTAAACAGCCTCTTTAAAAGAGACATAATATACATTTCAGTCTGAGTATCTGATATTTAGAGTATTCAAACCTCCCAACTGTCCCTTTTTTTGGGCAGGACAGTCACTATTATGACAGCTCAAATCCTTGATGAATGATTTTCAGCTGTATTCAGTGCTTCCCTGAAAGTAAAATGATTTTACTTCTTTATATTGTCACGGGGCAGAGCTGTCCACAATGTGGCTATTGGCTGGGGCAGTGATTGAACCCCTGAGAGCTTAAATTTGGGAGGTTTATGGCCACACTCACAACAAGACCACAACATTTTATACCATGTTATAATGAAATTATTGGTAGTGATGGGCAAATAAATTCGGCAGGTGCAAATTCCGGCGGCGAATTCCGCCGGCGAATAAATCCACTAAACTGCGGAGTAAATTTGGATTTGTCAACGTTGGAAATAGTCACTCGCGCAGGATCGGACTGACCCCTCTGGTGCGCCGACAAGTGTGCGCGCTTGTGCTTATGCACGCTTCCTTTTACAGGTTAAAAACTACCTGCACACTTCATTTTACAGGCAGTCTCGGCATGAAGCATCGTGAAAATCACGGATCTGGTTCGGCGGGCCCACAAGGGTCTGAGGCCCACCAGGTTTTTACCCTGTGCCCCACTGGCCCAGTCCGACCCTGCAGTTGCGTCAAAACTGTCGCTCGTCAACATTATTTGGACACCCATTGACTTTAATGCGGGCGTCAAAATTGACATGAGCGTCAGAATTGACATGGGCGTCAAAATTCATGTTTCACAAATCTTTCACCGTTTTTAGAATTTCGTGGGAAATTCGTGAATTTTTTGGCGAAATGGGACAAATTTGCCCATCACTAATTATAGACACATATTTGCTACAGGTCTAGTAACCTAAGTCAGAAAGAATCGAACCATTCGAAGGATTTTAATCCATCGATCGAAGGATATTCCTTCAATCAGAAAATTGTTAGGAAGCCTATGGGGACCTTACCCATAGGCTAACATTGGCCTCGGTAGGTTTTAGGCGAACTTCGACTATCGAATGGTCAAATAGTCGAACAATTTTTAGTTCGAATCGTTCGATTCAAAGTCGAAGGTCGTAGTCGAAGGTTGAAGTAGCCCATTCAATGGTCGAAATAGCCAAAAAAACCATTCGAAATTCGAAATTCAAACTATTTTTCCTCTATTCGAACTAAATAAATGGGCCCCTATATGTGTAGCTTTTCAGAGCATTTGTTTTTTGATGGGGTCAGTGACCCCTATTTGAAAACTTGGAATAGTCAAAAGAAGGCAAACAGTTCAAAAACTATAAAAAAATAAATAATGAAGACTAACTGAAAAGTTTCTTAGAATTGATCATTAAGTAACATACTAATAGTTAACTTTAAGGTGAACCTCCCCTTTCAGTACATAAAATAAAACTTTTCTATCTATATTTGTTGTAGGCTTTAATTACACTGTAATCGAAAACCGTACATTCATATAGTGAGAGAAAACTACCCAGCACTATAAATATATGATAATTACAAAAATATCTTTAAATGTGGAAATGCTGGAATTATATTATCCCTTTACAGCTACCAACCTACATACCTCCCAATTGTCTCATTTTTCGCGGGACAGTCCTGATCTTGACAAATCAAACCCGCAGTTCTGGTTTCGTTACTGAAATGTCCCGACTTTCTTTTTTATCTCCTGCACTGAACTGCCAGAAAAACATACAAAGTTTCTAACTTAATTGGCTTTTAGCAGAGAGCCCAGAATGCATGGCAAGTGCTCTTAGATACTTTTGCAACAATTTAAGATAAGCAAAGAAACAATTGTAACTTTCTCTAGTAACCTTCTATGATAAAAACCACCTCTGTATGTATGTATAACTTTATTTGTAAAGTGATGTTAAGGAGCCTCAGTGCTGTACAGTGCATAAAAGTACAATATATATATATAGTGAATAAATTATCCTCTTCTGTACAATATATAGTAAATAAAGTACCCCTCTTGTAAATTATAAGGATATTATAAGTTACCGAGAAGTTCTATGACCATATAAAAACACAAGGCTACATGTCACGGAACTCCGAGGTAACTTCTAATATCCTCATATTTTGCAACTGGGGGTACTTTATTAATTATAATACACAAGTTTCAATGAGTCATGTGACAGAAATTACATCACTACTCACTGTTTATAACTGAAGACATCAGAACTCACCGTTTATAAGGATATAATTTACAAGATATTCATGGCTTTTGTATATTTTAGATATAGATATAAGTATACACGGGGAATACAAATCACATAATAAATATATACAGAAATCATATCAGGACAAAGAGCTTACGTGCTATGTGGTAAGAGACATAGTGGGAAGGAGGTCGCTGCCCCGTAGAGCTTACAGTCTAGTAAGCATTTGTTTGGTAAGAGGATTTATATTGGGCTGAGCATCTTATGTCTTACACATCCATACATAAAAGCATTTGTAATTGTTTTTATTTTTAAGTATTTCAAATCTAACTCACAGGGCCCTTGCATCTGCTCAAGCAAATGCGAATACCGAACCGAATCCTAATTTGCATATGCAAATTAGGAGTGGGAAGGGGAAAACATTTTTTACTTCCTTGTTTTGTGACAAAAAAACACGCGATTTCACTCCCTGCCCCTAATTTGTCTATGCAAATTAGGATTTGGTTCGGCCGGGCAGAAGGATTCGGCCGAATCCTGCTGAAAATGGCCGAATCCCGAACCGAATTCTGGATTCGTTGCATCCCTAAAACTTATATTCTCTCGAGCAAGGAGCTTGCTGACTTTCTTGTGGATCCCCTGCAAGTGCATTATTCACTTTTCAGCAATTGTACCATCTGCATCCGCCAGCCATCAAAAAGCCTCCTTGTTTTGCAGGTTTTTTTTCCTACTGTGGGAATGTGTGAATTCTTAATAAACTGTTAATAAAGTGCCAGAAAGCAATATGGGCCCCTGGGGGGTAGGATGGGGGAGTAAACTGCTAAAAGGAAAATAAAAAAATGTGTTAAACCCACTCACCCATCTATACTTGCTGCCCGTGCCCACGTATTCATTGACTTGCTCAGCAACGCACCAAAAGCCTCCTGAATTATAAATGGGACAAATAAATAATGTAAAGGTATCACTTATTTGCACTTGAATGCTTTAAAGCATGAAACATTAGACCAATTAGACATTTCAACTGAGTTTAGCCTTCAAGGCTGTAAAGAAATGTTGTGGAATTAAAGAGCAGCGCATGCGATTAGGGAAACAAACCTCATTAGTCATTTGGTAAATACATTTACAAGCTAATCATGGCGGAATCCTGAGTGGGCTGGGCACTATGGAAATGAATGTATGGCACAGTACTGCTGCATTATGTTTTCCAATACATTATTGTCATACATGAAGTAGTGATGGGAGAAGAAAATTGCCAGGAGCAAATTCGCAGCGAATTTCCACTTTTCGCTGCTGGCTTATAAATTTGTGAAACCACCGCAAACATTTGACCGTGTCAAAAAAATTTGGTCGCGCGTCGGAAAAGTCACTCGTGTCAATACTATTCGGACACCCATTAACTTTAACGCCGGCGTCAAAACTGACGTGGGCATCAATTTTTAAATTTCACAAGTTTTTCGCCAGTTCGGGGAGAAATTTGCCCATCACTATCATGAAGCGGGCTATTTATTAAACCTTGATTTTTTTTCTGGTCAGGAAAAACTAGAATTTTTCATGGAAAAATAAAAACTCAAATTTTTAGAGATTTATTATACCCCAAAGCAGCTAAAAATCTGAATTCAAATATTCAACAGCAGATGTCCTGAAGTTGTTTCTCGACATCGTCATCTGCGCTGGATAATCCGACAAAGTCAGGGTTTTCATCTGATAATTCGATATAGTCAAGTTTTTGCAGCGACAATTCGATAAAATCGAGTTTTCTGAATGTCAATTGTAAGATGAGAATTAATGCTCGATTTTTTTCCACAGAGTTTTTTTTTCGCTCCGAATTTTTCAAGAAAAATGATTGATAAATGAGCTTGATTCATGGAAGGGAGTTTGGTCTACTTTGTTTTAAGAAAAAAATTAGATTAATTTGAGTTTTAGTTAGTGACGGGCGAATCTCTCCCGTTTCGCTTTACAGAAACTGCTTAAAATTCACAAGAGAAACTTCGGGCGACTTCAGAAATCAAAATGCCGCGAGTACCATTGAGCTGGCAATTTTTCATTATAGCCAGCGGCAAGGTAGGGGAAGACAGATCAAGGCGACTAAATCTCCCCGTGTGCCCTTACCCTTAAAGGAGAAGGAAAGGTTAAAACTAAGTAAGCTTAATCAGAAAGGTCTATATAAATACACCAGTAAACCCTCAAAGTAATGCTGCTCTGAGTCCTCTGTCAAAAGAAACACCACATTTCTTTCCTTCTATTGTGTACTCATGGGCTTCTGTATCAGACTTCCTGTTTTCATCTTAAACCTCCAGGGCTAGGGCTTGAGCATGCTCAGTTTGCTTCTCCCCCCCTCCCTCCTCCCCTCCCTGCTGTAATCTGAGCCCAGGGCTATGAGTGAGCAGGAAGAGACTCAGACAGGAAGTGATGTCACACCAAGCTAATATGGCAGCTGCTATCCTAAACAAACAGAGCTTCTAGAGCTGTATACTCTGGTATGGTAAAGCATTCTGCAGAATAAATATAGTATTGTATAGTATAGCTTGCACTGTTGTCGCTAATAAACTGTCTTGGTAGTTTTCCTTCTCCTTTAAGAGTAATAGTGTCCTCATCCTCCGTTCCACCCATGGTATATCAATCATCTGGTTTAGAAGCTTCTAGGGCTCTGCTGTTTGGTTCGCCACCTTCGCTTGCATTTGTTTTTTGAACAACCATTTCAGTTTCAAAGTCTATAGAAACATTGTCAGTTCTTTTTTGCCTCTCGTGTACACGGGAACGTAAATTATTTGGAGAATGATAATAATCTATTCACTGTCTTTTTCCAAAATCCAGGTGTCTCTTAAAAGAAGCGGTGAACAAAAATAACACTGACCTAAATATTTCATACTTATCAAAGAGCACGTCAGGAATCTGCGGTCACAAGCACTTAGGCTGCGCCGTGGAACGCACAATAGATAAGCCAAGAAAGATTTGTTTTTGCTCATTAGTACTTGCAAGGAGCCAGGTATTGCCTAGTGATCTGCACCATGTACGCTGTGGAGATGTCTATTAAACCAGATACATGAATTACTCAACTAAAAAAACAAAACAAATGTTAACATAACACACCTCCACGGGATAGACTTCTACTTTTGTGCAAATGAGCAGATTGTCAACCAGGGCAGCTCCAACAGCAGATCAAAGCGTCTTCGCGTTCCCTCATCTTCATTCTCAGTCACATATATACGGTTTCATGTGGAATAAAAACGAGAACAGCGAATGTAAAATAGGTAAATTATTCTTTCCAAAAGTGACAATTCAAGACAAATAAAAATGAAACAATCGGCTTCCTAAGGAAAGAAAGGCACCGCCGAGCCTATGCGTAGCATATTTTGTTGTACGTTTTGCACATCAGTTGTCAGATAATTTTTACATTTTGCTTCTTAGATGCAGTTTGTTTCATTATCAATGGGGTCATATGCAAGCTTACTCAACCAACTGTACTTAACCATGACGGATAACAGTAGGGTTCAAATCAAAAGGCAAAAAAAAGCCAATACTAAAACTATTCTAGGGCAAAGAACTGCAATTTAAAGGTCTACTATACTTGTTTTTCCTCTGGCTTTGTGAATAGTAGTGATGGATGAATTTGTCCCGTTTCGGCTTCACCACGAACGGGCGAAAAATAAGCTAAACGACAATTCCGACACCGTGTAAATAGACGCCGCGGCAGAATTGTCGCCGGCATCCAAAAAACTTTGACGTCGTTTCACCGACGGTGAAATGTGGAAATTCATGCCTGCCGAATAAATTCACCCATTACTAGTGTATAGTTAGAAGCTAACTATATTAACTATATTAGAAGCTAACTATGTGTGCAATTTCAGCAATCTGGTTGCTGGGGTCCAAATTACCCTAGCAACCATGCATTGATTTGATTAAGAGACTGGAATATGAGTAGGAGAGGCCCAAATAGAAAGATAAGTAATAAAAAGTAGCAATAAAAATAAATTTGTAGCTTTACAGAGCATTTGTTTTTTTTAGATGGGGTCAGTGACCCCCATTTGAAAGCTGGAAAGAGTCAGAAGAAGATGAAGGCAAACTATGAAAATTAAATAACGAAGACCAATTGAAAAGTTGCTTAGAATTGGCATTCTATAACTTATTAAAAGTTAAATTAAAGATGAGCCATCCCTTTAAAAACAAGGGTATGCCATAGTGATGTGCGGGCCAGCCCAATACTGTGGGAGCCATGGCTATACCCACAGGACGGGTGGGTTTGGGCCAACCTTGCTGCTCCTCTTGCGGGTTGCTCAACTAGCTGACCTACCACTCACCTATCTCTCACCACCTACAATAAGCTCCACAGGTCTAACCTATCACTAGCTAACCTTGTATGTTTTCTTGAATATATTTGCCATTGAATTGTATAGAGCAAGTTATCTTGTCAAGTGTTTCTCTGTTCCCCTTTGGTAAATTAGTTTTGGTGCAGACAGGCAATACAGTTCACTCATTTGTTCAGTTTTTACCCATAAAGGCTGATACCTGCCCAGGGTCAGACTGGGCCGGCCGGAACCAGGAAAAAGTCCGGTGGGCCCGGCTGGTCCAGTCCCGCTCCCCAAAGCCGGCAGCTCCTGTGCTCCTTTGTGACTTCCCCCCCATCCAGTTGCATGAAACGATGCACAAAAAGGGTATTTGCTGGTGTGGGGGGGAGTAAGTGGAACAGAGGGGGATCTGCAGCTGGGTCAGGAGGTCCCTGGGGGCCCTGATGTGACAGCCCCGGTGGACCCAGACCCCCCCAGTCCGACGCTGCACCTGCTGATAAACTTTGGTCAAATTAATAATTTTCTGAATCAATATTAGGAAAAAATTTCATTGGGAAAGGATTGTAGATATAAGCCTCCCAACTTTGGGTTAAATAAGCTCTACATTTCTGCTCTGATTATTCAGATGATGTTCTAAAGGACTGACGGGGTAATGTACTGTAATAAAAGTCGGTAACTAGGGATGGGCGAACTTTTTTTGCCTTGTTTCGCCCCGGAAATGACATCAATAGACTTGTATGGCGTCAAAAAAAAAAAAGACGTGCATCAAAAATATTATGACGCCCATTAAAGTCGGCGACATTTCACCGGCGGCAAATTTTTGGCGAAACGGGTCAAATTTGCCCATCCCTATCGGTAAAAGAAAAACTATTCGCAATGCGAAAAGTTATGCCTTTGCGTGAACAAATTATGTTTTGCGCAACTCTAATATAGCTTTTGCGAACCCGGAAACTGTTTAGCGACCACTTCTGACAGTGGAAGACCGTTCGTGAATTTTATAGTTTGGGCCAGTGCGCAGTTAATGTAATAAAACTTCTTACTGAAAAAGTCATTTGTTTCAAAAGATTACGACACCTTCAAGCACTTCTTAAGAATGCGCAATTAAAATTCGCAATGAAATAACAGTTTAAGGAACAATATTACATTGCGAGATGTGGATTTTTATTCTTATTAGTGTGAATTAGTGTGACTTTTATTACATAATGTCTTATGGTGTGAGTGAGAGATGGAAAGGATAAAATCTTAACTAGAGATGCACTAAATCCACCACTCGGTTTTGGAATTGGCTAAATCCTTGTACTTTTTTCAACTCAGAAAAGCAAAGGTTCAGTTTGCATTTCAAGTTAAAAGAGCTCAAGGCTTTGGTCGAAACTGAATCCTGCACTTGGCGCATCTGTAGTGCATTAAAAGAAAGAAATCTTTGAACTGTATGTTCAGCTGAATGTGAATTTTAGGTATTCAAAATGTATGCAATCTCTTTTTTAATTTGAATTTGAAAATCAAAGATAATAGATTCATGTAATAAAGGATGCGACAACGGACCAGTTTTAGTAACCGATAGCAACAAATCGGATCCTTGTCTTTTAAATGCCTCGTGTATTTTTTTGTGAAAGGGGTTAAAAATGATCAGAGTTACCATTGTTATACTTTTTCATCAGTGCTTCTGGCACCTCTCTGGATTCTTAATAACAGTTTTTATAATTAATTGCACCTTGGGAAATACAATGAACTACTTTTCTTAGCTGTCCCAAAGAACATTTAATTAACCTATTCTCTTTGCCCGCACCCAGTGATTTTATCCTATTGTGTTATCATTCTTGCCTATCTGTGCTGAATAAACCGTGACAGAAGTGTGGGTTGGGTGCCATTTCATTTGAAACCTACTTACTCATTAATGAAGTGCTAAAATGTTTTATTTACTTTGGATAGTTTGCCAGCTGCTGTATAGAAGTCATTTATTGCCAGCAAATGAGTGTGATAGCAAGGCACAGGTGGCAGGTGACTCTCAATCAACATGTGGCAGTCATATATGATATGGAATGTAGTAGGGATTACTCTTCAGCCTTGCAGATGTTGTTGCACTACTACAATAGAGCTGTCTCTAGAAAGGACACTGGTGAGAACTCTGCATCCCATACATAGAGCACCTTCTATACGTAGGTGAATCGAGTCTGGGAAATCTCAATATTTCAAAAGATTCAACTCTTTAGAGTGCAGCTATCAGAAATCACCTATAATAGTCTTTGGGAAGGGAGTGTGACTGTGGGATAGCAGGTATAGTAGGGAGAGATGGTGTCTATAGTAACAGTGGGATAATAGTCTCTGGGAAGGGAGTGTGACTGTGGGATAGCAGGTATAGTAGGGAGAGATGGTGCCTATAGTAACAGTGGGATAATAGTCTCTGGGAAGGGAGTGTGACTGTGGGATAGCAGGTATAGTAGGGAGAGATGGTGCCTATAGTAACAGTGGATAATAGTCTCTGGGAAGGGAGTATGACTGTGGGATAGCAGGTATAGTAGGGAGAGATGGTGCCTATAGTAACAGTGGATAATAGTCTCTGGGAAGGGAGTGTGACTGTGGGATAGCAGGTATAGTAGGGAGAGATGGTGTCTATAGTAACAGTGGATAATAGTCTCTGGGAAGGGAGTGTGACTGTGGGATAGCAGGTATAGTAGGGAGAGATGGTGCCTATAGTAACAGTGGGATAATAGTCTCTGGGAAGGGAGTGTGACTGTTGGATAGCAGGTATAGTAGGGAGAGATGGTGCCTATAGTAACAGTGGATAATAGTCTCTGGGAAGGGAGTGTGACTGTGGGATAGCAGGTATAGTAGGGAGAGATGGTGCTTATGGTAGTAATGGGATAGCAGTCTCTGTGATGGGACTATCTTTAGGAAAGCAGGTATTGTTTGGTAAGAATAGTCGGCATAATAGCACAACGTTTTTCATCTAATTTGTTGTATAGTTTAGGTTTTGAGCAAAGTGCTGAATGATTATAAATTAATATTTTAATGAGCAAAAAAAACAGGTTTATTCAGTTCAGAAAAAATGTGGGTGCTACTAGTTTGCAATTGGAAATTTGTGTTAATAAAGAAGTGGTGAAGGTACAGCACCTGAAATCCTATTATATTTTAAGTGCAAGTGGTCTGGTTACCGACACACTATTTATTATTTTATGACCATATATATTGCTACATAACTGATAAAAATCTTGGTTTATTGCATTAGAGTCGCTGATTTCAGTTCAAATTGTTTTCAGACTGTTCACCAGAAATAAAGACTTATTTTCAAGAGCTTTCCATTTATATTTTCACTATTCCTCTCTCAGCGTCTGTTTCTCTTCTTTCTTCATTCAGGAGCTAGAGGTCAGATATTCATTAACAGTTAGATCAGTTATAGGGGGCTCCTTTTGCCTAGAAGATATATTAGGGCTCTTACTGACGAGCGGTTGTAGCTGCGCTCCCCTGCGTTCCATTTTTCTGCGTTCAGCCGCAGGGGAGCACAGGCATAGACGCATTACGTTTTTTCCAATGGGGCTGTACTCACACAGGCGTGTGTAGGCGCCAAACGCAGGTTGAGACGCAACATGCTGCATTTTTCCTCCATTCGGCGCCTACACGCGCCTGTGTGAGTACAGCCCCATTGAAAAAATGTAATGCGTCTATTCCTGCGCTCCCCTGCGGCTGAACGCAGAAAAATGGAACTCAGGGGAGCGCAGGTACAACCGCTCGTCAGTAAGAGCCCTTAGAGCTCACTCTATTAAAATCACCAGACATCATGTCTCTCTACATGCAGGATTTCTGCAAAAGGCAGTTATTTTGTTAGATTTTGTTTGTACTGGAATCAATTATTTGAGTGATCTGTAATTCACCTGCTAGGAAAGGAAGACCCTCCTATAAGATATATTGGATCTAACTGTCAGTGAATATCTGACACCCAACTGCTGCATGAAGAGAGAATGAAGAGAAACAGATGCTGAGAGAGGAATAGTGAACATAAACTTGATTATTTCAGAAACAATGCAGAATATTTAATTGATTGTATTTAGAAAGTTTCTTATTCTAGTATGTTGAAGCTTATATTAAATTTTAATTTTTGTGATAGTTCCCCTTTGAGGATGTTGGACTTGCACACAGAAAAAATGGACTATTGGTCTGTTTTCATAGTTTTTTTTTTTAATTTTTCGTTTTTCAATTTTTTTATTATTTTTTCTCATTTTGGTGCACTTTCACTGTTTAATATGGTTTCTGTACCAGCTACTGTGTCATTATAATGTTTATAATGTCATGGTTGTATTGTAATGTCTATTTATTACATTAATAGGCTTGAGTATTTAAGGTGTTTCCCCTTTATATTGTCTACCCAGAATGCATCAAGCGGAACAGGTCAAAGTTCACATGAGCCTTAAATAGGTGCACTTTTTAATGGTCCTTTATTCACTTGATAAAGAGTATTGTACCCTAAACTTGTCATTTTACCACTACTCAGAATGAAAGTTTTGCAGTAAATACTGCTGGAGTTCCTGTTCCTTTATTCGTTCATTTTGGATTTCGACTTATACACAGGGTCGTACTGGGTCGGCGGAGACTGGGAAAAAACCCGATGGGCCAGACTCACTCCCTTGAAAGTACTTGAAACACTGACGCTCAGTGTCAGACTGGCACGGCGGGTCCCGGGAAAAAACCCAGTGGGCCCCGACCCTTAATGTTCCCCCGCTTGACCAGACCCCTCTCCCCTTCACACAGGTGCACTGAGCGCACTTGGCTCATCACATTAAGGGGGCTGGGGGGTCAGAGGGGGTCCTGGACATTAGTCTCGGTGGGCCCTGGGCCCCCAGTCTGACCCTGCTGCTGCTCTTCCTACCTCCCTCCCTGACCTTGGTCTCAGCCCTGACCTCCCTCCCTGGTCTCAGTCACTGCCATGAAGCAATAGGTAAGGGGGGGCCAGGGGGGGGTTGCGGCTGGAGGGGGTTGAGGCTGGGGAGGGGGCAGAGGGTGCTTTGTGGCTGAGGGGCCCAGTGGGTGATGTGGGGGTCCCAAAGGCAGGGGGGACCTTAGTCTGATGCTGCTTATATACATATTGGTCAGGTTTGGTTAGAAGTTTGAAAACATGTGATTGGTTGCTATTAGTGATGGGAGAATAAACCGGCAGGCACAAATTTGCGCTGAATTTCCGTATTTCACCACTCTGACTCTGACATTCTCTGACGAATATTCAGCAGCATCAGAAAAATTTGCCCACGTGTCGGAATAGTCACTCGTGTCTGAACTGTTGCGCGTTAACATTATTTGGGCACCCATTAACTTTAAAGGAGAAATCAACCTGTGGGGAAAAAACCCTACCCCCCCACCTCAGGTAGACCTCCCTCCCTCCTCCCGACAGCTAACTACCCCTCCCGGGGAGATGCCCCATACTCAATACTTACCCCTCGCCGCAGATTCTTCCAGTGAAGTTCTACGCGTCCATCTTTCCGTGTAATGCAGCGCATGCGCAGTTGTCGCAAACCAGCAAACTGCTCCAACTGTGCATGCACAGAAATTCTGATCTCTCAGTCAGCTTAAAGAGGAGCCGGAAGATGGACACATAGAACTTCGCTGGAAGAATTGAGATTATTGATTATCCTGTATCAGCCCTGCCGTCATGTAGCTGCAAGGAATGGAGAGTGATATTCTGAGACAATTTGCAATTGGTTTTCATATTTTTATTAGTTGTGGTTTTGAGTTATTTAGCTTTTTATTCATCAGCTCTCCAGTTTTCAATTTCAGCAGTCTGGTTGCTAGGGTCCAAATGACCCTAGCAACCATGCATTGATTTGATTAGTAGACTGGAATATGACTATGAGAGGCCCTGAATAAAAATTAGTTAACATAAAAAGTGAACCACCCCTTTAAAGGTACTTTTGGCAGTTGCAGTTTGGGAAATTAGATTATGGCCTGAATAGAATCTCACTCTGGAAATTGTAGCAACTCTCTCCAGGAACTGTGCCAGGTTCTGTTGTGAAGGCAAAGCAGATGTGATTGATCATCAGACAGCAGCAAATTTATTGGTTGAGAAACCAGCTCATTACTTCTTCAGTTCTGAATTGCTCTTTTTGATCTCTCGCTCTTTGCACCATTGCTGCAGTGTGTGTTCACATATGGGACTAAAATATGTCTAAAAGAGAACTCTAATTGTGACACGAAAATCCAAACACAGAACATGACAGTAAATAGTGCAATTGTTTCAGAATAGTTCTACATTTTTTTCATATACAGGTAGTTGTACAGATATTTCATGAACCTCCCTCAGCCTAAGCTTTTTTTTTTATTTTGCAAACCCCTGGCTCCAATGAGCAATTTGCTGCACCTGGGATAAGTTATATGACCAATTAGACAGTTATTCACATCTGACAGTTTGGATGTTGCAGGATTCCAGGAAATCCTCACCTTTCAGATTTTTTTACTCTTAAAGGCGGCCATACACGGGCCGATAAAAGCTGCCGACAGACCGAGTCGGCAGCTTATTGGCCCGTGTATGGGGGCCCCCGACGGGCTTCCCCGATCGAGATCTGGCCGAAAGTCGGCCAGATCTCGATCGGATGGGATTAAAAATCCCGTCGGATCGCGGCCGCATCTGTTCGTTGATGCGGTCCCGCGATCCGACCGCCCATTTGCGAACGCTAGGATCCGATCGTTGGGCCCTAGGGCCCACGATCGGATCAGCCCGATATTGCCCACCTCAAGGTGGGCATATCGGAGGGAGATCCGCTCGTTTGGCGACATCGCTCCATGTATGGGCACCTTAACACCATTCACACTGGCACCACAACCTGGTGTCACTAATTACACTAGAAATTTGTAGAGCAGGCACTCAAAAGAAGGCAATCTTCCACCAGGCAGTAAAATAAGTAAAAAATATTTATGTCAAAAAAGCATAGCCTTATGCTTTTCATCACACCAAGCTAATATGGCAGCTGCTATCCTAAACAAACAGAGAGCTTCTAGAGCTTTTTACTCAGGTATGGTATAACATTCTGCAGAATAAATATAGTGTTATAGCTAGCACTGTTGCCAAAAAATGCCTCCGTAGCTTTCCTTCTCCTTTCATACAGGGGAAGCAATGAAATACCATCATGTGGGATCTGCTATAACCTTAAAATCAATAAATGCAATAATCCTTAATTATCACTGGGAAGTAAACTTGCCAGCCAATTTATCATCTGTGGGCTAATTTATATTGCACTTGTAACTTGTATATTGAATTTTTCACATAGTTTCAGTACATCTGTGGGTTCTTCTGTCCTATAAACTATGTAATGCCTAATAACCAAAATCTGAGAATGAAAATAAATTTACATTTTTATATTACCGGTAGAATTTTTTGGGATTATGGAACACTATAGGGAGTAACATAAAGCATACTGGCAAACTTTGCCAGTATAAGGGCATCTTGACTGGGAAAGACATTTCTCAAGGTTAAACACAGAAGGGAAATTGTTTTTAAACCATTGCTTAAAGGGATTCTGTCATGATTTTTATGATGTAGTTTTTGTTTCTAAATGACACTGTTTCCACTGCAAATAATTTTACAATATAAATTGTAAATTCCTGAACCAGCAAGTGTATTTTTTTAGTTGTAATATTGGTGTGTAGATGCATTTCAGGTCATTTTGGTCATGTGCTTTCAGAAAGAGCCAGCACTTTAGGATGGAACTGCTTTCTGACAGGCTGTTGTTTCTCCTACATAATGTAACTAAATGTGTCTCAGTGGGACCTGGATTTTACTATTGAGTGTTGTTCTTAGATCTACCAGGCAGCTGTTATCTTGTGTTAGGGAGCTGTAATCTGGTTACCTTCCCATTGTTCTGTTGTTAAGATGCTGGGGGGGGGGAGGATAGGAAGGAGGGTGATATCACTCCAACTTGCAGTACAGCAGTAAAGAGTGACTGAAGTTTATCAGAACACAAGTCACATGACTGGGGGCAGCTGGGAAACTGGCAATATGTCTAGATTTCAAAATGAAATAAAAAAAATCTTTTTGCTTCTTTGAGAATTGGATGTGAGTGCAGAATTCTGCTGGAGCAGTACTATTAACTGATGCATTGTGAAAATTTTTTTCCCATGACAGTATCCCTTTAATATATATATAAACCAGTATATCCCCCCCTTTAAGCGAGCAATGCTGTTGCAAAGCAAAACCTTTATGGTTTGGTAAAAGTGTTGGTGTTGGGGTTGACTGGATGAGAGGAAACAGTCATGATAGGATACAAATTTTCGTTCCACTAGGATACTCACTACTAATTGTTATTTTGTTTCTTTTTTCAATAATATAATTATAATAACCAAAAGCATAACCCCTCTGGTTCCGTGGATGCCAGTACTTCTCTTGGGAGAGATACTGTAGATCTAGATAATATTTATATTCCAGTCCATGAGGAAATGTGCTGGGCTGGGCTATAGACTGCAGTAGGCTTTCCTTCATAGAGTCTGAGGGACAATCTGCTGGAGGAGGAAAGAAAAATCACAACATGCAGCTGCAAAGAGAGAAAAAAAAATCCTCTGCATGGCACAAAGCTCTATTCTATTGCCTAAGCCCGTGATAGTGATTTCAGCAAATTAATTGCCCAACTTTGATTCTGCACAAAGAATCCCTTCATGGGCTTTATATTTGCATCCAAAACTCGACTCATCTACAGATAACACATACGCGTTTCTTTCGCTGCCTCCAAATCATCTGTTATTTGTACAAAGGCTGTTATTTGCCCTTGTCTTTATTTTTTTTTATTTCTCCTCCACTTTTGTAAATAAGTGTCAGCTTAGTATTTAGTGCTTACAAAGAGCCAGTTAATGTTTCCTCGTGTTCTTATTAGATGCAGATGCTCAGGGACAAACACAATGTACCAGTCAGCTAGTGTAGCCTTATTACTTGGCTTGGAATATCCTTCCCAGGAATTGCAGAATGTATGGAACAGAATTGCAGAATGTATGAACAGAATTGCAGAATGTATGGAACAGAATTGCAGAATATATGAACAGAATTGCAGAATGTATGGAACAGAATTGCAGAATGTATGAACAGAATTGCAGAATATATGAACAGAATTGCAGAATGTATGGAACGGAATTGCAGAATGTTTGGAACGGAATTGCAGAATGTATGAACAGAATTGCAGAATGTATGAACAGAATTGCAGAATGTATGAACAGAATTGCAGAATGTATGAACAGAATTGCAGAATGTATGGAACGGAATTGCAGAATGTATGGAACAGAATTGCAGAATGTATGAACAGAATTGCAGAATGTATAGAACAGAATTGCAGAATGTATGAACAGAATTGCAGAATGTATGGAACGGAATTGCAGAATGTATAGAACAGAATTGCAGAATATATGAACAGAATTGCAGAATGTATGGAACGGAATTGCAGAATGTATAGAACAGAATTGCAGAATGTATGGAACAGAATTGCAGAATATATGAACAGAATTGCAGAATGTATGGAACGGAATTGCAGAATGTTTGGAACAGAATTGCAGAATGTATGAACAGAATTGCAGAATGTATGGAACGGAATTGCAGAATGTTTGGAACAGAATTGCAGAATGTATGAACAGAATTGCAGAATGTATGGAACGGAATTGCAGAATGTATGAACAGAATTGCAGAATGTTTGGAACAGAATTTCAGAATGTTTGGAACAGAATTGCAGAATGTTTGGAACAGAATTGCAGAATGTATGGAACAGAATTGCAGAATGTATGGAACGGAATTGCAGAATGTATGAACAGAATTGCAGAATGTATGAACAGAATAGCAGAATGTTTGGAACAGAATTGCAGAATGTTTGGAACAGAATTGCAGAATGTTTGGAACAGAATTGCAGAATGTTTGGAACAGAATTGCAGAATGTATGGAACAGAATTGCAGAATGTATGAACAGAATTGCAGAATGTATGAACAGAATAGCAGAATGTTTGGAACAGAATTGCAGGATGTATGGAACGGAATTGCAGAATGTATGGATCAGAATTGCAGAATGTATGAACAGAATTGCAGAATGTTTGGAACAGAATTGCAGGATGTATGAACAGAATTGCAGAATGTATGAACAGAATTGCAGAATGTATGGAACAGAATAGCAGAATGTATGGAACAGAATAGCAGAATGTATGGAACAGAATTGCAGAATGTATAGAACAGAATTGCAGAATGTATGGAACAGAATTGCAGAATATATGAACAGAATTGCAGAATGTATGGAACGGAATTGCAGAATTTATAGAACAGAATTGCAGAATGTATGGAACAGAATTGCAGAATATATGAACAGAATTGCAGAATGTATGGAACGGAATTGCAGAATGTATGGAACGGAATTGCAGAATGTTTGGAACGGAATTGCAGAATGTATGAACAGAATTGCAGAATGTATGAACAGAATAGCAGAATGTTTGGAACAGAATTGCAGAATGTTTGGAACAGAATTGCAGAATGTATGGAACAGAATTGCAGAATGTATGAACAGAATTGCAGAATGTTTGGAACAGAATTGCAGAATGTATGAACAGAATTGCAGAATGTTTGGAACAGAATTGCAGGATGTATGAACAGAATTGCAGAATGTATGGAACGGAATTGCAGAATGTATGGATCAGAATTGCAGAATGTATGGAACAGAATTGCAGAATGTTTGGAACAGAATTGCAGGATGTATGAACAGAATTGCAGAATGTATGGAACAGAATTGCAGAATCTATGAACAGAATTGCAGAATGTTTGGAACAGAATTGCAGAATGTTTGGAACAGAATTGCAGAATGTTTGGAACAGAATTGCAGAATGTATGAACAGAATTGCAGAATGTATGGAACGGAATTGCAGAATGTATGAACAGAATTGCAGAATGTTTGGAACAGAATTGCAGAATGTTTGGAACAGAATTGCAGAATGTATGGAACGGAATTGCATAATGTATGAACAGAATTGCAGAATGTATAGAACAGAATTGCAGAATGTTTGGAACAGAATTGCAGAATGTATGAACAGAATTGCAGAATGTATGAACAGAATTGCAGAATGTTTGGAACAGAATTGCAGAATGTATAGAACAGAATTGCAGAATGTATGAACAGAATTGCAGAATGTATGAACAAAATTGCAGAATGTTTGGAACAGAATTGTAGAATGTATGAACAGAATTGCAGAATGTATGAACAGAATTGCAGAATGTATGAACAGAATTGCAGAATGTATGAACAGAATTGCAGAATTTATGAACAGAATTGCAGAATGTATGAACAGAATTGCAGAATGTAGGAACAGAATTGCAGAATGTATGAACAGAATTGCAGAATGTATGAACAGAATTGCAGATATCAATATAAAAGTAGCACCGTGCTAATGCTGTTCATTCTAGCATTCAATATTACACTTCGATTGACAAGAATAGCAAAATCAAAAGTCCACGACAAGGAAATGATTAAAGGGTTCTTTCACTGATGATTTTTTTTCTGATATAGGTACGGGACATTTTAGCCAGAATTCTTGGCATCTGGATTTTCTGGATAACAGGTCTTATCATAATTTGGATCTTTATACCTTAAAGGGGTTCACCTTTGAGTTAACTTGAGTTATAGAATGGCTGATTCCAAGCAACTTTTCAGTTGGCCTTCATTTTTTCTTTTTTATGGTTTCTGAATTATTTTGCCTTCTTCTGACTCTTTCGAGCTTTCAAATAGGGGGTCACTGACCCCACCCAAAAACAAATGCTCTGTAAGGCTACAAATGTATTGTTATTGCTACTTTTTATTACTCATCTTTCTATTCAGACCATCGCCTATTTTAATTGCAGTCCCTTATTCTAATGAATGCATGGTTGCTAGGGTAATTGGGACTCTAGCAACCAGATGGCTGAATTTGCAAATTGGAGAGCTGCTGAATAAAAAGCCAAATAACTAAAAAAACCACAAATAATAAAACATGAAAACAATTGCAAGTTATCTCAGAATATCACTCTATTGGCCTTAATTTTTTCTTTTTTATGGTTTCTGAATTAATTTGCCTTCTTCTGACACTTTCCAGCTTTTAAATACAGGGTCACTGATCCCATTTAAAAACAAATGCTCTGTAAGTTTACAAATTTATTGTTTTTCGAGAAAAAAAAAGCCTGAAAAATTTGACTGATTTGGCTTTTCACATGATTTTATTGAGTTTTTTTCACAAAGCAATTATAATCAAGTTTTTTTAATATGCTAAAATCGGGCGTGGGAGTTTGGGTCAAGATTTTTTTATTGGGGCAATGAGATTTGGATTTTAGTTAAAATCCAAAAAATCACCCCAATCATTGGTTGATTAATTATATTTGAATTGGGATCAAGTACAAGCTACTGTTTTATTATTACAGAGAAATAGGAAATTATTTTCAAAACTTTGGATTTCAAAACATTTTCAAAGCTATGGGAGACGGCCTTTGTCTAATTCTGAGCTTTTTGGATAACGGGTTTCCAGATAACGGATCCCATACCTAACATTT
The DNA here is from genome assembly GCF_017654675.1 of Xenopus laevis. Taxonomy (NCBI): domain Eukaryota; kingdom Metazoa; phylum Chordata; class Amphibia; order Anura; family Pipidae; genus Xenopus; species Xenopus laevis. Next base: position 10,458,380 of record NC_054373.1, read on the forward strand.
CAGCATTATTTCAGCTTGGCTTTGTAAAGAGCAGATCACATCAGACAAGGGTATTGAAGTAGACATGGGCTTTTGATATAGCGCTGCTGAAACTTTGGCTTTTTTGTCTTAAACTTAAAGGGATACTGTCATGGGAAAAAAACTTTTTTTCAAAATGAATCAGTTAATAGTGCTGCTCCAGCAGAATTCTGAACTGAAATCCATTTCTCAAAAGAGCAAACAGATTTTTTTATATTCAATTTTGAAATCTGACATGGGGCTAGACATATTGTCAATTTCCCAGCAAAAAAAAAATCTGTTTGCTCTTTTGAGAAATGGATTTCAGTGCAGAATTCTGCTGGAAAAGCACTATTAACTGATGTGTTTTGAAAAAAATGTTTCATTATTATTAATAGAATGACTATTAATGAATATTATATGAATATAATTGATATTACATATTGGGGTATAATTATATTGCAAACACTAAATAAGCCTGCTGACATGTCTATCCTACACAGGGGCAAATATTAGCGGCTGCTTATTTCTCAATCGAGAGAGCAATTATTGTGGCTGATGGCAAAATTACCGTTATGAAACGAGCCACATCTGCACTTCCTTCCTGCCTCACCCCCTGATCAGTTTATGAAGGAACTACAACATGTTGTTGATTTTTGTGTCATTGCAGATACGACTTACATTCATTGTGAGGCCATTAAGCCTGTGTTTCATGTCAGTACAACTAACGTCTACTTTCAACATTAATCCTAATCCTTGAGTCATGCATTGCTTAATCACTGATCTGATTCAGAAGTGAATTTAATGGCTAACACTCCATCAATTTTTCTGCATTAAAGGAGAATTCAACCTATGACATAAAAAACCTACCCCCCTACTCTACGTAGACCCCCCTCCCTCCTCCCCCCCAGCCTACCTGGTAGCCAGGGCAAATGCCCCTAATTTATAATTACCCCTTGGTGCAGAATTTGTCCTCGGGAGTTCACGGCAGCCGATGCGCCAAAAAAGACGGTCTGCCATCTTCTTATCTTCATTAAACTTTGGAAGCAGACCATCATTTCGACGCATGCACAGTTGGAGTAATATTCCAGCCCCGAACAACTGCGCATGTGCCGAAAGTCACGAAAATTTCTAAAAGTCATGAAAAATATCACGAAAAGTTTTTGGAAATTTTCATGACAATCGGCGCACGCACAGTTGTTCGGGACCAGAATATCACTCCAACTGCGGGTGCGCCGAAAACGACAGTCTGCTTACGAAGTTTATGGAAGAAAACAAGATGCCCGATGTGAATTCCCGAGGACAGAATCTGCACCGAGGGGTAAGTAAAAAGTTTGGTTCATTTGCCCTCAGTACCAGGTAGGCTGGGGGTAGGAGGGGGGGTCTACATAGGGTAGGGGGGCAGGGTTTTTCATGTTACGGGTTGAATTCTCCTTTAAAGGATATGTAACCCCTCCCCCTCACAAAAGTGTAATCAGTGAACAGCATATTTAGATAATGTTAAAAGTTTAAAAGTAAGGCTGCAGCATCCCCTTAATCACTTAGAATTCCATCTCCTCCTCTAACCCACACTGCCCCTCCCTCAGGAATTTCCTTTGGCTGTTGATTTATGAGCATGCTCAGTTCTTCTTAGCTCAGATTAATAAACACACCCTCCAGTCTAACAGCCAATGAAGAGATAGCAGTCTGATCCTATTTTTTTCCTCCTAACCACCTCTCCTGAGCTCAGCTTAACCATTACACTGCTCAACCCCAGCAGAACTTTTTATCAAAGTAGGTTGTGCCTGTGTAACCTGCATTCTGCATTGCATGAACTTTACAGCTTACGTGTATCAATGTTACTGATGATGTGTCAGAGGGAAAATGGCCGCTGGTGAAAGCTGCTATTTGTTGCAGGTAAATGTGATGGCACTGGCAAATGGAGAGGGTATATGCAGTACAAATGATGTGGCTTTGGTGGGAAAGATATGCCCAACTTATATACATGGTAGGAAAATGCAGGCTTTACATGTCCTTTAAGTAACTTAAATGAAAAAAGGGATAGTTTTGGTTCTTTAAAAATCTTGGGATTGGGAATTTCCTCAATTTACATAGGATAAAGAATATATAATAAAAAACAGCTAAGCACATCCCCAAACAGGCATTTTGCTGACAAAAGCAATGGCACCTTTGAAGGTCGAGCAAATTAAGGACACTAGGGATATTATTGGCTGTTATTCTGAATTATTTGGCTGGAGGGAGAATTCTTTGTCTGACAGATCTGATATTCTCTTTTGACACGTCAACGTTTCATCTAGAAAGTAACAACAACATTACAGAGATGCACTGGAAAATGTGTGAATGTTTTCTTATAGTTTTAAAATATGATACAGGTATGGGCCCTGTTATCCAGAATGCTCGGGACCTGGAGTTTTCCCGGATAAGGGATCTTTGCGTAATTTGGATCTTCATACCTTAAGTCTACTAGAAAATCATATAAACATTAAATAAACCCAATAGGCTGGTTTTGCTTTCAATAAGGATTAATTATATCTTAGTTGGGATCAAGTACAAGCTACTGTTTTATTATTACAGGGAAATTTTTATTTGGATTATTCGGATAAAATGGAGTCTATGGGAGATGGCCATTCCGTAATTCAGAACTTTCTGGATAATGGGTTTCCTGCCTAACTCGTAACTAAAAAGTGCACCTGACGCACGTTTCACCTGCCTGCCTTTTGACAAAGCCCGCAACTTGGTGGGTAAAACGCGCGTCAGGCGAAATTTTTAGTTACGAGTTAGGCAGGACTACTGATAGGGACCTCTAAGGGCTTAACCATACGGATCAGGTGGGAATTGGATGCGGGTGAAGGGGTTGGTGGCGCTTCATGATCCCGTTAACAGCTACGTGCAATCTTATCATGGCATTGTTTGAGGGTGCCGGGGACACCACTTGATGGGAGGTGAAGGGGTTGGCACGGTGTAATTAATCCTCTATATCGGGCTAACAACTACTATTGACCATAGTGCGCCCGGTAGAGATGTCGCGAACTGTTCGCCGGCGAACTTGTTCGCGCGAACATCGGGTGTTCGCGCTCGCCGGAAGTTCGCGAACGTCGCGCGACGTTCGCCATTTTGGGTTCGCCATTGTTGGCGCTTTTTTTTGCCCTCTCACCCCAGACCAGCAGGTACATGGCAGCCAATCAGGAAGCTCTCCCCTGGACCACTCCCCTTCCCTATAAAAACCGAAGCCCTGCAGCGTTTTTTCACTCTGCCTGTGTGTGCTGAAGAGATAGTGTAGGGAGAGAGCTGCTGCCTGTTAGTGATTTCAGGGACAGTTGAAAGTTTGCTGGCTAGTAATCGTTTTGATACTGCTCTGTTATTGGAGGGACAGAAGTCTGCAGGGGTTTGAGGGACATTTTAGCTTAGGTAGCTTTGCTGGCTAGTAATCTACCTTCTACTGCAGTGCTCTGTATGTAGCTGCAGTGGGCAGCTGTCCTGCTTCTGATCTCATCTGCTGACTGCTGCAATAACAGTAGTCCTTGTAAGGACTGCTTTTATTTATTTTTTTGTTGTTTTACTACTACTACTACTACTACTATAAGAGCCCAGTGCTATTAGTCTAGCAGTGTTGGGGAGTGGGACTGGTGTGCTAATCTGCTGCTCCTAGTAGTTCAGCAGCACCAACTTTAATTTTTTTTTTTAATATTCATTTTTTTTTTATTTTACTTTTTTTTATTTTACTACCGCTGTAGTAGTGTATAAGTTGACCTTTTAGGCATTATTTGCCCTGTAGGCATTATTTGCACACTGTTTTCTTCAACCCGCCATCTAGCTGTGTGACCTTGTTCACATTCTGTCTAAATATCCATAATATTACCGTCTCCAGAAAAAACACCGGAGTGACTTTTTTCAAGCAGCCATAATATATTTTACGTAATCCGTATCCACCGCTGTAGTAGTGTATACGTTGACCTTGTAGGCATTGTTTGCCCAGTTTTTTTGGCCGCAGCCACTGAAGCACAGAGGCCAGAAAAAATATGCCATATAAATGCTGAAAATAGTCATTTTTTGCCATACGTTGACTCAACGTATATGGCAAAAAATTACTATTTTCAGCATTTATATGGCATATTTTTTCTGGCAACTGTGCTTCAGTGGCTGCAACCAAAAAAACTGGGCAAACAATGTCTACAAGGTCAACGTATGGCGAAAAATGACTATTTTCAGCATTTATATGGCATATTTTTTCTGGCAACTGTGCTTCAGTGGCTGCAACCAAAAAAACTGGGCAAACAATGTCTACAAGGTCAACGTATGGCGAAAAATGACTATTTTCAGCATTTATATGGCATATTTTTTCTGGCAACTGTGCTTCAGTGGCTGCGTCCAAAAAAACTGGGCAAACAATGCCTACAAGGTCAACGTATGGCAGTTGTTTAAAGAGAACAGTAGATTACTAGCCAGCAAAGCTACCTAAGCTAAAATGTCCCTCAAATCCCTGCAGACTTCTGTCCCTCCAATACAGAGCAGTATCAAGCAGATTACTAGCCAGCAAACTTACTATCATCTGTCCCTGAAATCACTAACAGCTCTCCCCCTACACTATCTCTTCCAAGCACACACAGGCAGATTTTTCAGATACATTTTTGCCCTTGATCCCCCTCTGGCATGCCACTGTCCAGGTCGTTGCACCCTTTAAACAACTTTAAAATCATTTTTCTGGCCAGAAATTTTTTTTTTAGATGTTAAAGTTCGCCTTCCCATTGAAGTCTATGGGGTTCGCGAACCGTTCGCGAACCGCTCGCGTTTTTGCGCAAGTTCGCGAATATGTTCGCGAACTTTTTTTCCGACGTTCGCTACATCCCTAGCGCCCGGATCGCTACTCTGTGGGAAAGTTCTCAAAGGGGGTGAAAGGGTTGGCACGGGAAGTGGAATCCTTCAATGGTTGTGTTTTGTGCCCAGTACTGGGACACTTTGCATTTGCTATACGCTGTTGTGATCGGTAGTATGTATCTACCATATAACTAATTTGCATTGACCTCAAGCACCAACGTATCGTGCCCAGGTGAGTTAGTACTCCGTGGCTAGCTCATTTTTAAGTGTGTTCACTGGACATAATTTTAAAATAATTTTACAATAAAAGTTACGTTTTATTTATCAATTTACACTTTGGAAACTTGGATGCTGTGGATGGGATGGTGCAGTTATATGGGTCAGTTCTCTCTCTTCTTCTGCTTGTAATTTAATAGTATTATCTGACTCTGCACACCATTTTTGCTATAACTGATGGTAGGTGCTCCCCAATATCTAATTTTAGTTTACACCATAACTCTATGCTGAGACGAGGATGCATTGGAATGTATAATCTCTGTATTAAGTCGACATTATGGGGCAGATTCACTAAAGGGCGAATAGTCGGCAGCGACTGCTTAGCACACATCATACCACTTTGACAGGTGCAAATTCGCTACCACTACCCTAGTTCACTAAAATGCGAAGTTGCGCCCTGAGCGCCGAACACTGGTGACTTTTCACTAGCATTACTTCGGCAGTGCGAGCATTTCATAGCGAAGATTCGCTAGCGTTCGTTTGTGCCTAGCGAAAATTCGCTAGGGATCTTGCACTTTTTTAAACACGTGTGCCTCCTGTGACATCATCGGTGGGGTGGGCCTTAAAATGGAAGCCGAAAGTCGAGCTCGGGCAGGGCGGGTTGGTGAAGGGCGGGTTAGGGTCAGGTGCGGGTCGGGTTTTACGCACATCACTAAACGACGGGTAATTTAAAGTTGTATGGAGTAGTGATGGGCAAATAAATTCGGCTAGAGCAAATTCTCGGGAAGTTTCCATGTAAATTCACTGCGAATTTCCGCATTTTGACGTGTCAAAAAATTTTGGACATGTGTCCAAAAAATCACTCTTGCCAAAATCGCCACGCATCAATAATATTCAGACGCCCGTTGACTTTAAATCACCATAAAAATTGACACGAGTGACTTTTCAGATGTGGGCGTCAATTTTCGAGTTTCGCAAATTTTGCTGGAAATTCAAAAAATTTTCGTCTAATTGACACGGGAGAAATTTGTCTGTTCTGAGGTGGTGAAGCCAACTCTGGCGAAAGATGTAACGTTCAGTAAAACCCAGAGAATTTGCGGAGTAACGATCGGTCGCCAGATCGAAAAGTCGCCTGGTGATAGAGTGTGAATGAATGCCAGCGACGGTCCAGTTCGCTAGCGAATTGTCGCCTGCATCTGTTAGTGAATTGCCGATTAAAATGGAAATTCAAATTCGAATTTTTGTGTTAGATTATTTTTCAAAACTCACCAATTTGAGTTGGGAATAATCCCGACTCGAATTCGAATTTAAATTCGAATTCCAGATTCATTATACCTGGACCCTGGTAACAATTTGAATTTGACTATTCACCATGTAAAACCTGCTGAGTTCATGTAGAAGTCAGTGGTCCAGTGACCATCTGAAGATGTTAATAGCCTTCCTGACATTCGAGTTTTTCTCTGAAAAAAAACTCGATTCGAGTTAAGTCAAATTTGATTCAACTTTTCAGGTCGGTAATCTTTGTTCGAGTTTTAGACGTTCACATTTTTTCTTAAATAACCTCCCATTCGAGTTGTGAGTAAGTTCGAATTTATTAGAGTAAAAAAAATTCACACAAATGGCCTTATATGGCCTTCCCATATAACTAAAGTATTGTAACATTGTGACCAAGTATTTATGGAAACACGTTCATCCCAACCTTGCTGTTTTTGATATCTGGATAATAAACAAATTAACCTTTTGTTGTTGTTTTCACATCTTTTTGAAGAACAATATTTTTTGGGGGGTTAGTGTGTTCTTGGATATGTCCTTGGACAGAAGCACGTCACAGGGAATTCATTCAGGCATGGACCTTTATTCCCAAAAGAGCCTACCTTTCATGGGCTGTTAAAAGCAATACTTGCATAAAGTTTGGACTCTGTTTGTGCCATTAAGAACAAATCTGCTCTTTCTTTCGTGTTAAATATATTACACATCAGTGATAAAACCATGGAAGTGCTGTTTAAAACGTTCATCTTTAGCAGAATAAGTCTAAATATACAGCGCGCGTGTTGCACTGCTGCTTGCCATCGTTGCACCCAGGTTAAATATTTATGTGTCGACAGTTATGGAAAAAGAGCGAGATACAGAATTTATTATTTTCTTATACATAACGATTTGCTTCAGATGGATGCCATGAAAGCAGCTTTGTAGGTTTTTTCTTTTGTGCTTTTTTATTATCTCTAGAGCTTGACAACCCCACAAACAGAAATCTAGATCAATCCATTCCACCATCTATTTATCTTATATTCTGTCATTTACGTCTCTGCCTAGTTACCAGGCTCTAGTATCAGACTAGTGGGCCCGGGGCCTGCAGCTTCAGGGGCCCCCCTCACCGAACTAATTCTATGCCCCACTACCTCCTCCACTCCCTTTGTGTGCACACGCTCATTGGTAATTTTTTCCGGCAGAAGAGGGAGTGCAGGAGCAGGTCCGGGACCCCCATCCACAAACTATTGAGTGCCGCTGATACCTCCTGTACCCCTTCATGAGCGTGCAGGTCATATATACGTCTTTATTAGAGATGTTGGTGCAAATGTTTGAAGTGGCCACTTATTATTACACATGTCCAAAGAAACAAAACAAAGACAAAAGAGATCCTCTATTGCCCTAGACATGAGCCCACCCTAAAACAAATGTGACATGCCCATCAAATGGTAACGCAAACATTTTTAATAGTTAGAACTTTGGAATTCAATCCGTTTAAAAATATGAAAAACGCCAGTGTTTTTTTGAACTTTTATGACTCTAGCATATAGGATATGATGTCACTGACATAAGATTGAGGAGGATGTAGCTTCATCTTATCAGTTCGCCATGTCTAAGGTGGCGAAGGAAAAAAATTCGCGCCTAAGCGAAAATTCACCTGGCGATAGGGTGCGAAACTTCGTCAGCGACAGTCTCTCTCACTAGTGAATTGTCTTCTACGCCTGTTAGTAAATTGGTCACTTTTCCTTTTAGTAAGTCTGCCCCAATGAGTCTGTTCAGGCGGATGTATACATGCGCTAACACAATCATTGGCCGAATACATGTCCAACATATCCAATGTTTGAATCTGTACCCACGCAAAGGTGTCAGACAGTTTAGGTGTATATTTGCCAACTGTAAAAAAATTTAAAAAGAAATTGGGGATGCACCGATTCCAGGATTCGGTTCGGGATTTGGCCAGGATTCAGACTTTTTCAGCAGGATTCAGATTCAGCCAAATCTTTGAGTCTGGCCAAACCGAATCTGAATATTAATTTGCATTTTCGTCACAAAAAAAGGAAGTAAAACATTTTTTTTACCTGTTTTCCCCTTCCTGCCCCTAATTTGCAAATGCAAATTAGGATTCGGATTCGGTTCGGTATTCGGCCAAATCTTTCACAAAGGATTTGGGGATTCGGCCAAATCACAAATAGTGGATTCAGTGCATCCCTAAAAAAAAAGAGTCATTTAAAAGATTTAATGTTATTGCCCCTTTCAATATACAGGAAATAAAACCTTTAACTGGCTATTTGAAGTATTGGCGTTAAACGGGTTGTTCACTTTTATAGTTACTTTTAGGGGCCGATTCACTAACTTCGAAGTTTTGGGCTACTTCAACCATCAAATGGGCTACTTCGACCTTCGACTACGACTAAGACTTCGAATCGAAGGATTCGAAGTAAAAATCATTCGACTATTCGACCATTCGATAGTCTAAGTACTGTCTCTTTAAAAAAAACTTCGACCCCCTAGTTCGCCATCTAAAAGCTACCGAAGTCAATGTTAGCCTATGGGGAAGGTCCCCGTAGGCTTGGCTAACTTTTTTTGATCAAAGGATATTCCTTCGATCGTTGGATTAAAATCCTTCAAATCGTTCGATTCAAAGGATTTTATCGTTCTATCGAAGGAATTATCCTTATCGAACTATCTGCGCTAAATCCTTCGACTTCGATATTCGAAGTCGAAGGATTTTAATTCCTAGTCGAATATCGAGGGTTAATTAACCCTCGATATTCGACCCTTCGAATATCGGCCCCTTAGTAGGAGTGATATTTTGAGACAATTTGCAATTGGTTTTCATTTTTTATTATTTGTGGTTTTTGAGTTATTTAGCTTTTTATTCTACAGCTCTCCAGTTTGCAGTTTCAGCCATCTGGTTGTTAGGGTCCAAATTATTCTAGAAAACCAGTTTGCACCACCAACCCCTTTATTTATAAAGCACCAACATATCCAGCAGTGCTGTACAATAAATGGCTTCATACACTGAACACACAGATTACATATTAAATCTTTTTGTTGGATCATGATGCGTATTATTCGTCCTGGATTTCACTTTTTTGTTACTGTGATTGAAAAAAAAAAGAATTTAAATCTTAACTCTAAGAATGATTGTGTGCATTAATATGCTTATAAAAAAGCAGAAAAATAGCAATATTTTTGATCACAAGAGAGCTGTAGAGAACATTTTCCGGTATCATCCTCAGCATTTGACCTTCCATAGCAACGAGTGTGCCGGGCTGATGTTATTATGTACATCACCGCCTCTAATTGCCCGTGTACAAAGAGACAAGTCCCGCGCCTGGTGTTTCCAAATGATAGCCTTGCTCTTTAATTAATGGGAATGCTTCTCAGCCGCTTTATTAGAGTGGTTAAAAACACAGAACATTAGATGGTAATTACACTAACGTTTCCAACTCCATATAGGATCGGCTATCATTCGGCTCATGCATTCATTCCACTGAAATGAAATTCAGATCTCAGCTGTAATATCAGACATTGGCATCTTATTGCTTTGGACTCGGGGGACCAGGCCCCAGCAATTTCATAACATTACAAAAAAAAATTCAGTTTGAGGGGGCGGCATTGTAATTTTTTTTTGTTTATATGAAAAGTATACAATCTGTGTAGCATCGTAGGCACAAGAGTGGGTGCAGACAAACGGCGAATCAATAACTGTTAACATCACTGCCGTTCGGGTTGCCACGGAGATGGCTAGCCTTGCTTTTAGCACCCATGGCCGTGTCTAATTAATTATTTCTGTATTTGAAGAGCCGGAATGTTAAAGGGAAAGAAGGAGACTAGACTATCAGGGGTAGAAAAGGGTCTGGTAGAGAGGGAAGAAGACTGGGGACCACTGACAGCATCATGCCTTCCAGGCCCGGTCTGGCAATCTATGAGTTCTGGCAAATGCCAGAGGGGCTGCTGTAAGGTGCCATAGAAAGTGACTACTAAGTGGTCTGGTGTAGGCTGTTTGGGCCTCTGTGTACTAGGAATGGCAGGGCCTATTTTGAATCCCTGTCCAGTCCTGATGCCTTCGTAATACAAAGATGTTGCTATAGGGGGTACCATAAAGCTGTCTTCGTTCCAATGGGCCAAAAGCAGAGCTGCCATCATTTCTGTATTCGTCAGGAGCATTCTAGGAGCAGAGCTGGGGGGACGGTGTCCAAAAACTCAGCTTTATTGTCTTAGTGTAACGTAAGGAATCCCAAACCCAGAACTAGGGATTCACCGAATCCAGGATTCCAGTGTCGGACTGGCCCACAGGGAGACCAGGAAAAGTCCCGGTGGGCATAGGTGTCAGGGGCCCTCTTGCTTCTAACCATTTGGCCTATTTCATGGTCATTCCCTATTTCTATAAGAACAAAGAGGCCAAATACATGGAATAACAGATCATAGTATGTAAAGAAAAGAGACTAGAGGTTGAGTGAGGAGAGGAAGAATAATAGTACTAAGAGTGGGCCCATGGTCTAAGATTAATTGGTGGGCCCCTGGTCAAAGCTTTTTGGGTGGGCCCCTGGTATCCCAGTCCGACACTGCAGGATTCGGCCAGGATTCTGCCTTTTTTAGCAGGATTCGGCTCATGCTTCCGCCTATAAAAACTGCCTTTCGCTTTGGGAGGAGCCCATCGCTACTTGGATGCCGCCAGGTCTTATAGTTAGAGGAAAGAAAAAAATAAAAAAGGAAGACGAACTCCAGCAGAGCGCACGTTTCAGGTCAATACCCTTAAGTGAGTGTACAAAGACCATTACCATGTGCTCGGAAAAAGTGTTTACCTAAAAGTGACTGTCAACCCAATTAAGCCTAGAGCATTCTGGGTAATCAATTAAATTAAACCTCCGTAGGTCCACAGTAGTTCTAGAAACATATTCAGGGTGAAAAATATTCATAGATATTGCAATGGAGTTAAATACGTGATTGTTTATCCATTGTGACACAATACTGCAATATATGCGAATAGAAAAAGAAGTCCATAATAAATAGTCCGTAATCAATTGTAAGTCCAAACTTCCTTTGAAAAAAACACGAGGAAATTCTCCAAAACAAAGTCCACACTTATAGCTGGCCACTGTATGAACCAAGCCCTCTTGGTGATGGGAAACTGCCCGTTTCAATTCAAATTATAAAAACTCGATTCAAATTTAAAAAGCTTGATTCGGGTTTTTTCGGAGAATGTCAGGAAGGCTACAAACATCAACAAATTGATCCCAGGACCTCTCCCATTGACTTATACTGTAATCCGGCAGGTTTTAGGTGGCAAATCGTCGAATTTGAGTTCTAAAAGGGCCAGAGTATGATAAATCTCAAAATTCAAATTCGAATTAAAACTTGAATCGAGTTTGGATTATTCACAATTAGAATTTGAGAGTTTTGACTAAAAAAAAAATTCAAAATCGAATTTTCACTTCAACCTTTAATAAATCTGCCCCTAAATGAATAATGGGGGGAATAGAGTCCCCTTCTTGAGTGTGTGCATAAACATATAGTACATGGTTTCTGCAGAATAGTTTTCTCTTTGAATAATGTTATTTATCATGATTCTTGGTATTTCCTATTTTTCACAGGCAGATGAAAGTCAGGCAGTTGAATGTTGGACTCTTTATATATGTATTTGTATTTTTTTTTTTCAGTGTATATATTCCTCCGTATTAATACTTCATGCGGAATATATATCCATGTGATTGATGACTGGTGCAGCTTAATGGCAGTGACAGATGTGACAGGCACCATAATGTTGTTATTGGGTAAATAAAGGGCACAAAGACATTCAGAGGCAACATAGTAACATGGTCCTTATCTGTCCTGTCGAGGAACCCCAATCGTCTAATCTCTAATTAGATATTATTGGCCTAGCCAAGTGACAATAATGAAAGCAGATATTAGATTCCCTATAGGTGAATCTTAATAATAATACACAAGAGCCATGAATATATTGTAAATTATATCCTTATAAGCGGTGCTTAGTGATGTCATCAGTTATAATCGGCAAAGTTGTTTCAAGCAAAGTTGTTCCCCTTCCGCGTCACCTCCACGTCTCCTTGTGCCTGCACGTATATGCGCATATATACGTGCAGGCGCAAGGAGACGGGGAGCACAAGCTGAAGGGAAGGGGATGGGAGGAGGACATGGGAGGGCAAAAGAGACGGGGAGAGCGACGCTGAGGGGAAGGGGATGGGAGGACGACGTGGGAGGGGAAGACAGAGAGGGGGAAGGAGACTGGGAGAGCGACGCTGAAGGGGAGGGGACGGGAGGACGACGTGGGAGGAGAAGACAGAGAGGGGGAAGGAGATGGGGAGATCAACGCTGAAGGGGAGGGGACGGGGGGGATGACGTGGGAAGGGAAGAATGAGAGGGGGATGCATAAGGGGGCGATGAGCGGAGACGGCCTAGGGGCGCCCCATTTGTAAATCCGGGTCTGTGTATTATAACAAATGGAGGCAGATTTATCAAAGGTCAAGGTGAATTTTTGAATTAAAAAAATTAGAATTTCAAGCTATTTTTTCTGTACTTCAATTAGGGAATAGTCCAAATTTGATTAAAAAAATTTAGAAAATTCAAAAATCGAAATTTATCATGTCCTATCTCTTTAAAAAATTTGCCATCTAAAACCTGCCGAATTGCTGTTTTAGCCTATGGGGGACCTCCTAGAACCGATTTGGAGTCAATTGGTGGACTTTGAAAAATCCAAATTTTTCTTGGGGAAAACTTTGATTCAAAATCGATCGAATGAGCTATTACTTTGATTCGTACGTTTCGAATTCGGCTAAATACGAACCTATTCGATCGAATACTGACCTATTCTCCCAAAAAAAACTTCAACTTAATCAAGTTTGTCTTTTTGAATTCAAATTTCTATTTTTTTCAAAATTGAAATTCAACCCTTGATAAATATGCCCTATGAAGTGCCCCCTGTTGCAAAATATGAGAATATTAAAAGTCACCATGGAGTTCCATGACCTGTATCAAGAATGTTTTTATACAGGCCATGGTACGCTAAGGTGACAACTCTAAGCACTTTTTATAAAAGTATAATTTACAGGATATTCATGGTCATGAAAATGGTCATGTAATTCCTTGGTAACCGTCAAAATCCTTATATTTTACAAGAGGGGGTACTTTATTCACTATATATATATATATATATATATATATATATATATATATATATATATATATATATATATATATATATATATATATATGGAGATATTATGCATTGTAGAAGTATAAAGCGCATACTGATACTAGTGTCATGACAGACCCATAGGCACTGTAGCAAAACCTTCCTTGCATCAGTTTTCCTAACTATCAGGTTCTGATACCCCCCCACGATTAAATCGTTTTTGCTTTGTGCCTATGGGGCAGCCTCAGGTCCTGGGCTCCAGTGAGGATGCAAGGTCTCTCACTTGTATTTTAAAGGGGAACTATCATGAAAAGGAAAATTTAATATAAGCTTCCTCATACATACTGTAAATAAGAAACTTTCTAAATACAATCAATTAAAAATTCTGGACTGTTTATGAAATAATTCCACTATTCCACTCTTAGGGGCGCATTTACTTTGCTCGAGTGAAGGAATAGAATAAAAAAAACTTCGAATTTCGAATGTTTTTTTTGGCTACTTCGACCATCGAATTGGCTACTTCGACCTTTGACTATGACTTTGACTTCGAATCGAACGATTCGAACTAAAAATCGTTCGAATATTCGACCATTCGATAATCGAAGTACTGTCTCTTTAAAAAGAAAACTTCGACCCCCTACTTCGCCACCTAAAACCTACAGAGGTGCAATGTTAGCCTGTGGGGAAGGTCCCCATAGGCTTTCTAACAATTTTTTGGTCGAAGAAAAATCGTTCGATATTCGAAGTCGAAGGATTTACATTCGGCAGTCGAATATCGATTAACCCTCGATATTTAACCGTATGTAAATCTGCCCCTTAGCATCTGTTTCTCCTGATTGTGTTTTCATTCAGGAGTTTGGTGTCAAATGAATGATCCAATATATCTTAAAGGGGGGCTCCTTTTGCCTAGAAGATGTATTAGAGGTTATGTCTCTCTACATGCAGGATTTGTGCAAAAGGCAGTTATAGGAAGCCCCCCTATAAGATATATTGGATCTAACTGTCAATTACTATCTGACTATTACTAAACGCTCTGTAAATACGTATGTGTGCCTGTAGCCTTAATTTCTGCCCCTCAAAACAAATAAAGAGCCAGTTGGGTGACCTGTTGTTATGTCCCTGAATGGAACATTCTCATGTTTAATCACATCTCCTGCTAGAATCACAATATCTTTTTTCTTCTCTTTCAGTGTCCAGTGAAGATCTACATGCCAGCCTATACTTTGTCAATGCATCTGTGCAAGAGGTAGTGTTTGCAAGTACCACGGGGACTCTGGTGCCCTGTCCTGCGGGAGGGATCCCTCCTGTGACACTCAGATGGTACCTAGCAACGGGCGAGGAGATCTACGATGTCCCTGGGATCCGCCACGTCCACCACAACGGCACTCTCCAAATTTTCCCCTTCCCTCCTTCAAGCTTTAATAACTTAATTCATGATAATACTTACTATTGCACAGCTGAAAATCCTTCAGGGAAAATCAGGAGTCAGGATGTCCACATTAAGGCCGGTAGGTAACTGTATGTAACGTATACATGCTATATATATATATATATATATATATATATATATATATATATATATATATATATATATATATATATATATATATATATATATATATATATATGATATGATAATAATGTTGGATGAGACACGTTTTAAAATTTGCCATGAAGTCAATATACTATATACAAAAATCCATACCAAGTCTTTGGTTATTATTTCTTGTATTCAACCATGTGCACTAAGAATGCTTTATTTTACTCTGTTTTCCTCTTTCTCATAGATGTAGGAGGCTAGTGGGATAATTAAGTCCAATTCTTCTCCCCAGGGCCAGATTTACATAGTGGGTTCCCCTAGGCCCACTGCCGTTCGTCGCCCCGTCCCCCCGTTCCCCCGTCCCCTCCCCTTTATTCGTGCAAATTTTCATCATCTGGACTAGAGCAATGGGGATTGTCGTATGGGAAATTTAAAAAATGATTGTATCTCTATTCCCTGTGTATTTGAACCAATGTGGGTCTGGTTGGGCAGCATGCCGCCCCCCTCAATTCCTGCCGTCCTAGGCCTTGGTGGCCATTCCACAAATCCGGGCCTGCTTCTCCCCCGTCTATTTTCTACTGTACTGTGAACACTTTTGCCTGAGATTACTGGCAGCACTTTTATTTTTTCAGTATATACGTAACAACTAGGGATGGGCCAGTTTTGCTTTGCTGAAAAATTCGAAATGGCGAAAAATTTGAGATACTCAAGTTTTGATGCCCGCACACAGCAGCTTGTTTATATAAACTATAGTAGTACTTATCTGTTATCTACTGTGTATCCTGTGCTTGAATGGCTGCCCCCATGGCTACACAGCAGCTTGTTTATATAAACTATAGTAGTACTTATCTGTTATCTACTGTGTATCCTGTGCTTGAGTGGCTGCCCCCATGGCTACACAGCAGCTTGTTTATATAAACTATAGTAGTCTTTCTAAAGCGAACACACCAGTGCAGGACAACACTGCATTATATTTTTATTACTTTGAAATAATTTCATTTTTGATGTTGCTGTTCCTTTAACATGATGATACAAACTGGGGCAATCATGGGAAAACTACTGATATGTGACCTGTTATCCAGAATTTTTGGGACCTGGGGTTTTCCAAATAACGGTTCTTTCTGTAATTTGGATTTCCATACCTTAAGTCTACTAGAATATCGTGTAAACATTAAATAATCCCAATAGGCTGGTTTTGCCTCCAATAAGGATTAATTATATCTTAGTTGGGATCAAGTACAAGCTACTGTTTAATTATTACACAGAAAAAGGAAATCATTTTTAAAATTTGGATTGTTTGGATAAAAATGGAGTCTATGGGAGACGGCCTTTCCATAATTCGGAGCTTTCTGGATACGGGGTTTCCAGATAACGGATCCCACACCTGTATAAACGGCACGCAACCTTGAAGACTGGGTTCATTGGTTGAAGTCTGCTGCCAGACACACACTCTTGGATCATCTACTGTTGCCCGGGGGAAAGATTTGGTTGCTTATTTTTTTTTTTTTTAGAAGTGTTAATATCTCATTCTGCTGTATTTCTTGGGTCATGATTCTGTTTCCTTCCTTTTTAGTTTTACGGGAACCCTACACGGTTCGTGTGGATGATCAGAAAGCCATGAGAGGCAATGCAGTAGTGTTTAAGTGCATTATCCCCTCCTCCGTGGAGACGTACGTCACTGTTGTCTCATGGGAGAAAGACACAGTCTCACTTGTCTCAGGTAGGACTGATCTGCTTTTCATTTCTGCATAAATATAACCAAGACTTTCTGATACTAAATAACGACTATGGTATCAATTTTTATTTTGTCGTTTTGCTTCTGTGTGCCTGTTAATAGGTGATATCTGCTTCAGATAAAGGGCCTATTTATTAAACCTCAAATTTTTCTGGCCGAGGTTTTAAAGGGGAAAACTCGAATTGTTAGAGATTTATTCTATCCCCAAAGTTGCTAAAAATCCGAATATACTCCATCTCGAGATCATGTAGAAGGCAATTTCAGATATCCCTGAAGTTGTTTCTTGAAGCTGTTTTCCTCGTGAGTCTGGGTTTTTTGTCCAAGTCGAGTTTTCGCAGCGACAAATCGACAAGTCAAGTTTTTGGAGCATTAATGGTACGACACTATTTTGTTGCGTCGTTTTTTCGCTCTGACTTTTTCGAGAAAAATTATTGATACGAGTTCAATTAGTGGAAGGCTGTTTGGTCGACTTTGTTTTCATAAAAACGTGAGATTAATTGACGGGTTTAGAAAATAACCTCCTTTCCCAACTGAACTGGCAGTTTGGCAATGGCACAAAGGTTGTCCATGTACAGTAGTTGGCATGAAAACAATGGTTTTACTAGCCAGTGTACTCAAGGTCGGACTGGAGCACGGTGGGCGAACGCCAGTAGGCATCGAGCATACACGCCTCGCTGGACATTTTTATTTTGGGGCTCAGCAGCTTAGGGTCTGGGCCGGCGGGGGCCCACCGGGTTTTTTCCCGGTATCCCAGTGGCCCAGTCCTACACTATGGGGCAGATTTATCAGAGATCGAGGTGAATTTTTCAAATTCAAAAAATTTGAATTTCAAGCTATTTTTTTGTGTACTTCGACTAGGGAATAGTCCAAAAACCTGCTGAATTGCTGTTTTTAGCCTATAAAACCTATTTGGAGTCAATTGGTGGACTTTGAAAAATCTAAGTTTTTATGGGGAAAAACTGAGATTCGAATTCGATCGTATGCGCTATTCCTTCGATTTGTATTATTCGAATTTCGCCAAATATGGACCTGTTCGATCGAAAATGGACCTATCCGCCCACAAAAAACTTCGACTTGATTTCGGTCGGTCTTTTTGAATTCAAATTTCGAAGTTCTTCAAATTCGAAATTTGACCCTTGATAAATCTGCCCCTGAGTGTACTTGTTTGCCAGTTCATACGAATACAGATTTGCATTGGTTTATATCAATAAAATAAAATCACTTGGAAATATGAATAAAAAAACTAAGCTTTAGTGAGCATAAAGAATATTAACTGCTGGTGAATATTACTAGTAGACTAAAACAGATTTCCCAAAAGAGTCATTTTCCTGTTAAGTTTTCCTCTAAAGCAAGAATTCAGATATTCAGTTCATGTTCTCTGCTGAATGGAATTTTCTTATTGCTGATTTTTTTTTATAACATCATAATTTGACTGTATTATGGAAAATCTGAAATGAAAATTGCATGTTATTGTATTATTGTGGCTCTAAGTATGATGGGTGAATTACCATGCTCTGTTAAAAGCTTTTATGAATGAGTTGCTTAGTAGGGATGTAGCGAACGGCGGAAAAAATATTCGCGAACATATTCGCGAACTTGCGTCAAAAATGCGAACGGTTCGCGAACGTCGCGAACCCCATAGACTTCAATTGGAAGGCGAATTTTAAAAGCTAGAAAAGACATTTCTGGCCAGAAAAATGATTTTAAAGTTGTTTAAAGGGTGCAACGACCTGGACAGTGGCATGCCAGAGGGGGATCAAGGGCAAAAATGTATCTGAAAAATACATTGTTGACACAGCGCTGCGTTTTGTGCTGTAAAGGGCAGAAATCACACTACGTCACTCAGGTGATGTTTCTGGACACGGAATGTGAAAAAGCTCACACAGCGAGGTGGCACTTGGTTAAAGACTGGGCAAACAATGCCTGCAAGGGCAACGTATACAGTAGTGGATACGGATATTATATATTACAATATATTATTGCTGCTGTATCACTCAGGTGATGTTTACGGACACAGAATTATTATTGTTATTTAGACAGAATGTGAAAAAGCTCACACAGCTAGGTGGCACTTGCATACCTCCCAACTGTCCCTCTTTTGACCACTCAACCCCCTGTCCCTCTTTTGTACTGGAAAGTCCCTCTTTTCTCTGAACTGAACAGCTAACTTAATTAGCTTTTGGCAAAGAGCTCAGAACAGCTAACAGGTGCAAATAAGATACTTTGTAACAATTTTGACTCTGGTTGGTGCTGGTAGTGATGAACTACTAGGAGGAGCAGCACACCAGTCCCACTCCCCAACACAGCTAGACTAATAGCACTGGGCTCTTATAGTAGCAAAGTAAAAAAACAAAAAAGAAAATAAAAGCAGTCCTTACAAGGACTATTGGGTTACAGGCAGCAGTCAGCAGATGAGAGATCAGCAGCAGGACAGCTGCCCACAGCAGCTACATACAGAGCACTGCAGTAGAAGGTAGATTACTAGCCAGCAAAGCTACCTAACCTAAAATGTCCCTCAAATCCCTGCAGAGTTCTGTCCCTACAATACAGAGCAGTATCAAGCAGATTACTAGCCAGCAAAGTTACTATCAACTGTTCCTCAAATCACTAACCAGCTCTCTCCCTACACTAGCTCTTCCAAGCACACACAGGCAGAATGAAAAAACGCTGCAGGAAGGAGAGTGGTCCAGGGGGTGTAGGGGTGGTCCAGGAGGGAGAGCTTCCTGATTGGCTGCCATGTATCTGCTGGTCTGGGGTGAGAGGTCAAAAATAAGCGCCAGCTAAGGCGAACCCAAATTGGCGAACGTCGCGCGACGTTCGCGAACATTCGGCGGACGCGAACAGTCGATGTTCGCGCGAATTAGTTCGCAGGCGAACAGTCCGCGACATCCCTATTGCTTAGGAACAAGGTCTCAGCTATTGTAAGTCACAATGGAAACAGAATGAAAGTCATTAATTTGGCTCCCGGAATGAAGTGGTCAGCTGTGTAACTGCTGGAGGAGGGAAGCTCAGATGGCAAATGTGTAGCCTTCTAGGTGTTTTTGAACAATATTTCCCAGGAATCTTATAGTTGGGGTGACCAAGGTTGCACAACATCCACCTACAGTGGTTTCACCACCAAAAGGAGTAGTGCTGTGGAATAGGTACATAAATCCTTTGACTTCTCAGTTTTTTAAAAGAAACAGTGACACCAAAAACTGAAAGTATATCAAAGTAATTAAAATATAATGTACTATTGCTCTGCACTGGTAAAACTGGTCTGTTTCCTTCAGAAACACTAGTATAGTTTACATAAACAAGCTGCTGTGTAGCCATGGGGGCAGCCATTCAAGCACAGGATACACAGTAGATAACAGATAAGTACTACTATAGTTTATATAAACAAGCTGCTGTGTAGCCATGGGACAGCCATTCAAGCACAGGATACACAGTAGATAACAGATAAGTACTACTATAGTTTATATAAACAAGCTGCTGTGTAGCCATGGGGCAGCCATTCAAGCACAGGATACACAGTAGATAACAGATAAGTACTACTATAGTTTATATAAACAAGCTGCTGTGTAGCCATGGGGGCAGCCATTCAAGCACAGGATACACAGTGGATAACAGATAAGTACTACTATAGTTTATATAAACAAGCTGCTGTGTAGCCATGGGGGCAGCTGAAAAAAGGAGAAAAGGCACAGGTACATAGCAGATAACATATATATCACCATTGTATTGGACAAGGCTTATCTGTTATATGCAATGTAAGCTGTGTCTTTTGTCTAGCTTGAATGGCTGCCCCCATGGCTAAGCTGCTTAACAGCAGCTTGTTTATATAAACTATAGTAGTACTTATCTGTTATCTACTGTGTATCCTGTGCTTGAATGGCTGCCCCCATGGCTACACAGCAGCTTGTTTATATAAACTATAGTAGTACTTATCTGTTATCTACTGTGTATCCTGTGCTTGAATGGCTGCCCCCATGGCTACACAGCAGCTTGTTTATATAAACTATAGTAGTACTTATCTGTTATCTACTGTGTATCCTGTGCTTGAATGGCTGCTAACAGTACTCAAGTATCAGTGCAGAGTAAGCGCAGCAGAGCTCATGAGCTCACAGACTGGGGGTCAGGGCCCATCAGGGCTGTCACATCAGGGCCCCCGCACCCCCAAAAAGGGACCCCACACCCTCCACAGGGCCCCCTCCCAGTGACAAACCCCCCTACCCAATCGTGAACTCCCCCTCTCCAGTCGCAAACCTGCCTCTATCTAGGGTAGTAGGTAGGGGCTTTTCTTATTGGGGGAGTTATTTCTCCTTTAATGTAGATTGGACAATTTCTTTTATTTATTAATAACATATCTTTTATTGGGCAAAATCTAATTTTCATCCCCTATATTTATAAGTTCAACTGCCTTATAATATATCGGTGAATATTTCTATATAATAAAAGAAAGTGCCTCGCTGTAAGTCTCTATTAAAATGAAACAGAATTGACAGTTGTCTGACTGTCACTGCGGGAGGGAGAGGAGTGTCCATGATTGTGTACCCCAGGGAAAGGCATTATATTCTGCATTTACACCCGCAGTTATTGCTGCACAATGCTGGAATGCCCTGTCTTTGATGGACTGTATTCATAAGCTGGAAGAAAACCCAATCCCCCAATGAGCACTTTGCGCTGTACATATGCATAAGCCATTCATTATGTATCGCTCGGCAGTGCAGTAAAGCATATTTGCTAATGAGTGTGATTGCTGCTGCTTAAACACTGCACCACTGAGCCCCTCATTGAGCGAGGAGCAAAGAAAAAAAACGAAATCAATAAATCTTTGAATTAATCATGGCGCTGTCAAGGAGAATTATGGGTGCTTGAAATGAAACGGTTGTTATGAGTCCACAGTAGCCATTTTGTGGTCTCTCGTTGTGAGTATAGACGGGCTTGAGTTGTAGCCTTTTCCTCTTTAGTTAAGCCTGGTCAGCAAACCATGGCGACTTTTACTGTCTGCCGATAGATTTTTATTGTTTCTAAATGAATTGCTCCATTGCTGGTGAGATTCGTCTCCGTTATTAATGCGGCTGGGGTTTAGAAAGGGCGGGTCACCATTAAGTTAACTTTTAGTCTACTATAGATTGATCAATTCTAAGCAACTTTTCAGTTGGTCTTTGTTATTTAATTTTTACAGTTTTGTTTAATTGTTTGCCTTCTTCTTCTGACTCCTTCCAGTTTTCAAATGGGGGTCACTGACCCCATCTAAAAAAAAAAAAAAGTTCTGTAAGGCTACACGTTAAGGGAGTTATTTACTAAACCTTGAATTTATCTAGTCGGGCTTTTTGGGGCAAAAACTCTTGTTTTGGGTGGCAAACAACAAACATGAATTTTTATAGATTTATTATACCCCAATGCTGCAAAAAGCCAAGGATCTGAAAAAATCCGCCATCTCAGACCTGTCAAGGTCCCGTATAAGTCAATGGGAAAGGCACCCATGAAAATTCGAGCTTTTGAATTGTATTTTTTGGTCAAAACTTACATTTTTGGGTAAAAACAAGAAATGTTCCAGATTTATTATGCCCCGACCCTGGAAAAAGCTTGAATCCAAAAATACACCATCTACAGTAAAACCTGTCGAGGTCATGTACGAGTCAATGGCAGAGGTCCCTTGAACTATTTGAAGATGTTAATAGTCTGTTTGAAGTTCGAGTTTTTTTCTGAGAGTTTTGCCCAAAAACTCGAATGATTCGGGCGATTCAAGTTTATTTTCACCAACAACTCAATCTGACTTAATTTGAGTTTTTGGGTTGCTGGACTCAAACTCGCAGATTCTGGTTTTTGCTATTCAAGTTTTTTCTTAAATAAAAAAACCATTTGAGTTTCGAGTGTGTTTGAGTTTATTCGAGGTAAAAAAAAAAAACACTCAACCTTCGATAAATAACCCTCTATGTGCCTACATGCCACCCCCCTCCCACCCCTCACCAATACAGCACGTTGCACATTGCACGTTGCCTTCCCAGTTGAGCATGAGCCCTCATTTCTCCAAACAGAGCAGAGTTAGATTATCAAGATTTTATTTACATATTTTTTAAAAAAAACAAAAAAACACATCAGTTAATAGTGCTACTCCAGCAGAATTCTGCACTGAAAACCATTTTTCAAAAGAGCAAACAGATTTTTTTATATTCAATTTTGAAATCTGACTAGACATATTGTCCGTTTCCCAGGTGTCCCCAGTCATGTGACTTGTGTTCTGATAAACTTCAGTCACTCTTTACTGCTGTACTGCAAGTTGGAGTGATATCACCCCTCCCTTTCCCAACCCCCTCCCCCAGCAGCCTAACAACAGAACAATGGGAAGGTAATCAGATAGCAGCTCCCTAACACAAGATAACAGCTGCCTGGTAGATCTAAGAACAACACTCAATAGTAAAATCCAGGTCCCACTGAGACACATTCAGTTACATTGAGTAGGAGAAACAACAGCCTGCCAGAAAGCAGTTCCATCCTAAAGTGCTGGCTCTTTCTGAAATCACATGACCAGGCAAAATGACCTGAGATGCACCTACACACCAATATTACAACTAAAAAATACACTTGCTGGTTCAGGAATGAAATTTTATATTGTAGAGTGAATTATTTGCAGTGTAAACGGTGTCATTTAGGAATAAAAACTACACCATAAAATCATGACAGAATCCCTTTAATATTTTCTGCAATTAATATAAATCTGCTTCAGTAATGAGGTGTGAGCTGCAATGTCTATAGCCAGTAAGTGTGAAGGAGGTTGGAAGTGATAGTCTGATATATCTGGATTAAACTAATGTTTAGTAGCAGCTCAATATCTCACATTCGCAGAAACACACTCATATGCTGGCAGATTCTAATTAAATTGCAATTTGTATTATTGGATAGCAAAGAAGAAACCTAACACTTTCTGTGTTTTTTTCCCCACCAGTTTTTGTTTAATCGCTCACTAAACACTTTCATATAATCAGCTTTAAACGGTAAATGACCTGGCTGTGTCATAATCCTCGACTTTGCCTTAAATACTTAACACCAGGGCAAGTAAACAAGTGGCAAATACTGAATGTACAGCAGTATCTAAATGTTGCTTAATTAGTGAGCTAATTCATTTAGTCAAAGAACTGCTATATAAACTGCCTCATGCCTTTAGGGCAGAGATACACGCTGCTATTTCGGGCGACTAATCTCCCTGAACTGCCTTCCCGCCGGGTAGAATGTAAATCACCGGTGGAATTGCACTCGGAATGCTTCGTTTTTCCAAAGTGACCCGAAGTTGCCTCACAAGGAAACTTCGGGCGACTTCGGAAACAGCAGCGTGTGTCTCTGCCCTTAAAGGGAAAGTGTTAAATAACTATACTACAGCTCTGTTCTGTACTATGTTTATTTTTATAATGCTGTTATCAGAGAAGCAGCTACAGAGGGGAATGCTCTATCCCTGACACTATGTAAATGGCTGTAAAGCAAGGGAACTGCATAACTGCAGCTGGTCACTTGGTCTGGATTGTCAACCTAATTTAACTTACCCTTTTCTATTGAAACATATTGAAACTAGTGATGCACCGAATCCAGGATTCGGTTCGGGATTTGGCCAGGATTCGGCCTTTTTCAGCAGGATTCATTTTTAGCCACATTAATTTTCAGGGTTTAGTTTTACTTTAAAAGTTTGAAGTATTGGCCCTGGCAGGTGTTTTGCCAGCTAGACTGGTGGCCGTGTGGAAGAAACATGTCTTGGGCAGAACATGGAAGTGACTAAAACACACCACAGGGATATAACTACAGAGGAAGCAGACCCTGCAGCTGCCCAGGCGATAGAAGTTAAATAAACATTGGTAAAATAGGTCAACCTGTAGACATTTTGGAGGCCTAAAAATTAATTTGCTGTGGGGCCCCATTAATATCTAGTTACTCCACTGACACACCCAGTATATAATACAACTGGTATTGGCATCTCTGCACAGTGATATTTAAAGAAGAATTAAGGCTTAAGAATGAAGTAACTAGAAATGCTGCATAATATGTTTTGGGGTCCTATACCAGCCCAAAGGCCACCACAGCCCTTTAACATTGAAGATTGTACTGTTGAAAATGGCCCTAGTAGCTCTCCGTCCCCTTTTCTGCTCATGCTCTGGGCCACTGCTTCAGTTTATATGGCAGTCAGACTTCATTTTCTGCTTGATGATTTGAGCTTCTCAGCCCAGAGCACACTGAGCATGTGCAGTGCCACTGACACACAAAAGATGGACTAACAAGATGGAGAGCTACTGTGACAGTTTTGAAGGCCTGGATAAAGAACTGCAGAACCTTTAGGTTGGTGCAGTAAGTTCAGTATCTAACATATGATATTTCTAAACATATTTGTTATTGGGTTTTATTTCTCCTCTGAATTAATGTTGCAATAACATGGCTGTACTGCCTGTCTCTGGCCGTGGCGTCTCAATACGTAATATGTTAAAATGGGGTTTGTTGCTTAATAAATTGGGAATGGGGATCACAGTAGGGATGGGCGAATTTGACCCATTTAGTTTCACCAAAAATTCGCCGCCGGCGAAATGTCGCCAACGCCCATTAAAGTCTATTGGCATCAAAAAAAATTTGTTTTTGAATTTTGAAATTATTTTGATGCCATACAAGTCTATGGGCGTCATTTTTGTGACGAAACAAAGTGAAAAAATTTGCCCATCCCTAATCACTGTAATAAGCTGTCAAGCTTGCTTTATAAATATTTTGAATGCTGTTATTCAAACAAGGCGCTTGGCAAAGAGGTGTATAAAAATAGGAAGGGGTGGCAGCCTATTGGGTTTATTTAATGTTTAAATATGGATGAATGTGTCCCGTTCCACTTCGCTGAAAAATTAGTGAATTTCCTGTGAAATTTGCGAAATGGTGAAAAATTTGCAAAACACGAATTTTGACGCCCGTGTCAATTCTGACGCTTGGGTCAATCTGGACGCTGGCATTAAAGTCAAAGGGTGTCTGAATAATGTTGACACGTGATGGTTTTGACGCAAGCGACTTTTCCGACGCGCATCCAAAATCTTTTGATGCTGGCAAATTTTAGAATTTATTTGCCAGCGACGAAACGTGGAAGTTTGCCACAATTTCACGAATGACTAATTTATTTACCCATCACTATTTTCTAGTAGACTTAAGGTATGAAGATCCAAATTACAGAAAGAACCGTTATCCGAAAAACCCCAGGTCCCGACCATTCTCCAAACCAACAAGTAATAATACCATACAGAAAATACAGCACTCACAGAATTTGTGGAATAGCCAAATAATTAATTTATTTGATATATTAAGATCAACATTTCTGCCTACATCTCGATAATGGTCTATGATGTAGACCGAAACGTTGATCTTCTTAATAAATTAAAGGAACAGAAACACCAACAACTGAAAATGTATCCATGAAATTAACATATAGGGGCAGATTTATCAAGGGTCGAATTTGGAATGAAAAAAACTTCGAAATTCGAATGATAAAAGACCAACCGAAATTTATTAACTGAACTGAAGTAACCGTGCAATCGATCTAAAACAGCAATTCGGCAGGCTTTTAGATGGCGAATGGTCGAAGTTGAATTTTTAAAGAGACAGTACATGATGAATTTCGAAATTCGAATTTACGAATCCTTTTCAAATTGAAATCGAATTTCCACTATTCCCTAGTCGAAGTACACAAAAATTAGCTTGAAATTCGAATTTTTTTAATAAGAGTTTTCACTTCGACCTTTGATAAATCTGCCCCCAAATGTTAATTACTTTAAAAAACACAAAAAGTCTTTGGCTTTTTCACAAATCCTGTAAATGCTTGATTTTCTGTATGGTATATATATATATATATATATATATATATATATATATATATATATATATATATATATATATATATATATATATATATATATATATATACACATATATATATATATATTTATATATATATATATATATATATATATTTATGTCAGTCGTATATATATATATATATATATATATATATATATATATATATATATATATATATATATATATAAATACATACAAACCATGCCATTATTTTATACTACCCCAGACCTGGCACAAATTTAGGTAAAAAGCCATTTAAAAAAAGCCATAAAAGTGATAAAAAAAAGTGGGGCTGGTGTTTATGTGTATGTTTATATATATATATATATTTATGTCAGTCGTATATATATATATATATATATATATATATATATATATATATATATATATATATATATATATATATATATATAAAAATACATACAAACCATGCCATTATTTTATACTACCCCAGACCTGGCACAAATTTAGGTAAAAAGCCATTTAAAAAAAGCCATAAAAGTGATAAAAAAAAAGTGGGGCTGGTGTTTATGTGGCTTTTATCAAGCTAACACCTTTTTTGACAAATTTCCAGTCGGCTGCACATCCACAAAAAAAAAATCAATCGATGGCTTTATAAATTCGTATGATTTTACAAGGCATGCCATCCCGATTCCAGAGCTTTTTCTTTTTTTTTATTTCCCCTTATAAATAAGCCCCTCCTGTAATAAGATGAATCTCTGCTTCTAGGACTTGTGTTGTGTAAAATCCCCCCGCAGGGTATTACTCTGAACTAATCCAGAAATGCCCCAAATGTGTCAGAGATAGCTATGCTTGTGTACACTCATTTTTAATAAAAACAAAAAGCATCAGTGTCTCTGTATAATGTTTTATTTTTCACACGGCACCCGAAATGAAGCCAATTAAATAGAAAATGAATGCTGTACCAGGCAGCTAGTCTAAAAAGTGCCATAAAAAACCACAATGAAATGATAATATATAAAGTAGATTTGCAGTAACAGCAACTGTCATACAGTATTAGGCACTGGCTCAGTCGATTGCAAGCAGCACGTTGTGTTGTGTTTGGCAAGCACTGTCATGGATTCTGCCCAAGGTTTGTAATTAAAATCAATGTTTTATTATATTGTTTTCTTTTAACCTGCATTTTGCATTCATTAGCAAGTTACTATAAATTCTGTATATTATTAAAATGTAAACGTTGCCACTGTTTCATTCTCCCCCCGTGAATTTATTTAATGAAAATATTCGGAGATGATTATTTGTTTTCTTTTTGTTTTATTCTTCTCCAAACTTCATGAAAATGTTACTGGCTTAGCTTGCAGGGTTAGCCATGCCTAAGCGCCTATGGTCTCTGGGGCTACTGCAAGCTCTTTATAGCCGGCCAACTTTTGGACAGACCATGGGGCCCATTCACTTAGCTCGAGTGAAGGAAAAGAGGAAAAATAGTTTGAATTTCGAATGGTCGAATATGGCTACTTCAACCATTGAATGGGCTACTTCGACCTTCGACCTTTGACTTTGAATCGAACGATTCAAACTAAAATTCATTCAACCATTCGATAGTCGAAGTACTGTCTCTTTAAAAAATTATTCGACCCCCTAGTTCGCCACCTAAAACCTACCGAGGCCAATGTTAGCCTATGGGGAAGGTCCTCATAGGCTTCCTAACAATTTTCTGATCGAAGGAAAATCCTTCGATCGATGGATTAAAATCCTTCGAATCGTTCGATCATAGGAATAGCACTAAATCCTTCGACTTCGATATTCGAAGTTGAAGGATTTAACTTCGACGGTCGAATATCGAGGGTTAATTAACCCTCGATATTCGACCCTAGGTAAATGTGCCCCCATGGGTGCAACTGAGGTTAACTGTGAGAGGCACATTTATCAAAGGTCAAATTTCGAATTCATGTAAAAACTTTTTAACTCTAATAAATATGAATATACTCTAAATTCAATTGGGGGGGTTATTTATTAAAAAAATTGAATATCTATCGAATGAATATTACTGACCCAAAAACTCGAATCAAATTCAACTAAACTCGAATCAAGTTTTTTCTCCAAAAACAACTCTAATGTAAGGAAGGCTAGTAACATCTTCAAATTGATCATTGGACCTCTGCCATTGACTTATACATGAACTCGGCAGGTTTTAGGTGGCGAATAGTCAAATTCGAATTTTTGAAGGAGCAAAGTTTGATGAATCTCGAAATTTGAATTAAAATTCAAGTCGAGTTCACAATTCAAATTTCAGTGTTTTGACCATAAAAATTTTTTTAATTCAAATAAATTTTCAATTCGACCCTTAGGGTCGAATTGAAAATTAAGGGTCGAATTTCAAGCTTGAAAAACTTCGAAATTCGAATTTAAAAGACCAACCGAAATTAAATTGAAGGGTTTTTTTTTGGCTGAATAGGTCTGTTTTTGATCTTATTTGAATAGTGTGAATGGAAGTATTAGCGCAATCGATCAAATTCGAATCAGAATTTTTCCCAAAAAAATTAGATTTTTCAAAGTCCACCAATTGACTCCAAATGGAGGTACCCCATAGGCTAAAACAGCAATTCTGCAGGTTTTAGATGGCGATTGGTCGAAGTCGGATTTTTAAAGAGACAGTACATGACAAATTTCTAATTTTCAAATTTTTTTCAAATTCGAAACTAATTTGGATGATTCCCTAGTCGAAGTACACAAAATTCAAAATTTTTTAATTCGAATTTTCACTTCGACCTTTGATAAATCTGTCTCTTATTGTACAGTTAAAAGAAGTCCCCATTGTGCAGTGGTCCATTTGGTGAAGTATGGTGTTTTGGGGTGTAGTCAGTACAGAGACATACCATAAAACTATGCCAGCATACATATTACTGGCTAACACTTAACTCCCAACATTTAAAAACATTGTAAACATTTAAAAAGGAGAATAATTTCAGCTGCAACTCTGATGTAACTGGTCACACACAGTTAAAACTCAATATTACCATCATTCCCCTCAAAAACTCAGCCTACATCAAAGGCCCAATGTATAACCCTTTTTCGGGTAGGGCTTTTCAATGCCAAAAATTCGAAAAAGTCGCAGAAAAGAAAGAGCAACTTTTCCCAGATTTCTTACGTGACAAAATAGCGACAATACTGCGACAATTCAGAATCTGAAAATACTCCGGTTAAAACCTGCCAAAATCATGTAGAAGTCAATGGCAGATGTCCCTCTTACAACTGGAAGATGTCTCTTTCATTCGTGGTTTTAGAGGTTTTTGGGTGTTTTTGACGCTGGCTTTTGTGCGACAATATGAAAAAGCCGTAGTTATTGTGTGACTTTTCCCGTTCGTGCTTTTTTCAGTTCAGATCTTTTAATAAATTTCATGACATTCGTGGTTTTGGAGAAAGGGACTTTAGCCGAAAGTTTCAAATACCTCTAAAACGGCTAAAATGAGACTGTTGATAAATAGGTCTCTAAGGGGGTTATTTATCAAAGTTCAAATTTATCTCAATATTTTCTGCTACTCCGATCAAATTCGCTTGGGTTTTTTGCGCTTATTTATTATTACATTTTCCCGAAAATTTGCTTTGCGGGAAAAATATCAGATGTTCACGATTTTTTTTTTGATTTTTCATCCAATTTTCACTATTTTTTTTGATTTTTCATCCGATTTTCATGATTTTTTTGGACTTTTCATCCAATTTTCACGATGTTTTTGGAATTTTCACCCGAAAACTCCGACTTTTGCCTGAAAACTCCAAAAACTTCGGGGTATTGCATGAAATCCAGCGCACATCAAAAAATCATTGGGACTTCTCCCATTGACTAATATACAACCTCGACAGGTCTGAGATGCCGTATTTTCTGATTCTGACTTTTCCATCCTCGGGGTTTAATAAATTATGAAAAATTTGTGATTTTCTAAAAGTCCGATTTTATAAAAAAAATTACACAAATTTTTCGTGATTTTTGCATTCGAAGTTTCGTAAATAACCCCCTAAAGTGTCCCTGCCTATGTTTTGGAGTCCAAAACTCAGGACTCTCCCACCTAAATTGGGACCTTTTGGTCTTGGTCTGTGCCGATATGTAATAATAAAAGTTTTTACATTCTTCTAAGATGTCGGGGAGTGCTGTGTAGGTTGGTTGGACTACTGGGAAATATGCCAATTATCTGCCAATTTGTCTGCTCATTGCACTCATTCTTAGCTAAACATGACATCCAATAGCTTCTAGGTATACACAGTGTTTCTTCACAATGCTCTGTATTTTTTTAGGTCTTCAGGCTTTTCAATGTCATGTTTATTATGAGTATGAACGCAATCACAAGAAGCATTAATATGACATTGAGAAGTCTGAAGACCAAAACAGGAGACAGAATATTCTGAAGAATTGAGTTTTGGTCCAGGCCCCTTAGAGGTTCAAAATGTGTAGAGGGCCCCATTATTTTTTCCAGTATTTTCTCATTATATATGAAAGATTTGCTGTAGGAGACATTCAGGGAATTTGCCCGTCACTAACGGTGAGTTCTGATGTCATTTCTGTCACATGACTCGCTGAAACTTGTGTATTATAATAAATAAAGTACCCCCTGTTGCAAAATATGAGGATATTAGAAGTTACCTCGGAGTTCCATGATCTGTGTAAAAACACTCGGCCTTCAGCCTTGCATTTTTATATGGTCATGAAACTCCTCAGTAACTTATAATATCCTTATATTTTACAAGAGGGGGGTACTTTATTCACTATATTGTACTCTTATAATCATTGCCTTGAGGAAAGCCTTCGGTTTTTTATTGACTCGTTCCAAATCTTGGCTGATGCTTCTGGTTTTTAGTTCGCTGCCCATGTGAATAATCCTTTTCGAGTCACTCGGCAGCTGTACGGGAGAGATAGTGGGATATTAGAGCCTGGGATATTTCACCACAGAGCTTCTAAAATCAAATGATTCTTTTTTGCATAATCTTGCCAGACTCCCCCATCCCATTTCAATCTGTTTAGCATAACATGAAGAGAACAAATCTTCTTTATAACGTGACCTTATGTGTTCCTTCTCTCCTTTCCAGTTTATTAGACTAATTTATTTTTAACTCGCCATTAATATGGTTTTCCCCCAGTCTGACTGGCAAGGGTAAAAGAAACGCTGATAAATATTGGAGCTGGTGCAGGGTAACCAAGAGTTCAATCCTGTGATGCTGCTCAGACTGAATAGGAAATGAAGCTAAATCAGCATTTTCATTCCAGCGTCTCTTATCTTTTCTATCTTTCTCTCATCTCTCCCACCAGTTCCTCCAGCTTCCTTCCAAAAGGCACCTTGCTCAGCCGTGAACCATTGCTTAAAGGATGTGGTTCACCTTTAAGTATGGAATGGATAATTCTAAGCAACTTTTCAATTGGCCTTCATTTATTATTTGTTATTAGTTTTTCAATGATTTGCCTTCTTCTTCTTCTGATACTTTCCAGCTTTCAAATGGGGGGTCACTGACCCCATCTACAAAACAAATGCTCTGTGAGGCTACAAATATATTGTTATTGTAACTTTATATTTCTCATCTTTCAATTCAGGCATCTCCTGTTCATATTCCAATCTCTTATTCAAATAAATACATGGTTGCTAAGGGAATTTGGACCCTAGCAACCAGACTGCTGAAATTGCAAACTGGAGAGCTGCTGAATAAAAAGCTAAATAACTCAAAAAGCACACATAAAAACAAATGAAAAACAATTGCAAATTGTCTAAGAATATCCCTCTCTACATCATACTAACAGTTAATTGAAAAGTGAACAACCCCTTTAACAGTATCCTAAGGTTTCACCATTGTATGAAGCTAAAGTATGTGTATGTGTTGTATATAGTGATGGGCGAAAAATGTCACCATTGTTGTATTTGCGGCAAATTTGGCAGCTTCACCGTAAGCGAATTTGTTTGCAAAAACAAGGCAAAAATTTCCAACGCAACTTGTTTCGCCGGGCATCAAAATAAAAAGATGCGCATGTCAAAAAAAAAACGACATGCAACAAAAAAAATGGCGTGTGACAAACACACGGCAAACCAGTTTTGCGAATTTATCCAGAAATTTGCGAAATAATTGGGGCAAAGCGAAACACAGCAGTTTTGCCTCCATTAGTGATGGGCGTATCAATACGCCTGGCAAGAATTTGCGGCGAATTTCAACGTTTTTCTGCCGGCGAATGAATTTGCAAATCTCCCATGAAAATTTGCAGGCGAAAATTCATCAATTTCCAATTTTCCTGATTTTGCATGAAAAAGTCAAATTTTCACTATTTTTTTGTGGAATTGTCCGAATTTCATGACTTTTTCGAGAAAATTGCCAATTTTCACAATTTTTGTGAAAATGTCTGAATTTCACTATTTTTTCATAAACTTTCCAATTTCAGGATTTTTTCATTGTTTGTCGTTTCGCAAATTTCACTACAACTAGTGATGGGGGCTAGCGATTTTGCCAATTTCCCGCAAAATTCGCGAATCGCTTGCCCCCATCGCTAGTTGTATGCTGTATGCAACAGGAAATATGACTGCAAGCAGATATTATTGATGTTACTGGGGGGGCCTCACAGCAATTCTTCTTCAGGCCCCCAGAGGTTAACCTGCTTTACCAATATTTATTGAAATTATATATGAATATGGGGCCCCTATACCCCCTGGGCCTCCCTGCAGCCACAACGTCTGCTTTCTCTGTAGTTACGTCTCTGCCTACAAGTCACATTCAAATCATCATGGTTCTTTGACCCATAACCCAAAGATAATGACAGCAAAGCTCTGGGCTCCCATTGGTTTAGGGTAGGGATGCACCGAATCCAGGATTCGGTTCGGCCTTTTTCAGCATGATTTGGATTTGGTCAAATCCTTGTGCCTGGCTGAACCGCATCCGAATCCTAATTTGCATATGCAAATTAGGGCAGGTAGGGAAATCACGTGACTTTTCATCACAAATGAAGAATTTTTTCCACTTTTTCCTTCCTGATTCGGCCAAATCTTTCACCAAGGATTCAAATATCCCAAATAATGGATTAGGTGCATACCTAGTTTAAGGCCAGACCTGTTGAGATTTTGGAGCTTCAAGTAGTCAGATGTGTCTCGTACTCCAAGGGAAATTCGTTGTTATACACTTGGCTATCCTTAGTTGTTCTTATGCCAAATAAAAAGCATCTCTGGAAAAGTGCATTAAAGATAGCAGCTGCGATGCACCCTGAGTAATACGACTGAAGTTCTCAGCTTTAGTCTTTAAACAGCAGTTGTTCTTTTGGATATTTCATCATTAATAGCTTCTGTGGGAGTGAGTATATGATTGCCATATGTTACCGACTAAAACGAAGTTCCACTTTCACCACTACGGCTGAAATATGATTTTCATATAAGCTCTGGATTGGTTTTTGGAGATAAGTGTTTTGCAAATAGGTTCACATTGTACTGATTAACACATTGCAGCTGCTGAGGTTTTGGTAGAGCTCTAGGGTAACGTCTCTAGATCTTGCTAAATGCTTATTAGGCGTGTCGGATATACTTGGAACTAAAGCAGAATGACCATTGCCATCAGGTTTATTCCAATATCCACAAGGTATGTGGCAGCTATGTTGTTTCTATCCAAAAATGTTCCCCTTCAAGGGGTTGTATACCCTTAAAGGAATTGTTCAGTATTAAAATAAAAAGTAGGTAAATAGATAATCACCAGAACACTCCTTCCTGCTTTTCAGCTCTCTTGGTTTCCACTGATTGGTTACCAGGCAGTAACCATTTAGACACTTGATGGAGGGCACTAACTCAGAGTTAGAGAGCTGAAAAGCAGGAAGTAGTGTTCTGGCTATTATGTTACACATCCAGTCACTCCAGCCTTTATACATTACATTTTTGGCTAACTAACTTTATGAGAAATATTTTTTATTTTGCACAGCCTGTCTATTTACCCAGTTTTTATTTTCATACTGAGCTGTTCCTTTAAATTACTTTTAGTACAATGTAGAGAGTGATTTTTTGAGAAAATTTGCAAATGGTTTTAATTTTTTATTATATGTGTGTTTTTTGAGTTTTAAAGCTTTTTATTCAGCAGCTCTCTCACACATCAGATTATAGTCTTCCTGACTACCCAAGAGCCTCTCCCAGACTCTGGACCACCACATGGTTAGCACCTTGTTATTCACAGTTCAGAGATCACTTCTCTCTCTATCAACCAGGACACACAGCCTAGAGTCCTGAATGGGTCCATTTTTTGGAACCCGTACCCAACCCGTACCCGCAACCTGCATTCTAACCTGCTTGGACCCGCTACCTGACCTGCAAGTACCTTATCCGCAACCCGCTGACCATCAAGGAAGTGCTGTCATAATAAAACTGAAGTGACATCATCGGAATTAGGTGTGATTAGAAAAAAGGAGAAGTCCCGATGCCCGACCCGAGACCCGCAAACCAGCAGGACCGCCAACTGGTGTCTATACCCACACTCGGAACTTCTACCTGCAACCCGCGGGTACCCGACTCACTGCAGGACTCTAACACAGCCTGCTTCTAAGTCAGCTTCTCTGCTGCACTTTCTCCAAAAGACTCCGCCTCTTTCCAGGCACAGTCAAAGGTCCCTTGGCACATTCTTTCTCTCTCAAGCTCCAGCTCAGTCAGTCTGTCTCTCTTAAGGTGGCCATACATGGAGAGATCCGCTCGTTTGGCGGATCTCTCTCCGATATGCCCACCTCCTGGGCCCGAATGGGCGGTCGGATCGCGGGACCACATCAACGAACAGATGCGGCCGAGATCCGACGGGATTTTTTGTCCCATCTGATCGAGATCTGGCCGACTTTCAGCCATATCTCGATTGGGGAAGCCCGTCGGGGGGCCCCATACATGGGCTAATAAGCTGCCAACACGGTCTGTCGGCAGCTTTTATCGGCCCGTGTATGGCCACCTTTAGTCAGACACTCCCGGTGTCCCTGTCTCCACTGGCCCCTTGGTCCTCTCTCAGGTTTCCTCTCACTCACTAGGAACAACAAGGACTGTGTCTCTCCTCCAAACACAGAGGAGAGACCGGTCCAGGGAAGATCCCATAGGTGTAGGAACACACTCCTTTTACACACTAACTAAACACACGATCACAACATCTAGATTCAGCAGTGGTAAAATAGTTAAGACTTGTGCTGTACATGTGTTGCCATTTGTTATAATCGTAAAAATAATCTTTATTTTATTTGCTTTAATTATAAAATATGAATGGGCTATTGTTTTGTTTTTAAAGGAGAACTAAACCCTAAAAATGAATATGTCTAAAAATGCCACATTTTATATAGTGAACTTATTGCACGAGGCTAAAGGTTCAGCTTGTCAATAGCAGCAATGATCCAGGACTTCAAACTTGTCACAGGGGGTCACCATCTTGGAAAGTGTCTGTGACACTCACATGCTCAGTGGGCTCTGATTGGCTGTTGAGAAGCTAAGCTTAGGGCTCGTCACTAATTATCCAGCAGAAAATGAGCTTCCCTGGCTGTAATATAAGCTGATGCTACAGGTTTGCTGATTATTAAATTCTGATGCTAATTGCACTGGTTTCTATGCTGCCATGTAGTAATTATGTGTATTAATTACTAATCAGCCTTATATTGTGACATTTCTATTCTATGTGTACTGTATATTGTGAGTGGGTCCCTAAGCTCAGTAAGTGACAGCAGCACAGAGCATGTGCAGTGAATCAGCAGAAAAGAAGATGGGGAGCTACTGGGGCATCTTTGGAGACACAGATCTTTACTGCTAAATGGCTGTGGTTGCCTTGGGCTGGTACAGAAGCACAAAACATCATGTACAACATTTCTGGCTACTTCTTTAGTTAGGCTTTAGTTCTCCTTTAACCCTTGCTACCTTCCCCTTACTGGAATAAGAAGAGAGAGTTCAGAGAGAGAGAATGAGCTCTGTATTAACAAATTCATCCCTTGTTTTATTTTTCTCTGTTTAAACCTATTATTTGCCTATTGTATCCGACTTCAGGATCAGGAAACCCATGTATTGGCAGTTATTTTAATGATTCTCATCTAACCAAGGCATATCCGAGTCTTGCTTTGTAGTATAGCTGTTCCTAACTGGATGAAATAAAATGTCCGAGAGGTTTGGTGGAATTGTTCAAAGTGATGGGAAGAAAGACGAGCCTGATCAAACACGCTGTGGATGATAAAAGAGTCCCTGTTGGGCAGAGGAGGGAGATTTTGCAGGAATTCTTCAGAACATAATAAAAGTTGTGCTGAAACTACAAATTAGATTCCGGAGAGAGAGAATAGCCGGTGGGGTCATGACTTATCTGTATAGATATTGTATGTATATGGTGAATACACAAGGGACAGGACAACAGAGCTATTTGCATAGGTTTTTTCCGGCAGGTGAATTTGTGCAGTGATATCATCTTTATTCTATAATAATGCTACACACTGATGTGCACAGTTACTATCAAAGCTTGGAGTGGGAGCTTAAATGTCGTAGTAAAGGCCATAAGTAGACGACTCAGCATGAATCACATGTATTCCTTATTTCTATGTATTGTTTTATACCATTAGAATAGATGTACAGGTCACAATCCAGTCATTGCCTTAAAAAAAACCTCCTAAAGGGATTCTGTCATGGCAAAACATGTTTTTTACAAAATGCATCAGTTAAAGGACCAGTAACATAAACAAATTTTTTTTAAAAAAATTTGTTGGTATACTACGAAAAAATCACCAACACATAATAAAGTTTAAAAGTCTTTATTTAGAAAAAACTTCCCAAAACTCCGCTTGCACTCCTCTTCAGAAAAGGCGACAGGGCGACGATCTCTCCTCCCTGGCTATCTCCTATAAGTAAGGCAGGGAGGGGAAATCGAGCGCCAGAAATCAGAAACCTTTTCTGAAGAGGAGCGGAAGAAGAGGAGTGTTGGTAAGTTATTTCTTAATAAAGACTTTGCGATTTTAAAGTTTAATATGTGTTGGTGGGTTTTTTTCGTAGTATACTAACGAATTTAAAAAAAAAAAAAAAAAAAAAAATTATGTTACTGGTCCTTTAATAGTGCTGCTCCAACAGAATCCTGCATTGAAATCCATTTTTCAAATGATTCGAATTATGAAATCTGACATGGGGTTAGACTTATTGTCCTTTTCCCAGGTGCCCTCAGTCATTTGACTTGTGCTCTGACAAACCTCAGTTACAATTTACTGCTGTGCTACAAGTTGGTGTCATATCACCCCCCTCTCTTTCCACCAGCAGCCGATCAGGAGAATATTGGTAAAGTAACAAGATAACAGCTCCCTGACACCTGCATAGCTAAAAATGCTCCCATGCCCCACCTAGTTTAGATATAAGAACAGTACTCTGGCTAACCCAAGTCATGACTTCTCCAGTTACATTGAGTAGAAGAAACAATAGCTTATCTGAAAGCAGTTCCATTGTGAAGTGCTGGCACTTTCTGAAAGCACATGACCAGGCACAATGCCCCGAGATGGTTGCTTACACACCAATATTACAACTAAAAAATATGTATATTTATTGATTCAAGAATAACATTTTTGATGGTAGAATTAATTACTTGCAATGTACATAGTGAAATTTAGTAATAAAAGCTATACCATAAAAATCATGGCCTAATCCCTTTAATCCTGTAGTCTCCATAACATCCTTAGCCAAAAAAAAAAAAGGATTCTTCCACTTCAAACAATAGCTGCCAAACTGTGGGTGCAATATAGTGGATGGTGGGGGGGTTGATGTTACAAC
The DNA here is from genome assembly GCF_017654675.1 of Xenopus laevis. NCBI lineage: Eukaryota > Metazoa > Chordata > Amphibia > Anura > Pipidae > Xenopus > Xenopus laevis. The sequence continues at coordinate 10,496,653 of NC_054373.1, forward strand.
TCTAGGGTTAATGTAATAAGAGAAGTAATAGGGCTGATTTACAAGTGCCAATTTAGTGTGCAATTTTCTCCCACAATTCCAGTGTAATGCGCCTGATGATGCAATTGCATTCGGTTTATCAAAAGGCGAAAAATTAGCAAAAAATGTAAGAAACTCGAAAATTGATGCCTGCGGCAGTCGCTCGTGTCAATTCTAACACGGGTGTTAAAGGGATACTGTCATGGGAGAAAAAATTTTTTTCAAAATGAATCAGTTAAAAGTGCTGCTCCAGCAGAATTATGCACTGAAATCCATTTCTCAAAAGAGCAAACACATTTTTTTATATTCTTGACACATTTTTTATGTTTTTGAAATCTGACATGGGGCTAGACATATTGTCAATTTCCCAGCTGCCCCAAGTCATGTGACTTGTGCTCTGATAAACTTCAATCACTCTTTACTGCTGTACTGCAAATTGGAGTGATATCACCCCCTCCCTTCCCCAACCCCCCCAGCACCCAAACAAAAGAACAATGGGAAGGTAAGCAGATAGCAGCTCCCTAACACAAGATAACAGCTGCCTGGTAGATCTAAGAAAAGCACTCAATAGTAAAACCCAGGTCCCACAGAGACACATTCAGTTACATTGAGAAGGAAAAACAGAAGCCTGCCAGAAAGCACTTCTCTACTAAAGTGCAGGCACAAGTCACATGACCAGGGGCAGCTGGGAAATTGACAAAATGTCTAGCCCCATGTCAGATTTCAAAATTGAATTTAAAAAATCTGTTTGCTCTTTTGAGAAATGGATTTCAGTGCAGAATTCTGCTGGAGTAGCACTATTAACTGATTCATTTTGAAAAAAATGTTTTTCCCATGACAGTATCCCTTTAAAGTCAATGGGCGTCCAAAATTTTTTGATGACGGCGAATTCATGCCAGGCAAATTTATTCGCCCATCACTACCTGTGACAAGTTTGAAGTCCTGGATCATTGCTGCTATTGACAAGCTGAAACTTCCAGGGCAACTTCTTTTTGACGCTTTGTATTTTTTCTGGACTCAGATTTGCGCAGTTGAAGCCAATTCCTGACTTGGCCCAAGTACACAGGCTCCTGCAGGCTTTGTGTCGGCGTTGAGTCCCAAAAGAATACGAAGGGTCTGAAGATGGAGCCCTGAACTCCACTGCACTTCATTTTTTTTTTTACTTATGCCCTATGTGGGGAGGGAGGGCAATGCCAGGGGGGTATAGTTTGGGAGGTATAGTTTTCCTTTAATAAGTGCATCCATTTTTGCACAGCCTCAATTGTGGCTGCAGTTATTAAAGAGCCATAATATTTGCATGAGGTCTAGTAACCCATAGCATCAAATTCATAGCTTGTTTTTACTTGTCATATATTTGAAACTCCAGTCTGTAAATTCTCCTCTCAAATGGACTCTCAGCTGGTTCCATTAGAGTATTCTCTTCCCACATCCGGGTGCAGTATCCTCCTAACCCACCTGGCTCCATGTACAAAACCTGATTCAACTCACCTTGAGCATCGTCCCCATTCACCGGCAGCTTATGCCCCCCGCCTTCTTTGGGGGTTCATCATGACTAATAGGGCTACATGTAAGAAGACAGGGATGTTTTTCATTTTAGTAATGCAGCGGGTTCATCTGGTCTTTATGGGAAAATAATTTGCAGGAGCCGTTGCGGTTATGTAGGTCACATTGTTCACTTGTGCTTTGTCTACACTTTACAGCTCTGTGGCAGTGGATACAATTTGCATGACAATATTTTGTGACGTTTATCATCTTAATTCATGAAGGACTAACCGCATAAATGTCTTTACCTCTGTTGCACGAACATACAAATTTACAGTAAAACGAAAAGCAAAGTCTTGTTTCCGGCTGGGAGAAGTTAATTGGAAATTCGGGCAAAGATATTTCTTTTTAGGTCAATCCCATTATTGCTAAAATATCAGAGTAGATGGAAGCAGCCGACTGTTCACGGACTGCTAATTTACGTGTGCCAAATGTATATTCCGTACCTCTGTGGAATTTAGTTTCATGCCCAATGTGGTAGTCCTGCCTGAGCTGCTCCACTTTCTCCTACTGTGTGAACTTTACTCAATCTCCCCTTGCATTAACGGAACTGCATTAAAGAAGAACTAAAGCCTAACTAAAGAAGTAGCTAGAAATGTTGTACATGGTGTTTTATGCTTCTGTACCAGCCCAAGGCAACCACAGCCCTTTAGCAATAAAGATCTGTGTCTCCAAAGATGCCCCAGTAGCTCCCCATCTTCTTTTCTGCTCAGGGTCGGACTGGGGGGCCCGGGGCCCACCGGGACTGCTGTCCAGGGGCCCCCCTCCGGCCCCCTGCACCCCTACTAAGATGCGTCGGCCCAGCAACACCGCCGCTTGGCGCATTTGCGCAACAGCGCCGTTCTGCGTGTATGCGCTGGCGGCGCTGCGCATCGCCGGAAAATTTTTTTTTCCCCACGATTGGAAATATCTAGAGAAGGGTTCTGGCCCGGCGGGGGCCCACGAGGGCCAGTCCGACACTGTTTCTGCTGATTCACTGCACATGCTCTGTGCTGCTGTCACTTACTGAACTTAGGGACCCACTCACAATATACAGTACACATAGAATAGAAATGTCACAATATAAGACTGATTAGTAATTAATACACATAATTACTACATGGCAGCACAGAAACCAGTGCAATTAGCATCAGAATTTAATAATCAGCAAACCTGTAGCATCAGCTTATATTACAGCCAGGGAAGCTCATTTTCTGCTGGATAATTAGTGACGAGCCCTAAGCTTAGCTTCTCAACAGCCAATCAGAGCCCACTGAGCATGTGAGTGTCACAGACACTTTCCAAGATGGTGACCCCCTGTGACAAGTTTGAAGTCCTGGATCATTGCTGCTATTGACAAGCTGAAACTTTAGCCTCGTGCAATAAGTTCACTATATAAAATATGGCATTTTTAGCCATATTAATTATTAGGGTTTAGTTCTCCTTTAAAGGGGTAGTTTTTCTTAATATAAACTTTAAGTAATGACATAGACAGCAGAAATTCACACTTTGCCTTAATTTTTTTTTTGTATTTAACATTTTTTTGTATTTTTTATTTTGCCACACTCAGCTTTATGATTTTAGCTGATTTCTTTTTAAGCACTTTATTGATAAAGATATATATGGACACTTTTTTTCTATTTAAAGCATCCAAACACTCTTTCCAAATGGTAATGTCCTTTAAAGGGGTGCTTCACCTTTATGTTAAATTTTAGTATGTTATAGAATGGCTAATTCTAAGCAACTTTTCAATTGGTCTTTTTTCTTTTTTATAATGTTTTAATTATTTTGCCTTTTTCTTCAGACTCTTCTTAGTTTTCAAATGGGGATCATCCCATCTAAAAAACAATTGTGTTGTTACTGATACTTTTATTATTCATCTTTCTATGCTGGTCCTCTTTTATTTATATTCCAGTCTCTTATTCAAATCAATGCATGGTTGCTACGGTAATTTGGACTCTAGCAAAAACATTGCTGAAATTACAAACTGGAGAGCTGCTGAATAAAAAGCTAAATAACTCAAAAACCACTAATAATAAAAAATTAAAACCAATTGCAAATAGTCGCAGAATATAACTTTCTACGTCATACTGAAAGCTAATTTAAAGGAGAACAATCCCTTTAAAGGCCAATTCACCTTCATTAGCCAAATTGTAATCACACATACAACCTGACAACTACCTACCAGGCAGCATAGGGAGATCAACTCAGTCGACAAACGAGCAGATCTCTCCCCGATATGCCCACCTTAAGGTGGTTGATATCGGGCTGATCCCAACATGGGCCCAATAATTGTATCACAACAACAAAAATTTGGGTGAATCAAGGGTTTCAATGAACAGATGTGGTCCTCGATCTAACGGGATTTTTAAACCCGGCCAATCGACATCTGGCAGACTTTTGCCCAGATATCGATCAGGTAAGCCCATCAAAAGGCCCCATACACTGTCCAATGTCGGCAGCTTATATCTGTCCATGTATGTGGGCCTTAGGGCAGAGACACATGCTGCTATTTGGGGAGATTAGTTGCCCAGTGACAAATCGCTTCTTCTTCGGGCGACTAATCTCCCCAAACTGCCTCCCTGCTGGCTAAAATATAAATTGCCGGTGGGATGGCAGTTGGATCGGAGCAAACAAAGCATTCCGATTGCCATCCCGCTGGCGATTTACATTTTAGCCGCCAGAAAGGCAGTTCGGGGAGATTAGTCGCTCGAAGAAGAAGAGATTTGTCGCTGGGCAACTAATCTCCTGAAATAGCTGGTACTTACAGATGGTATACAGGTTTCCATGTAGCACAAGACTGTATTCAAACAGAAAAACTGGTTAACCAGCTTGGCCCTGTACGATATAGTGAGCTCTAATAAGAGTTCACAAAAGCTGAGATGGGTAGTTGATTAGTTCCTGGTCATTGGTGCAACCAAGCTTTGGAGTCCCTGGTTGTTACTGAGCATCAAGACACAGCTAGCCCAAATCCTGTGGGAAATGCAGCCTGCAGCGCTCTACATGCGACACTTGGTAATACTACGTCCCACATTGACCCGGGCCTTATACAAACTGTAAGTTTACTATCTGCTTTTTGTAGAAATAGGTTTTATTCTTCTGTCTCCTTCCATTTTTCCATCTCTAAGCACCCACTGAACATGTTAAAGGAGAAGAAAATCTATCAAAGCCGTTTAATGCCAATAGATTAGCCACAATAGTGCAAGCTATTACACTATATTTATTCTGCAGAATGCTTTACCATACCTGAGAAAACAGCTCTTGAAGCTCTTTGTTTGTTAAGGATAGCGGCTGCCATATTAGTTTGGTGTGACATCACTTCCTGCCTGAGTCTCTCCCTGCTCACTCATAGCGCTGGGCTCAGATTACAGCAAGGAGGGGGGAAAGGGAGGGAGGGTTGAGAGAGGAGCAAACTGAGCATGCTCAAGCCCAAGCCCTGGAGGTTTAAGCTGAAAACAGGAAGTCAGATACAGAAGCTCATGAGTACACAATAGAAGGAAAGAGATTGTATTTCTTTTGACAGAGGACTCAGAGCATTATTTTGAGGGTTTGCTGGTGTATTTGTATAGACCTTTCTGATAAGGCTTACTTAGTTTTAGCCTTTCCTTCTCCTTTAAGAAAACCTAATATCTATATTGCCGCAAATATCTCTCCAAGAGAGGCTGTACCATACGTTAATTATATATGCGAGTGAGCACACAGTGTAGCTGTAGAACACAGAATTCTTTAATTAAACATTAAGTTGATCATCAACATATATGAGGGAGTATTGATTTACGGGCCTGGCTGATGGGTTGGTTTTCACTCTGCCTTTGTACCTTCATTCTCCCGACCTCCGTGGAACATGAGACGACAAACTCTAGTCTTGCGTTAAAAATCAATAGCCGGGATTTAATCCAAAACCACAGAATGACAGCTATCAAACATAATTTAGCTTCTCACTGTACTAGGCAAGGCAGTAATGTAAGCGGCATATGGAACTAGGGAATTACCAGCAAGAAACACAATAGAGAAATGTGTTCTGTATATACAGTTACAGCTATCAATGTAGGAGGAATGTGCAATATACTATAGCTAAATCCTCCCTGGATATAGTAATATTCCCTTCCATTCAGGAAAAAATGAAAATCCTGAGACTTTTTTTCATGGTTTTGATATTTTGCCTTTATTCATAGGCCTAAATATGTTAAATGCATTGTGTTTTAGAAATGGATTCTAAAATTGATAAAGGAAAAACAGCTGATCTCTCCATCAGCCTAATAAAGAAGCAGAAAAAGACGGACAAACGGAGCACATTTTGGTGATCTTTACGCAAGTCACCACAGCTAAAAAAGGGGTGGCTCACCTTCATCGGAAAACAGGTTTTTATCAAAACACATCAGTTAATAGAGCTACTCCAACAGAATTCTGCACTGAAATCCATTTCCCTAAAGACCAAACAGATTTTTTTATATTCAATTTTGAAATCTGACATGGGGCTAGACATTTTGTCAATTTCCCAGCTGCCCCTGGTCATGTGACTTGTGCCTGCACTTTAGGAGAGAAATGCTTTCTGGCAGGCTGCTGTTTTTCCTTCTCAATGTAACTGAATGTGTCTCAGTGGGACATGGGTTTTTACTATTGAGTGTTGTTCTTAGATCTACCAGGCAGCTGTTATCTTGTGTTAGGGAGCTGCTATCTGGTTACCTTCCCATTGTTCTTTTGTTCGGCTGCTGGGGGGGGGGGTAGGGAGGGGGTGATATCACTCCAACTTGCAGTACAGCAGTAAAGAGTGATTGAAGTTTAGCACAAGTCACATGACTTGGGGCAGCTGGGAAATTGACAATATGTCTAGCCCCATGTCAGATTTCAAAATTGAATATAAAAAAATCTGTTTGCTCTTTTGAGAAATGGATTTCAGTGCAGAATTCTGCTGGAGCAGCACTATTAACTGATACATTTTGAAAAAAATTTTTTTTCCCATGACAGTATCCCTTTAAAGTTAACTTTTACTATGTTATAGAATGGCTAATTCTAAGCAACGTTTCAGTTGGTCTTCATTATTTATTTTTTATAGTTTCTGTATAGTTTGCCTTCTTCTTCTGACTCTTTCCAGCTTTCAAATGGGGGTCACTGACTCCATCTAAAACGCAAACGCTCTGTAAGGCTACAAATGTATTGTTATTGTTACTTTTTATTACTCATCTTTCTATACAGAGCCTCTGCTGTTCATATTCCTGTCTCTTATTCAAATAGTGTATGGTTGCTAGGGCAATTTGGACCCTAGCTACCAGATTGCAGAAGAGCTGCTGAATAAAAAACTAAATAACTCAAAAACCACAAATAATAAAAAATTAAAACCAATTACAAATTGTCTCAGAATATCACTTTCTAAATCATACTAAAAGTTAATTTAAAGGTGAACAACCCCTTTAAGCCCAAGGTGTTGCTTAGTGCCTATACCTAGGCAGTATGCACCTAAACTAACCACCACTCAACTATACAATTACCCATCATTCTATTTAAATATGTAACTTGGTATAACTGAATCAATATAAGCAACGTGCACTTAAATATAAACATCACTTCTAGTTAAAGAAATACAACATAAAGTAACACTTTTATATAATATCCAACAAAACATAAAAATCACATTTAAATTGTGCAGCAAACACACATAAATATATAAATATCATTTTTTATTTTTCTTTCTTTAAATATCATACACGTATTAGCAGCCCAGCCAGTATATAACTCCTCATCTGCCTGCACATATTTTACAAATATAAACCGCCCTTAAGAAGATTTGCCCTTTAATCCATGTTGATTGTCATACAATTGGTTGTCTTACAATTAGGTACAGATGGTTTGAGGATGTAATACAGATAAACAGAAATGCTTAGGCCTTGTTCAATTTCCGGGTTGGATTCTTTTCCTGTAATCCAGACCCGAAGCATTGGAAATCTGTTTCATCTCACATTTAATGCTCTCTTGCTGTAATTACTCCAATATGTTTTCAGTCTGCCTCCATTTAATATAAAGCTTCTAATATAATTTTTCTGTAAAAAAGTGAATTTTTAAGCATTGGCTTCTTATGGGAAAAGAGTAGTTTACACAGGAGTCCATTTTAGCAAACTGGCATTATATGCAGCCCTTGTCATCTGAAAATATATTTATAAAGGTTATGGCACACACAGCATTTTTTATTCCAGCACTTAAGTAGCAACATACTATCCCACAGTCACACTCCCTTCCCAAAGACTATTATCCACTGTTACTATAGGCACCATCTCTCACTACTATACCTGCTATCTCACAGTCACACTCCCTTCCCAGAGACTATTATCCACTGTTACTATAGGCACCATCTCTCCCTACTATACCTGCTATCCCACAGTCACACTCCCTTCGCAGAGACTATTATCCACTGTTACTATAGGTACCATCTCTCCCTACTATACCTGCTATCCCACAGTCACACTCCCTTCCCAGAGACTATTATCCACTGTTACTATAGGCACCATCTCTCCCTACTATACCTGCTATCCCACAGTCACACTCCCTTCCCAGAGACTATTATCCACTGTTACTATAGACACCATCTCTCCCTACAATACCTGCTATCCCACAGTCACACTCCCTTCCCAGAGACTATTATCCACTGTTACTATAGGCACCATCTCTCCCTACTATACCTGCTATCCCACAGTCACACTCCCTTCCCAGAGACTATTATCCACTGTTACTATAGGCACCATCTCTCCCTTCTATACCTGCTATCCCACAGTCACACTCCCTTCCCAGAGACTATTATCCACTGTTACTATAGGCACCATCTCTCCCTACTATACCTGCTATCCCACAGTCACACTCCCTTCCCAAAGACTATTATCCACTGTTACTATAGGCACCATCTCTCCCTACTATACCTGCTATCCCACAGTCACACTCCCTTCCCAAAGACTATTATCCACTGTTACTATAGACACCATCTCTCCCTACTATACCTGCTATCCCACAGTCACACTCCCTTCCCAAAGACTATTATCCACTGTTACTATAGGCACCATCTCTCCCTACTATACCTGCTATCCCTCAGTCACACTCCCTTCCCAGAGACTATTATCCCACTGTTACTATAGGCACCATCTCTCCCTATTATACCTGCTATCCCACAGTCACACTCCCTTCCCAGAGACTATTATCCACTGTTACTATAGGCACCATCTCTCCCTACTATACCTGCTATCCCACAGTCACACTCCCTTCCCAGAGACTATTATCCACTGTTACTATAGGCACCATCTCTCCCTACTATACCTGCTATCCCACAGTCACACTCCCTTCCCAGAGACTATTATCCACTGTTACTATAGGCACCATCTCTCCCTACTATACCTGCTATCCCACAGTCACACTCCCTTCCCAGAGACTATTATCCACTGTTACTATAGGCACCACCTCTCCCTACTATACCTGCTATCCCACAGTCACACTCCCTTCCCAGAGACTATTATCCACTGTTACTATAGGCACCATCTCTCCCTACTATACCTGCTATCCCACAGTCACAGTCTCTTCCCAGAGACTATTATCCCACTGTTACTATAGGCACCATCTCTCTCTACTATACCTGCTATCCCACAGTCACACTCTCTTCCCAGAGACTATTATCTACTGTTACTATAGACACCATCTCTCCCTACTATACATGCTATCCCACAGTCACACTCCCTTCCCAGAGACTATTATCCACTGTTACTATAGGCACCATCTCTCCCTACTATACCTGCTATCCCACAGTCACACTCTCTTCCCAGAGACTATTATCCACTGTTACTATGGACACCATCTCTCCCTACTATACCTGCTATCCCACAGTCACACTCCCTTCCCAGAGACTATTATCCACTGTTACTATAGGCACCATCTCTCCCTACTATACCTGCTATCCCACAGTCACACTCCCTTCCCAGAGACTATTATCCACTGTTACTATAGACACCATCTCTACCTACTATACCTGCTATCCCATAGTCACACTCCCTTCCCAGAGACTATTATCCACTGTTACTATAGGCACCATCTCTCCCTACTATACCTGCTATCCCACAGTCACACTCCCTTCCCAGAGACTATTATCCACTGTTACTATAGGCACCATCTCTCCCTACTATACCTGCTATCCCACAGTCACACTCCCTTCCCAGAGACTATTATCCACTGTTACTATAGGCACCATCTCTCCCTACTATACCTGCTATCCCACAGTCACACTCCCTTCCCAGAGACTATTATCCCACTGTTACTATAGACACCATCTCTCCCTACTATACCTGCTATCCCACAGTCACACTCCCTTCCCAGAGACTATTATCCACTGTTACTATAGGCACCATCTCTCCCTACTATACCTACTATCCCACAGTCACACTCCCTTCCCAGAGACTATTATCCCACTGTTACTATAGGCACCATCTCTCCCTACTATACCTGCTATCCCACAGTCACACTCCCTCCCCAGAGACTATTATCCCACTGCTACTATAGGTAGCACCATATTATAGTTGTGTTATTTGTATTTTAGACACTATTCTCCTTTCAACTAAGTCTGTGCTTTGGACAATAAATCTTATGCCCTCCCTAAACCTATCCTAACAAACAAGAACTCTAAACCACACTGGTTACTCTCACCATATGCCTCACTTCCTCATCCTCTTAGATTTTAAGCTCTGAAGAGCAGGGGTTCCCCTCATTATCTACTAGCAATTTGCCGCCTTAAAATTGTGCTTGAACTCCTTTCTTGATCTTACTTTTTCTTGTGACCTCAAATAAGTCACCTGACTTGGATTGTAAGCTCTCCGGGGAAGGGGCTCCATGTTCCAGTAAATTTTTTGCTCAACAGTGAGTATAATTAATGGGTTTGTATAAATATCATGGCTGCAGTGTGCCCTGTACAACTCAATCATAGTGTTCCAGCATAATTGTGATCAAGGTGCAGACAGACACCGGCTGCGACATTATCCGAATAAAAAAACATTAAAGGTTCTAATCTCTGAAGGAAATCAGAAAAGAATCATGTTTGACAGCGCCTTTTAATTGACGTTAAACATTAATTACAGACGAACTGAACTTGAATAAAAATAATTGCACATTAAATCTCTGCCAAGTGGAAAGCAAATCTGCTGCTGTTCAGCGCTTGGCGGCACCAATAATGTACGTCGATTTGGAGCGCAGATTTGGCTTTAGTTAAAACTCTCTGCCATGCGAATCCCCCCCCCTCTGGAAGGGAAGGCAGCTTGGGGCCCCGTGGGGAGGGTGGTAATTAAACTTGGAAGGCAAGTGCCGATGTTCTGCTAAATGCTCCTCTTTAAATAGTAATAGTCTTGCAATGTAAAGTGCTGGGCCCTCGGGGGTCTGTTGACATAACGCTAGCAAACTGGCGCTTTTTCTTCGAACGAAAGCAAATTGAAGCAACTGTTTTATAAGCTCATCTGCATAAAGCAATATGATTCAGCCGCAGGGCACAGGCAACAGGGAGTGATTAGTGCAACTTCTTTTTTCCTGGCCATTTTGTTGCTCTGCTAACACGACACTTGTCACTGGGAAATTCAAGGCACCATATGCCAACCTGCTGCCATAGAGCCGCCCCCACCCTTACTGACGGCACAACGATCTCCTTCCACTCCCCAGGATACACACAGGCAAGACCCTCGCTGCTTTGCTAAGCCTCGCACCATCTTCATTGTTTTAAACAAAGGAAGACTAAAGGCGGCCATAGGCGTTGAGATCCGATAGTTTGCCGATGTCGCCAAACGGACGGATCTCTCCCCGATATGCTCAAATTGAAGTGGCCAATATACTCTGATCCGATCCTGGGCCCCAGGGCCCTACGATCGGATCATAACGGATCCGATGCGGGCATTCCGATCGCGGCACCGCATACATGCACAGATGCGGCCGTGATCCGACGGGATTTTTTAACCTGCCCAGTCGGGATCTGGTCAAAAGTCGGGGGAAGCCGGGCTGCCCTGTCAGATGGCCCCACACACGGGCCAATAAGATGCTAACTCGGTCTGTTGACAGCTTTTCTTGGCCCATGTGGGGACCTTTAATTTGCTTTCCTGAGGCTTTTGCAGGTGAGGATGCTGGGATTGATCATGTACAACAGCCCACATTCAGGCAATAGGCAGTGCTGGGGAGATCTAGGGGGATGTTATTGGGAGTTTAACAGGGGATGATAGTTTAGATTGTAAGCTCTTTTGAGCATGGCCCTGTTTACCTATTGTATTGGTTCTTTTTATGTTTTCTTGCATGTTTAAAGCATACACCCATTTATTGTACAATGCTGTGGAATATGATAGTGTTTAATACATACCTGTTAATAATAATAATAATAATAATAATGATAATAATAATAATAATAATAGTAATGATCAAGGCATAACAGGACATGGTCAAAGCACAACTGAGCAGATATTCCTAATGGTCGATGTCTCCGTGTTTCTCTTGACGAAGTTTAATACATATCACATGTGTATCAGCCATTCTGCCATGGTTCCCCCAATCCTACATTTAATTACCTTCAAACGTGGCTTTCTGGTGTATCTAGGAGAGCAAATATACATTCCCCCCAAAATCTCCTCGTAACTGATCTTCATATTGACTCCCCCCCCTCCTGTTCAGAAGCACCATCCCAGTTGTATTACAAACTGCTTGCATTTTATCTATGCCCCATTCTGACCAAGGTATGTCCATTCAACCTATCGACACCCCTAATCTGCCCAGGTCACACCCCCAACCACTTTCCCTCGCAATTTCCCTCCCCGCCAGTAATTTGCATATGCAAATTAGGATTCAGATTCGGTTCGGCCGGGTAGAAGGATTCGGCCGAATCCGAATCCTGCTGAAAAAGGCCGAATCCTGGCCGAATCCCGAACCGAATCCTGGATTCGGTGCATCCCTAATTTTTTTAGTTGTAATATTGGTGTGTAGGTGCATCTCAGGTCATTTTGTCTGGTCATGTGATTTCAGAAAGAGCCAGCACTTTAGGAAGGAACTGCTTTCTGGCAGGCTGTTGTTTCTCCTACTCAATGTAACTGAATGTGTCTAAGTGGGACCTGGATTTAACTATTGAGTGTTGTTCTTATATCTACCTGGCAGCTGTTATCTTGTGTTAGGGAGCTGTTATCTGGTTACCTTCCCATTGTTCTTTTGTTTGGCTGCTGGGGGGGGGGAGGGGGATGATATCACTCCAACTTGCAGTACAGCAGTAAAGAGTGATTGAAGTTTATCAGAGCACAAGTCACATGACTGGGAGCAGCAGGGAAACTGACACTATGTCTAGCCCCATGTCAGATTTCAAAATGAAATATAAAAAAATCTGTTTGCTCTTTTGAGAAATGGATTTCAGTACAGAAGTCTGCTGGAGCAGCACTATTAACTGATGCATTTTGAAAAAAAACATTTTTTCCCATGACAGTATCCCTTTAATTTATAACCCCCTTAAAGTTACCAGGAACAGCTTTTTGCTGCTACTGTCGGAGGCATGTTTCTCAACTCACCTCATGGCAGCGATGCCCCTGGTGGGTAAGTGACATTTGGTTTCAGTAGGTGGATATCTGTTACTGTGGGTGATGGGTAAGAGCAGAGCAAATCAGGGTATGCTGACATGTGTATCTACATCTGCTCTGCGCCCCCTATGAGGATCTCTCAGTCCATCTCCAGGTGTTTGTGCAAATAGAGTGCAATGGAGCACATGCGCCAGAACAAGAGAAGTAGCACCATGCGAGTGGGTACCACAAAGACAAGTAATGTTGCACAGGAATGAAACACCTCTCCTTCCCATCATAACGTGCCCTGACTTTTTCCCTTCCCTTTGCCTTTCACAGCAAATATTAATGAATAGTGAATAGGAGATTTTAAAAAAATAAATGCATTCTTTATCCCCCTCCAACAGGCAGTGCTGTGTGTAATCACAAGTGACGTGCGATAGGGACTGCAGTTTATACACAAGAAAACTCTCTTAACCTAGAGAATGAACCATGAAATCAATAAGACATTAAATGTAATCACGCTAAGCTAATTGGCTGGTTATTTATCTGAATGGACAGTGCCAGTTTAATTAACAGGGGGTGGGAATATACCAGAATGTTAAAGAGGCAGTAACTCTAACATGATAATGAATTCCAAATATAAATAACGTAGATTTACGTGTTTTTTTTTTTTTTAACTTACAGCCCGTCTGTGGGCTAAAGTTCTGCCCAGTAATAGAGTGAACAAACTATTGGGCAGGAGCTGTATGAAAAGCTACTGCATCAAATATTTTATTATGTTCCTTATATAAACTGATATCATACCCCACTGGTGACACAGGTGAGGGGGCAAATGATTATGAGGGATCTGTATCAATTTTAACGCCCGCCTTAATTCTGACAATTTTGACGCTGGCGTTAAAGTCAATGGGCACCCGAATAATGTTGACATGCAATGGTTTTGCCGCAATCTACTTTTCAGACAGGCGTCCAAAATATTTTGACACGGACAAATTTTCGCCTGCAAATTTTCGCGCCATTTTCACAAGTTTATTCGCCAGTGGCGAAACCCGGAAATTCACCGCAAATTCGCACCTGGCAAACTTATTCGCCTATCACTACCCATCGCTAGTCAGCTTGGGTGTTTAATTGCTTGTGCTAGTGGTGCAAAAACAGGGGATTTAAATTTACTGCAAATACAGGTATGGGACCTGTTATACAGAATGCTCAGGACCTGGGAAAGGGATCGAAAACTATTTGCTTGGGGGTCAGAGTGTGTCAGGACCCTCTGACGGTTTTTCCACTCTAGTTACGCCACTGCCTCTCCGACGCCAGCAACAATTAAAGGCGCCCATTGACTTTAATGGGCGTCAGAATTGTCGCCGGCGTCAAAAATATACGTTTTGTGAATTTTTTGCTATTTTGCGAATTTCACGGGAAATGTGCAAATTTTTCGGCGAAGCAAAAGGGGAGAAATTCGCCCATCATTATTGGTAAGTAAGAAAAAATCCCAAATCATATATAAGCAGGCCCTTTTATATTGAAATGTATAACGTTTGGAAAAGTCGGGATCTATTTCTGGGCAATAAAATGCGGCTGTCGGGCCCATTGTGTTTACTGAATGTTCCCAACAATTGCCACGCTGCCTGGGTAGCCAAATTACTGTCATTCTTCTTAAAAACGGAGACGCTTCAGACAAAGTGCCTTATTACCATGCAAATGCAGGAATTTCCCCTGAAATGTAAATGCAGCAGGAAAAAAAGGAGGTTGTTACAGTAATATGCGGTTTCCCAATGAAACTGACACAATCTCAACGCTCAGCACTTTCTCTCTCTTCCTCTGGGCTGGAAGGTTGGGGGGGGGGGTTTCTTCGTCTTTGTGGGTTTTTTGCTTATTCATCAGTGCAATAATTACATACGATTTAAAGTCTCAGGAGAAATTAGCGCTGCCACACGTTGGATTTGCGGTAATCAGAAATAAAAGCCGTTCGTCATTGACTATTTATCACTGTTGTGTTAAATTCCTGCAGAATAAAACTGGATCTATTTGTTTCCCTTTGTGACTCTTCTCTTGCTTCTTGCTCTTCCCATTGTCTTTTTCCCCTCAAAGGAATCTGTAAGGACAGTCACACACTGCTAGAGACGTCTCTTTATTCCCCCTGTATTTTACACTATTTCATTGCCTCAAGATGAGTGCATTTCTTTTATAATAGTATAGGTGTGGGACATATACTGGACCCATTGAGATATAGATAGATAGATAGATAGATAGATAGATAGATAGATAGATAGATGATAGATAGATAGATAGATAGATAGATAGATAGATATAATTTGGTATTTATGTAAATAAGAAAAAAAATTTGTGGACCATATAAATACAAATATAGATGTATTTTCAACAGAAATCCCAGTACTGTATATAGATTTATGGTGCACATAATAGATGTAATTTATCCAAATAATATCTATGGCCAAATGGGTATTTCTTTTCTATATCATTTTTTCCTAAATAACATAATGTCTGTCTGTCTTTCTGTCTGACTATCTATCTATCTGTCTGTCTGTCTGTCTGTCTGTCTGTCTGTCTGTCTGTCTGTCTGTCTGTCTGTCTGTCTGTCTGTCATTCTATCTATCTATCTCTGTCTATCATCTATCTATCTATCTGTCTGTCTGTCTGTCTGTCTGTCTGTCTGTCTGTGTCTATCTATGTATCATCTATCAGTCTTTGTCTGTCTATCTATCTATTCTATCATCTATAGATTTCATCTATTTGTCTATCTATTCTATCATCTATCTATCATCTATCTATCTATCTATCTATCTATCTATCTATCTATCTATCTATCTATCTATCTATCTATCTATTCTATCATCTGGATCATACAATGGATCATACAAGCGCATTGGCCAGTAAGTGCTACTTGTTGGTGGTTGCTATGGGTTATAACAGCTGAAGCAAACTTATTATTCTATCACCTATTAAATGTACATCACGTTATATCTTCCATGTTATTTCTTCTCTTTATATCTGCCACATCCCTTGAAAATAGGAAAGCAAACCCACCCCTTACTATAGAGGATATTTATGTGCATGTATGAAAACTGGCTTATATTATTAACATTCAACTGGTAGATGGCAAAATGTAACCATTCGTGCTGGAGGGCAGCTCCATAGCAAACTGTCTTGTGCTCCACCTGTGACCATCACACAGAGCTTACTTACAACTTTTTTTTTTTTTTTTTGCTGTGTATTGTATGACAGGAAAGGGCACCCTCTAGAGGACTCAGTGTGTAGTAAGCAATGTAGATTCACCCAGTTTATTCCCATGGTGACCAAATAGAGCTGTAACTAAGGAAGATTAGTATTATCAAGACTAAATGTAAGCTCATCAAGGTTAAAAGGAATAGATTTATTTCTGCCGTAAATTTCTATACCTGAAATAGAAAATGATATTTTCATAGTATGCGCTTACGTTAATTGCCATTAAAGGATCAGTAACACCAAAAATAAAAGCTTCAAAGTAATTCAAGATATTTCCAGGGTTGGGTATAATAAATCCTTTTTTTTTTACCCGGAAAAGTGATTTTTGACCAAAAAACACAAAAACTTGAATTCTCATGGAAAACACAAGGGAACTTTACACAAACATATCTTAAGCTAAGAAAACATAATTTCAAGCAACTTTGCAATATACATCAGTTAAAAAATATGCAGACTTTTCCTGATTTTTAATGGTTTCTGACAGTTCCCTAAGCCTAGCCCCCTGCTCTTCTGCTGATCTGTCTGACTACTTTGCTGAGCTGTCTGACTACTGTTACTTTCAACAGCCATCTGACCTCAGCCTGCATCCTCCAAACCCCACAATTCCCTGCACACGTGATTTCAATAAGGAAGGGAACATCATAGTGCAATGCATTGTGGGTTATGTAGTTCCTGCATGCTGTCTGTAAGCTGTGGAGAAGTTGTTACAATTTGTAACATCAGTGTTTAGTCCCTCCTTTCCTGCCAGGATTTCAAATGATGCAGAAAGAGAAGAACTGTTAAACAGCTGGATTTCAGCATAGAAAATGGCATTTATTCATACTTTTTGAAGAAACAGGTGTTATGTGGGCCTCTTTATCAAATTTTGGTTTGGAAGTCGGAGTTCCCCTTTAATAAACAGCCCCCTGTATTTAAATTACTTTAAAACACTTTCATTTTTTAGTGTTACTGTTCCTTTAAACCAACTAGCTCCCTTTTGCAAAAGTGCAAATAGGGACAATTGCCTGGGGCAACCATCTATTGTGGCCTGTAGGAAACAGGTAGATGGATGGACCATTCAATTGTATTGGAAAATTGCATCCGTGTGCCCAAGCAAAAGGTGCAGCACATTAATGTAGCCAATTATTTGATCATCAATATATCTACTGGTTACTGCTCTAGATCAGCTATACAATCATTATCTTGCATTGGAATAGAGAGAGTAAAAGGCAGAGAACCTTCCATATTTTTCAAGCAATCATGGCCTTCCCTGCAACTCCTCCGGACAAGGCTTGAGTAACAATTCAGCAGGGAGACTTGTTTCCATGGCAACATCAATCGGCATTCTGCAGGTACAGGCAGCGAGGCCGCAGACGAAAATGAAGGCGCTCTGTGATATACAAGATATTTCTGGCTTCAGCCTGCAGCCTCTTATTCCACAAGTCTCCCTAATCTGGCCTCCCCCCATATAATAGCCTCATTCCTAATGACACATTAAAGGGATTTTGTCGTGATTTTTATGTTGAAGTTTTTATTTCTGAATGACACTGTTTACACTGCAAATAATTCACTCTACAATATAAAATTAAATTCCTGAACCAGCAAGTGTATTTATTTTAGTTGTAATATTGGTGTGTAGGTGCATCTCAGGTCATTTTGCCTGGTCATGTGCTTTCAGAAAGAGCCAGCACTTTAGGATGGAACTGCTTTCTGGCAGGCTGTTGTTTCTCCTACTCAATGTAACTGAATGTGTCTCAGTGGGACTTGGCTTTTACTATTGAGAGTTGTTCTTAGATCTACCAGGCAGCAGTTATCTTGTGTTAGGGAGCTGCTATCTGGTTACCTTCCCATTGTTCTGTTGTTAGGCTGCTGGGGGAAAGGGAGGGGGGTGATATCACTCCAACTTGCAGTACAGCAGTAAAGAGTGATTGGAGTTTATCAGAGCACAAGTCACATGACTGGGGGCAGCTGGGAAACTGACAATATGTCTAGCCCCATGTCAGATTTCAAAATGAAATATAAAAAAATCAGTTTGCTCTTTTAAGAAATGGATTTCAGTGCAGAATTCTGCTGGAGCAGCACTATTAACTGATGTGTTTTGAAAAAAAACCAAATTTTTTTCCCATGACAGTATCCCTTTAATCATTCATAAAATAAATACATATGTTTTTCTGAATTAGAAAAGCATGGACTTCTGTATTCAGCTGCAAAATAACTTTGTGTAAACAGGAGTGTAGAGTTTATACAGTGTTCCCTCTATGCCCTTTTGTACCTCCACCCTGTTACCGTCGATCATACCTAAAAGTTGAACAACCCCTTTAACTTAACTTTTAGTACATAATAGAATGACTTTCTAAACATCTTCAGTTGGTCTTCATTATTTATTTTTTCATACTTTTTGAATTATTTGCCTTCTTCTTCTGACTCTTTCCAGCTTTCAAATTACCCTATCTAATAAATGTTCTGTAAGGCTACAAATGTATTGTTATTGCTACTTTTTATTACTCATCTTTCTATTCAAACCTCTCCTATTCATATTCCAGTCTCTTATTCAAATGAATGCATGGTTGCTAGGATCATTTGGACCCTAGCAACCAGATTGCTGAAACGCCAAACCGGAGATCCGCTGAAAAAAAAAAAAGACTCAAAAACCACAAATAATAAAAAAATGAAAACCAATTGCAGATTGTCTCAGAATATCCCTCTCTACATCCTACTACAAGTTAATTTAAAGGTGAAGAACCCCTTTAATATGTGAATAATAACAGGACTAATGTGAGATTTACTTCTGTTTAATATGTGAATACTAGGGATGTAGCGAACTGCCGTTTATGTGTTCGCGAACGCCGTTCGCGAACACCGGCAAAAAATGCGAACAGTTTGTGAACTGTTCGCGAACTTCGAACATCCGAAAATCGTTCGATTCGAACGATCGAAGGATTTTAATCGTTCGATCGAAGGATTTTCGTTCGAATGGAACGATTGAAGCCATTCGATCGAATGATTTCATTCAATCCAATGGCTTCGATCGTTCGATTCGAACGAAAATCCTTCGATTTTAGCGATCGAAGGAATCGAATGGTCGAATGGTCGAACGATTTTGACGCGAACGCCTATTGGCGAACGTCGCGCGACGTTCGCGAACTTGCGGCGGACGCGAACAGCCGATGTTCGCGCGAACAAGTTCGCCGCAGAACAGTTCGCTACATCCCTAGTGAATACTAGTGTAAACGTGTTGTAGAATGTTTATCTCATGGCACACAACGCACTAAATACCAGTCTATGTCCTGTTCTAGTATTTCATAGCAGCCAATCCAATGGTTTGATGGTAACTGTGAGGATTGGTTGTTCATTTACCCCAATGTGCTATAGTGCAGTACAGTCCCACCTAGTGTTGGATCTAATTCTGCCTATCTTTACATATTGGCTTATAGTAGTGATGGACGAATTTGCCACGAAATTCGCGAAACGGCAAAAAAGTTGTGAAACGCAAATTTTGACTCCCGTGTCGATTTTGCTGCTCGCGTCAGATTTGGCGACAGTTTTTTGACACGACCGGCTTTTCCGACGCGCGTCTCACCCTCCTCCCCCTGGTAGAGGATCATTGTATCCACCACCCATGCCAAGGCTACAAATGTATTGTTATTGCTACTTTTTATTACTCATCTTTCTATTCAGGCCTCTCCTATTCATATTCCAGTCTCTTATTCAAATCAGTGCATGGTTGCTAGGATCATTTGGACCCTAGCAACCAGATTGCTGAAACAGCAAACCGGAGATCCGCTGAATAAAAAGACTCAAAAACCACAAATGATAAAAAATAAAAAACCAATTGCAAATTGTCTCAGAATATCACTCTCTCTCGCGTCAGATTTGGCGACAGTTTTTTGACACGACCGGCTTTTCCGACGCGCGTCTCACCCTCCTCCCCCTGGTAGAGGGTCGTTGTATCCACCACCCATGCCAGTGGCAGTTTCTATACGATTATTTTGGATGAAGAAAGAATCTCTGTAACACGGCACTTGGTTTAAATGCCCTTTATGCCATGAAAGTTGTAATTTTCCAGCCTCTCTAGTCGAGGTTCCACATCCCGAGTTCTGTTAGCAATGATTAAATGTACCAGAGTAGCAGAGCACATTACACTGTGGGCTGAAGCTCGTTCTCTCTCTCTCTCTCTGCAGTGAATTTGTGAGACGATCAAGGGGGAGGGAATGTGTCTAAACATTTTCGAAGCCTATTTGCCACGGATTGCAATGCACATTATTTCCATGGGCGATAAAGCCAAACAGTTGTGCCATTTAAACTGTTATCAGCTGTTTTCCATCTTGTTCACACCGTTAGACATTACCATCAGCCATTCAGACGTGCAATAAGTGCAAGCTGCTTGGCTTTTATGGCTTCAGTAAATACAGAAGAACACGGGATCAGGCAGAGTTTTGCTTTGTGAGCCCAAACTGTTCCATTCTGCATTCAGCTTCCCGTTCCTTTCCAATATTAGCATAGGTGTTAGTATTAGGAAAGAATCCTGTAGGTCAGGTTCTTCTGAAAGTCTGCTAATTGTGTTTCATAAAAGGTGTGAATTTGTTCAAGCCCAGACTGTGAGAATTCCTTCTTTCATTGATAGACATAATAAAAGTTAACTCAAAGGTGAACCACCCCTATAGTAAGTGCTATAGATACGAACAACATTTTAGCATAACTGAAATTGTTTCAGCGGCAGCAATTTATGGTTCACTAGCGATGGGCAAATTTGTCCCATTTCGGCAAAAAATTTGCAAACCTCCCGACACTGCAAAAAATCTTCGTAACGTCCGCGTCAATTCTGTTGCTCTTGGGAATGCTGTTTTTGGTTTTTGACGCAAGCGACTTTTCCGACACATGTCCAAGAAATTTTGCCAGCAAATTGCCGAATTTTCATGGCAGTTTCATAAATGTATTCGCTGGCGGCGAAACACGGAAATGCGCCTCGTGTTGGCGCCTGGTGAATTTATTCACCCATCACTATGGTTCACTTGTTTAAAACAAACATCTTATTGGTTGCTGTAAGTTATTACACCTAGGCAAGGTTTGTGCCTTTTATTATATATGGGTAGAAGTTTGTTTTGGGGTTGTAACTTATAGCAACCAATCAGCAGCAAGCAATTACTGGTCACCTGTTTAAAAGACAAACATCTTATTGGTTGCTACGGGGTATCATACCTTTCAGCATTTCAATTAGTAAATGAGGGACAAATTAGACGATGGCTTGTTGTGCCTCACAGTTATGCCCTGACACCCCCAGTTTGTCATTACTCCGCCCCCTTTCCCATTGAGCCCCACCCCCTTTCAGTCCCATAGTGAGGAACTGTCTTACAAAAACACAGAACCACTGGCAGATTTGGGTTACTATACCTGCCATACTGTGTTGGGGTTACCTTCCACAGGCCCTATTAACTAAACAGTGATCTAGAGACCAAACCACCCAATCAACATAACCCAACTAGCAAGACAACTAATATATAATTTATCCTCTTTGTTCATTTGCATTTTGCCTTTTTGAGTTGGAGAGAGGCAAAAATAAATTATTCAAAAATCTACGAAAAGAAAAAAAAATAAAGTCCAAGGGGCTTATTTATTAAAGTCTGAATGCCAAAAATGCAGAAAAATTTGA
Source organism: Xenopus laevis (assembly GCF_017654675.1). NCBI lineage: Eukaryota > Metazoa > Chordata > Amphibia > Anura > Pipidae > Xenopus > Xenopus laevis. The sequence goes on from NC_054373.1 coordinate 10,518,598, forward strand.
GTTTTTTTGTACAATAAAATCTGAATTCTGAAATCTGAAAAAAACTTCAAATTTTTCAGGATTTCTTATACCCCGAGGATAGAAAAAGTCAGAATCCGAAAATCTGGCATCTTAGACCTGCCGAGGTTGCATTTAAGTCAATGGGAGAAGTCCCGAAGATATTCTGATCTGCGCTGGGTTTTGTGCAATAATGGTTTTCAGGCAAAAATGCGAAAAAAATCGGACAATTAGAATTTCATAATTTTTCCCGGATTTTTTCTGAACCAGAATTTTTTGGGTAAATGGATTAATATATAAGGGGAAATAACCCTTACGGAGTATATTTTAGAACAGGGGTCCCCAACCTTTTTAACCCGTGAGCCTCATTCAAATGTAAAATGAGTTGGGGAGCAACAAAAGCATGAAAAAAGTCCCTTGGGGTGCCAAATAAGGGCTGTGATTGGCTATTTGGTAGCCCCTATGTGGACTGGCAGCCTACAAGAAGCTCTACTTGGGACTGTAATTAGTTTTTATACAATTAAAACTTCATTTCAAGCTTGAAATTCAAAAATAAGCCCCTTCTTTGAGGACCCTGAGAGCAACATACAAGGGGTCGGAGAGCAACATGTTGCTCACGAGGTTGGGGATCACTGTTTTAGAAAATAATGAAATAAATTTGCATTTTGATAAATAACCCCCTTACAGTAAATTGTCTCAGAATATAGCAGTTTCGGTATGATATTTTTTTTCGTTTTCACTTTATCGAAAGTAAAAAATGTTGTTGTTTTGTGATAAAAGAAAAAAACTTCAGGACAGCACCAACGAATTTTTTATATATAATAAAACGTCTTTATTTGTGCTTCACAGGGGCATCACGGCAACGTTTCAGGCCACATGGCCTTTTATCAAGCTTGATAAAAGGCCATGTGGCCTGAAACGTTGCCGTGATGCCCCTGTAAAGCACAAATAAAGGCGTTTTATTATATATAAAAAATTAGTTGGTGCTGTCCTGAAGTTTTTCTCGTATGTGGTGCCAGTGGAAAGTGGCCACTGGAGGACGTGCACCACCCACAAAGAAAGAGTGAAAATCGTTGTGCTGACTGCTTGTCTACTACATTGTTTTGTGATAAACGCAGAGATCCTTTGCCTCCCAATAAATGTTATACATTTAAATTGTACGTTGCAGGCAGGGGGGATGAGCAGCAGCACCGGGAAACGAGGTCAATGCTCAGAATTCATGAGTTTAATTAGGCAGAAGAGCTTTTTCTTTATGACTTGCAGGCAGAGGAACTGCAATAGGTTAATACTATTATTGTTATTGTCTTCATGTTTTTGATGGAACCCGTGCGGCATAAATATTAAGCACTGAGGATTTATAAGCTACTCAATGTTTTTATTGTATTATATTAAGGAATATTACCTCTAAAGTACAAATTGCTTTATGTAAAAAAACAAACAAAAAAAAAATCACATTGGGGCCTATCATTTCCTGCCTTGCAATATCATACGGAGCAAGATTTAATTCTGATAGGAACATTCTGATTGGCTGCTTCACACTATGTCTCAGTCTCAGGTTTTTGGTGATGTACAGGCGTCACCACCACAGTAACAACAATGGGAGCTCCAACACGGCTCCACCTGACACCCCAGGTTTCTTCTTATTCTTCTCTCTTCTCGTGGCTGCGCATGTGCAGTAGAGTGAAAAGCCGAACTTTAACGAAGAAGTCGTCTATTTCATTCTATTACACATGTGTCTGTGCTGGGAAATTTGAATAAAGAAGAAGAAGGAAGCTGATCGCTCCGAGGTGCTCGCTGGAATAACCCCCAGACCCTGGACCGCCATCAGGGGGTCACAGGGGGGACAGTTGTCCCGGGCCCGCAGGATTTTGTGTCTAAGGGGGGGCCTGGCCATGCTTCACTTACTCGATTAGCTGGGTCCCCCTGCTTTCATGGTGCTGCTGCACAAAATATGACACAGCAGCTCCGTGCATGGAAGCTTTTCTCCTATTAAGATTTCCTGTAACCTCATGGTCCTTTAAGAATAAGTCCCAGTAAATCTGCATTGGGATTGGACAGCTTTACTGGGACTTATTCTTAAAGGACCACGAGGTTACAGGAAATAGGAGAAAAGCTTCCATGCACGGAGCTGCTGTGTCATATTTTGTGCAGCAGCACTATGAAAGCAGGGGGGACCCGGCTAATCAAGTAAGTGAAGCATGGCTGGGCCCCCACTTAAACACAAAACACAGGCAAGCAATTTTTTAAAAAATTTGGGGGGATCTGGCCAATTTTTTTTTTTACTTGCAGAGGCCCTGATCACCAATGGCTTTTTATAACTTGTGGGGGGGCAGGCCATCAAACTTTTTTTTTACTTTTAAGGGGGGCCTCCCACCAATGTTTTTTTTAAAAAAACTTTTATGGGGGCCCTGATTACCAATTATTTTTTTTAACTTGTAGGGGGGCCCTGACCACCAATTTTTTTTAAAAAAAAATTATGGGAGGCCCAGGCACCACAGTTTTTTAACTTATAAAGGGGCCTGACCATCAATAGCTTTTTAAAACTTGTGTGTGGGGGGGGGTTTACCTTTTTTAGCACTGAGTGGTCTTTTAACGGTAGTGTGGAGTGGGTGGGATCTGGGGTGGGGCTTGGGGGTAGGGGTGGGCGGGGCCCAGGGGGCCCTGAAAATTTTGTTGTATGGGGCCCCGTGATTTCTAATTTCGGCCTTGCCCAGACCAGTGCAGTTTTCTCCTGATAGGAGCACCAGTCCGAGGTGAGAGGTAAGTATATACAATCACTTGGGGGTGCCTAACTTTTGGCAGCTCCAATTAAATATGCCTTTCCTTCTCCTTTAAAGGGAATGATGCTGTTGATTCTAAATGATCCCTTGTTATTGGCAATGAAAGGTACATGACAGGTTCTGAGGATAAAAAAAAAGAAGCTGCATCTATTAGTAAAACTTGACATCTCTGTAAGGAAATTTGCATGCGCTTTGCATTGCTCACTTCTCCTGCTGTTTCATGTCAGTTTACAGAATACTCACAGCGCCTCTCCCTCTTCAGCCTTTTATGTTAATGGAGTTCTGTCACTTTAAACAGCCCTGGCTGTCAGCAGATGTCAGCTCTGCAGCTCCCAGATTGGTGTCTAATATGCCTGCAACTTAATTGATTACATTCTTGCTAAATAATAAATATGAATAAATGTTATTGGCACCCATAGCTAGGGAGGCAAGCCACGACCTCCACCTCAAGTTATGTGTAGCTAAATCCGGTGTTGGACTGGCCCACTGGGATACCAGGAAAACTCCTGGGGGCCCTCATATTGCTAAACATTTGCCCGATTTAATGGCCATTCTTTATTTCTATGAGAACAAAGAAGATAAAAAGATTGAATAATAGATTATAGTATGTAAAGGAAAGAGATTAAGAGAATAGAGGTTGAGTGAGGAGAGGAAGAAAAATAGTACTGAGAGTGGGCCCCTGGTCTAAGGTTTTTGGGTGGGCCCCTGGTCCAAGGTTTTTGGGTGGGCCCTTGGTCTAAGGTTTTTGGGTGGACCCCTGGTCTGTATTTGGGTGGGCCCCTGGTCTAAGGTTTTTGGGTGGGCCCTTGGTCTAATGTTTTTGGGTGGGCCCCTGGTCTGTTTTTGGGTGGACCCCTGGTCTAAGGTTTTTGGGTGGGCCCCTGGTTTATGCTTTTAGATGGGCCCTTGGTCTAATGTTTTTGGGTGGGCCACTGGTCTAAGGATTTTGGGTGGGCTCTTGGTCTAAGGTTTTTGGATGGGCCCTTGGTCTAAGGTTTTTGGGTGGGCCCCTGATGTCCCAGTCCAATACTGGGTAAAGCCAATGAATGCAGAGCATGTTGGGAACCACAAAATACTTTTTCAAAGCCATAAATGTAGCAACAGATGTTTTCTAAAGGTGTTTTATTGTTAGTTAATCTGATTTGGACAATAAAACCCCCAATAAACATTTTATGGAATTGCAACCCCTTTCCCAAAATAGTTGTCCCCTAGGCTCTGCCGCCAACCATTGCTGCCGTGCTACGACTGACAACAGTCTATGTTATGCCTGGTTTGAAAGCAGCAGCCTTATCTCTGTGATTTGTATTTCTGTATGGCTATATATTGTCTTTATAATATTATTCAAGGATAAGTAAACCATTAAAATATATGAATGCAAAATTGATGAGGGTGCTAATCTAAGCACTTTTGTAATTTATATGCATGATTTATTTATTTTTAATTCCAAGATATTAAGGGATACATGTAAATATGAAATCATTTTGTTATAACAGCGCCACCTGCTGGTCAGTTTCCCACCAGTCTGACCCCCAAGTAGTCAAGGAAGTTGTCAGGAGAAAGAAAGAGGTTGCTCTGATGTTCTTCTCTTTAGGAAAGATTTGAGAAAGTTTTATTATTTTTACTAAGCAGAAGAACATCAGAACAGCCTCTTTCTTTCTCCTGAAAAACTTCTTCCTTGACTACTTGGTGGTCTGACTGGTGGGAAAATGACCAGCAGGTGGTGCTGTTGTAGAAAAATTCATTCATATTAACAGTAGATGTATCTCTTAATATCTTGGAATTAAAACAAAATAAATAATGAATGCACATTGCAAAACTTTTTAGAATAGCACTCTCATCAATTTTACGTTCACTTATTTTAAAGGTTTACTTATCCTTTAATGTTTCCAGTGTTTCTCCAGCCTCCTGCTCAGTTGCGGGAAAGTCTAATTCCTCTAATTGTTCTCTTTCATTGCTTTGATGAAGATAATAATTGGCCACATAACCAGGAAGACTTTTATGTTTGGAGCGCTTGTCTGGCTGGTTGCACAACATTTGCATGTAGTTGTCCTTGAACCGTTGGCTTCTACAAATGATGATTTTTTGAGCGATAAGTGTTATTAAAAAGAAAATAGACTCCAATCCTCCTTAAGTTAGTTCTCCTGAGGATGCCACTGGGAAAACTAAAATGTCTTCTTGTATCTAAATCTGGCTGCCGCAGGGGGGAAAATGTAGAGAGTCGTGTTGGCTGTCATCAAGCGAGGGGATCTATTTGTATAATTGGGAGAATGCTGAGCAGTTGTGCGGAGAGGGGAATCTTTTGGAAGTCTTCGCTCATCACCATGTGACTTAATCCTACTCATCGCACAGATTAAGAATTTGACAAGACAGATGTCTTCTGCTTCCAAAAGAAAAAAAAAACAACATCTTATGGAGTTAAGCTACAGTTATATACTAGATATTTCACTCCCAGTAATTGTCTGGGTTATGTGTAACGAAGAGACGTGACATTTCAGATTTAAGCAAATGAATACTGAATGGCAAGAGTAGTTTTGTGTAACCTTGCTCTTCACATTTCTCATATATACAGAGTTTTCCCCTGGGGGCATTGGCTCTGCTGTATAGACTGTATGTACAGTAGTATCTTATAGGGACCTGCAGTGTAACTTACACTCATTAGCAACAGTCTTACTCTCCTGCTGTCCATGGTGCTGAATCTTCAAGCAACAGACTGTATTATATGTGTACAAATGCTAGCGTGCTCTCTATATACACAATGATTGGGATTGTACAGGTATGGGACCTGCTATCCAGAATGCTTGGGATCTGGGGCTTTCCGGATAACGGAACTTTCCGAAATTTGGATCTATATACCTTAAGTCTACTAGAAAATCACGTAAACATTAAATAAACCCAATAGGCTTGTTTTGCCTCAAATAAGGATTAATTATATCTTACTTTGTATCATACACAAGGAACTGCTCTATTACAGGTATAGGACCTGTTGCAGAAAGCTTGGAACCTGGGGTTTTCCAGATAACAGATCTTTCCTTAATTTGGATCTTTATACTTTAAGGGGCAAATTCACTAAGATTCGTAGTTGTGCCAGGCATAATTTCGCCGCACTTCGCCAGGCGTAGTTTCGCCAGCGCTTCGCAAATTCACTAAAATCCGAAGTTGCACTCAGGGGTAGCGTAAGGTTGCGAAGTTGCGCTAGCGTTGATTTGCTAAGCGAAGCGAAGTTACGCTAGCGATGGTTAATTTGCATACGGCGCCAAATTCAAATTTCAATGGAGGAATATGTAGCAGCACTACAAATGCCTGGGAAACCTTCAAAACATCAAATAAATTTTTTATTTTGCCCTACACATGTGCCCACTGTATAGTTAAGTTGCCATGAGTTAGGAAATGTAGGGGGGAAGGAGGGGAGCCCCAAAAAATTTTTCAATCTTTTTCAGCCTATCACCCATAATATAGAAAACACGCCAGCGTTTTTTGGGACTTAGAAAAAATGTAAACTTTTTTTGAAGAAATCCCTATCTACTCTATTGCGCTTCGCCTGGTCTGAGGTGGCGAAGGAAGTCTAGCGTAAAAGGTAGCGTTCAGAACAATGCGCGTGTTAGTGAATTTCGTCCGTTGCGCAAATTCGCCAGGCATAAGGGTGCGAAGTTACACTAGCGAAGTTACAAAGTAACGAAAATGGCCAACACTAGCGAATTGACGCTAGCGTTAGGCGCTTCGGCGCATAGTGAATTTGCCCCTGAGTCTACTAGAAAATCATATAAACAATAAATACACCCAATAGGCTGGTTTTGCCTCCAATAAGGATTAATTATATCTAAGGATGCACCACATCAAGGATTTGGTTCGGAATTCGGCCAGGATTCGGCCTTTTTCAGCAGGATTTGGATTCGGCCGAATCCTTCTGCCAGGCCGAACTGAATCCAAACCCTTATTTTGCCGATGCAAAATAGGATGGCCGGGGAGGGAAATCACATGACTTTTGGTCAGAAAACAAGGAAGTAAAACATTTTTCCCCTTCCCACCCCTAATTTGCAAATGCAAATTAGGGTTCGGATTCGGTTCGATATTCAGGCCGAATCAAGTACAAGCTACTGTTTTAGTGTTACAGAAAAAAAAGGAAATCATTTTTAAAAAATCGGATTATTTGATTATAATGGAGTCTGTGGGATTAACATTAAACATTAAAAATGTTTTGACTTTTGACAAAAGTCACGATTTCTTTTTGGATTTGGTTTGGATTCGGCTGAATCCAAATCCTGCTGAAAAAGGCAGAATCTTGGCTGGATCCCAAACCGAATCCTGGATTCGGTGCATCCCTATTAAGGATACATTATGGGTTATTTGAGGCTTTTGTTTATTATAAACTTAGCCTGCCTTTGATTGAAACACTTGGTTTAAAAGGTTTCGCGTGTGTGAAACAAACAAGAGTTTCTTTCTTTCATCAAAAGGCAAATAGTTTCGTTTGTGAGCTGAATTCCAAGCCGATGCGCTAGCAGTTTGCTCCCATTTACAGATTAGTCAATGTTTAGTGTCTGACATTCTGCAACTCTGACATATTCACCGAAAATAAATGTTACTTTTACTGCTGGTTAATCATTTGGCAAAAAGCCTAAATGAGTAGCAGTTCTTACGGAGTAATTGAGAGCAATGGGAAAATTACATTGAGTGCATTCCGTAGCAGCATTTTTCACCCCCTCGAGGCTACAAGAGCGTTTGTCTGGTGCTGGGGAACAGTCTTCCGCTCCAGTAGACTTTGTGAAGTCAAGAGTGCAGTGGAAGGATTCACCATCTGTCACATTTCCAGCTGCTAAGAATGTCCTGGAAACAGTTTATCGGTTTATTGAGGCAGAAGTAAATTCTGATCATTACACTAAATCAGGGACAGCAAACTTGTGCCTCCCCTTTGTCGCTAAATCGCAGTTTCCTTGTTTGATTAGTTGCAAGAAATCAACCTTGAGTAATGTCTGGATCCTGCTGGGAATTAATGCATTATGATTGGGTCATTTAAATAAGTCACAGAGTTTGCAACAGGTCTAGTAACCCATAACAACCACTCAGACATTTGCTTACAAAGGTTAATGCTGCCTGTTGATCACTAGACCTTATGCAAACTATTTGATTTTTATCGCAATGTATTAAAATGATAGGCCATAGAATTTACTGTCCTTGCATGCATAAATAATAGCTAGAGTACAGTGCCTATTAAAGAGGGGTCTACAAAACTTTTGAGGGGTGTAATTATGCGGATGAGCTTTAGACGCAGGTACTTTTTACTAGTGATGAGCGAATTTGTCCTGTATCGATTAGCGAATTTCCCGCAAAATGGCAAAAAACTTGCAAAACTCATTAAAGTCAAGGAGCCTCAAAATTATTTTGATGCGCTTCAATTTTGACACCCGCGACTATTTTTATACGCGCTCCTATTTTGTCCAAATGTATTAAAGTCAATGGGCGTCTGAATAATTTTGACGCGCAACTATTCTGACGCGCACCCGGATTTTTATAAATTCGCGGATGTCGATTTTATTCGCTACTTTTAACGAATTCTGCATATTTGTGTAAACTGTGGCAACTTCTATCAATTTCTAACTACAGTATCAGCAGTAGTAAATGAGCCCTGTTGTCATCGGAGAGGTCTCTGCCTGCAGAATTCCGTCATACATGTCTGTAGCAACTCTCACAACTGTGGACTGTTTGAGATTGTGGGCTGTTTATGGTGGATTGCCATACAGGTATGGGATCTGTTATTCAGAATGCTCAGGACCTGTGGTTTTCCATAAATTAGATCTGTATACCTTAATTCTACTAGAAAATTATTTAAATATTAAATAAACCCAATAGGCTGGTTTTGCTTCCAATAAGGATTAATTATATCTTAGTTGGGATCAAGTACAAGCGACTGTTTTATTATTACAGAGAAAAGGGGAATCATTTTTTAAAAAAATGTATAAAATGGAGTCTATGGGAGACAGCTTTTCCATAATTCAGAGCTTTCTGGATAACAGGATTCCAGATAATGATCCCATACCAGTACACGAGGGCGGAGTTAGATGTGAGTTGGCCGCTGGTCGCTGCAGACAGAAATGTAATAAACAGTGATGTTCGGCCTGTGGCACCACCTGTGGCTCATAGCTGTATTCTAGGAATTGCAGTTCAGCATAAAAACTGGAGGGCCAGACAAAACTGATGTTATACTCACACCCCCCCCCCTACAAGTCACAAAATTGGATTAAGACCAAATGTCCCCCAGGTATATGGACCCCTTTTTCTTAACTCACATTCACTCTCATTCACATTCACATACACTCTCTCCCTGCCTTCCAGTGAGTGAGTAAGTGAATAAGCCTTCACTCACTTACAGCATTCACTCTCCACCTCCTGTACATTCTCACTCTTTCTTTCTTCCTGTACATTCTTATTCTTTCTTCCTTCCTTCCTTCCTTCCTTCCTTCCTTCCTTCCTTCCTACCTGTACATACTTACTCTATCTTCCTTCCTGTACATTTTCACTCATCCTTCTTTCCTTCCTACCTGTACATTCTCACTCTCTCTTCCTTCCTGTACATTCTTACACTATCTTCCTTCCTGTACATTCTCACTCTTCCTTCCTTCCTTCCTTCCTTCCTTCCTTCCTACCTGTACATTCTCACTCTCTCTTCCTTCCTTCCTGTACATTCTTACTCTTCCTTCCTTCCTGTACATTCTGACTCTCCCTTCCTTCCTGTACATTCTGACTCTCCCTTCCTTCATTCCTGTACATTCTCACTCTCTCTTCCTTTCTGTACATTCTTACTCTTCCTTCCTGTACATTCTGACTCTCCCTCCCTCCCTTCCTTCCTTCCTTCCTTCCTTCCTTCCTTCCTGTAAATTCTCACTCTCTCTTCCTTCCTGTACATTCTTACTCTTTCTTCCTTCCTTCCTGTACATTCTGACTCTTCCTTCCTTCCTTCCTTCCTTCCTTCCTGTACATTCTCACTCTCCCTTCCTGTACACTCTTCCTTCCTTCCTTCCTTCCTTCCTTCCTTCCTTCCTTCCTTCCTGTACATACTTATTCTATCTTCCTTCCTGTACATTTTCACTCATCCTTCCTTCCTTCCTACCTGTACATTCTCACTCTCCCTTCCTGTACATTCTTACTCTTTCTTCCTACCTGTACATTCTCACTCTCTCTTCCTTCCTTCCTGTACATTCTCACTCTTTTTTCCTTCCTGTACATTCTGACTCTCCCTTCCTCCCTTCCTTCCTTTCTGTACATATTGACTCTCCCTTCCTTCCTGTATGTTATCACTCTCTCTCTTCCTTCCTGTACATTCTCTCTCATCCCATCAAATACACACTCCCCACCTCCATGCACCCTCTGTTTTCCTTACTGTATGCTCTCTTTTCTTTATCTCCCCTTCCTGCACGATTCCTTTTTCTCTCTCTCTCCCCCTTACTACAACATTTCCCTACCGCTCCATTCCTGGTCTTTTTCTCTGTCTTTCTCCCCCTCCCTCTATTGCTAGTCTCTCTCCTCTGCACCCAATCTATGTCTCTCTCTCTCTCTCTCTCTCTCTCTCTCTCTCTAACTGAAAACCCATGAATATTATCCCCTTGTTGGTAGTGAAGTCAGAAATAACGATGTTCACACATGATGCCACTTTGCCATAAACAATTATGCAGCTAAATCAATGTACGCCCTGCTGTATGCACTCTAATCTCATCCCTCCGGCTCCTGTGGCTCACTCATGTGTTGCCAGGCAATTGTTCTACAGCAGGGCCAAAAATAGCCAATGTCACTCTATTGGGCAGTGAGAATACTGCTCCGTCGTCATGTATTCTGTACTTATGTGAGGCCTCTGCTTCTGCCCTGCACCCGCATGCTTGGAATAAACAGGGAGGGAAAAGGGAATGGAGATTCATTTTCAATAATTATTAAACTCAACAGAAGGATAATAACAGGCTTTGTCTCCTAATACATAACCTTTGTTATGGAAGTAAATGTATGTGTAATGTGACTGGTTTGCTTCAGGCAGGGCTGCAGTCACATTAGATTTAGTATTGGCAGAGGTGGGCCCACATTTAAGTAAAACTGACCACAAATGGCTTCTTTTCTTAAAAATGATTAGTTCAGGCAATTCATGTTTTAAAAAAAAAAAAATGAGAGCAAAGATCATGATTGGTTACTGTGGAAAAATGCATTTGTTTATTACTAAATCAGCCCTACAGTGTGATGTGTAATATTATTAATTTAGCTATATACATACAGTATGTATATATGTATCTTTTAATTATTTCATGAATTGTTTTTAATAACCAGATACAGTTTAGGGCAGGGCAGAAGGCCACAGACACGAAAAGTCTTTGTCCCCAAAATAAAATAGTTTTATAATTTATAATTATCTTCCTGATCTCCTGACTCTCTTAAATCACCTCTGCTGGCAAGAAGCAATAAGAGTAAAGACTGCTGAACCTCATCTTTTATCAAAACGGGGTCAATATATTTTGGGACCAATTTGATTCTAGTTGCAAATCTCGAACTTTTGGATTGCTACAGTTATAACTCTCTCTGTAATGGCTAATTCCAAATGTTTCCTATTCAAAAGAATATAAATACTTCTATATCATATTGAAAGACATTATTCTACTTGTTTAGCGTTTAATATTTACTGAGCGTTGTTAGGTTTGGTTTGATATGGTTTACTTACGTAATTTGTTATGCTTCTATACTATTAGTCTCCTTAAACTGTATAGACTTGTTTCATAGTCCCGCATTGGACTTCTGTTAAAATCTTACTTGTTTATGTAAAACACAATAAAAAATCTTGAAATAGCACCACTGGCAGAGACCAACATTCAATGCTTTTTTTGACCAGGGGGATCTATGTGCATGGCCTATATGGTAGTCCCTGTGCAGAGTCCCATCTTATGTGCAAATCAGAAGAATGACATTTGATGATGGGAGTCTGGGGGAGCAGGGTCAGACTGGGCTGGTGGGACATGGGGAAAAATCCCAGTGGGCTCTGGTCCTTGTAAGCCCACTTACCCACACCTGCCTGAAACCATGGGTGCTTTCCCTCTCTCCTCCCCTCATGATCATTACTGGAATGGAAAATAGGTAAACTCAAGGGAGGGAGGGGGTGTTGCGGAATCTGTAGAGCAGCAGTCCCCATCGTTTTTTGGCCCGCCTACTGGTGTAGAGCCAAATTTTTTTTACAAGGACCAGAGGTAGGGGTCAGGGGGGGTCAGGGGGTTGGGAAGGTTCGACGTCCAAGTCGGGCACGCCGGTGTCCAATTCGGCGTGCCACGTTAATTGGTCGCTATGCTCGGCGGCCCTATTCAAGACTGTCTGCGGCCCGGTTCTGGGCCGCGGTCCTGCGGTTGGGGACCCCTGCTGTAGAGGACCTCATGATGGGGGGATGTGGGGACCCCTGAAGTGGCAGCTCGGTTGCCCGTGAACGCGAACTCAAAATGCGAACGTTCCCAAACGTTCGCGAACATTCGGCGGACGCGAACGGTCGAAGTTCGCACGAACTAGTTCGCAGCAGAACAGTTCGCTACATCCCTACTATTCAGGTCCTCTCTTATTTATATTCCAGTCTCTTATTCAAGTCAACGCATGGTTGCTAGGGGAATTGGGACCCTATGAGATTACAAACTGGAGGGCTGCTGAATAAAAAGCTAAATAACGCAAAAAAACACAAATAATAAAAAAAATGAAAAACAATTGCAAATTGTCTCAGAATATCACTCTCTACGCCATACTATAAGCTAATTTAAATGAAAACACCCACTTTAAGCTCTTTGTCCTATGATTTCTGTGTATATTTTTTATGTGATTTGTCTTCCCCCGTGTATACTTTTAAACAGTACTGTGCCTCATTAAAGGAGAAGAAAAAGGTTAAAACTAAGTAAGCTTTATCAGAAAGGTCTATATAAATACACCAGTAAACCCTCAAAGTAATGCTGCTCTGAGTCCTCTGTCAAAAGAAACACCACATTTCTTTCCTTCTATTGTGTACTCATGGGCTTCTGTATCAGACTTCCTGTTTTCAGCTTAAACCTCTAGGGCTAGGGCTTGAGCATGCTCAGTTTGCTCCTCTGTCCCTCCTCCCCTCCCTGCTGTAATCTGAGGCCAGAGCTATGAGTGAGCAGGGAGAGACTCAGGCAGGAAGTGATGTCACACCAAGCTAATATGGCAGCTGCTATCCTAAACAAACAGAGAGGGCTTGGGTATGGTAAAGCATTCTGCAGAATAAATATAGTCTTATAGCTTGCACTATTGTTGCTAAGCTATTGGCAATATAATGCTTTGGTAGCTTTTCCTTTTCGCTTTACAAATAAAGTTACATACATACATTGAGATATGCCCCATTAAGTCTAAACCCTCCCCTAGCTCCCCTCCCTTCCTTGTATATAAATATGGATGACTTCTGCAAGGTCCATAAGGGTTGAAAGGTGTGATGAGGGTGATGTGTGATAATACAGAGGCACTCCTCTGCTGTCCTGTATGAGAGTTGAAGTTTAGCTGTTCCAGGCACTTTACTGGAGCACATATATACGCCTCCCCTGCTGGAGAGCAATATCAGGCAGAAACCTCCATTATAGTATTCTATATTTCTATTTCTCTACAAGGACAGGCACCATAAGCATTCTGATTGGGCCAGTGGCAAGTGTCCAATCAGCCTTCACTATTTTCCGCTCCAATAAAAATCCAGCACAGCCTGATTGAGGCAGATGTTTTGATTCTGAAGCACAGCTCTTTCCCTAATTAAATCTTCACAATCACACAAGCATGTTATTGTATGTCATTAGTCTCCGTAATAACGTTTTACCTATTATCACCTATTTTTTTCTCCGGCTCACACATCTGTTAGGGAGAGGAGCCACTTTTCCGGCTCGCTTGTTTGCTTACTGATTACACCTCAAAGGCCTGAGGCGATTATGTTAACATTTATAAACAAGGCTTGTGAGAGATCAGACACAAAATTCTTGTGCTTTAGAGTAAGGCAAAAACGTATTCATCCAGCGAATAAACAAAAATATATATTTATTTGTCCAGTACCATGGGATTTAGCAGTGAAAATGAAATGTTCTCAGCTTGGGTTGGATAAATATAATGGGGCAGGTTTACTTAAGGGTGACGTGGCTAAAGCTGGCTTCAATTCGCTAGCATTACCGCCGACACTTTGCCAATTTACTAACGGGCGCAGGCGCCAATTCGCTAGCGAAAGAGACAGGCGCTAACGGTCATAGCACTCTAACTTCAGGCCACTTTTCGCTCTGGCGAATGGACGTTACTCTGCAAGTTCACTAAAATCCAGATTTTACTGAATGTTACCTCTTTTACCAGACTTGCCTTCACCAGCTCAGACCAGGCCAAGTGCAATGAAGTGCATAGAACTTACTCAATCTTCTGTTACGTACATCATATTTTTTAGAGTGATAGGCTACAAAAGTCCTTTGAAATTTTTTTTTTTTTTCTCCAGACATTTTCTAACATATGGAACATTGATTTTACAGTGGGCTCATGTGTAGGGCATTATATTAACTCTCTTGTCTTTATTAAGGTTCCCTGGACTAGAGTCCTGCAGCGGGTCGGGTACCTGTGGGTTACCCGCAAAAAAAAAAAAAAGCAGGCACCCTGCGGAATGAGGGAAGGATTTTCAGGTGCGGGTATAGCTGCGGGTCGGGTTGCGGGTCTCATCTGAATTTCCTATCTTATGTAAAACGTGTTTATGTTCCCGCCCACTTTCGATGACATCATTTCCGATTTGCAGCACCATCACTTCCTGTTTGATGGTGGTCAACGGGTTGCGGGTCGGGTTTCATTTTAGGCAGTTGCGGGTCCGGGTCGGTGAGGATCAAAGTGGGTAAATATGCGGGTTGCAGTTTCCATTCGGGTTCGGGTCTTAGAAATTGGTTCTGCATGTGTAATATAAAGCGGTAACTAAAACCCTTTGCAGCAACATTTATAATAAAGACGTCCATACAACTTTAAATTTCCCGCCCTATGCGAATTAACCTGAGAGCAAGATCACTAGCGAATTTTCACTAGGCAGAAATTAGCGCTTCTTCCCTTTGAAATGCTCGCATTACCGAAGTAACGCTAGCCAAAAGTCGCCAGCGTTCGGCACCCAGGACGAAACCCCCGCTTAGTGAAGTAGCGTTTTCTGAGCTCATTTTCGCCTGCCGAAGTGTCCAGCAGGGTGCGAAGTGGACGCTGACGAATTTTCACCAGTTAGTGAATCTGCCCCAATGATTTAGTCTCACTGGGGCTCATTTATCAACACTAGGCAAATCTGCCCATGGGCAGTTACCTATAGCAACCAATCAGTGATTAGCTTTTTAAAGTCAGCTGCAAGTAGAACAATGAATGCAGCAATTTGATTGGTTGCCATGTGTTACTGCCCATTGTTGATAAATGACCCCCACTTTGATTTGCCTTTCATGTATGTGACATTTTCCTAGAAGGGATTCCATTTTTTTTAAAAAGGCCTTAAAGTGACAGTAGCCATGGCAACTGCCACATATATGATGAAATGGGGACATGTATGTAGATAGATCAGGCACCCTGTGTCATGATTAATTAATGTGTTTTTTTTTTTGCATCAGACTTTCTCTGTGTAAGTTGTACTTACCTTTAGTAAACTTTTTGTACACAGAATTCTGAAATATCTATTGTCGATGAGAAGTGTGGCAATAGAACTTAACAATTACAGGAATGGGACCTGTTATCCAGAATGCTCAGGACCTGGGGTGTTCCAGATAATGGATCTTTCCGTAATTTTGATCTCCATACCTTAAAGGAACAGTTCAGTGTAAAAATTAAAACTGGGTAAATAGATAGGCTGTGCAAAATAAACAATGTTTCTAATATAGTTAGTTAGTTAGTTAGTTAGTTAGTTAAAAACGTAATGTATAAAGGCTGGAGTGACTGGATGTGTAACATAATAGCCAGAACACTACTTCCTGCTTTTCAGCTCTCTAACTCTGAGTTAGTCAGTGACTATAAGGGGGGCCACATGGGACATAACTGTTCAGTGAGTTTGCAATTGATCCTCAGCATTCAGCTCAGATTCAAAAGCAACAGTTATGTCCCATGTGGGCCCCCCTTCAAGTCACTAGGGTTGGTAGAAAATGGACCTTGCACCCCTCAAATTCACCTCCAGTGGAAGGTCAACAGCAGCAGATGGGTTTAAAAAAAAATGTATTTTACAAAAAAATTTTCAATTATATAGGCACCCGAGGGCCACCTTCCAAAAGCTGCACCTCTGCACAAGCCTCGGGCGCCTATATAAAAATACGGACCTATCTTTTGGCACAACTGTGCTGCATTGATTGATAAAATAATAATAACAATCTAGACTCAAAGATCCAATGTGTCTCAGTGGGACCTGGATTTTACTATTGAGTGCTGTTCTTAGATCTACTGGGCAGCTGTTATCTTGTGTCAGGGAGCTGCTTTCTGGTTACCTTCCTATTGTTCTGTTGTTTGGCTGCTGTGGGGGGGGAGGGAGGGGGTGATATCACTCCAACTTGCAGTACAGCAGTAAAGAGTGACTGAAGTTTATCAGAGCACAAGTCATTTGACTGGGGGCAGCTGGGAAACTGACAATATGTCTAGCCCCATGTCAGATTTCAAAATTAAATATAAAAAAATGTGTTTGCTCTTTTGAGAAACGGATTTCAGTGCAGAATTCTGCTGGAGCAGCGCTATTAACTGATGTGTTTAAAAAAATGGTTTCCCATGACAGTATCCCTTTAAGAACACCCAAGTCATAGTCAGTATACATTTGTAATGTTAAATGATGTCACTAACAAGGGTGTTGAATGTTTAGAAGCAGAAGAAACCAATACATTGTACTTGTAACACAACACTTCTTCTTCCCTCGTCAGTGTAATACTGTCCTTGGAGTTGTTGTGCTGCTGTAAGACTATACTGTAGAATATAGTTTCCCCTTAGATTGCAACTTGTTTTTGATCAGACTAATGGCCGAGAAGCCTCTCTGTGCACATTACAGTAATTGCTTCTGACAGACTGAATGGCAATATGATGACCAATAGCCTGTAAGGACCGATATACTAAAGGGCTCCCGGGAGCTTTTAATACAACTCACCCATAACGCAGCAAAATTGCCAATTTGCAAAGAAGTACTGTAGTTTAGTGATCTGCGAATAAATTCGCCAGGTGCAAATTCACTGCAAATTCCAGCATCTCGCGACCAGTGAATAAATTTGCGAAAACGTAGAGAAAATGCGCCGGTGGAAAATCTGCGCCGTCAAAAAATGTAGGTGTGTGTCGCGCACATAAAAATTTTCGCGCGTCAAAATTATTCAGACGCCCATTGACTTTAATGTTGGACAAAATAGGCGTGCGTATGAAAATTGCCGTGGGCATCTAAATTGACGCACGTCAAAATAATTTTGACTTTAATTTGTTTTGCAAATTTTTTGCCATTTCACGAATTTCACGGGAAATTCACAAATTCATCCACAAATTTTTCTGCGAAGCAAAATGGGACAAATTCGCCTATCACTACTGTAGTTTACTATCAAAAGCCCAGGGCCCAGCGGCCTGAAGCCTCAGGGGCCCCCACACCATCCCCTGGCCCCACAACCTCCTCCACCCCCCATCCACAACCCCCCAGCATGTACCTTTTCCTGTGCGACTGCAGTGAGGGCCAAGGAAGGAGGTCGGGCAGTGACCCGGGTCAGGGAGGGAGGTAAGTAAAGCAGCAGTGCAGGGAGCGGATCTGGGCCGATGGGACCTACCGGGTTTTTTCCCAGTGTCCCGCCGGCCCAGTCCGACCCTGAGTCTATCATTGGACACGTGCAAGAAAATACCCAAACAAATTGATTAAAACTTTTCACAGATGGTTTTAAACAACTATATGTAGCTCCGTCAGCCCGGGTGGTGAACATGGGCCTCCAGTCGGACCGTATTGAGATTAGAGGAGGGACACGTCAAGGCTGCCCTCTGTCGCCTTTGGTGTTCGCTCTAGCTCTAGAACCCCTAGCTCATGCCATTCGGAATAATCCCAATATCAAAGGCTTTCAAGTAGGTGGACAAATTCACAAGATAAACCTGTTTGCTGACGATATCCTTCTTACGCTTACCTCCCCTCAAACCACACTGCCGAACTTAATCCACACTCTCGATCAGTTCCAACGTGTTTCTGGTTACAAAATTAATCCCACGAAATCGCATGCGCTTCCACTGAAAATGTCAATTCCAGAACTAAAGTTGTTGCAACTTAACTTTGATTACAAGTGGGGGACTGACTCCATAACGTACCTGGGAATTCAACTGACCTCATCCTACGACACGTTATACCAGGCCAACTACCCCAAGATGCTAGACAAACTTAAAAGAGACTTACTCACCTGGCATACATACCACCTCTCTTGGTTTGGTAGAATTGCTGCGATCAAAATGACATTACTGCCGAGATTGTTATATCTATTCAGAACACTGCCAATACACTTCCCAGAACGGACAGCTCGTATCCTACAAAAGGCAATGTCGGACTTTATCTGGGGGGGTAAAAAACCCAGAATCAAAGCAGAGATCATGACCAAGCCTAAATCTATGGGAGGGTTGGGGGTCCCTAACATATACCGATATTATGTAGCTAGCAGATTGGAAGCCATGATACACATACACGCCCCAACCAACGAACCTTGGAAAGAAATTGAAAATCATTATATCTCTCCTCTTCAGTTAGCTCACCTTTTCTGGATACCTAAAGCTTCCAGAAGTGCCCCCCTGGCTATTCTACCCACGTCACAACAAGCTTTAGATTTATGGGATGCACTTCACATTAAAACGGGTCTGAGCACTCCTGACTCCAGATTTAGGACTATCTTTTACAACTCCGATTTCATACCAGGCTGCACCCCGCATGACTTCACTCCCTGGATAGCGGCAGACTTGACTTCCCTTAATGCCTTCCTTGTAGATCAGACGGTGCTCTCGTTTCAACATTGTAAAGAGAAATATGATATCCCTCATTCGCAATTTTTCAGATATTTACAAATTAGACACTATGTGGAAACTACACTCAAGACCACTACGAACCGTACGCTAGCGTATTTTGAGACCATCTGTCACAACCGATCGTATCCGACACACCTTATCACTAGCCTATATAGCAATATCGCATCAGACACAACGACTTCCCGCCAACCCTACATGGCGAAATGGGAAGAAGACCTAGGTTTTCAGATTTCGGACAAAACCTGGTCGTGCATATGGGATACGGCCAAAAAGACATCCATCTGTGCAGTCTCTGCTGAGAGGGCATATAAGATTATATTTCGATGGTACTACACCCCGTCACGCATCAGTAAACTTAGTGGCAATCCCGACCATGCTAAATGTTTCAGGGGTTGTGATGAACGGGGATCATTTTTCCACACTTGGTGGACGTGCACAATAGCCCAAGAATTTGGGAAGAAAGTAGCCACTCTGCTCTCCGAGGTCCTCCATCTCCCTATACAAGCCTCCCCACACACCTTTCTTCTAGGCATGAGAATCCCAACAATACACTCAAAAAGCTCGCACAAACTAGCCACGCATATTCTAACAGCAGCAAGATCATTACTAGCAGCTAACTGGAAAAAGGTACAAATCCCGGGACTGCAAACACTTATCACTAAGGTGAATTGGATTAGAGCGATGGAATCCATCCGTGCCAAACTTTTGGACAGGAGTTATGAGGAGGAGCTGGAGTGGCATCCCTGGACCCGACACTTGGAATTGCTTCAGATGGGGCCAAATATCGCATTGTGAGGTACTACACACAGGTGGTGTGGAACGCGATCCTATCACTTTGATGTACGTGAATGGTTGAACGCATTGCTTTTCCTGACTCTTTTCTTCTATCCTTCTCTTTTCTTACCCCCTTCTTCCTTCTTTTCTTCTTCCCTCCCATTTTAATTATTGATACAGTCACTTTAAAGCTTTCATAACGATAGTTCATATGTGGACACCATATTTTTTTGATCTGCTACGTTGCTACTTTTCATGTCTTACCATAAGCTGATATTTTCTTGTTGGACTTTGTTCCGCATTCTACACTGTATTGAAATAATTCAATAAAAATTTCAAATATTAAAAAAAAAAACTTTTCACAGACCTTCTGTACCTTTAAGCCTGCACATACATTGGTGACAATTGCCAGCTCCCCTTTGATCATATTTTACAATAATATTCCTTCTACCAAAATGTTGCAGTTCAGATGCTGCTGGAGGCGCGGGGTTCAGAGTTACTCGACCGTCGTGATAGGCTGAGCCAATTATACACAGAACCAGAAACAAGAAAATGACTAACCATTATTTGCATAGAGTTTGGCCCCACTTGACCTTTAATCATAGAGACACCATATTGAGCAAAGGGTTTTGTCAGGCGGTAAAAGGAATCATAGAGCTGCAGGGCTCGAATGACTGAATCATCACAATAATCGGGTCATATCCTCTGCGAAGATAAAAAAAAGAAGGCCTAATCCTCATTCCAGATAATGAACATGGTGGCCGGGTTAGTAGCCGCATTCACCCAATCACAATGAATTATTCAAGCTTTTCCTCGTGCGCTTGTCACATCACATCTGAGGGCTTTCAAACGGAAGGGCTGTTGCTATGAAGCAAGAGGAAGAGTCATAAATATTGGACTAGATGCCTCTAAAAATGTTGCTTGCCTGAAGAACTATAAAACAACAGTTTTGGTCAGTTTGGGTTAAATACCCTTTAATTTTGTATTTCCTTTAATGTACTGTATAGTAAGAGTTGTACATGGCCTAGCACTTATGCATGCATCTCTAATTATACATCATATTTGGGTGAAATAAACCATACTTTGCTAAGTCTTCCAGTTTTATTGAATGCCCTATAAGCTGGAATTCTAAAGCTTTGCATATTAGTCATGAATTAGTAGAATTAGTAGAAGCACTAGGAAGACCACTTGGAGAATATCTCAATGCACCTTTGTTCCTAGAAAGCACATCCAATAGTAGTGTTAGTTCAGCGCCAACGATATGAATCTCCAAAGGAGAGGCTCTTAATTATTCAGGGCACATGATTAAATAATGAATGAAATACAGTTTTCTCTTTCATATGCTTTCAAGATAATAGCTGCATTATTTACCTAGGCAAACGGAAAAAATATAAAGCCTGGGAGGCTGTAATGTTGTTTTACTAACATTCGGATTATTTATTTTTTTCTCCAAAGATTTTTTTTCAATTTCTCTAAAACAAAAAGATTTGAGAGTATTAAACAAAAAACACAAAAAACTCTTGGTCAATAAAAGCAGTCTAGGTCCCATAGAAGTCAATGGCAGCTGCAATAATTCTATTGGAATTTTTTTTAGCCATTCAGACTTTTAGAGGTTAAGGGCAGAGACACACACTGCGATTCGGGGAGATTAGTCGCCCATCGACAAATCTCCTCTTCTTCGGGGGGCGACTAATCTCACCGAACTGCTTCTTGCCGGCTAGAATATAAATAGCCGGCGGGGATGGCAATCGGTGCACTCCATTTTCCGAAGTCGCCCCACGAGGAAACTTGAGACGACTTCGGAAAACAAAGTGATCCGAGTGCCATCCCGCCGGCGATTTAGATCCTACGCAGCTCGGGGAGATTAGTCGCCCCAAAGAAGAGGCGATTTATCGACAGGCGGCTAAGTCTCCCCGAATCTCAGCGTGTTTCTCTGCCCTTAGGGATTTTTTTTCGCTAGTAATTGTCTGAAAAACTCAAATTTCAGCACTTCTTTCCATACGTACTTTTTTACATTCGTAACTTTTAATAACCTTCATGGAATGTGTGACTATAAAGAATTTTGTGGTTTTATAAAGCTCTAATACAGGTATGTGACCTTTTATCCAGAATGCTCGGGACCTGGGGTTTTTCAGATAATGGACCTTTCCGTAATTTGGATCTTCATACTTTAAGTCTACAAAAAAAAAATCATGTAAACATTAAATAAACCCAATAGACTGATTTTGCCTCAAATAAGGATTAATTATATCTTAGTAGGGATCAATTAAGAGGTACAGGTATGGGACCTGTTATACAGAATGCTTGGGACCTGGATTTTTTCAAAATAACGGATCTTTTCATAATTTGGATCTTCATACCTTAAGTCTACTAGAAAATCATGTAAACATTAAATAAAGCCAATAGGCTGGTTTTGCTTCCAATATGGATTAATTATATCTTAGTAGGGATCAATTAAGAGGTACAGGAATGGGACCTGTTATCCAGAATGCTTGGGACCTGGATTTTTTCAAAATAATGGATCTTTTCGTAATTTGGATCTTCATACCTTAAGTCTACTAGAAAATCATGTAAACATTAAATAAACCCGATAGGCTGGTTTTGCTTCCAATAAGGATTAATTATATCTTAGTTGGGATCAAGTACAAGTTACTGTTTTATTATTACACAGAAAAAGGAAATCATTTAAAAAAAAAATTGGATTATTTGATTATAATGGAGTCTATGGAGGACAGCCTTTCCATAATTCGGAGCTTTCTGGATAATGGGTTTCCGGATAAGGGATCTTTCCATAATTCGGTTCTTCACACCTTAAGTCTACTAAACATTAAATAAACCCAATAGGCTGGTTTTGCCACCAATAAGGATTAATTATATCTTAGTTGGGATCAAGTACAAGCGACTGTTTTATTATTACACAGAAAAACAAAATCATTTTTAAAAATGTGGATTATTGTGTGTGGAAGAAAATGAAATAATCTGTTAAATAAGGAAACTGAATTGTTTTCAGAAGCAGGAAAGCATGATTTAAAGCAGGGTTCTCTAAGAGATATATATGGCCCTGGCTTGCCCAAGATCTGTGTTAAACATCATTGATTTATAACAATGGGATATAGCACGTAATTGCATATCTCCCAACTGTCCGTTGTTTTGCCGGACAGTCCCGATTTTGACAGCTCAACCCTTTCTCTTTGATCTCCTGCACTGAACAGCCAGAAAAAGATACAACGTTTCTGACTTAATTGGCTTTTGGCAGAGAGCCCAGAATATGTGGCAGCTGCACTTAGATACATTTGTAACAATGTAAGATAAGCAAAGAAACAATTGTAACAATATAAGATAAGCGGTTTTTTTTGGGGAAACTGTGACTTGCAGCTTAAAGGGCAATTCACCTTCATTAGCAAAATTGCAATAACACATAAAAACCACAGAAATGTGTTCAAACTTTCATAAACTTCAAATTTTTGTAAAAGGAACATGATAATTAGTGGGTGTGGCTAGCGATGGGCGAATTTGTCCTGTTTCGGGTTCCCATGAAAACTGTGAAACTGGCGAAAAATTCACGAAAAGCGTGACAATTCACCGGCGTGAAAATGGTTGCCAGCGTCAAAGTTGACTCTGGCGTCCTTTAAAGTAATTGGGTGTCCGGTTATCTTCGCCAGCATTAAAACTGGCGCCGGCGTCGGAACCGTCTCCAGTATCGAACAAACTTTGATGCCAGCGTTAAAATTTTTAGTTTTCGACGTCAACATTTTTTTTTCAAAAAACAGCTGTTTATTATTTGTTACAAACAAAATTGTTTAAACTAGATGTGTCACTTGCTTAGAAATAAATGTGATGATTACCCAAAGCAACGCCTGTTCATTGGTCGATCTCCCCAAATAAGCGGACTGACCAATCATTACATATATAAAAAAAAAAAAACATAAAGGATGAGTTTGACTGCTTTGAGCAGGCGAAATACATTGTGTGTTGTGGGGTGATGGCGTCCAACAGAAGCCCTGAGCTCTAACACCTCACTGCATTATTAGGCCCTGAAAACAAGTGTTGTATTAAATGCATTGCAAGTCAACAAGGGGGGCTTAATGATTTGGGGAAGCTCTTTTCTACACGACACATTAGGTTTTTTCACTTCAGTTCTCCTAAAAAAATGTGATTTAGACCTTTAATAATCACGTAACGGTTAATCCAAGTTCCTTACGATGTCCTATGATGCGTGGGTAAGATGCAGTCGGCTTAATTTGCAGGAAGCATCTCGGCAGAGCCACAGTATAATTAGTAATTAATAGATTTAATATACACATAGATTTCATTGCTTACTGTCATGGTTAATGCTTACTGACAGTCCCTTAGGCAATTACCTGATTGTGACTCCCAGCTAATTGCCCACTGGCTCCTTATTGTAAGGGGTGAACATAAAGCAGTGACTAATACTATAGACTCAGTTGTCTCACAGCCCATGCAGTGTCCAATCAAATATTAAAACCTTAATGTATTTTAGTGATGCTGTTTGTAGTTTTATTAGGGGCACATTATTAAATTTTTTTTTTCTTTTTCTTACTATATAGACTTAATCATCCTTATTTATATGAACCCAATACAGGTATGGGACCTGTTATTCAGAATGCCCTGGGGGTTTGCATTTAAGGGATCTTTCCATAATTTGGAACTTTATACCTTGAGGGGGTTATTTATCAAAGGTCGAGTTTAAGAGGTTTGTCCGTTTTTTTTATATATATCTAGAATGAACTCACAACACAAATGGTTTCTGATTTAAGAGAAAACTCTAATGGAAAAAACACGAATCATTGAATTTTGGGTGAAAATTCCGAAAACTCGAATTTTCTGTGAAACAAAAAAAAAATCAGTTTGCTCAAATTAATTGAGTTTTTGAGGAAAGCGCACCGAAAAAAACTCAGACATCATGAAAGCTATTAACTGCCATTGACTTTTACATGATCTCGACCGATTTTAGCCGGAGTATTTTCAGATTCAAACTATTTCCAGGTCGGGTTATACTTTAAACTCGCGAAAAATTAGAGTTTTTTTTTAACCTAAGTTTTGACAGAAAAATACCTTAGAAAACTTTGAATTATTCCAGTAAAAAAAACCTCGGCCTTCAATGAATAAAATAAATAAAGGGTTCTGAAAATCATACAAACATTAAATAAACCCAATAGGCTGAATTTGCTTCCAATAAGGATTAATTATATCTTAATTGGGATCAAGTACACAGAAAAAGCAAATATGTTTTAACATTTTGAATTTTTTAATTAAAAATGGAGTCTGCGGGACATGGCCTTCCCGTGATTCGGTGCTTTCGGGATAACAGGCTTCCTGATACCTGTATTAATTGCTTCTGCCTCCTCCCACTAGGTGGCCGATTTAAAGAAAACTACCTAGAAAAAAATGTAGTATCCTTGGAAAATAGCAGAAAATAAACAGGACTCCAGATATGATACCAGTCCTCTCAGCAGATTAATCATTGTGAGATCTGAAGGGGTTCATGGCAGGGGTATGTAGTCATGAGGATGATCTGCCCGTCAGAATATAACATTTTTCCATCCGAATAAGAAAATTTTTAAAAACATACATAATTAATAGTGATGGGCGAATCTATTTGGCAGGTACGAATTTGCGGCGATTTTGCGCATCCTGTCGCCGGGAAATGAATTTGCTGTGAAAATTCGGCGGCGTCGAAAATTTTTTCCCACCAACGACGGTTCCGACGCCAGTACCAATTTGGACGATTAACGGATGCACATTGACTTTAATGAATGAATTTTTGTCGGCGTCAAAATCGCGAATTTTTCTCCAGTTTCGGGAATTTCAAAGGAAATTCATGGCGAAGCGAAATGGGGCAAATTCGCCCATCACTAATAATTAAGCCTCAGATCTTGTCCATGGTCTTGTCCATCTCTTTAACAAATACCAGTAACATCTGTCAGGCCCTTCAGCTGTAAGAGTAACATGTGGCCTATAAGATATGTAACAGTAGACTGATCCAACCCCGCGGCCCTACAGCTGTTAGTTATCAACACCACTTACTTTCTCCAACGACTTGTCTCTAAAGAAAATAGAAACTAACAAAGCTGTCAGATGACCTGGTTGCCAGATTTCCAAACTGTACTTGAAACTATTCTGCAAGGTGTGTGTCTATTGAATGCAGTTAGCAGCGGAATATAGAGTGAATAAAGTACCCCCTCTTGTAAATTATAAGGATATTATAAGTCACCGAGGAGTTTCATGACCATATAAAAGAATGCTAATGGTAATTAGGAGTGCTCAACCTTCATTAAACCCGTGTAGGTTTCAGGTGCTGAACTGGAAGACCCTCGCCTGCTTTTTGGGTCAACTTATTAAAAAATCCAGCAGCACGCTCTCTAATTGATGCAAAAATCTGTAGTGTTTTATTAGCCCATATATAAACAAAAAAAGGGGCAACGTTTCGGGCCCTACTGGACCCTTTATCAAGGCTTGACCACCTGTGACAAGTCTGAAGTCCTGGATCATTGCTGCTATTGACAAGCTAAAACTTTAGCCTCTTGCAATAAGTTCACTATATAAAATATGGCATTTTTCGCCATATTAATTTTTAGAGTTTAGTTCCCCTTTAAAGGAGAAGGAAAGGCCCAATCCATGGGGGGTGCCAAATGTTAGCGCACCCCCCCCAAGGAATGTAATGACTTTCTTACAAGTGAGAAAACCTCTTTCTTCCTTTTTCAAAAACCAGCAGCCGATGCATACCCTAACATTTGGTACTAGTGATGGGCGAATCTCCCCCGTTTCACCGAAAAATTTGTGAATTTCCCACAAAATGTGCGAAACGGCGAAAAATTTGCGAAAAATCATGAAATCGGAAAGTTCCCAAAAAAAACGTGAAATTCGAATGTTTTCATGAAAAAATCAAGCAATTCGAACCTTTTCAAGAAAAAATCGAGCATTTCGAACATTTTCCACAGAAAAATCGTGAAAAGCGCAAATTGACGCCGACGAATTTTTGTGGTAGATTTGTGAATCTATTCACCGGCTGCGAAATGCAGGAATTCACAGCAAATTCGTGCCAGGTGAATTTATTCGCCCATCGCTATTTGGCTCCCCCCATGGATTGGACATTTCCTTTAAGCGGACAACAAAGTAGTAAAGTTTCTCTAAAACTGTGGCATATTTTTCATTTAAAAATAAATCCACAACCATTTTCCTTTTCCGCACAAACAATAGTCAACAAAAATGATATGTAGGAAACGTATAGGTCTGTAAATAATAGATATTAATAATCAGTCTGAGCCAAGGGGAGCCGTTTATAACATTGATCTATTTGTTATGTACTACGAATGGTGAACTAGAAATGATTTTTTCATTCTCCGCATTGCTGACTATTTGCCTGTTTTTCCCAGTTAAGCAGGTTCTTGTGTTATTCTTAAATTATAAATGAGGCTGACGCTAATGTTGTATTATTACGTTGTCACTAATGCCTTTCTTTGCTTTTATTTCGTCTCTTTTTAGGATCTAGATTTCTCATTACATCCACGGGAGCCTTGTATATTGCTGATGTACAGAATGAAGATGGGTTAAATAATTATCGATGCACAACACGGCACAAATACACTCAAGAAACACGTCAGAGTAACAGCGCCAGACTAACGGTCTCAGGTACCGGAAGTTTATTATAATTCCTTGTCTCTCCATTTTATTATGTTGGCGCTTGAGAATAATTGCAAGCTCCTTATTATGTCATTTTAAGGTGTATATATTGCTAGATATAAAAGATACAAATTTAGTAAGTACGGTATACAGCACTCCCCCTCAGTATAAGCACAATCGTAACTATTTCTAAGTGTTCCATACCCAATCATGACCATCCAAGATTAATCTGAACCAGCTAGATCTATAAGTGAAGGAGTAAAAGTACAGGGGGATCTATAAGTAAAGGAGATAGAACACTAGGAATCTTGATGCAAAGGGACAAGAGCACAGGAGTGTTTCCAAGTGAAGGGACAGGATCGCAGAAGAAGAAGATCTATAAGTGAAGGAACAAGAGCAGAGAAGGGTCTCAAAATGAAGGAACAGGAGCACAAAAGATCTATAAGTGAAGGTACAGAAGCATAGGAGGTTCTCTAAGTGAAGGACCAGGAGCATAGAAGGTTTTCTAAGTGAAGGAACAGGCCCACAGAAGATCTATAAGTGAAGGAACAGGAGCATAGGAGGTTCTCTAAGTGAAGGAACAGGAGTATAGAAGGTTCTCTAAGTGAAGGACCATGACCACAAAAGATCTATAAGTGAAGGAACAGGAGAAGCACAGAAGGTCTATAAGTGAAGGAACAGGAGGAGCACAGGAGGTCTATAAGTAAAGGAACAGAAGGTCTATAAGTGAAGGAACAGGAGAAGCACAGAAGGTCTATAAGTGAAGGAACAGGAGGAGCACAGAAGGTCTATAAGTGAAGGAACAGGAGGAGCACAGCAGGTCTATAAGTAAAGGAACAGAAGCTCTATAAGTAAAGGGGCAGGAAGGCAGAATGATCTGTAAAGTTATGGGCCAGGAGCACAAAAGAACCTGTAAATAAAAGACCTGAAGCACAGAGGAATATATAAATTAAGAGCCAGAAGCACAGATTATTGTTTTAGAGAAGGGGCAGAAGAAAGCAATGGATGAATTAGGAAAGAAAGCGCAGCAGAGGTGGATTTATTATTTGCTATTGGTCCACAAATGAAGGTACAAGAGCACTGTTGGATCTGTCAGTAACAAGGAAACAAATAGCTTGTAAAGGAAAGGGGGCATAACAAATACTGTACATTAGTAAAGAGAACATATTTGTCCCATTGAATGTTTTTTTTTTAAAATTAGATTTTATAAGCAATCTATAATTAACTGAATGTAGACCCTGAATGAGCCATTCTCTTGTGAGCCCCAGAAGCCTACGTTTGACACTATTTAACTGTGTGTTGCCCTTTAATACTAGATCCATCTAATTCAGCCCCATCCATTATTGACGGATTTGAGCATCACAAAGCCATGGCAGGAGAAAGAGTGGAGCTTCCATGCAAAGCATCTGGGCACCCAATACCAAAGTACCGCTGGCTAAAGAATAATGTCCTCCTGGAGCCGGACAGCAGATTTCAACACACCGTTGTCGGTTTATTAATAGAGAACACAAGGCCGTCTGATTCTGGCAGCTACGTCTGTGAGGTGTGGAACAATTATGGCAACGCCGAGGTGATAGGATCTTTGTATGTGAAACGTAAGTTCATTGTTGGTTTGTAAAAACCATGCCCAAAAAATAAATCATATTCTTGATCAACTCACTTCTTAAAGTAGAGCATGGGAACCCTAATGCTTGACATAGAGTATATCCCTACATATGTCCTACCTAAAATATGCTACCTAAGCTGCGGCATCCACCAGTCTCAGATCTGAGATCAAGTTATTGGCATGTTTCCAATTAGTTATTTGCAGCAGAAAAAAAAATGTTGGGGCAGATTTACTAAAGGGGGCGAAGTGGCCGTCACTAGCGAAATTTCACCAGAAATCCTATCTGCCGGTACATCTGCAATTTACTAACAGGCGTAGAGGACAATTCGCTAGTGAAAGAGATTGTTGCTAGTGCAGCTTGGCGCCCTATCAACAGGTCGAATCTCTGCTCGGATGAACGATCGTTAAACCGCAAATTCACTAAAGTGCGAATCTTACAGAACTTGACTTCTTTCGCCAGAGTTTCCTTCGCCACCTTAGACCTGGCGAACTGATTAGTGATGGGCAAATTTGTCCCATTTGCTTCGCCACGAAATTTGCAAAACGGGGTAAAATTTTGTGAATTTGCTCCCTTATGTTTAGTGATGGGCGAATTTGCGCCGTTTCGCTTCGCCGAAAAATTAGCGAAATTCGCGAAACGGCGAAAAATTTGCGAAACGGCGCCGGCGTCTCGTTTTTGACGCCGGCGCCTGTTTTTGATGCCTGTTTTTTCGCCGCCGGCGTCCGTTTTTTCGAAAAAAAATTTTTTGACGCCGGCGAATTTTTGCCGCGAATTTTCACGGGCGTTTTTAGCGAATTTATTCACTGGCGGCGAAACGCGCAAATTCGCCGTGAATTCGCGCCTGGCGAATAAATTCGCCCATCACTACTTATGTTTAATGTTTAATGTTAGACAAAATATATCCAGCTCTCGCACACCACAATTCAATTAGATATCTGGTGCTCTGTGGTAGAGGTTCGGCAACCTCACAATCTGTTTGAAGTACAAAGTATCCACGGCACACAGCTTAGTGTAAGCAAGGGTCTCCTTGCACGTTTATTGCGGTAGTGACTACCGCAATAAACGTGCAAGGAGACCCTTGCTTACACTAAGCTGTGTGCCGTGGATACTTTGTACTTCAAACATAATGTTTAATGTTATTCAGCATTGACCTCAGTTTTCTGGAATTGTTTTTATTACACTACCCTTTAATGTAATTGATACAAATTTGAAAAATGACGTCCTTTTTCTCTGTAATAATAAAACAATACCTTGTAAATGATCCAAAGTAACATATAATTAATCCTTATTGGAAGCAAAACCAGCCTATTGGGTTTATTTAATGTTTACATGGTTTTCTAGTAGACTTAAGGTATGAAGATCCAAATTACAGAAAGATTCGTTATCCAGGTCCCAAGCTTTCTGGATAACAGGTCCCATACCTGTTTTTGTATTTCGGTTAATTGCATTCACAATTTAATAGGGCCTCTCCGTCTGTTGATTCCTACAACCCAATAAATCAATACGTTTTATTGTCGGGTTTTTGCTTTATTATTCCAGTTCTCATAAACCTTTTCCTCTTCGAAACCACAGAACCGCTGAAGGTGAACATCAGCCCGAGGAAAGTGAAGAGCAGCGTGGGAAGCCAGATCTCATTGTCTTGTAGTGTAACTGGAACAGATGACCCCGATCTGTCCTGGTATAGAAACGGGGAGATCATCAATGCTGGAAATAACGTGAGGATCACCGGCGTTAACCGGGAAACTCTTATCATGGACGGAATGGCGAAAAGTGATAGCGGCGCTTACCAGTGCTTTGTGCGCCGGGAAAAGATGTCTGCCCAGGATTATGTTCAGGTGGTCCTTGAAGGTCAGTATTTATCACCCTCAGTTTATGCAGAGAACTTATTCCCAGCCACTTACCCGTGTTAATCAATTCCCATCTACTTTCTAATTAGCAGAACATTTGTATCAGTCCATGATTCAGGCTTGTCCCCAACAAAGGGGAAAAAAAACACTTTAAAGGGGTTGTTCACTTTTAAATTAACTTTTAGTATGATGTAGAGAGTGATATTCTGAGACAATCTGCAATTGGTTTTACTTTTTTTTATGATTTGTGGTTTTTGAGTTATTTAGCTTTTTATTCAGCGGCTTTCGAGTTTGCAGTTTCAGCCATCTGGTTGCTAGGATCCAAATGACCCTAGCAACCATGCACTGGTTTGAATAAGAGACTGGAATATGAATAGGAGAGGCCTGAATAGAAAGATGAGTAATACAAAGTAGCAATAACAATAAATTTGTAGCCTAAGGGTGGTGAAACACGCTAAAATTCCGGGGAGATTAGATGCCCAGCGACAAATCTCCTCTTCTTCGGGCGACTAATCTCCCAGAAAAGACTTCCTTCCGGCTAGAATTTAAATCGCCAGCAGGATGCCAGTCGGAGCAGTTTGTTTTCCGAAGTTGCCCAAAGTTTCCTTGTGAGTCACTGGGTGACTAATCTCCCCTGAATCTTAGCGTTGTGTCACCACCATTTGGACCCTTTTAGATGGGGTCAGTGACCCCCCATTTGAAAGCTGAAAAAAGTCAGAATAAAAAGTCAAATAATTAAAAAACTCTAAAAAAAATAAACAATGTAGACAAGTTAACTTAAAGGTGAACTACCCCTTTAAGCTGGTCACCCATTCCAACATATTGCAACTATTTAACCTTTGCATCTAAATGCAAGACTGTGTTTGACATATAGGCACCAGAAGGCTAGTTCCTAGGTCCTAAAAGCCCACTTGCAAACACTTTTGGCTAAAGCTGGGGTGGAGCTGAGGGCTAAGGGATAATGTACCCCCTACTGTAAATGATAAGGATATTATAAGTCACTGAGGGGTTATATGACCATATCAAGGCACAAGGCTGCAGGCTGAGTTATACAGGGAACTCTGAGTATCACTCATGTATTATAAGGGATAATGTACCCCCTACTGTAAATGATAAGGATATTAGAAGTCACTGAGGGGTTCTGTGACCATATAAAGACAAAAGGCTGCAGGCTGAGTTATACAGGGAACTCTGAGTATCACTCATGTATTATAAGGGATAATGTACCCCCTACTGTAAATGATAAGGATATTAGAAGTCACTGAGGGGTTGTTCTGTGACCATATAAAGGCACAAGGCTGCAGGCTGAGTTATACAGGGAACTCTGAGTATCACTCATGTATTATAAGGGATAATGTACCCCCTACTGTAAATGATAAGGATATTAGAAGTCACTGAGGGGTTGTTCTGTGACCATATAAAGGCACAAGGCTGCAGGCTGAGTTATACAGGGAACTCTGAGTATCACTCGTGTATTATAAGGGATAATGTACCCCCTACTGTAAATGATAAGGATATTAGAAGTCACTGAGGGGTTGTTCTGTGACCACATAAAGGCACAAGGCTGCAGGCTGAGTTATACAGGGAACTCTGAGTATCACTCATGTATTATAAGGGATAATGTACCCCCTACTGTAAATGATAAGGATATTAGAAGTCACTGAGGGGTTGTTCTGTGACCATATAAAGGCACAAGGCTGCAGGCTGAGTTATACAGGGAACTCTGAGTATCACTCATGTATTATAAGGGATAATGTACCCCCTACTGTAAATGATAAGGATATTAGAAGTCACTGAGGGGTTGTTCTGTAACCATATAAAGACACAAGGCTACAGGCTGAGTTATACAGGGAACTCTGAGTATCACTCATGTATTATAAGGGATAATGTACCCCCTACTGTAAATGATAAGGATATTAGAAGTCACTGAGGGGTTGTTCTGTGACCATATAAAGGCACAAGGCTGCAGGCTGAGTTATACAGGGAACTCTGAGTATCACTCAGTATTATAAGGGATATATATAAGGGATTGCCTAAAACAATGTACCCTCTGTTATATGTTTTAGGCAATAAATGTTGCAATGGTTTATTGGGTCTAGTAACCTATAGCAACCATTCAGATTTTAAATAATTCCAACTGTTTGGATGCTGTGGGTTACTAGAGTTGGTGCAAACTGTGTATCTTTGATCATATTAATGTCCCTGTGCAACAATGAGTTTTTCGGGTGCCATAGATTTCCCGTGTGTCTCAAAAGGAAATTGTGCCATTTCAGGAAGGCTGTTTTCTTTGCAGAGAGAGAGAGAATTTTGGGGGTACTGAGCTTCCCTTTATTAGAAGTTGTACCTTGTATATATTATTACTATATGTATCTGTGTTCTACACTAGTACAGTGCAAGGCTCCCCTGAGTTATTTACCCTGTGCCGTGATGG
This sequence comes from Xenopus laevis, assembly GCF_017654675.1. Classification (NCBI taxonomy): domain Eukaryota; kingdom Metazoa; phylum Chordata; class Amphibia; order Anura; family Pipidae; genus Xenopus; species Xenopus laevis. Next base: position 10,551,659 of record NC_054373.1, read on the forward strand.
AAGGTGAGCTTTTTCCTCCACAATTCCCTAATGCTGAGCACTACTCATCAATTACAGCTAACAGGACCAGCTGATGTTGTTTTTCCCCTGAATAATTATATATCTGTCCCTAGAACCTATAGTGAGTGTGGCTATTCCTCGGGGGGGCTACAAATCATTTTCAGTTCAGGAGGTGTCCCTCGTGATTTGTTTTTAAATGCATTTAATTATAGAACTTAAATAGGGAAATATAATCTATACTTAGCCGCTGTTGATTGTCGCTTCAGTAAAATACATTTGAAGGTCGTAGTTTATATTACTATGTTGCTTGATTCAGCAGACGCATCCCTCAAACATGTTGCTCAAGGAAGGTAGCCAAGCAGTCTGTGTATTGTAGTCAGGCTGATAATACAGGGAATCTGGTGACAGGGGTAGTGGAATTTCCTCATCCCAAAAACATCCAACAGTATATTGCTGTTAGCTTTGATACTAGGGTTGCCGCCTGTCCGGTTTTTCCTGTCCTGTTTTCAGGAGGACTGTCCGGGTGAAAACTGCCCATCTGGATTTCCAAATTAGGGAAACCGGACAGGCCTTTAAAGTAAATCGCGCAGTGATCAGCCAATCGGCAATTGTCACATAATTGGACCTGCCCCTGATGTCATCTGACCAGCCCCCGAGGTCATTGGGCTCGCCCAGGGTCCTCCAGGTCCCTTGCCAGGTACCCAACGGGGCCCAACACCCCGCCCCCCCATACTGCCAGTGCGCGTGTGCACATGCCCCCACTTTGTATTTGCCACGACCTGCCCGATAAATGCCCACAAGAGACTGGGGCCTACCAGGTTTTTCCCGGCCCAGTCCGACCCTGGGCCCACCCCTCAGCAAAAGGTGGCAAACCTATTTGATACTGATCATTCTTATTTCTGTTGCAGCTGCCAGACCTACAAAAACATTTATATATTTCAAAGGTCTGCCCAGATTAATGTGCAGTTTGGCCAATCACAGGCCATTTTGCCATAACCCCACGCCCTGACATCACAGGCCACCCACTGATGTCATTGTTCCACCCTCTTACATCACTTTGCCCCTGGCTAGGGTTGCCACCTTTTGAAATGGTGGAGACCGGGCAGTGGGCAGGGCCATGATGTCAGGGGGCAGGCAGTGATGTCAATGGGCATGTCTGTGTGTCAGGGGCGGGGCTATGATGAAGCAATCGGCCAATCACCGTTTTAATCAAGGGAATCCTACCGGTTCCTTATTTGGAAAACCATGCAGGAAGTTTTGACCCAGGCAGTCCTTCAAAATACCGGGTCAGAACCTGGATATGTGGCCACCCTACCCTGTCCAGACATTCCAACCATAAAAAGTGACAACTAGGGTTGCCACATTTTGCCAACTGGCAGATTGGGCAGGGGACGGTTCGAGGGGCGCATGGCCCTTCCTCAGTGAGGAAGGGCCATGCGTTCCCGAAACGTTTGAACATGGAAGTGTTGTGAGCACCAGTGAATAAAGTTTGGGATTCACCCGTTTGTAGCAGACAAGGTATTGGCTTTCCATTTATTTTTGACTATTTCACTGGCGAGTGGCTAGGCCAGAGCCTCTACCCAATTCCCCTATTTGGACTTTAATGAGTAAAATGAGTGATACCATTCCTCTTATCTATGAGCTTTATCCCAATATTTGCTCCGGATTAGACCTCTTATTCTCAGGGGGATGAGCCCTCGCAACAGTGTGGAGGCAGGGTGTTGTGCAACTGTAACTGTATGAAATGCACAATAATTGGGCACCAGTGGTTCTTGCAAATTAACCATAAAATTCATTTATTAAAGAACTTAATCCATGAAGGAGTTGAATTAGAGATAAGCAGAAACATAAAACATCAGTGGATAGGTATATACTCACAGCACCAATGGTCAGTAGTATAATTCCCCACACGGTAATAGAGAGAATTAGAGTTGCCGTCTTTCCCCACTGGGAGCTCCGGATCAAGGGCTGGCCAATGACATCACAGAGACGGGAGGATGCCAATCGCCACGTAAATTTTAGGGAACCTTGCCCGGTTTTCCAAATTAGGAAAACCGTGCAGGCAGTTGACTTGGAAAGCCCTCCCGAAAACCGGGCTGTCTGGGTCAAATCCGGACAGGTGGCAACCCTAGAGAGAATATACAGCAGACACAGGAGTACGCCCAGTCTTCAGACTTTTCCCTAAGTAAAGCTCCAAAGGGCACCTCTCCGGACCCTGCTCTACCACCTAAAAGCCTACTCTGGGTGATTAGTACCCGGAATTAGCAATGAGAAATTTTTCAGCAAGTTTTGCAGTGGAAATGACAAATGACAAAACAAATGTTCTCTGCCACCGACTTCAATGAATTTCCGTTTTGCGAATTTCGGCGAAGCAAAATGGGTCACTTTCGTCGATCACTACTCATTATCCTAGTCCCACTCAACACTCCTCGGTGGAGACTGTACTGCTTGGTTAAATAGCCCTAACTCTCTATCGCTGCTAAAGTGATCTATGAGAGTAGCCTATTCTTACCTGACCTGTCTAGGTTCCACCTCACCCTTTCTACCTGCTTAGGTAAGGGGATTCACAAAATGGACCCTGATAATGTGTGCTTATCTTATATATAACAACACATTGCCATCTAGTGGCTAAAACTGGGATAGCTAGGGATTGGGCTTTGACCCAGGAAATGGCGCCTAGCTCCTGTATAAACTAAAGCGCCGTTCTGTGGCCACACAGTAGGGGATTGCACCAGTGGCGTAACTAGAGTGTGCCGGGCCCTCCTGAAAAAAAACTTCAGAGGGGCATGGCACACTCCTATACCAATCCTCCCACCCCAACTCTGCCCATGCCCTGCCCCGACTCTGCCTGCCTCCCACCCTGGCTGACTAGCATCCCCTTCGTCGCAAGCGCCTGGCGAGAAGGGTGTTTTCTTCCCGGGCCTAGAGCGGCATCATTTTAAGGGGTGGCCGCATTTGTCTGTGGGGGGGTGAGAGCAAACTGCGGGTTGCTGTTGGCGGGTGCTAGGACCGCGAGGCCTCTGGGCGCCGTGGACGCAAATCTGGCCCTGAGCAGACCCCACAGTCACTGGATTGCACTATAAATGGGCAATACAATTATTAGTCTCCTGCACCGGCAACATGCAACAGGCTGCAGGGAGGCTGCAAATATCAAAACAGCTGCTATAGGGCTGCAGGTTGGACTCCTCTGATGTATAACAGTTGATAGATATGCTACATACAATATTATATGTCATTTTTTTTACCTTTTTCCCCAAGTGGCAATGAGATGCCAGGTGCCTGAAGCAGCGTTGCCAAATTCAGTGATTATTTTATTTTTAAATTTTAAATTATTATTCCCTCTCTTTGGAAATAATCCCCCTTCTTTGAATCAGTGGAGGTGTAAAAGGGGAATTGATTGGGTGGGAGCCTTCAGTACATTAACAGCCCTGTTACTATCTTTAGCCTCTGCACAGAGAGAGAGAAAAGGTAATCGGCCCAGGTCCCTTTGCCCTGGCAACCATCTCTTGTGACTTAGAAAGCGTTAAGAGCATATTGATAATCTATAATGACGTGCTGAGTGTGTAGGTTATTAGTGGAAGGCAGCAGAGAAGGATTTCAATGGAAAAAGCTATATACACAAGCACTCCTAATATACTTTGTGATTTATGAAAAACAAGATTGCTAGTAACGTTCCTGCTGAATTGTGTTTAGTAAAAGGGAAAACCTATGCTGCCATAGTTTTATGGGATCTCTCTGTACAGACTATGAGCAAACTTAGGGACTGTTCCTGCTGAATTGTGCTTAGTACAGGGAATACCTATGCTGCCATAGTTTTATGGGATCTCTCTGTACAGACTATGAGCAAATTTAGGGGCTGTTCCTACTGAATTGTGCTTAGTACAGGGGAATATATATGCTGCCATAGTTTTATGGGATCTCTCTGTAAAGACTATGAGCAAACTTAGGGGGCTGTTTCTGCTGAATTGTGCTTAGTACAGGGGAATACCTATGCTGACATAGTTTTATGGGATCTCTCTGTACAGACTATGAGCAAACTAAGGGGCTGTTCCTGCTGAATTGTGCTTAGTACAGGGGAATACCTATGCTGCCATAGTTTTATGGGATCTCTCTGTACAGACTATGAGCAAACTTAGGGGACTGTTCCTGCTGAATTGTGCTTAGTACAGGGGAATACCTATGCTGCCATAGTTTTATGGGATCTCTCTGTACAGACTATGAGCAAACTTAGGGGACTGTTCCTGCTGAATTGTGCTTAGTACAGGGGAATACCTATGCTGCCATAGTTTTATGGGATCTCTCTGTACAGACTATGAGCAAATTTAGGGGACTGTTCCTGCGGAATTGTGCTTAGTACAGGGGAATACCTATGCTGCCATAGTTTTATTGGATCTCTCTGTACAGGAAACACAAAACATTTTCTTGCTGCAGATAATCTTGTATAATTAAACTACAGCGTTTGAAGCTTCCCATGTCCCCAGTGATATGAAGCCGCCGGGGCCACACTATCTCCAGGCTTTATATAAAGTAATTACACGGCATTAAGCCATTGGGTATTGATAGGGAAGTTTTCTTGCAAGAGAAGGTGATGGCAGTAAAGACTTATTAAAATCAACAACTGTCAGCCGAGTCAGTAACAGGTCAACAGATGTTAGAGGGGGAAAAAAGGAAAGTAAATCCAAATTCCCCTTTTAATATACGGCAATCATTAGAAGAGAAATTTAAGTCGAGATTTTGTTTTATTTTGGTGCCATCAGAGAAAATGAATACTAATTCAGTGCTACAATCCCTCGCTGCTGAAACATTCAAGGCTGAAATATTAAAACATAAATTAAGTAATGAAAATGAACATTTGTGACACTAATTATTCTGGGAGCAGAAGAAAAAAAGAAAGAAATCCCGCAGTAAATTACCTGCGAGGTTCATTGTAATATTTTGATTCCTCGTTCCCTCAAACAAAAAGATATTTAAAGTACTTAGAAGTCTAATATAATTTGTGTTTATCATCTGGTGTCAGACCTGAAATACAAACAGGTAAGGGAAACAGTTACGCCTGTAAGTGAAGTGAAGATGTTGGTGAAACAATGGACAGAAGCACAATATGGTTTTTGTCTCTCACTCAGTTACTCACACACACATACACACACTTAAAGGAGAAGTAAAGCCACCAAGGCAGTTTATTGCCAATATATTCGCCACAATAGTGCAAGCTATAACACTATATTTATTTTGTAGAATGATTTACCATACCTGAGTAAACAACTCTAGAAGATCTCTGTTTGTTTAGGATAGCGGCTGCCATATTTGCTTGGTGTGACATCACTTCCTGCCTGAGTCTCTTCCTGCTCACTCATAGCTCTGGGCTCAGATTACAGCGGGAGGAAGGAGGGGGAGAGGAGCAAACTGAGCATGCTCAAGCCCTAGCCCTGGAGGTTTATGCTGAAAACAGGAAGTCTGATACAGAAGCCCATGAGTACACAATAGAAGGAAAGAAATCTGATAAAGTTTACTTAGTTTTAACTTTTCTTCTTCTTTAAAGGGATTCTGTCACAGGAAAAAATGTTTTTTTTTTTTTTTTTTTTTTTTTTACAAAGCACATCAGTTAATAGTGCTCCTGCTGCAGAATTCTGCATAGAAATCCATTTTTCAAAAGAGCAAACTTTATTATATGTCATTTTGAAAATTTGACATGGGGTTAGATATGTTCTTAGTTTCCCAGGTGCCCCCAGCTATGTGACTAGTGATAAACTGATAAACTTCAGTCACTCTTTACTGCTGTGCTACAAGTTGGAGTGAAATTTCCCCCTCCCTTTTCTCCCCCAGCAGACCATTAACCTAACAATGGAAGGTAACGGGATAACATCTCCCTGTCAACTGTATTGCTAAAAATGATCCCATACCCCACCTAGTGGTAGATATGAGAATAGCTCTCAGTAGTAAAAATCCAAGTCTGGCTTTAAAGGATAAGTAAACCTTTAAAATAAGTGAATGTAAAATTGATGAGGGGGCTAGTCTAAGAGGTTTTGCAATGTGCATTCATTATTTATTTCCAAGATATTAAGGGATATTAATATGAATGAATTTTGTTACAACAGCGCCACCTCCTTGCCATTTTCTGACCACCAAGTAGTCAAGGAAGTTGTCAGGAGAAAGAAAGAGGCTGCTTTGATGTTCTTCTGCTTAGGAAAGATGTAAGAAAGGTTTCTATTTTTTTTCCTAAGCAGAAGAACATCAGAGCAGCCTCTTTCTTTCTCCTGACAACTTCTTCCTTGACTACTTGGTGGTCAGAAGGGTGGGAAAATGGCAAGGAGGTGGTGCTGTTGTAACAAAATTCATTCATATTAACAGTACATGTATCCCTTAATATCTTGGAATTAAAAATAAATAAAAAGTGCTTAGAATAGCCCCCTTATCAATTTTGCATTGACATATTTAAATGGTTTACTTATCCTTTAAGTCGTGACTTCAGTTACATTGAGAATCTCTGTAACCTTGTTTTGAGGTAGATGGGGATAACCAAGTTAAAATTTAAAAAGGGGACTTGAACCCAATCAGTGTACTGCCTGTACAATTCCACTGGAATTATAGTCTTAACTAGTCATGCAACCAATGGCATAACATCAACTAAAATATTTACTAACGCTATAATTACTATATGTTTGTGTTTTTTTTTTCTCATCCAAAGATGGTACGCCCAAAATCAGTTCTCCATTTAGTGAGAAAGTGGTGAGCCCCGGAGAACCTGTGTCCCTTATGTGCAACGTAAAAGGCACCCCTCTTCCGACGATCATCTGGACGCTGGATGACGACCCCATTATCAAGAACGGCAACCACAGAATAAGTCAGTTAATCACCTCGGAGGGCAACGTTATCAGTTACCTGAACATCACCAACACTCAGGTGCGAGACGGCGGGGTGTACAGATGCACGGCTAACAACTCTGCGGGCGTCGTCTTCTACCAGGCTCGAATAAACGTAAGAGGTGCTTGTCAAATCAGCTCCTCAAAAACACACACACATATACACACACAATGCATGATACTGTCTATGAACCCCAACATTTGTATAATGGGATCCCCACTTTCAGTTACCCAACGGCTTCTTTCACTCTCTTGGTTCAGAATCCTTAAAAATAGATTCAATGGGGTAGTTCAACTTTAAGTATGTTACAGAATGGACAATTCTAAGCAACTTTTCAATTGGTCTCCAGTATTTATTTTTTATAGTTAGTTTGCCTTTTTCTTCTGACTCTTTCCAGCTTTCAAATGGAGGTCACTGACCCCATCTGAAAACAAATGTTCTGTCAGGCTACACATTTAGGGGCAGATTTATCAAGGGCCAAAATGGTCAAATTTGACTAGGGAATTATTAAAATTCGATTCGAGTTTTTTTGAAAAAATTTGATTTTTTAAATTTATCATACACTGGCCCTTTAAGATCTCGAATTTGACTATTCGCTACCTTCACCCGAGTGAATTGCAACTGGTTGAATTTTCGAGTTCATGGGAATTCATGAGACTTTTAAGTGACTCCCATGAATTCGAAATTCGACCCTTGATAAATCTGCCCCTCATTGTTATAGCTACTTGTTATTACTCATCTTTGATAACTAACAATAATAATACATTTTTCAAGTCAAGTCAAGTGGATTTTATTGTAATTTCAGCCATATACAGTAAATACAGTACATAGCAGAAACGAAATGGCGTAAATGGCGTAGCCTTACAGAGCATATGTTTTTTTAGATGGGGTCAGTGACCCCCCATTTGTAAGCTGGAAAGAGAGAAAGGCAAATAATTAAAAAAAAAAAAACTATAGAAACTAAATAATGAAGACCAACTGGAAAGTTGCTTAGAAGTGGCCATTCTACAACATACTAAAAGTTAACTTGAAGATGAACAGCCCTTTAACATGCGGATTCAAACACAGCTGAGAATTCTGGGAGCAGTGCTTTACTGTAGATCGGTAGCTTTATTTTTAACTTTGCAATTCGCATTGCTTCACAAATAGTGATGGGCGAATAAATTTGGCAGGCGCAAACATGCGGCGAATTTCCACGTTTCCATAATTTCGTGGAACTGCAGAGAAAATTCACCGGCAAAAAATCTGCCACGTCAAAAACATTTGGGCGCGTGTCAGAATAGTCGCGCGCAGAAAAAATTGTTGCGTTTCCAAATTGTTCGGACGCCCATTGACTTTAATGCATTTGGACAAATAAAAAAAATGTAAAAAAATTATAAAAATAATAAAAATTGTCGGGGCACCGAAATTGACGCGTGTCAAAATAATTTTGGCGTTCGTTGACTTCAATGCGTTTTGCAAATTTGCCCATCGCTATTCATCAATCATGTTCTAGATATGGTATTGAGTAGTAAATGATATCATATTTATAAAGTCGCAGCATACGTCCGCACAGTTGTATAGTTCTGCAATATTTCAGGAATAATAATAAAACCAGGCAGACTTGCACCTTTTCTCTATATTTGCATATTTAAAATCAGAAGCTGCCATGTGGCATGGCTCAGCTGAGGCGCAGTATTGCCAGTCCTTGCAGCACTAATGCATGTGCTTCTGTTTTTGTATCCGGAGAATTCTGGCCAAGTCTTCTGAGGTAAGCAACGTGGCAGCTCCATGCACACAATGGTGAGTGAAAGAGTCCCATGAGAATTATCTGTATTCCTGCACATTTTAAGGGGATGGTGACCTGTGTTTTATTTTAAAGTAGGGATGCACTGAATCCACTATTTTGGATTCGTCTGAACCCCCGAATCCTTCCCGAAAGAGGCGGGCGAACCGAATCCAAATCCTAATTTGCATATGTAAATTAGGGGTGGGAATAGGGTTGGCACCTTTTGAAGCGATGGAGAACGAGTATAGGGGCGGGGCCATGACAGAGGGCGGAACAGTGATGTCAATGGGGGTGTCTGTGATGTCAGGGGGTGGGGCTATGATGTGTCAATCAATGGAATCCTGCCGGGTTTTCCTTATTTGGAAAACCCGGCAGGAAGTTTTGACCTGGGCAGCCCTTCAAAATACTGGGCTGTCCAGGTCAAAACAGGACAGGTGGCAACCCTAGGTGGGAAGGAGAAAACATTTTTTACTTCCTTGATTTGTAATAAAAAGTCATGTGATTTCCCATAATCTGCATATGCTTATTAGGATTTGGATTTAGTGATGGGCAAATTTGTCTGTCTCACCGCTGGCAAAAACTCACCGATGTCGTAAAAATTTTGATGACGGCGAGGGTTTCGATGCCAGCATCAAAGTTATTTCGACACCGGTGACGGTTCCGACGCCGGCGCCCAAATCGCAGTTTCGTGAATTTTTCGCCAGTTTCGCAAATTTTGTGGGAAATTTGCGCAGTTCGTGGCGAAGCCAAACGGGACAAAATCGCCCATCACTATTCGGATTCGGTTCGGCCGGCCAGATTCGACCGAATGCGAATCCTGTTGAAAAAGCCCAAATCCTGGATTCTGTGCATCCCTATTTTAAAGGGAAAAATAAATAAGACCTAGAGGCCCTTTTACTTATTAACTTTTCATATTTAATTGGCCCCATCTATTGTACCCAAGGGGGGGGGGGGTCAAAGGCATGACACATTACAAACAACAGTATCAGTTTCTCAAAGACCCTTTTGCACTGAGGGGTCCCTTAATTAATGTAGCTTTATATAGTGTGCACCCGTGTTTTTTTAGGTCCTGCTAGTATCCGTCCAATGAAAAACATCACGGCCATCGCTGGGCGGGACACATACATTCACTGCCGTGTCATTGGCTATCCCTACTACTCCATCAAGTGGTACAAAAACTCCAACCTGCTCCCATTTAACCACCGGCAAGTGGCATTCGAAAACAACGGCACGTTAAAGCTCTCCGACGTACAGAAAGACGTGGATGAAGGAGAATACAAGTGTAATGTCCTTGTCCAACCGCAACTATCAACAAGCCAGAGCGTCCATGTAACTGTGAAAGGTCAGTTCTGTTCTATCTAATTCCCTGTATTCCTTTCTGCCTTCACATTTGTACTTTGAGTGCATTATAGATCAGGCAGCAACATATGAATACGTGTAATACACCCAAAACATTCACCTGAAACAACATTAAAGGGTTTGTTCACTTTTAAATTAACTTTTGGGGCAGATTTATTAAGGGGAAGATTTATCAAAGGTTGAGGTGAATTTAGAAAAGAAAAAAATTTGAATTTCAAGCTATTTTTTGTGTACTTCAACTGGGGAATAGTCCAAATTCGATTCGAATTTGAAAAAAATTAAAAAATTCAAATATTGAAATTTATCAGGTACTGTCTCTTTAAAAATTCGATTGGACCATTCGCCATCTATAACCTGCCGAATTGCTGTTTTAGCCTATGTGAGACCTCCTAGAACCTATTTGGAGTCAATTGGTGGACTTTGAAAAATATACGTTTTGTTTTGGAAAAAAGAATTCGATCGAATGCACTATTCCTTCGATTCGTACAATTAGAATTCGGACGAATATGGACCTATTTGATCGAAAATGGATCTATTCGACCAAAAAAAAATTCGGCTTAATTTCGTTTGTTATTTTTGAATTTTGAAGTTTTTTCAATTCGAAATTCGACCCTTCATAAATATGCCTAAAATTAGAATAAAAATTTACCAATTTATTTTTTTTTTTTTGGTCAAAACTCTCAAATTCGAACTGTAAATTATCCAAATTCGATTCGAGTTTTAATTTGAATTTTGAGATTTATCATATTCTGGCCCTTTAAGAACTAAAATTCCACTATTCGTCATCTAAAACCTGTATAAGTCAGTGGGAGAGATACAGGGGCTAATTTTAAAAAAGAGAATTAGAGACTGGAATAGGAATAATAGAGATTCTGAATAGAAAGATGAGTAATAAAAAGTATCGATAACAATTAGGGGGTTATTTATCAAAATCCAAATTTTTCTCATTATTTTCTGAAATATACTCTGACCAAATCTGCACGGGTTATATCCCCTTATTTATCAAAACATTTTGGCAAAAAATTCCAGTGAAATTATACGAAAATTCACATTTTTCAGATTTTCTGCCCTGAAAACGCAGATTTTTTTTTTTCAGGATTTTTGCCTGAAAACCACGAAATCTTCAGATTTTTGCACAAAATCCAGCGCCGATCAGGATATCTTCTCCCATTGACTTATATACAACCTCGGCAGGTCTGAGATGCTAGATTTTCGAATTCTGGCTTTTTCATTCCTCAGAGTATATAATAAATCACAAAAAAATCTAGTTTTATTTTTTTCACTGAAAATTTCAGATTTTATAGAGTTTTTCGAGTTTCGAATCTTTTGAGTTTTGGACATCCGGACTTTAATAAATAACCCCCTAAATGTGAAGCCTTACAGAGCATTTGTTTTGTTTTTTTAGATGGGGTCAGTGACCCCCATTTGAAAGCTGAAAAGACTGAAGAAGAAGTAAAATAATAAAACTATACAAAATAAATAATGAAGACCAATTGAAAAGTTGCTTAGAATTAGCCATTCTATAACTTACTAAAAGTTAACTTAAAGGTGAACCACCCCTTTAAGTGAACATTATATATTTTGATACTTTGTAATTGTATTTTCTGTAATGTACATGTGTATAAATAAATTTATATCATTTTAAATCCAGTGCCACCATTTATCCAGCCGTTTGAGTCCCAGAGATTCTCCATTGGGCAGCGAGTGTTTATTCCTTGCGTTGTGGTGTCGGGGGATTTACCGATTACCATCACTTGGCAGAAAGACGGGAGACCGATTCCAGCAAGTCTCGGCGTAACCATCGACAACATCGATTTCACCAGTTCTTTAAGGATTTCCAACCTCTCGCTGATGCACAACGGAAACTACACGTGCATCGCAAGGAATGACGCAGCAGCTGTGGAGCACCAGAGCCAGTTAATAGTGAGAGGTAAACAGGCTGGAATACAGATGGAGCCAACTCTCATGGTGTATTATGGCTCAACACTGATCAGCAACTTCCATCATAGGGGCAGATTCACTAAGCGACTAATTTTCGTTAGCGTCCGCTTCGCTCACATCGCAACACTTCACCAGGCATAGATTTGCCAGGACAACGATAATTCGCTAAAATCCGAAGTTGCATCTAGGGCGGCGAACGCTGGCGAAGTTGCGCTAGCGTTACTGCGGCAACTGAAGTGAAGTTGCGCTAACGTTGCCTAATTTGCATATGGCGGGAAGTTGAATGTACGTACATGTTGCAGCTAATACATTACATTACACAAGCCCAGGGAACCTTAATAAAATAAAATAGAGTTGTTATATTGCCCCACACATGAGCCCAGTGTATCGTTTAGGTGCCATAGAAAACGTAGGGGGGAAGCCGGGTACCCCAGAAAAAATTTACAATTTTTGCAGCCTGAAAAATGAAAAGTCGCCAGCGTTTTTTGGGACTTAGAAACATTTTCAACTATTTATTGATGAAGCCCTATCTACTCTATTGCAATTCGCCTGGTCTGAGGGGGTGAAGGCAAGTCTGGCGCAAGAGGTAACGTTCAGTAAAATCCGCATCTTAGTAAATTTGCGTAGTTATGTCCATTCACCAGAACGCAAATTCGCTTGGTGTTAGGGAGCGATGTACCGCTAGAGTCTATCTCCTTCGTTAGCGAATTTCCACCTGCGCCCGTTAGTAAATCGGCCAAGTCCCGAAATGACGTCACGCTGGCGAATTTTCGCTAACGTTAGTCACTTTGCCCTTTAGTAAATTTCCCCCATAGAGAAATTGCACAGAGCTAAGCAAAAGTGCATCCATTACATACTAATGCATACCTCCCAACTGTCCTGTTTTCAGCGGGACAGTCCCGCTTTTGACAGCTCAACCCGCAGTCCCGTGTTTGTACTGAAAACGCAATTGGCTTTTGGCAGAGAGCCCAGAACAGCGAACAGGTGCAACAAGATATTTTGTAACAATTTTGATATAAGCAAATAAGTAATTGTAACAAAATAAGATCACAGGTCCCTTGGGAAAAGTTAGACAACCTTTCTGTAATTCAGAACTTTCTGGCTAACGGATCCCATACCTTGTTTGAGCTGTATGTAGGTCTGGTCCTGCCCTGGGGACTAAAGTTTAACCCACCCACTTCCCGTATGCAGTCGGTACATGGACAGGACAGTCTGCGACTATTGCAAAGAGGGAGGTGAACCCATACCTCCCAACTGTCCCGTTTTGAGCGGGACAGTCTCGCTTTTCACAGCTCAACCCACAGTCCCGGATTTGTACTGACATTTCCTGAGTTTCTCTTTCATCTGCTGCACTGAACAGCCAGAAAAATATACAATGTTTCTAACTTAATTGGCTCCTGGCAGAGTACCCAGAACACATACTTAAGATACTTTTATAAGTTTTAGATAAGATAAAATTGAAGACTCACATCTTAAAGGGCAATTCACCTTCATTAGCAAAACCACAGCCCTTTAGCAGTAAAGATCTGTGTCTCCAAAGATGATCCAGTAGCTCCCCATCTTCTTTTCTGCTGATTATCTCTGCCATAAGAAATCTCCCTGTATTTGCTATGCAGCAGCCTTACAGGTCAATGCCAAAGCCATAGGGAAAACAATCCAACATGAAAATAAATGCGGTTGCTTAGAGACAAGCAGACTTACTCTGAATATTTCTTTCCAGCGGCTGCTCACCCTGACTTTGCCGTTGAAAGGAGAAAATGACAGAATGCAGTTCACATCTTAATGCACTTTTTTATTCTAGCTGAAAAAATCATCCCTTATATACCAGCAGTTCTACCATAATAATCAGAATTACAATAAAAACATGACATAAGACAGAAATGAATGGGGAGTAGAGATGTGATTAAGGATGGTACTTTACCTTTAATTGTCTTATAAGCAGCTAATGAACATTATGTTCAAAATTACAAAAGATCCTTATACTGATTCAGAATGAGGCACAAATAGGCAAAGCTGCAGTGATCACCAGCACACCCTGACCTTTAAATATATACTTGTATAAATAGGCAACACATACTCCTTTTTAATTCCACAATGGTTCTTAGATTTATTTTTATGTCAGCATAGGTATTCCTCTGTACTAGCAACACTTCAGCAGGAACAGCCCCTCGAGCCCGTACAGAGAAATACAGTGTATTTCTCTGTACTAAGCACAATTCAGCAGGAATGTTCCCCCTGGGTTTTCTCATCTCCAGTGCAGAGAGGTATCATTAATTTATGCTGTCATAGGTATTCCCCTGTACTAAGCACAATTCAGCAGGAACAGCCCCTAAGTTTGCTCATAGTCTGTACAGAGAGATCCCATAAAACTATGGCAGCATAGGTATTCCCTGTACTAAGCACAATTCAGCAGGAACAGCCCCCTAAGTTTGCTCATAGTCTGTACAGAGAGATACCATAAAACAATGCAGCATAAGTATTCCCTGTACTAAGCACAATTCAGCAGGAACAGCCCCTAAATTTGCTCATAGTCTGTACAGAGAGATCCCATAAAACTATGGCAGCATAGATATTCCCTGTACTAAGCACAATTCAGCAGGAACAGCATGCATAAGGATTGCACAGGAGGAAAGCCCCATGCTTCTACGTAAGCAGAGTTTTCTCACATGGGGACCACAATTATTAACCCACGGTCAGCTGGGCCCCTTTGTCAGGGGACCCAGCTAAAAAAAAGAATGGGACAATAAAAATAAAGGCCCTGGCTTATGCCCAATCATTATTAACTTTATGCTATAGTATGGGTTTCTAGATTCGGGCTTAAGTTCCTCAGATACATTAAACAATAATAAAATTCTCTCTTCTAAATCACAAAGTGTGGGTAACACTTTGGTCCCCCAGTATCAGGGTGTCTCCTTGTCATCGGTAAAAATACCGATATTATTCTGTTATCTGACAGTTGTCCTAGTTCTCATGTCACGGATGTGCAAATATCACTCATGAGTTGAAAACCAGGCAGTATTAAGGTCCTAATTATGATCTGACTCCATTTCTGAGCAATATTCCTGATTTATCAAAGACTGATCAATATGGCCGCCTTTCAAATCCATCAACTCAATAGATCAGCTGATTGTGCCAATCAAAATCATTCCTTATCCTTGTCCAAAGTTGACATTTGGATTCGTTGTCTCGGAATGACTCGTCTGAGGGGTCAAATTCTTTTCTTAAAAATTTATTTTTCACTTTCCTTCAAAAGGTAACTTTACTAACTTGCTCCAATATTTTAAGTCCCTCCCAGATTTGTGGTTCAACCCACCGATCAAGATGGAATATATGGCAAGGCCGTGATACTCAACTGCTCCGCCGAAGGCTACCCTGTGCCGAATATTGTGTGGAAGTACTCAAAAGGTAAAGTTCTGCGGGACTTGTATACATCTAAGGGTATCTGTGTGTGGCAGGGAATTATGGGATGGAAGCAATATGGCAGCCCCATTTATATGTAAAAAGCATATATATATATATATATAATTAGAGCCAAAAGACTAATTTAGGCCCATAAGTAGTGGCCGCCTACTTATTTACAGGTCCTGATATGTGGCTTGCGACTTAGGAAAACTAAGAGCTCCGAGTGTCATCCCACTGGCGATTTTACATTCTAGCCGGGCGGGGGAAGGCAGGGGAGCCAGTTTGGGGAGATTAGACGCCCCGAAGAAGAGCCGATTTGTCGCCGGGCTACTAATATCCCCGAATCTGACCGTGTGTCTCTGCCCTAAGAATACAAAAGTGAAGGCTATTTGAGAAAGTTGCTCAGAATATCTATTACACACTAAGGGAACAGACACACGTGGAGATTCAGGGATATTCAGTCACCCGGTGACCAATTGCCTCTTCTTTGGGCGACTAATCTCCCCTAACTGCCTTCCCGCTGGCTTCCCGCTGGCTAGAATCTATATCGTCGGCGGGATGACACTCAAAATGCTTCGTTTTCTGAAGTCGCCCAAAGTTTCTTCGTGAAGCAACTTCGGGCAACTTCTGAAAACAAAGCGATTCGAGTGCCATCCCGCCGATTTAGATTCTAGCCAGTGGGAAGGCAGTTAGGGGAGATTAGTCGCCCGAAGAAGAGGCAATTTACCACCGGGTGACTGAATATCCCCAAATCAAGGACCTTGATAAGGGTCTTCAGGTGGGACCGAAAAGTCGGATATAATACTGTGTTACAAATAAACACTTCATTCACAAGATTCAATGAGTGTGCTGATCCTTCATCATTCTATGTATATACACATATGAATTAGGGATGCACCAAGAATTGGGATTCGGCCAAAATTCGGCCTTTTTCAGCAGGATTCAGATTCGGCCAAATCCTTCTGCCCGGTTGAACAGAATACTAATTTGCATATGCAAATTAGGGGCGGGGAGGGAAATCGCGTGACTTTTTGTCACAAAACAAGGAAGTAAAAAATGTTTTCCCTTCCCACCCCTAATTTGCAAACGCAAAATAGGATTTGCATTCGGTTTGGTATTTGGCCGAATCTTTCACAAAGGATTCGGCGGTTCGGCCGAATCCAAAATAGTGGATTCAGTGCATCCCTAATATAAATACATGTAGGTAATATATAGTGAATAAAGTACCCCCTCTTGTAAAATATAAGGATATTATTAGTTACCGAGGAGTTTCATGACCATATAAAAACACGAGGCCGAAGGCCGAGTGTTTTTATACAGGTCATGGAACTCCGAGGTAACTTATAATATCCTCATATTTTGCAACTGGGGGTACTTTATTAATTATAATACACAAATTTCAATGAGTCATGTGACAGAAATGACATCAGAACTCACCGTTTATAACTGATGACATCAGAACTCACCGTTTATAAGGATATAATTTACAGGATATTCATGGCTTTTGTGTATCATATAGAAGTCTTCCACCAGTAAAGAAATAGCTGCATTCTATAGATATTCCACTAGAGGGCTCTGTAAGATTGTTATTCTCTAGTGGGGAAGAAAATGTGGTGGCCAATAATTCTATTTGATTTGTATCATGTGACTTGCCACCTAAATCATATAAGGTTTTATCATTATAGTGAAGCAGGAGAACTAAACATGTCATCTCATTGGTAGATTAAAATTTCAATAAAAAAATAGTATATTCTACATCATTTGTAGACTGAAACCTTCCTTGTCAACTACGTCAAATCAAAATCATTGGCAGAGCAATAGTTAAAGGGGAACTGCACCCACAAACTGTTTTTCTTCTGCATAAAGGAAAAAAATGTGATTCTAAGCAGCTTCCCGATATGCATTGTTTAAAAATGTTCAGTGGTTTTAAAGTTATTTGTAAACGTAATTGCAACTGAAAGCAGGATCTGCCTCGCTGTTCATTTTCTCTGAACTGCTGGGTCTGACTCCAGAAACCATGTAGCAGAAGCAAGCTTGTGCTGGAGAGATGACTTCTGCTGGGACTTAATAACTAGTCCCCCATAACTAGTCCCAACCTGAATATTCTAATCAAAATGAATTGCCTTGCTGACATTCAAGTTTTTTTTCCTCCAAAAAGAAAAAACTTGAATGTTTGCAAGGCAATAAACGAACCTCTGCCATTGACTTGTACATGAACTCGGCAGGTTTTCGGTGGCGAATATTCGAATTAGAGCTGTTTCTATGGTCGAGGTGTGATAAATCTCACATTTAAATTTTCATTTCGAATTGGGGGGATTAAAATTTCGAATGTGTGGATTTTGACACAAAAAAAATTGAAAATTCTAATTTGTTATTCGACTCTTACAAAATCTGCCCCCTAATGTATATTGCAAATTTGCTTTTCATGAATCAGTGATTATGGGGCCTATTTATCAAGGGTCGAATTTCGAATTGAAAAAACTTCAAAATTCGAATTCAGAAAGACGAAAATTAAGTTGAAGTGGTTTTTTTTGATCGATTAGGTCCTTATTCGGCCAAATTCTAATCGAATTCGAAAATAGCATATTCGATCTAGGGATGCACCAAATCAACTATTTTGGATTCGGCCAAACCCCTGAATCCTTCACAAAATAATACCGACACTGATTTGCATATGCAAATTAGAGGTGGGAAGGGAAAAACATTTTTTACTTTTGTTTTTGTTTTGTGTCAAAAAGTCCCTCCCTGCCCCTAAATTGCATATGCAAATTAAGATTCGGATTCGGTTCGTCATGGCAGAAGGATTCAGCCGAATCCCGAACGGAATCCTGCATTCGGTGCATCCCTAATTCAATTGAATTCGATTCAAAGTTCCCAAAAAAAAAAATTAGATTTTTCAAAGTCAAAACCAATTGACTCCAAATAGGTCATAGGAGGTCCCTCATAGGCTAAAACAGCAATTCGGCAGGTTTTAAAAGACGAATTGTCGAAGTCGAATTTTTAAAGGGACAGTACATGATAAATTCCCGATATTCGAATTTTTGAAGTTTTTTACAAATTCAAATCTAATTTTGACTATTCCCAAAAAATAGCTCAAAATTCAATTTTTTTTTCATCCAAAAACTCACCGCGACCTTTGATAAATCTGCCTCTATATTTAAAAATTTCCGGACACCAAATGCAACTACTTTTGATCAGTTCTCTGTAGGTATGAGATAAAATGGCCTGTTTATTCTGTGTGATTACAGGCGCTGGAGTGCCCCAGTTCCAGCCCATTGCACTAAATGGACGAATACAGCTTCTGACCAACGGCTCGTTACTGATAAAGCACATTCTGGAAGAAGACAGTGGATATTACCTGTGCAAGGTCAGCAACGATGTGGGAGCCGACGTCAGCAAGTCCATGTATCTCACAGTTAAAAGTAAGAACAAAAAATGTTTCGTATTTCCTAATGAGGAGTTTTCTAGAGAAGGGCCAGTAAAAATGTCTATTTATTGAACCTTTTATTTCCTGGGGCCTTGTTTACTAACAAGGAGCTAAAGTGCACCAGTCCAGGCAGTTACTCATACCGACCAATCAGATCTTTGCTTTCACTTGCGTTAAAAAAAACAATTGCCATGGTTAGTGATGGGCGACTTTGTCCTGTTTTGGCGAAAAATTAGCGAAACGCATTGAAGTCAATAGGCGTCAAAATTATTTTGATGCGCTTCAGTTTTGAAGCCCAGGAAAATTTATATACGCGTGCCTATTTTATCCAAATGCATTTAAGTTGATGGGCGTTCGAATAATTTTGAGGCGCAACAATATTTTAACAATCAACTATGTACCATTACACTGTGTGTTCTATATACAGGCTTGCACAGGGCAGACTGATCCATAGATCCAAAGAGACAGCAGGCAGTCGATATCTAAATTACAGCCCACCACTTTTTTTTTTCAACTATTGCTCCCGTTTTGAAGGTTGCTGGGGATTCTGGGAGCTGTAGTTTAACAATAGCTAGAGATCCATTGAGTGGCTGCCTGTTGTATAAAGTAAGAAGCTGTTTGATGAAGAATGTGTAATGGGATATACTTGTCCTTCATCTACAACCGGCCAGTCCAGCAGGTAACCTGCTTTGTGTATAGTGGAGCCCACCATAATTCCAACTAAGGATGCACCGAATCCAGGATTTGGTTCGGGATTTGGCCAGGATTGGGCCTTTTTCAGCAGGATTCGGATTCGGCTGAATCCTTCTGCCCAGCCAAACCGAATCCGGATCCGAATTTGCATATGCAAATTAGGGGCAGGGAGGGAAATTGAGTGAGTTTTTGCCAGAAAACAAGGAAGTAAAAATGTTTTCCCCTTCCGAAAAATTCATTAATACTGAAAAGATAAAAACACAGATAAGTGAATGTGATTTTGCCAAAATTTTATTTTCATATTTAGCGTCATGGATCTAGACATTGAGAAGGATGGGATGTGCATGGAATGCAGTCTAACAGTAAGAGCTACTATACTGTAGCTCCTGCAAAATTCTGCATTGAAATCCATTTTATAAAAGAGCAAACAGATTTTTTTTTTATTTCATTTTGAAATATGGCTTGGGACATATAGTTAGTTTCCCAGGTGCCTTGTGACTTGTGACTCATTTGATTTGTGTTGTGATAAACTTGAGTCGCTCATTACTGCTATACTGCAAGTTTAAGTGATAGCACCCCCCTCCCATCAGCAGTAGTGATGTATGGGTCGACGTACCTGACCCAGATCCGGCCGACCCTTGCCCGCACGCAGCTTCACTCCTCCTTTTATAGACCCGCGCTGCAGTCATGGGAGTGGAGAGCAGGCAGAAGAGCTCAGCCCGAACCCACAAATATGCAGCGAGATTGGCCCAAACCCACTCGACCCTCGGGTATCAGGCCCGCACATCACTAATTAGCAGCCTATCAACAGAACAATGTGCCGCTAACCAGACAGCAGCTACCGGACACCTCTGCTGAAGGAATTGTTTGCATTGATAAAGGTGCTCCCAAGCCCCTAGTGGTAGATACGAGAATAGCACCACAACCTAAGTTGTGGTTAAATTCAATTGGAAAGGGGAGAAACATTATCTGTCTCAAAGCAGTTCCATCCTGAAGTGCTGGCTCCTTCTCAAAGCTCAGAATCAGGCACAATGCACTGAGGTGGCTCCTCCATTTTTTTACGGCTAAAAAATACATTTGTTGGTTCCAGAATAAAATTTAAAATTTAAAAAATGAAACCCTAAAAATCATGACAGAATCCCTTTAAAAAAAATCCCAAAATTTTTTACATAATATTACATCCCCGCCGGATCTTTCTTATTCTTATCTCATGGGGCCACTATGACTGACCTAATGTTTCAGGGGCAAATATTCCAACATCCTGGAGAATAGGATTAGGATTTAGAATGGGATTTATTTTAATATTCTCCGTTTAATCTCACTGACTGGTGTTTCTCGCTGGTGGTCTGATAGCTGCTAAAGGTTATTAGTGTGTTACATCTACACATTCTCTATCACAGAAATCTCCTAATTTAATCCTGGGAACATTAACCATTAACCCACCCACTAATTAACCTGTTTGAGGAATAGGGTGGCAGCCATCATGTCTCTTCTAGTTTCTTGCAAATTCCTTATTTACGTTTCAGGACAACACATTGTCAGGCTCTTGGATCAGCACCACTGTCATGTGAAAAGGTCACGCCACTCTCCATTAGCATTTATAAGCCATAATTACAGTAATTTACTCAAAAAATCTTCTGATTTTAAACAGCAGCAGACATGAAGCACTTTCTTTTTAACCACTTGTGTGCAAGATGCATTTCTGCAACGCTGTGGTTTTGTAGTGACAAAAGTAATTTATATATGTACATCTTTTTAATATTTATGCTGGATGGGAGAATATTTACTGTAGCACCATTTATATATAAGAAACAGACTCTGAAGTGAACAGGACGGAAAACAACCTATAGTCAGGGCATTAGAATGTTAAAGGGGAAGTAAAGTCTAAAATAGAATAAGGCTAGAAATGATGTATTTTGTATACTAAACATAAACATGAACTTACTGTACCACAAGACTAATCGAACAAATGATTTATGCTTTCAAAGTTGGCCACAGGGGGTCACCATCTTGAAACTTTGTTATACATCTTTGCAAGACCAAGACTGTGCACATGCTCAGTGTGGTCTGGGCTGCTTAGGGATCGTCACAAATGATCAAAACAGCACAAGTCAAATAATATCTGCCAGAAGCCGATACAACAAGACTGATTAATAATCAGAATATACAGACTGCACTGGATCCTGTGTTGTCATGTAATCTAATGTGGATTTTATAGTTTTTCTATTGTTTAACATAAACTTTCTCCAACTCTGCAGAACCAGTGGCTGTAGCAAAAAAATCTTCCAAAAAGAATCCCAGTTTCTCGGTTCAAATCTGGCTCCATGATCTTTGTCCCTACAGCTGGAGTTGGAAACAGTAAAGGGGATGTAAAGGCAAAAATAAAATCCAACACAAATCTCTACACAGTCGCAGACTGCTCTACATTGAAACAAACAAAGCTGCTTAAGTTCTGCATGGCTGGGAAGTAAGGCGGGGGCTCCCCCTGCTGTTCATAAGTATAATTGTTTCCCTGCAGAGCAGTTAGGGACCATCTGACAAGGTTTCTTATAAAATTGTACACATTTTTTAATTAAAGTATGTTGGAGATAGGTTTCTTTTTCATTAAAGAAAGTAAAAGCATTACAACCATAATACTGCTAGCGTAATGGTTAGCCAATTAGAGAACAGGACATTGTGACTAACTAAATTATAGCAAACAGGGGAAAGTTGTGCTCACCACTAGTTTTTAAAATCATTAGGGGGGGGTGCAATGAGGGTGTGACCACAAAAAACATATAGACAAATACAAGATTCCTCTGCACTCAACCCATTATCAATATATTTAAGACATTGAGACATTTTGTGCATACTGCTACTGAAAAATGCCTTACCCTTTAAACAAAACAGGGATTGTTTGTCCATATTTTTACTTTGAAAGCAGCTAGTAAGTTGCAGGTAAAACGTTTTCGTCCCTTTTATAAAATGTATAATTAAACCATAGAATTCTTAATGAATCAGATGAAAATTAAGCGTAGGACTGGCCAGATATGGGATGACTTTGACGTAGTTGGCCAGCTTAAATATATTGCAATATATGGACAAACAATCCCTGTTTTGTTTAAAGGGTAAGGCATTTTTCAGTAGCAGTATGCACAAAATGTCGCTGTCTTAAATATATTGATAATGGGTTGAGTGCAGAGGAATCTTGTATTTAACTAAATTATAGCCAATCAGAGCATTAGTACTTGATAAGACCAGACCAATTTTCAGCCAGTCACAGCATTAGAACTTCATGGATAAACCAAACTGTTTCCATTCAGAGCATATACCAAGACCACACCCATCCTGAAACCAATCACAGCATTAAACTTCACATGGAAGGATTATACTGTAGCGAATCAGAATGAGATCCCCCACAACACTACAACAACCTGTAGCCAATCACAGCATTGGATCTTTCCATGGATAAACCAAACTGTAGCCATTCAGAGCATTAGATCCACCACAATGCCACACCAATCCTGTAGCCAATCACAGCACTAGAACTTCACATGGATAGATAATACTGTAGCCAATCACAGCATTAGATCTGCTACAAGACTACACCAATCTGTAGCCAATCACAGCATTGGATCTTCCCATGGATAAACCAAACTATAGCCATTCAGAGCATTAGATCCACCACAAGACCACACCCAACCTGTAGCCAATCACAGCATTAGAATGCCCATTGATAAAGCAAACTTCACAGGGCTAGAAGAAGCAACCATCACAGTGGAGCAAACTTTGTGCCTGTAGTTGACCTAATGCAGTGGTCCCCAACCAGTAACTCGTGAGCAAAATGTTGCTCACCAACCCCTTGGATGTTGCTCCCAGTGGCCTCAAAGCAGGAGCTTATTTTTGAATTCCAGGCTCATGTATAATTTCTTCCATATACAGTCCCTGCGATGATCACATCGTATCCCAACACCACGCTGGCAACACAAGGGCAGAAGAAAGAAATGAGCTGTACAGCCCATGGAGAAAAACCCATCATAGTCCGCTGGGAAAAGGAGGATCGTATGATTAATGTACCGGAGATGTCTCGCTACTTGGTATCTACAAAAGAAGTGGGGGAAGAAGTAATATCGACCCTGCAGGTACGGAGAATGTTGGTTCAACCTATGGCCCCTAAGCTACAGATAACCCCAAAATCTGACAGAGGCTGCTGTGATAGGCTGTCTGGGATGCCTAAAATGTTGGCATTGGCTACAGAACAAAGAGTTGAGGTTGCTGAACATGTTCTTTTAAAAGCTATTTTGTTCATCATAATCCCCTATCACATATACAACTTTATTTCCGTACGAGCTTCACACATGAGCCAACATATAGTTAGCTTTATAAATGACTTGTGCTGATAAGTAAACATTCAAGAGGCATGGACTGACTTTTATATAAATATAATTGTAACCATTTTGTTCCTGCTGCCAAACGCTTTATTTTCCATGGTCATTGCAGATTTTGCCAACTGTTCGGGAAGATTCTGGCTTCTTTTCTTGCCATGCCATTAACTCTTTTGGAGAGGACAGAGGGATCATTCAGCTGACGGTACAAGGTAAGGTGCAAGAAAATCATGGCTGCAATTCATATCTAAGGATCAGTAAAGAACACATTTGTCTAATGGTGTGAACGCATAGGTGGGTTGCTGTGTGGTGCACTGCTATACATTCCAATGGAGACAGACATGGGGCTTCACATGTAATTGGTCCCACTGAGCTACATTGCTCTCTACGTACAGAAATAAAAAGCAGCAGTAAGAAATGTATCCAAGACACACACACATGTCAGCACACTACTCATGTCAAATGCTACCCATGCAACTTTGTCCACGGTTTGTTTATGCTTTGCAGTAAAGAATATTTAGTAATTGACAGGTTAAACAGATTGGCTTGTGGGCAGCTGACCTACACACTTTCCTTCTAACGTTTTTCTATTTATTATGGGGAAAAAAAGGTTTATCATTCCTCCCCTGATCATGGGAACGGTTGCTCCCTGAAGCACGCACAGTCAGGGTGGGTGGAGGTGGTAAAAACGTTGTTTGCAGTAGATAGTTAGAATGGTTAAGCACCCCTATATTTGTATTATTCTCTCCTCTATAGGGATGTAGCGAACGTCGGAAAAAAAGTTCGCGAACATATTCGCGAACTTGCGCAAAAACGCGAGCGGTTCGCGAACGGTTCGCGAACCCCATAGACTTCAATGGGAAGGCGAACTTTAACATCTAGAAAAGACATTTCTGGCCAGAAAAATGATTTTAAAGTTGTTTAAAGGGTGCAACGACCTGGACAGTGGCATGCCAGAGGGGGATCAAGGGCAAAAATGTATCTGAAAAATCTGCCTGTGTGTGCTTGGAAGAGATAGTGTAGGGGGAGAGCTGTTAGTGATTTCAGGGACAGATGATAGTAAGTTTGCTGGCTAGTAATCTGCTTGATACTGCTCTGTATTGGAGGGACAGAAGTCTGCAGGGATTTGAGGGACATTTTAGCTTAGGTAGCTTTGCTGGCTAGTAATCTACTGTTCTCTTTAAACAACTGCCATACGTTGACCTTGTAGGCATTGTTTGCCCAGTTTTTTTGGACGCAGCCACTGAAGCACAGTTGCCAGAAAAAATATGCCATATAAATGCTGAAAATAGTCATTTTTCGCCATACGTTGACCTTGTAGGCATTGTTTGCCCAGTTTTTTTGGCCGCAGCCACTGAAGCACAGAGGCCAGAAAAAATATGCCATATAAATGCTGAAAATAGTCATTTTTTTGGTCGCAGCCACTGAAGCACAGTTGCCAGAAAAATTATGCCATATAAATGCTGAAAATATAAATTTTTTTGGTTGCAGCCACTGAAGCACAGAGGCCAGAAAAATTATGCCATATAAATGCAGAAAATATGCATTTTTTTGGTTGCAGCCACTGAAGCACAGAGGCCAGAAAAATTATGCCATATAAATGCAGAAAATATGCATTTTTTTGGATGCAGCCACTGAAGCACAGTTGCCAGAAAAAATATGCCATATAAATGCTGAAAATAGTCATTTTTTGCCATACGTTGACCTTGTAGACATTGTTTGCCCAGTTTTTTTGGTTGCAGCCACTGAAGCACAGAGGCCAGAAAAAATTAAACCAGTAGGGTTTGCACCCTAGTTTGTAACGGTGGCGGAGGGAGGAGGAGGACGCTAAAGGACAGCTGTGTGTGGAGTCATGAGGCTTGAAGAGAAGGACAGCTGCATAGAAGTCAGAACAAGTCTTCCGGCGTGCAGTAACCCTCCGAGATCCACCCCTCATTCATTTTAATAAAGGTCAGGTAATCGACACTTTTGTGACCTAGGCGAGTTCTCTTCTCAGTTACAATCCCTCCTGCTGCACTGAAGGTCCTTTCTGAGAGCACACTTGAGGCTGGGCAAGACAAGAGGTTCATGGCAAATTGTGACAGCTCTGGCCACAGATCAAGCCTGCGCACCCAGTAGTCCAGGGGTTCATCGCTCCTCAGAGTGTCGATATCTGCAGTTAATGCCAGGTAGTCCGCTACCTGCCGGTCGAGGCGTTCTTTGAGGGTGGATCCAGAAGGGTTGTGGCGCTGCCTTGGACAGAAAAACATTTGCATGTCTGACGTTACAGACTGGCCAAAGGGCTTTGTCCTTGCAGGTGTGCTCGTGGCAGGATTACTGGCACCTCTGCCCCTGGAATGTTGATGAGTTCCTGAAGTGACATCACCCTTAAAAGCATTGTACAACATGTTTTGCAGGCTGGTTTGTAAATGCCGCATCTTTTCGGACTTGTGGTATGTTGGTAACATTTCTGACACTTTATGCTTGTACCGAGGGTCTAGTAGCGTTGCGACCCAGTACAGGTCCTTCTCCTTAAGCCTCTTGATACGGGGGTCCTTCAACAGGCATGACAGCATGAAAGACCCCATTCTCACAAGGTTGGATGCAGAGCTATCCATCTCCGCTTCCTCATTATCAAGGACTGCATCATCCACGGTCTCCTCCCCCCAGCCACGTACAAGACCAGGGGTCCCCAAAAGGTCACCACTAGCCCCCTGGGAAGCCTGCTCCTGTTGGTCCTCCTCCTCCTCCTCCACAAAGCCACCTTCCTCCTCTGACTCCACTTCTGGCACCTCTCCCTGCGTTGCAGCAGGTGCCTGGGTTCGTTCTGGTGATTCCGACCAGAAATCGTGCGCTTCCAGCTCCTCGTCACGCTGGTCTACAGCCTCATCTGTCACTCGTCGCACGGCACGCTCCAGGAAGAAAGC
Organism: Xenopus laevis; assembly: GCF_017654675.1. Taxonomy (NCBI): domain Eukaryota; kingdom Metazoa; phylum Chordata; class Amphibia; order Anura; family Pipidae; genus Xenopus; species Xenopus laevis. The sequence continues at coordinate 10,578,380 of NC_054373.1, forward strand.
GAAGGGTATTAGGTCGCTGATGGTGCCTTCGGTGCGACTGACCATATTTGTCACCTCTTCAAAAGGTCGCATGAGCCTGCAGGCATCGCGCATAAGCACCCAGTAACGGGGGAAAAAAATCCCCAGCTGTGCAGATCCAGTCCTACCACCCAGTTCAAAAAGGTACTCGTTGACGGCCCTTTGTTGTTGCAGCAGACGTTCCAACATAAGGAGCGTTGAATTCCAGCGAGTCTGGCTGTCAGAAATCAAACGCCTGACTGGCATGTTGTAGCGCTGCTGAATGTCAGCAAGGCGTGCCATGGCTGTGTAGGAACGTCTGAAATGGGCCGACACCTTTCTGGACTGGGTGAGAACGTCCTGGAATCCTGGGTACTTGGAGACAAAACGTTGGACTATTAAATTTAACACATGTGCCATGCAGGGCACATGTGTTAAATTGCCTAGTCTCAACGCTGCCAACAGATTGCTTCCATTGTCACACACCACTTTTCCGATCTGCAGTTGGTGTGGGGTCAGCCACCGATCGGCCTGTGACTGCAGAGATGACAGGAGTACAGATCCGGTATGGTTTTTGCTTTCCAGGCACGTCATCCCCAAGACAGCGTGACAACGGCGTACCTGGCACGTCGAATAGCCTAGGGGAGCTGGGGGTGCACAGGTGTGGAGGAGGAGAAGGAGGACCCAGCAGCAGAGTAAGAAGAAGAAGAAGACGAGGTAGAGAGCGATGGAGGAGTAGAGGTGGTGGCAGAACCGCGTGCAATCCGTGGCGGTGACACCAACTCCACTGTTGTTGTTGAGCTACCCATTCCCTGCTTCCCAGCCATTACCAAGTTCACCCAGTGGGCAGTGTAGGTGACATACCTGCCCTGACCATGCTTGGAGGACCATGCGTCAGTAGTCATATGGACCTTTGGCCCAACACTAAGTGACAGAGATGCGGTAACTTGGCTCTGCACATGTTGGTACAGGTGTGGTATTCCCTTTTTAGAAAAAAAATTGCGGCTGGGTACCTTCCACTGCGGTGTCCCAATTGCTACAAATTTGCGGAAGGCCTCAGAGTCCACCAGCTGGTATGGTAAAAGCTGGCGGGCTAAGAGTGCAGACAAGCCAGCTGTCAGACGCCGGGCAAGGGGGTGACAGTCAGACATTGGCTTCTTACGCTCAAACATGGCCTTCACAGAAACTTGGCTGGTGGCAGATGACTGGGAATGGGAACAGGTGGTCAAGGTGGAAGGCGGAGTGGAGGGTGGTTCAGATGGGTCAAGGAGAGCAGAGGTAGAGCAGTAAGATGCTGGACCAGAAGGAGTGTGGCTTTTAGTTTGCCTGTTGCCTTTGAGGTGTTGCTCCCAAAGTGCTTTGTGCTTGCCGCTCATGTGCCTTCGCATAGAAGTTGTACCTATGTGGCTGTTGGGCTTACCAAGGCTCAGTTTCTGACTGCACTCATTGCAAATTACAATGCTTTTGTCAGAGGCACACACATTAAAAAAATCCCACACTGCTGACTTTTTGGAAGTGTGCGATCTGGCGGTAACAGTAGAAGTTGGCGGAGTTGGCGGTATTGGCGGCAATGGCGGGTGCGTTGGCCGGCTGAACACAGGTGCCGATACATGTTGTTGCCCTGCTGATCCCTGCGGGCTGTCCTCCCTGCTTCTTCTAAGTCTTATTCTCCTACTGCCTCTCTGACTCTCCGTCTCTCCATCTGAACTACCCTCCTCTTGCTCTCTTCTACTAGGCACCCACAAAACATCAATCTCCTCATCATCATTCTCCTCAGATGCATCAATTTCTTCTGACACATCACAGAAGGAAGCAGCAGCGGGGACCTCCTCCTCATCACTCATTATGTCCATCTCTATCGTGTTCTCTGCCAGAATTAAATCTGGTGTAAGGTCCTCATCTCCTTCATCTTCTTCTGGCAATAATGGTTGCGCATTACTCAGTTCAAGAAACTCATTGGAAAATAACTCCTCTGACCCCAGTGAAGAAGGGGCACCGGTGGTGGAGGAAGTGTTACGTGGGGTGGCCATAGCAGTGGAGGATGAGGAGGATGTTGTGGTAAAGTTAGAAACGGTAGAGGATGGGGTGTGCTGTGTAAGCCAGTCAACTACCTCTTCAGCATTTTGGGAGTTCAGGGTCATTGGCTTTTTAAAACTGGGCAATTTGCTAGGGCCACAGGATTGCATAGCAGCACGGCCCCTAGCACGGCCTCTGCGTGGCGGCCTGCCTTTGCCTGGCATTATTTTTAAAAAAACAACAACAACAACAAAAACTCAGTTGGTTTTTCTGGAAACGATAATACACACAGCTAGATGGCGGGTTGAAGAAAACACTGTGCAAATAATGCCTACAAAGTCAACGTATACACTACTACAGCGGTGGATACGGATTACGTAAAATATATGAATGCTGCTTGAAAAAAAGTAACTCAAGTGGTTTTTCTAGAGACGATAATATTATCAATATTTAGACAAAATGTGAACAAGCTCACACAGCTCGATGGCGGGTTGAAGAAAACACTGTGCAAATAATGCCTACAAGGCCAACGTATACACTACTACAGCGGTGGATACGGATTACGTAAAATATATGAATGCTGCTTGAAAAAAGTGACTCCGGTGTTTTTTCTGGAGACGGTAATATTATGGATATTTAGACAGAATGGGAACAAGGTCACACAGCTCGATGGCGGGTTGAAGAAAACAGTGTGCAAATAATGCCTACAAGGCCAACGTATACACTACTACAGCGGTGGATACGGATTACGTAAAATATATGAATGCTGCTTGAAAAAAGTGACTCCGGTGTTTTTTCTGGAGACGGTAATATTATGGATATTTAGACAGAATGGGAACAAGGTCACACAGCTCGATGGCGGGTTGAAGAAAACAGTGTGCAAATAATGCCTACAAGGTCAACGTATACACTACTACAGCGGTGGATACGGATTACGTAAAATATATGAATGCTGCTTGAAAAAAAGTAACTCAAGTGGTTTTTCTAGAGACGATAATATTATCAATATTTAGACAAAATGTGAACAAGGTCACACAGCTCGATGGCGGGTTGAAGAAAACAGTGTGCAAATAATGCCTACAAGGTCAACGTATACACTACTACAGCGGTGGATACGGATTACGTAAAATATATGAATGCTGCTTGAAAAAAAGTAACTCAAGTGGTTTTTCTAGAGACGATAATATTATCAATATTTAGACAAAATGTGAACAAGCTCACACAGCTCGATGGCGGGTTGAAGAAAACACTGTGCAAATAATGCCTACAAGGCCAACGTATACACTACTACAGCGGTGGATACGGATTACGTAAAATATATGAATGCTGCTTGAAAAAAGTGACTCCGGTGTTTTTTCTGGAGACGGTAATATTATGGATATTTAGACAGAATGGGAACAAGGTCACACAGCTCGATGGCGGGTTGAAGAAAACAGTGTGCAAATAATGCCTACAAGGCCAACGTATACACTACTACAGCGGTGGATACGGATTACGTAAAATATATGAATGCTGCTTGAAAAAGTGACTCCGGTGTTTTTTCTGGAGACGGTAATATTATGGATATTTAGACAGAATGGGAACAAGGTCACACAGCTCGATGGCGGGTTGAAGAAAACAGTGTGCAAATAATGCCTACAAGGCCAACGTATACACTACTACAGCGGTGGATACGGATTACGTAAAATATATGAATGCTGCTTGAAAAAAGTGACTCCGGTGTTTTTTCTGGAGACGGTAATATTATGGATATTTAGACAGAATGGGAACAAGGTCACACAGCTCGATGGCGGGTTGAAGAAAACAGTGTGCAAATAATGCCTACAAGGCCAACGTATACACTACTACAGCGGTGGATACGGATTACGTAAAATATATTATGGCTGCTTGAAAAAAGTGACTCCGGTGTTTTTTCTGGAGACGGTAATATTATGGATATTTAGACAGAATGTGAACAAGGTCACACAGCTCGATGGCGGGTTGAAGAAAACAGTGTGCAAATAATGCCTACAGGGCAAATAATGCCTAAAAGGTCAACTTATACACTACTACAGCGGTAGTAAAATAAAAAAAGTAAAATAAAAAAAAATGAATATTAAAAAAAAAAAATTAAAGTTGGTGCTGCTGAACTACTAGGAGCAGCAGATTAGCACACCAGTCCCACTCCCCAACACTGCTAGACTAATAGCACTGGGCTCTTATAGTAGTAGTAGTAGTAGTAGTAGTAAAACAACAAAAAAATAAATAAAAGCAGTCCTTACAAGGACTACTGTTATTGCAGCAGTCAGCAGATGAGATCAGAAGCAGGACAGCTGCCCACTGCAGCTACATACAGAGCACTGCAGTAGAAGGTAGATTACTAGCCAGCAAAGCTACCTAAGCTTAAATGTCCCTCAAACCCCTGCAGACTTCTGTCCCTCCAATAACAGAGCAGTATCAAAACGATTACTAGCCAGCAAACTTTCAACTGTCCCTGAAATCACTAACAGGCAGCAGCTCTCTCCCTACACTATCTCTTCAGCACACACAGGCAGAGTGAAAAAACGCTGCAGGGCTTCGGTTTTTATAGGGAAGGGGAGTGGTCCAGGGGAGAGCTTCCTGATTGGCTGCCATGTACCTGCTGGTCTGGGGTGAGAGGGCAAAAAAAAGCGCCAACAATGGCGAACCCAAAATGGCGAACGTCGCGCGACGTTCGCGAACTTCCGGCGAGCGCGAACACCCGATGTTCGCGCGAACAAGTTCGCCGGCGAACAGTTCGCGACATCTCTACTCCTCTATAGGGTTGCCACCTTTTCTGGAAAAAAATACCAGCCTTCCTATATTTTAATGGTTTTTCACTATAAATAACATTGACATCAAGCAACATTTTTACCGGCCAGGCCGGTAAAATACCGGGCAGGTGGCAACCCTACTGCTCTACAATTCCATAGAGTGCTAACCACTTAAATGCACTTCAGTGCACACATGGTCGGTGGTGCACCTGGGGCGTTTGCAGGGGGCCCTGGGCAGAAGTCCCTGTGGGCCCCGGGCCCCCCAGTCCGACCCTGAATAGGATGACGATGTTCTAAATCGAGCAGAGCAGGACTGGAGCAGAAGGAAAAAGGGGAAAGCATTGCAGGATCGGAGCAGTGAGTGCACTCAGGCAATCTACCTGCTGGTGCGTCCACAGGATCTGCTCTGGCCGCGGCAAACAACAATCCAAAAGTAATGATTGCGGACTCCACCAAATGACATCCAACTGCGAACCGGAGTGTTAAAATAAATCCATCTTTATTAAGCAGTTTTAAAAATAGCGGGCAGGGGAAGGTTGCTCGACGTGTTTTGTGACGGCAAGGTCACTTCATCAGGACAGGACAGTGAAGGCTAAAACCAGGACAGGACGGCGCAGGCAAAAATCAGGACAGGACGGAGCAGGCGAAAAACAGGACAGGACAGAGCAGGAGAAAACCAGATAAGAAGGCGAAAACCAGGACAGAGCAGGACAGAGTGGACGAAGAATCCAGGACAGTGCAGGTGTAGGATCAGGACAGGTTTGGGATCAGCGAAAGACTGAAGCAGGACAGACAAGGCAGACAGGACAGGATATCAGAGCAGATTGGACAGGACTGGAACAAGAACAAGGCAAGGACAGAGAAAGAGCAGAATCAGAGCAGGAAGCAAAAAAGGCTAGCGCAGGACAGAAAGGGCAAGTAGTAAGAGCAGGGAACAGGACATGAACTAGACAAGGTAAGAGCAGGGAAACCAGAGCTAGGGACAGTGCCTTATTACTCAGTAAGGCCTTATATAGGGCACAGTCAGCTCTTATTGACTGACCTCAACCCACCAATTAGGCTGCTGCTGGGAAAAGGCTGAAAGGGTCAGGTGATGGGTAATGAACAAGCCTGATAGCTGCTCACCTGGCCCAATGGTTAAAGCAAAGAGCCAGAAACCCAGCAGAGCCTGACAACTACTCAACCATCATGAAAGTAAATGCGAGTGGGGTCATTCCCTAAACTACCTGATCTCTTATGATTTACACCTCTGAGTTTCATGCTTGTTTTTTTGACAGAGCCCCCAGACCCACCAGAAATTGAGATACGAGAGGTGCGAGCTAGGAGCATTGCTTTGAGATGGACCATGGGATTTGATGGCAACAGCCCAATTACAGGCTATGATATTGAATGCAAAAATAAGTCAGGTATTTGCATTAATCATTGCATTAATCACTGCATGGCACTTTCCTATCAATATACATATATGTAACATGTATTCACTATCCAACATGACTGAGATACAGATTATTTCCTGGTGGAGAAATTCGGAAATTCCCCATGAATTCACGCCTGGCGAATTTATTCACCCATCACTAGTAGTAACCTGATCACTTATCAAAGGGGTGGTTCACCTTCAACTTAACTTTTAATATATTATTGAATGGCCAATTCTAAGCAATTTTTTTTCATTATTTATTTTTATGCCTTTTTTAATTATTTGCTGCCACCTTCTGACTGTTTCCAGCTTTCAAATGGGGGGTCACTGACCCCATCTAAAAATAAATACTCTGTAAGGCTACAAATGTATTGTTATTGCTACTTTTTATTACTCCTCTTTCTATTCAGGCCTCTCCTATTCACATTCAAATCAATGATTGGTTGCTAGGGTAATTAGGACCCTAGTAACCAGATGGCTGAAATTGCAAACTGGAATGCTGAATAAAAAGCTAAATAACTCAAAACCCACAAATAATAGAAAATGAAGACCAATTGCAAATTGTCTCAGAATATCACATCATACTGAAAGTTAATTTAAAGGTGAGCAACCCCTTTAACAGCAAAATAACATTTACTTGTTACATAATCAAGTTTACTTTTAAAGGCTCAGTAGCACCAGATCAAATGTAGCAATAACAATACATTTATAGTCTTAAATAGCATTTTTTAGATGGGGTCAGTGACCCCCATTTGAAAGCTGGAAAGAATCAGAAGAACAACGCAAAGCATTCTGAACTATAGCAAATAAATAATGAAGACCAATTGAAAGTTACTTAGAGTTGCCCGTTGCATAACGTACTAAATGATAACTCAAAGGTGAGCCACTGAGCACAGACTTAAGGACCAGAAGGTATATTCTGAAATAATGAGGCTATAAGTAGCCAACAGAGCCAGTCAAAGCATTTAATGAAAGTGTCCCTAAGTCAGTACAGAATGACAGCATGAACCTATAGCAGCATAGGTATTCCCTGTACTAAGCACAATTTCATCCATCAATGTGTATAATGAATACTAAGGCCCCAGGGGCAGATAGTGCCGTTAGGGAACAGCCCCTTAGTTTGCTCATAGTCTGTACAAAGAGATCCCATAAAACTATGGCAGCATAGGTATTCCCCTGTACTAAGCACAATTCAGCTGGAACAGTATCTAAGTTTGCTCATAGTCTGTACAGAGAGATACCTTAAAACTATGGCAGCATAGGTATTCCCCTGTACTAAGCACAATTCAGCAGGAACAGTCCCTAAGTTTGCTCATAGTCTGTACAGAGAGATACCTTAAAACTATGGCAGCATAGGTATTCCCCTGTACTAAGCACAATTCAGCAGGAACAGGTCCCTAAGTTTGCTCATAGTCTGTACAGAGAGATCCCATAAAACTATGGCAGCATAGGTATTCCCCTGTACTAAGCACAAATCAGCAGGAACAGCCCCTAAGTTTGCTCATAGTCTGTACAGAGAGATCCCATAAAACTATGGCAGCATAGGTATTCCCCTGTACTAAGCACAATTCAGCAGGAACAGCCCCTAAGTTTGCTCATAGTCTGTACAGAGAGATCCCATAAAACTCTGGGAGCATAGGTATTCCCTGTACTAAGCACAATTCAGCCCCTAAGTTTGTTCAACAACTCTTCCCATAAGGCCTTTCTACATTCCACCATATCAGACACCTATAACATTTATTCCTGGGGAGCTTTAGGAGTAGGCCCATTCTGCAACAGACAATATATATATATATATATATATTCTGTGTAATAATAAAACAGTAGCCTGTACTTGATCCCAACTAAGATATAATTAATCCTTATTGGAAGCAAAACCAGCCTATTGGCTTTATTTAATGTTTATATGATTTTCTAGTAGACTTTAGGTATGAAGATCCAAATTATGGAAAGATCCATTATCCGGAAAACCCCAGGTCCTTAGCATTCTGGATAATAAGTGCCATACCTGTATATGTAATGGATTTTATCTGTATGAACATTGTGACATCTCACATGTTTGTGGGGATTATTATTATTTATTGTTCTATACTTTGGGTTGTATTTCTCTGTTTCGTAGTAATTTCCCCCTTCTCCCTAATATTATCGTGTAGTTTAGAAACTGACCCTTCTCCTTGGGGGGGTGTCCTGTAAGGTCCTAAGATTCCCCCAATTTCCCCTGCCCAATGTCACCCTAATGGATCCCACTCATGGCCGGGCACTGGCATAACATATGTCTCTTTCTTTGAAGACTCATGGGATTCTGTTCAGAGAACCAAAGACGTATCCCCTCAGCTAAATCAGGCGACCATCATTGACCTCCATCCAGCCTCCACATACAACATCCGGATGTATGCCAAAAATCGTATCGGTAAAAGTGAGGCTAGCAACGAGCTCAGCATCACAACGGAGGAAGCAGGTAAGGGCCCTTCACCTGTAAAATAACTTTTAGGGGGTTATTTACTAAACTCCGAATGCAAAAATCTGAATTTTTTAACCCAGAGGATGGAAAAGTCTGTTTGTTCAGCTCACACTCCCATGGAATTATTTCCTAGACTCAATAAAAAGATAATCCCATTTACTCATTATAATCCATTTACCCCAATACTTGCTTCTCTCCACCCAAATTACTTGTCCTGGTTACAATAGGTGCTTATATCATTCCCCCTATAATATCTTCAGTCAACTGGAGCAATAAAGATGTTTAAAGGGGTTGTTCACCTTCCAAACACTTTTTTTCAGTTCAATTGTTTTCAGATTTTTCACCCGAAATAAAGATGTATTTCATTTACTTTCCATTATTTATTTTTTACTGTTTTTCCAAAATCTAAGGGGCACATTTACTTAGCTCGAGTGAAGGAATAGAAGAAAAAATACTAGAATTTCGAACGTTTACTTTGGCTACTTCGACCACGACTTCGAATCGAACGATTCGAACTAAAAATCGTTCGACTATTCGACCATTCGATAGTCGAAGTACTGCCTCTTTAAAAAAAACTTCGACCCCCTACTTTGCCAAGTAAAACCTACCGAACATCAATGTAAGCCTTTGGGGAAGGTCTCCATAGGCTTTCTAACAAATTTCTGGTCGAAGTAAAATCGTTTGATCGATGGATTAAAATCCTTCTAATCGTCCGATTCGAAGGATTTAATCGTTCGATCTAACGTTTTTTCCTTTGATTGTTCGATCAAATGAATTGCGGTAAATCCTTCGACTTTGATATTCGAAGTCGAAGGATTTAACTTCCACAGTCGAATATCGAGGGTTAATTAAACCTCGATATTCGACCCTAAGTAAATCTGTCCCTAAGTGTAAAGTTGAATGTCCGTGTCTCTGGTGTCTCAGTCGGGCAGCTCAGTAATTCAGGCGCAAACTCTGAACAGTTACAATTTTACAACATTTAGTTGATCCATTTCTCAGCAGCATCTCTGGAGTATTAGCAACTATTGTATCAATTCTAACAGCTGCCTGTAATGAAACCCAGAGATTCTGCTCAGTAGGGACAGATAAGAAATGTATCAACTATATGTATCAATTTAGAGCAGTTTACAGGGTCGGCGACCCCCCCTCCCAGAGCTGCTTTAGAAGGTAAAAAATGAAACTTTACGCTGCAATATTAGAAAAACAGTCACACATAGAACATAGAAAGTCATTGGAAAAAGTTGTTGTTTCTGGTGAAGTCTGAAACCAAAAGACACTAGGGGTCCGTTTACTAAAGTGCGGTAAATCTGACTTTAAGTTTCCGCATGTTATCGCTGAGAATATTTTTACGCCAGAATATTCGCAGCGACTAAGTTTACTAAACAGCGATGCGCTCAGAAGTCATTGCGATCACTTGCGGTAACTACGTTAAGGAACCAGCTTACGTTAGCGGTAATTTTAGCGAGTTGCGAATTTTCTGGCGAAAAATTAAGTTTTTGCGAATATTTATGCTATAAAATAGTCTTGTTTTATGGCGTTATTATGGCAATTTTTACTGTGACATTTATGGCCAGAAATGCATCTTCAAAACTCATAAACTTTATTGACTGATGATTATACCATCCAACAACATCACCAGAGTAACACCAATCAAACATTTATGCATCATATTAACCCTTCTGCCAATAGAATCATATGAACAAGAAATCATACCAGTCAATCTCTTTGCTTCATAGAAACGCACAGTTTAATGTAGCCAATCACAATGAAACCAAAAAAGTGTAGAGGCTGACGAATCCTTGGACTGTGATGCCGCTGCCAATAATACGCCTCTGAGCTGAAACTGCTGCTGTTGCACCAGATAGAAGCAGAAGCCAAAACATCCTGTCAGCAATAGATACAGATCTGTCTCCTGTCAGCAAAGAATGATGGGTAAAAAAAAACAGTATTATGGGATATTTCCTGCCCCTTGAGAATTTTCTGGCGAAAAAAATACTTTTACGCCACTACATAGGTGGCGGTAAAAGTTTGCGAATATTCTGGCGTTAATTTTGTCTTTAGCACATTTCGCTGTTTAGTAAACCATGCGTTAATGTGTACGTAGTGTTATTTTCAGCGAATGCGATAACTGGTGAAAAATTATTCTTGCGCAAGAATATTCGCAAATTTATATTTACCGCAGGTTAGTAAACTGGCGATAACATATTTGGCGAAAATTCTGTCTATATATTGTGCGAATATTTTTAACGCACTTTAGTAAACGGACCCCAATGTGAGCATAGAAAATCTGTTACTGTGTCACCAGCTGCAGGTTAATAATAATAACATAAAACAAAACAGTAGCAATAAAGGCCCTCTGAAGAAAGCTAAAATGTTACAATGCAGCAGCCCCAGAGTAACCTCCAGATAACCAGTACAGCTGTGAACACATATTTATCAAGGGTCGAAGTGAATTAGAGGGAATTTTCGAGTTTAAAAAATTCGAAATTCAAAGTAATTTTTTGAATACTTCGACCATCGAATAGGATACTACGACTTCGAATTTACTCGACTTCGATTCAAAGTAAAAATCGTTCGACTATTCGACCATTCGATAATCAAAGTACTGTCTCTTTAAAAAAAAACTTCGACTTCAATACTTCGCCAACTTAAACCTGCTGAAGTGCTATGTTAGCCTATGGGGACCTTCCAGAGCAATTTTCTACGTTTTTATATTCGAAGGAAAATCGTACGATCGTACGATAAAATCGTTTGAAACGTACGATTCGAAAGTACGATCGGAATACGATCGTACGATGAATAGAATCCTCCCACTTCGGATTCTATTCGATGGTCGAATTTTGAAGTATTTTCCACTTCTAAATCTGCCCCTTGATAAATCTGCCCCATATAGTATATTAAATTATAACTTTTATTACAAATTAATTAAAACATGGGCTACCCTCCAACAAACAATTCACTACAGACCATAAAAATACACTTAATTAAAAACACATAGAGTGGACCGGTGGTATAATGACTTTCTAACCGCTGGTCACTATTGGGTTCATGCCAAATTGCATACTAGGAGTACTAAGTGTTGGAGTATAACAATACTTTTCCCGTGCTCCGTGGTGTTGTAGCACAGTTTTAGTAACATACAAGTTTAAAGTGGACCTGTCACCCAGATACAAAAATCTGTATAATAAAAGTCCTTTTCAAATTAAACATAACATCCAATCTCTATTTTTTATTAAAGCATTCATAGCTGTTGTAAGCTCATTTAAACATCTCAGCTGTCAATCAAATATTGTCTGCCCCTCCTCTATGCCATGGGCATAGAGGCGGGGCAGACAATTACTTTCACTTTCCATTCAGCATTTCCTACATGTCACTGCTCTCCCCACATTCCCCCGTTCTCTTTACCATTTAATTGTGTAGCCAGGACATGGGGATGGACATCAGGTCCCCCATTCTGGTGCACAAACAAGATTCTGAGATGATACAAGGCTTGTCTTAATAACAGTGTCCACATAATGGCTCCTGCCTGCTTGTTATAATTATGAATTCCCAGACTGAAGGAAACAATATTCAAATAATTTATATAGTGTAATTAAAATTCATTTTGCTTGACTAATGCGATAAAATAGGATTTTGAATAATTTTTTTGGGTGACGAGTCCCCTTTAAAGAGAGTATTCCGCCCACCCTTCAAACATCGCCTCCAGGTGGAGTGAAAATCACGACCAACAATGACTCACAGAATGTAGTTTGAGCCGTGCAAGGAATCAGTTACACAAACAAACTGGATTATCCAACACCCACTCCCTCCCTTCCAATCAGCCGCCAGTGATTTCTGCCTGTCTACGTAGGGAGTGAGTGGGAGCTGGTCATCCACCGTCCACCTCGGGCCACCCAACACGTTTCGCCGCTCTTGTTGGAAGATGAACAACCCCTTTTAGGGGAAATGAATGATAAAACAATAAAGTTTATTATTATACTGCATGAAGATGCATCAGAGCTATGATAACTGACAGTTACAGTAGGTTTGCCATGTGTCCATAAGCAATGGGATGGCTTTGTTACTACTACAGTGACTTCAAACTGGACAATCATTTAATAAGTTGATATAAAATAAATCAATGATATCTTTTCGTTTCAGCTCCAGACGGACCCCCTCAAGAAGTTCAGCTTGATCCTATTTCATCACAAAGCATCAGGGTTACCTGGAAGGTAGTGTATTGTAATGACTAATCTACAGACGGAGCACAAATCACTGAAACAACCTGTACTTTGTGATGTTGTGACATCATAATCATCCAGAATGGGACACGAGCAGCTTGTAGGATCTGTAGCAGTAGCTTTGTTTGTATACACAGTAGTAGAACATTTACGAATACTTTAAAAGGGATTGTTCACCTCTGAATTAACTTAAATTATAATGTAGAAAGTGCTATTCTGATACAATTTGCAATTGGTTTTTCATTTTTTGTTATTTATGTTTTTTGAGTTATTTTGCTTTTTATTCAGCAGCTCTCCAGTTTGCAGTTTCAGCAGTCTGGTTGCTAGGGTTCAAATTCCCCAAGCAACCGTGCATTGATTTGAATAAGAGACTGGGATATGAAGGAGAGGAGAGGAGAGGCCTGAATAGAAAGATGAGGAATAGAAAGTAGCAATAACAATACATTTGTAGCTTTACAGAGCCAGTGACTCCCATTTGAAAGCTGGGAAGAATTAGAAGAAAAAAGGGAAATCATCAAAAAAAAAAGATACTAAAAGTTAACTTAAAGGAACACCGAAAAAAGGAAAGTTTGAAAAAATAAAAGTAAAGAAAATATATTGTACTGTTATGCTGCACTGGTAAAATTGATCTGCTTCAGAATTTCTACTACAGTCTATATAAACAAGTCGCTGTGTAGCCATGGGCTACACAGCAGCTTGTTCATATAAACTATAGTAGTACTTTTCTGTTATCTACTGTGTATCCTGTGCTTGAATGGCTTCCCCAATGGCTACACAGCAGCTTGTTTATATAAACTATAGTAGTACTTATCTGTAATCTACTGTGTATCCTGTGCTTGAATGGCTTCCCCAATGGCTACACAGCAGCTTGTTTATATAAACTATAGTAGTACTTATCTGTAATCTACTGTGTATCCTGTGCTTGAATGGCTGCCCCCATGGCTACACAGCAGCTTGTTTATATAAACTATAGTAGTACTTATCTGTTATCTACTGTGTATCCTGTGCTTGAATGGCTGCCCCCATGGCTACATAGCAGCTTGTTTATATAAACTATAGTAGTACTTATCTGTTATCTACTGTGTATCCTGTGCTTGAATGGCTGCCCCCATGGCTACACAGCAGCTTGTTTATATAAACTATAGTAGTACCTATCTGTTTTATTTATATTTTATGCACTTCCTTACAAGAGGCAATTTATAAGCAGAAACAATGGTTATTGCTAATTATTTTAAGCTCATTTTCCAACAACAAATGTCTAATCATATTGTGGTCTTTCTTTCTTTCTTTCTTTCTTTCTTTCTTTCTTTCTTTCTTTCTTTCTTTCTTTCTTTCTTTCTTTCTTTCTTTCCATGCAGGCCCCAAAAAAGCATCTCCAGAATGGCATCATGCGAGGCTACAAGATTGGCTTTCGGGAATACAGCACAGGTGGAAATTACCAGTTCAATATCATCGATGTGGATACCACTGGGGATAGTGAGGTTTACACTCTCGATAACCTTAAAAAATTCACGCAGTACGGAGTAGTGGTGCAGGCTTGTAACCGGGCGGGGACGGGACCTTCTTCCCAGGAAATCATCACGACCACTTTAGAGGACGGTAAGTCTTCTCTTCGGATGAGGCTACTGCTTTGCCTATGGACATGGCCGCGGAAGAGGGAACAGTTGAAATCTCTCCCTGACACACAAGTGTTGCTTCTGATCCTCTTACTCAGCTGAGCCCTTGCTGTATTGTTAGAGGCAGGGCCGGATTTACATTGTGGGTGCCCCTAGGCCCACTACCGTTCATCGCCCCTGTCCCCTCCAGGGGGACAGGAGCAATGGGTATTGGTGCACGGAAAATTTAAAAAATTATTGTATCTCCAGCGCATCCCCAGTGTTTCTGAACCAATTTGGGTGTGGTTGGGCAGCATGCCGCCCCCCTAAAATTCTGCCGCCCTAGGCCCGGGCCTAGGTGGCCTTTCCACAAATCCGGGCCTGGTTAGAGGAAAGGATGATGTGACCAAGCTGTAAGGTGCCAGTAACAATATAAGAATAAACTGAGTGCCAGTGGATCTTAACTATGACCTGTAGTCCACAGTTCAGTACAAATGAGATGAGGCACTGAAATCCAGAAATGCAAATGTGACAGATTCAGATGTACTTACACAACAGTACCAGGTTGGAGATGGAATAGTTAGAAGGTGTTGTTTCACCAATAGGTATGAAACCTCAGTCATCTGCGGTGTTCCCCCTCCCCAGTCACAGGGCCCCTCAGTCCGTCTCCCCCAGCCAGCGTTTATCTGCTTTGCATGTTCTTCATGCGATCGGGTGGTGGAGGGGAGATAAGGAGCGCCGATTCTGTGGAGCGGGCTTGGGCCGGAGGGGCCAACCAGGGCTGGGGCCCAGCGGGTTTTTTCCAGGTATCCCTCTGGCCCAGTCCAATGCTGTCATCTGGATCCCCAACCATGGAAACTTTCCAGGGACAAGGACACTTAACAGCTTTCTACTAACCTCACTCTGCTAGCTAATTCCTCCTAGCTAACACTTTTTCTGTTACATGAACTAGTCCAGCACTAACTACACTAATTTACTGGGCGTTCATTTCATAGTTACATAGTTACATAGTTACATAGTTACATAGTTAAGTCAGGTTTAAAAAAGACCAAAGTCCATCAAGTTCAACCCCTCCAAATGAAAACCCAGCATCCATACATACACCCCTCCCTACTTTCACATAAAATCTATATACCCATATCTATACTAACTATAGAGTTTAGTATCACAATAGCCTTTGATATTATGTCTGTCCAAGAAATCATCCAAGTCCCTCTTATAGTCATTAACTGAATCAGCATCACAACATCACCCGGCAGTGCATTCCACAACCTCACTGTCCTGACTGTGAAGAACCCTCTACGTTGCTTCAAATGAAAGTTCTTTTCTTCTAGTCTAAAGGGGAGGCCTCTGGTACGGTGATCCACTTTATGGGTAAAATGGTCTATAATGTCCTCTAATGTACTTGTAAAGTCTAATCATGTCCCCTCGCAAGCGCCTTTTGTCCATAGAAAACAACCCCAACCTTGACAGTCTCCCCTCATAATTTAACTCTTCCCTCCCTCTAACCAGTTTAGTTGCACTTAGTCTCTGCACTCTCTCCAGCTCATTTATATCCCTCTTAAGGACTGGAGTCCAAAACTGCCCCCATACTCCAGATGAGGCCTCACCAGGGACCTATAAAGAGACATTATTATGTTTTCATCCCTTGAGTTAATGCCCTTTTTTATACAAGACAGAACTTTATTTGCTTTAGTAGCCACAGAATGACACTGCCCAGAATTAGACAACGTGTTATCTACAAAGACCCCTAGATCCTTCTCATTTAAGGAAACTCCCAACACATTGCCATTTCGTGTATAACTTGCATTTATATTATTTTGCCAAAGTGCATAACCTACATTTATCAACATTGAACTTCATTGTTGGTTACCTTAGGGAAATAATCCCAAACCAATGGCTCACGAGCAACATGTTACTCACCAGCCCTTGGTTGCTGATCCCAGTGGCCTCAAGAGAGGCACTTCATTTTGAATTCCTGGCTTGAAAGTAATTTTTGGTTGAATAAAAAACAGCTGTGGTGCCAACAGAGACTCCTGTAGTCTGTTAGTCCATATAGTGGCCACCAAATTACCGAACCACAGCCCTTATTAGGCACCCCCAGGGACTTGTTTCACGTTTGTGTTGCTCCCCAACTCTTCTTGTATTTGACTGTGGCTCACAGGTGAAAAAAGTTGGGGACCCCTGCCTTAGGGCTTAGAACTTTGTCTCCCATACTGAAGTCCCCTTTTACCTCTGGCCTTCCAACACTTCCGCCCTCCTGCATGACAATTGGATTCCCATCATTTTCTAGACCAGGGAAGCAGGAAATACAAAAACTTCACATGGGCCACTGAGAAAACCTTCCTCCCACAGAGCCTACATCACAAGGAGATTCCCTGCACCACAGATGATCTGTTTCACATTCCCAACATCCTTGTCTTTAGCGACAATCTCCATATAGTGACGTGAATGTGGATATACTGGTTCTTATTACACTGTACAGTACTTCACTGAAATGTGTTCTTGTGTGTAATTATCATCGGAAGGAATGTAATTCTAACAAACTATGTTCTCCTTTCAGTGCCCAGTCGCTCCCCTGAAAATGTCCAGGCATCTTCCACTTCCCCTGAGACGATAACCATATCTTGGTCTACACCTCCCAAAGAAGCCCTAAATGGCATTCTGCAGGGGTTCAGAGTGATATATTGGGCAAACCTAATGGACGGAGGTACGTGGAAATCTGAACAGAGCTAAATATACTGCGATATGGTATAGATTCCTTCTGCTACTGCTCCTATGGCTCAACTCACGGCCGCATTCCAAGCCTGCAAGCCATTGTATGGTAAAGCTTCTCAGATTCAATTCAGCCTGAATCTTAAAGGGCATGTAAAGGCAAAAAAATAAAATCCCATTTTTACTTTCTTTAATGAAAAAGAAACCTATCTCCAATATACTTTAATTAAAAAATTTGTACCGTTTTTATAAGAAACCTGACTGTATGCAGTGAAATTCTCCGTTCATTTACTGCTGTGGATAGGAATTGTCAGACGGTCCCTAACTGCTCTGCAGGGAAACACTCATACTTATGAACAGCAGGGGGAGCCCCCGCCTTACTTCCCAGCCATGCAGAACTCAAGCAGTTTTGTTTGTTTCCCTGTAGAGCAGTCGGCGACTGTGTACAGATTTGTATTGGATTTTATTTTTGCTTTTACATCCCCTTTACTGTTTCCAACTCCAGCTGCAGGGACAAAGATCATGGAGCCGGATTTAAACAGATAAACTGGGATTCTATTTGGAGGATTATTTTGCTGCAGCCACTGGTTCTGCAGAGTTGGAGAAAGTTTGTATTAAACAATACAAAAACTATAAAATCCACATTAGATTACATGACAACACAGGGCCCAGTGCAGTCTGCATTTTCTGATTATTAATCAGTCTTGCTGTATCGGCTTCTGGCAGATATTATTTGACTTGTGCTGTTTTCATAATTTATGACAATCCCTAAGTAGCCCAGACCACACTGAGCATGTGCACAGTCTTGGTCTTGCAAAGATGTTTAACAAAGTTACAAGATGGTGACCTCCTGTGGCCAAATATGAAAGCATAAATCATTTGTTTGATTAGACTTGTAGTGCAGTAAGTTCATGTTTATGTTTAATTTACAAAATACAGCATTTCTAGCCTTATTCTATTTTAGACATTACTTCCCCTTTAATGAGAATCCTGTATCATGTTAGATAATAAAGTGGCAGCTTGGCATCACCGCTTTTTACACTCCTCTACATTGCATCAGATGTCTGTACCCTCTCCAGGCACAAATCATGGGACAATAACTATATTTGTGGCAGAGTCAGGCCAGTTTAGGCCTGGGCTTAGGATGTTAAATTATTTTGCAAGGAGAATATTCTGTAGATAAAATCATGGGGGTATGAGATGTAACGTGCCCCATCAGGAGGGTTCATTGGTCTAGAGGATTTCAAAGAAGTGTAAAATTCTGCCCACTATTCATGCTAGAAATTGTTCACCCCATTGACTTTAAATGGTTATGCCACATCTACGAGCATGGTTTTGTGCTTCTGTACCAGCCCAAGGCAACCACAGCCCTTTAGCAGTAAAGATCTGTGTCTCCAAAGATGCCCCAGTAGCTCCCCATCTTCTTTTCTGCTGATTCACTGCACATGCTCTGTGCTGCTGTTACTTACTGAGCTTAGGGACCCACTCACAATATACAGTACACATAGAATAGAAATGTCACAATATAAGGCTGATTAGTAATTAATACAGATAATTACTACATGATAGCACAGAAACCAGTACAATTAGCATCAGAATTTAATAATCAGCAAACCTGTAGCATCAGCTTATATTACAGGCAGGGAAGCTGATTTTCTGCTGGATAATTAGTGACGAGCCCTAAGCTTAGCTTCTCAACAGCCAATCAGAGCCCACTGAGCATGTGAGTGTCACAGACACTTTCCAAGATGGTGACCCCCTGTGACAAGTTTGAAGTCCTGGATCATTGCTGCTATTGACAAGCTGAAACTTTAGGCTATAATGCAATAAGTTCAGTATATAAAATATGGTATTTTTTAACCATTTTCATTTTTAAGGATTAGTTCTCCTTTAAGTCAGTTGTACACTGTCATTTATAAAGCTGTGATTTCTTTACTCTATTAATGTCAATGGGTTACACCAGTCTAGAGTGGGGTTAGTCAATGTACAATTATTCAGTATATTCTTTCTTTCCTTCCTAGAACTTGGGGACATAAAGAATGTAACTACAACACAACCCTTACTGGAGCTGGACAATCTAGAGAAATATACCAACTACAGCATCCAAGTGCTGGCATTCACCCGGGCAGGGGACGGGGTTCGCAGTGAGCAGATATTCACCCGCACCAAAGAAGATGGTAAGCACATTTAGGGTCAGATTTATCAAGGGTCGAATTTGAAAAACTTCAAAATTCGAATTAAAAAAAACCAGCCAAAATTAGATCAAAGTTTTTTTTTTTGGCCGAATAGGTCCGTTTTCGATTCAATTAGAATCATACGAACCGAAGTAATAACACATTCGAATCATGTGCTTCACCAGTGAAGTTCCTCTTTAAATAAATAAATAAATAGCTAGCAAGGCCCGCGGGTCGGGTGGGTTCGGCCGACCTCTCTCCTCCATTGGTGGGTCGCAGGCCTGCTTTCCCCGCTCCAACCTTACACTGCCGGCTTTTGACTTCTGGCTTCCGGTTTTATAGACGCTCGCCCCGCCCCTTTTGTGACATCATTGGCGGGGCAGGTTGGCACGGGTCTATTAAGGGAAGGGGGAAGTCGGGTGCGGGTTGGGGAAAACTCAACCCGCACACATTACTACTGCAATGTCTTTCGCTTTGCTGCTTATCATATACTTTAGCTTTTATATGTCAATGGTAAATGCTATTACCAGGATCAGTCACTAGAGGTAGCTAATTGCTCACATTATATTGTATAATCAGCGAGGAATCGTTGATCAGTTCAACAATTGTGCACCCTATCATCCTGGGTGCTCTCCAGCTTGTGCATTTGAATTACACAGAAAATATTGGCATTCCACGGGGCACCAATGGGCCTCCAACTTCTGGTATTTAGTGCTGGATTCATGTGAAATTTAGATAACCAGGCTCAGGTTGGATGTGGGTCAGAAGTACACTCCCTATCATAGAACCAGAAGCATGCACAGAAGTAATGTATGGAGCAGCAAAACACAGGTTCAGTTGGGTGGGGGATTACAAAGGCAACATTTTGCACCTTAGAGTTGTGTGTGTGGGTTAAGGTTTTTCAGGTTGAGTTTTTCCTGGCCTGCACATCACTGCTGCATACCATTTAGGGATGCATCAAATACAGGTTTTGGTTCGGGATTCGGCCAGAATTTGGTCTTTTTCAGCAGAACTTGGACTTGGATGAATCCTTGTGCCTGGCCAAACCAAATCCTAATTTGCATATGCAAATTAGTGCTGGAAGGCAACCCCTAGACTGACCTTGGCCACATATTCAGCCCCTCGTGACTTCCTTACAGCACTCAACGCGTTTCATACCCTCCGGTACTTACTCATAGGTGTCTATGACTAAGTAACGGAGGGTATGAAACGCATAAGGTGGGTCATGTGGGGTCAGTATGTACCATTTTAAATGTGAAATTGTAAAAAAAATTATATATTTTTTAACTAAGAATTGAGCCTTGGGACATATATCTTGGATATATATATATTTATTTATTTATATTCCTTACAGGTCTACCTGATTCTCTGACCTCACCAGGGCAAGGGATATCACAAACTGACTAGTGATGGGCGAATCTGTCGAAAATTTGTGAAACGCATTGAAGTCAATGGGCTTCAAAATAATTTTTATGAGCGTGACAATTCTGATGCATGACAATTATTTTGTTGACCTCAAGAACTCTTTCACTGTTCATGTATTTCTTAATCAAAAACAAAAATCCCTTTCTAAATCATAGGCAATTCCTATATTTCCTAATTTAAACAATGGATAGCCTATATTTTCTTGCAGTCTGAAGGAACAGTGCAGTAACAAGCTTGTATCTAATGTGCCTGGTAATATTTAGTTTTGTATTCATTCCATTGTGTCATTTAGTTCCAGGTCCTACTGCTGGTGTGAAAGCTGCTGCAGCCTCTGCCTCTACAGTCTATGTGTCCTGGCTCCCTCCTCTCAAGCCAAATGGTATAATCCGCAAGTACATGGTGTTCTGCTCACATCCCTACCCAACGGTAAATTGCACCTTATTTAACTTCACAACAACTAGTAATGGGCGAATAAATTCGCCAGGCATGAATTAGCGGGGAATTTTCGCATTTTGCATATGCATATGTAAATTAGAAGTGAGAAGGGAAATCACGTAACTTTTTGTTGCAAAACAAGGAAATATAACTTGTTTTTTTACACAAAAAATGGCGCGCGTCAATTAAATTGTTGCGTGTCAAAATTATTCGGACGGCCATTGACTTTAATGCATTTGGTCAAAATAGTCGTACGCAGAAAAGCTGTCGCGCGTCAAAATTATTTTGCCGCCCATTGACTTCAATTCGTTTCGCAGATTTTTACCATTTTGCAATTTTTTTTGCCGTTTCGCTTATTCTGTGAAGCTAAATGGGACAGATTCACCCATCACTACTAACAACAGAACAATGGGAAGGAAACCAGATAACAGCTCCCTAATACAAGATAACAGTTGCCTGGTAGATCTAAGAACAGCACTCAGTAGTAAAATCCAGGTCCCACTGAGACACATTCAGTTACATTGAGTAGGAGAAACAACAGCCTGCCAGAAAGCAGTTCCATCCTAAAGTGCTGCCTCTTTTTGAAAGCACATGACCAGGCAAAATGACCTGAGATGCACCTACACACCAATAGTGATGGGTGAAAATTCAAAAAACGCATTGAAGTCAATGGGCGGCATGACAATTTCGACATGAGCAACAATTTTTGCACATGACAAACATTCACTACCAAGGGAAAATGTCCATTAGACTATTATATGGCTGCCACACTTTTCCAAATACATTTTCCCTATTAAAAGTTCACTTGGTTCCAAATATTTCCAATTACTTTATATTTTCTATGTGTGACTGTTTTTCTAATATTGTAGTGTAAAGTTTTATTTTTCACCTTCTAAAGCAGCCCTGGGAGGGGGGTCGCCGACCCTGTAAACTGTTCTAAATTGATACATTTAGCTGATACATTTCTTATCTTTGTCCCTGCTGAACAGAATCTCTGGGTTTCATTACAGGCAGCTGTTAGAATTGATACAATAGTTGCTGATACTCCAGAGATGCTGCTGAGAAATGGATCAACTCAATGTTTTAAAATTGTAACAGTTCAGAGTCTGCGCCTGAATTACTGAGCTGCCAGACTCAAACACCAGAGACACAAACATTCAACTTTACACTTAGATTTTGGAAAAACTGTAAAAAAATAAATAATGGAAAGTAATTGAAAAAAAGTCTTTATTTCTGGGGAACAATCTGAACTGAAAAAATGTTTGGAAGGTGAAGAACCCCTTTAACCAATCAGCAAGTAGCTTGGCTCAGTCTCAAGCAGATAGAGAAATAAAAGTAATCACAGCCAGAGCTAGGGGGGGGGCAGGATAGGGTTGGCAGATGCCCAGGGCTCTACTTGAGGGAGAGGCAATTCGGGAGTGGGGGGCAATGACAAAGTTCCTGTTGTTTCCTCAGCTTAGTCTCTACATTTAGCACTGGGGATGGGAGATTGGCACGAGAGGTGGCTGCGAAAAATGCCCGGTGTGAGTTGCTTTTATGATTCTGGGAGCAAAAGGCTTTAAATGAGTGGGTGATGGGGGTAGGGACAAATTTATTTTACAGCGCTGCACAATTTAATGGCGCTCTAAAATACAGCTTATTAATAATAATAATAATAATAATAATAAAAATAGGGAGGAGGGTTGAGGGCAGAGGTTTGTTGTGGCCTTGGGTGCCAGTATGTCTCAGTCTGGCTCTGAAAGCAAATAACTGATTGTTTTGGTTTAACCCCAAACTGCTCAAACTGCTAATATAAGTATGGGGGAAGATTAAAGACTATATACTGTAGCTTCTCTGATGAAATTCAAACTGATTGAGTAATAAGAAAACCACAGACTTTTACTGAAGGCAGATGCAAGTGCAGTTGCTTGTTCTTCAGTTCATACCAGCTCTGTCACATTCCGTATCCAGAAGATCAGAACAGACGCCAAGGTCTTGGTCTCGGCTCACGCTTTTGCCTTTATCAACCGCCTTTCGTGTTGGGAGGGGCCCTTCACTACTCGGATGCCACCAGGTCTTAAAGTGAGAGGACCAAGGCAAGGGTTCTGGACAGGCAAGAGTTCCGGGCAGGCAAGGGAACTGGAACGTGTGACAGTAGGAATGGGGTAAGAGTAAGTGTTGTCGTGGAACGGGCTGAAGGTCAATAACCAATCAGTTAGTTCAGAATTGGAATTCAGAAGAGTCAGTAAGAAGTATAAAGAACCAGATTAGAAGCACACCCAGGAACTATCTAGAATTGACCTACGTTGGGAAAGGGGAAATATTTGGATTTTGCTCCAAACACGATGATGCCAGAAGTGGACACCAAACAAATGACGAACAAATCCAACAGGAGACTTGCACCAAATCTTTGGGAAGCGGTGCCGGCGTCCCATGAGGAAAGAGGAGGCTCCCAATGTTGCAGTTGGTGCATTTTCCAGACACCCAACTAGCGGATAATATGTGGTTCTACTTGTTCAGCATAGAAATCGATCTACAAGAGGCCTCAAAGCAGTCAGTCCCCTTGGGGGTACCAGTAACCCATGGATTATTGTAGGTTAAGATTTCAAGCAATAAAATGAGAAAATCACAGACAATGAATTAATCTTTATTAGTTATTTTTGAATCCAGAATTGTGCTTTAATAGGGCTATCACCAATTGCCAGTAGGGTTTCTTGGTTGCTAACTAGTGTGAGTAATTAGATTAAACGTATTCTATCCATATAATAATAATCATATCATGTCCCACAAGGGGGTGCTATTTCTTCTACTTTCACCATCTCTCATTAAAAAGCACCGAAATCCATAACCAGATGTGCAAATGTAATTATTCTCGATTTTGAGAATTTGCAGAGATCTATTTTGCAGGCCATAGAATGAGAATGAGGAGCACGGTGGCCCCTCTATGATCCCAAAATACTGCTCTGATCCAATAAGTATATAATTAGAGATCAACCAGGCAAGCTGATATATCCCATGGGGTCAACAAGGATCCCCCCAAATAGATCAGATTCACTTTGGCAAATAAATTGTCACGTGTAGTGAGGTTTATGCTGCACAATAATTCTGTGTGGTTTGTACAGACAACGGCAATATCTGCTCATAAAGCTTCTAATTTGCGTTGTGATGTAGTTAAGGATTCCTGACAGTAGAGGGCAGTATTGTTCTTCTATTATGTTTCATGTATGTAAACAGTAGCCTCCCACGCCAAACTGAATTCTGTGTGATACAAGCTCTTTGCTGTGGGCATATTATGTTCTTACACAGGTTTAGTTATGACTATAATCGCTTCCATGTGAATATATAACTGCTCAGAGATCATTTAACCCTGTATGGTAGGGTGTCCAGTGAAAGGGATACCCGTCGTGCCCACCAGTCCGGAGGCTGGCATACAATAAACAGCCGTGTATTGTATCAGTCCCTCTGATGTTCATTCCAGGTGTAAATGATCTACTTCTCTCTACAATCAAATATTTGATGTGATTCACTCCTTTCATATTCTGATGGGGGATATCCATCTAATGCTGCTGATCCGACAGGGGTTAATAAAGGTGGGAGTTGCATTTCAGACATATAAATGCCCTCAGTCACCTCAATTGGATGTAAAACAACAAAATGGAAATTGGAAAACTGGAAAATATTCCTGACATTTCAACACCTCCTGAAATCCGGAAACCCGTTATCCAGAAAGCTTCATTGCGGAAAGGCCATTTCCCAATTGACTCCATTTTATCCAAATAATCCAAATTTTTAAAAATGATTTCCCTTTTCTCTGTAATAATAAAACAGCAGCTTGTACTTGATCCCAACTAAGATATAATTAATCCTTATTGGAAGCAAAACCAGCCTATTAGATATTTAAAGGGATACTGTCTTGGGAAAACATGTTTTTTTTCAGTTAATAGTGCTTCTCCAGCAGAATTCTGCACTGAAATCCATTTTTCAAAAGAGCAAACAGATTTTGTTATATTCAATTTTGAAATCTGACATGGGGCTAGACATATTGTCAATTTCCCAGCTGCCTTTAGTCATGTGACTTGTGCTGTGATAAACTTCAATTACTCTATACTGCTGTACTGCAAGTTGGAGTGATATCGCCCCCTCCCCCCCCGCCCCAACAACAGAACAATGGGAAGGTAACCAGATAACAGCTCCCTAACACAAGATAACGGCTCCCTGGAAGATCTAAGAACAGCACTAAATAGTAAAAGCCAAGTCCCACTGAGACACATTCAGTTACATTAAGTAGGAGAAATAACAGCCTGCCAGAAAGTAATTCCATGCAGACACAAGTCACATGACAGGGGCAGCTGGGAAACTGACAAAATGTCTAGCCCCATGTCAGATTTCAAAATTGAATATAAAAAAATCTGAATCAGAATTCTGCTGGAGCAGCACTATTAACTGACGTGTTTTTGAAAAAACGTGTTTTTCCATGACTGTATCCCTTTAATGTTTATATGATTTTCTAGTTGACATAATTACAGATTACAGAAAGATCCATTATCTGGAAAACCCCAGGTCCTGAGCATTCTGGATAACAGGTCCCATAACTGTATTGCAATACATGAACCAGATGATGACAGTTGCTCTGCCCTATGATTCTGGCTGATGAGTGCAGACAATCAGAAGTGATGTCACAAGAAGTGACATCACAAGGATCCATGTCTGCCCCACTGCCGCTTTATATTTTGCAGATAACCAGATGACAGTTGCTCTGCCCTATGATACCGGCCGATCCAGTATAGCCCCAAACAAATCCAGGCTGCACTGATTTATATTCATTAACAACATATTCAAATATATGCACACATGTTGACAGAACTTTGCATTTGACTGCTAATATCGTTTCTAACACAGCTCTTTTTGGAGACCCCCATGGGGAGGCTTTCCACCCTTCACTGAATATCGTTCTCCATTTCTGGGTCTCTATATGAGCACTATTATTGCTAAGCGGCAGGATTCAGTTACGGTGAACTGTCGGGAGATTTAACTCACAGCTTGTTTCCAATATTCCTGCAGAAAAGCGAGAGAACATTCATGTATCCCTACAATTATATAGCGTATGAAGATTTCATTTGGATATCAATCTTTATCTTTAAAGAGTTGTCCACCTTTAAATGAACTTTTAGTATGATGTAGAGAGTGATATTCTGATACAATTTGCAATTGGTCATTTTTTTATTATTTGTGTTTTTTGAGTTATTTAGCTTTTTATTGAGCTTGTAATTTCAGCTATCTGGCTGCTAGGTCCAAAAGTATCCTAGCAACCATGCACGATTTGAATAAGAGGCTGGACTATAAATACTGTAGGAGAGGCCTGAATAGAAAGTTGTTTAATAAAAAGTAGCATTAACAATACATCTGTAGCCTTACAGAGCACTAGTTTCTTAGATGGGGTCAGTGACCCCCATTTGAAAGCCGGTAAGGGTCGGAACAAGAAGGCAACTACTAATTAAATAACTATAAAAAATAAATAATGAAGAACAATTGAAAAGTTGCTTAGAATTGGCAGTTCTATAACATACTAAATGTTCACTTAAAGTTGAAGCACCCCTTTAATATAGTACATACAGGTATGGAATCCATTATCCGGAAACCAATTATCCAGAAAGCTTCGAATTACGAAAGGCCACCTCCCATAGCCTCCATTTTAACCTGTAATAATAACGCTGTAACAAATAAAACAGTAGCTTGCAAACTAAGATATAATTAATCCTTATTGGAAGCAGAACCAGCCTATTGGGTTTATTTATTGTTTAAATGATTTTCTAGAAGACTTAAGGTATGAAGATCTACATTATGGAAAGGTCCATTATCCTGAAAGCCCCAGTTCCTGAGCATTCAGGATAACAGGTTCCATACCTGTATATATTTATATATTGTGCACCCAATAAGATGTTACTATCAAAGTCCAGTGAACATAAATGGATGATGTGCACTTGTGTTTCATACAAGCAAAATAACGACATTCTACATAAAATATATACTGCCCTGTTGTAGTGGTGGGATATGACTCTCGGCTGTTGGATTTATGGTTTTCTTTATAAATAATACATGTTCTGAGCCAATGCAGAACGCAAGGTTGGAGCTGTTACTTTCAAGCTTCAAACACTGAGCAGTAAGCAGACTGTCCAGCCTCGCTGGATCTTCTGTTACAATTTAACCCCCTTGTGCCTCGCTGAGCCGAATTCCCAGTGGATCCCTCGGTTATTGTGCACTCATATTCCTTCTGCATCATTCCCAAGGCAACACAGCTGAGTATAATAGTGTCATAATTATAATGGTGTATTAGTGTCATAATAGTGTATAATAGTGTCATAATTATAATAGTTTATAATAGAGTCATAATAGTGTGATAGTTTAAAATAGTGTTATAATAGTGTATAATAGTTTATAATAGTGTCATTTTGTGTATAATAGTGAATAATAGTGTGTAATGGTGTCATAATAGTGTATAATAGTGTCATAATTATAATAGTGTATAGTAGTGTATAATGTATAATAGTCTATAATATTTTATAATAGTGTCATATAGTGTATAATAGTGAATAATAGTGTGTAATAGTGTCATAATAGTGTATAATAGTGTCATAATTATAATAGTGTATAATAGTGTCATAATTATAATAGTGTATGATAGTCATAATAGTGTGATAGTGTATAATAGTGTCATAATAGTGTATAATAGTTTAAAACAGTGTCATAATAGTGTATAATAGTGTCATAATAGTGTATAATAATGCATAATAGTGTATAAGTTTATAATAGTGTCATAATAGTGTCATAATAGTGCATAATATTGTATAATAGTGAATAATAGTGTGCAATAGTGTATAATAGTGTCATAATAGTGCATAATAATGTATAATAGTGTATAATAGTGCATAATAGTGTATAATAGTGTCATAATAGTGTATAATAATGCATAATAGTGTATAAGTTTATAATAGTGTCATAATAGTGTCATAATAGTGCATAATATTGTATAATAGTGAATAATAGTGTGCAATAGTGTATAATAGTGTCATAATAGTGCATAATAATGTATAATAGTGTATAATAGTGCATAATAGTGTATAATAGTGTGTAATAGTGTATAATAGTGCATAATAGTGCATAATAGTGTATAATAGTGTATAATAGTGCATAATCTTGTATAATAGTGTATACTAGTATCAGTGCTGAGACGGTGTCCAGAGCAGGTCAGACCAGTCCATTAAGTGTCTTGAATAACAAAACATCTCAGTTTCAAATAAGGCTGTGAATTCAGCCACCCAACAGAGCAGAATTTATAGTCTTTGGGGGATGGGAGGGTACAGTGTATCACAGGTCACAATCCGGCAGGAATGGAGTCATTCGGAATTGTCAAAAACTCACTATCCTCCTGCCACTGAGCAACCGGCCGTGGTGGAAAATTTTGCTGATTGAACCTTGTATGTAACATCCCCTGGAGTCATTAGATCAAACAGCGAATCAGAGACGACTCCCAGAACTTGGATTGGATCTCTGCTGCTATGGGCCTAACTACAGAGGAAGCAGACCCTGCAGCTGCAGTGGACCCAAGAAGTATAGGGGCCCCATGAGGCCGAAATCATGCTCAAATTCAATATCTGTTAGTAAACCAGGACAACTTCTGGATATGTTGGGGGTCCTACAATTAATTTGCCCAGTAACATTTGGTTGCCACTCCGCTGGGCTGTAACATCGTCCAACTGAATTTCTGTTGTTTCCTGCCAAGAAGAAAAATGGATGTTCTGGTAAAATGCTCTTATTGTATGTTTCACTGCTCTGTATCTCTCTATCATTACTTCCCACTGAAGCATCCGCCATGGCTCTTATACAGGACTGAAGGGCTTACCCTTTTGGCACTGGGCAAAATTAAAATCCCCAAAACTGGTGTGAAAAATGTGAGAATCTATATACGTATATATATATATATATATATATATATATATATATATATATATATATATATATATATATATATATATATATATATATATATGAACAGAAGATCAGCACTCTCTGTAATCAGGTGACAAAAGTATGTTGATTTATTATACACAATATAACATCTTATCCGATGTTTCGGTCTACCATTTAAAATTTTATTCTTGAACCAACAAATGTATTTTTTAGCTGTAATATAGGCAGGGTCGGACTGGGCGGCCCGGGGCCCACCGGGACTGCTGTCCAGGGGCCCCCGCCAGCCCCCCACCCCCTACTAAGACAAGTCGGCTCAGAGAGTGAGCCGTTCAGCGCGCATGAGCAATATCGCCGCTCGCTCTGGAGAAGAGTTCTGGCCCGGCGGGGGCCCACGAGGGTCGGGGCCCACGGGTTTTTTCCCGGTGTCCCGCCGGGCCAGTCCGACACTGAATATAGGTGTGTAGATGCCATCTCAATGCATTGTGCCTGATTCTGAGCTTTGAGAAGGAGCCAGCACTTCAGGATGGAACTGCTTTCAGACAACTATTGTTTCTCCCCTTCCCTTTTCATTGTAGCACGGCCTAGGCCGTGCCCCCTAGTCCCACCTAGTGGTAGACATGAGAATATCACACACACAGGAAAAACCCAGGTTTTACCTGCTTGGGTGCTATTCTCATGTCTATCACTAGGTAGGGCTAAGGAGCAGAGTGACTGAAGTTAATCAGCACAAGTCACATGACTGGGGCACCTGGGAAACTGACATTATGTCTAGCCCAAAATTTTATATAAATAAACTGTTTGCTCTTTTAAAAAAACAGATTTCAGTGAAGAATTCTGCAACATGGGAGTCTTTTTTTGCTACAAAAAAATGTTGCACGACAAAATATTTGCGGCAAAAACATTTCACACATTTTTCTGCAGTTTCAATCGTTTTTCAGCGAAGCAAATTGCGACAGATTTATTCATCACTACTGACCTTAGCTCTTGATGGAACCTGTTGGGGAAAATAGGGGTGTCACACATTCTATGCTTTCATACCTTTCTGTCTGTGTAAATAAATGAAAGACAAACCTCTCTTATAATAAAACCTATGTTGTTTTTTTTTTTAATATAAAATAAGCAGTGCAGGAGAAGAATAATGCCAGAGGAATCTGTGAGGCTCTGCACCATTTCACCAGTCAGTGCAATATCACTATTTAAAAAACCCAATGCCTACAAACAGGAATATTGCTACAAAAAAAGAGCAAATCCAATGAAACTCTGTAAATGTTTCTCCAGAAAATTGATGTCATGTGTGAATGTTACATTACACCAGCCAAACGTATCATTGTGAAATAATGAATAAACATTTGCTTTATGTTGTGACGGGTATTGATGTTTATACAGCAAAATGCTCTCTGATCAAGTCATAGTAGATATTGTTGCACATTTTCCTATTATTTATGGATATAAATATATTTTTTCATTTTATGTGGCGTACCAGTGCATTCCGTCAGCCATACAGTTGGGGAGGTTTTTTAATAAAGTTTGAATCCTAAAAAAAAGTTTTTTTTAACTATGAAATCCAAAATCTTAGTAGAAAGAAAACCTAAAATTTTTCGAAATGTATTATACCCTGAGGATGTTAAAAGCTTGAATCCAAAAATACTCAATCTCAAACTTGTCGAGGTCCTGTAGAATGGCAGATAACCCTTTTCCAATTTAATATTATGGTCTGCGCTGGGTTTGCAGTGATTTTATTGAGACATTTTATGGAGACCTGCCGAGGTTCTTTATAAGTCCCTATCCTGTCGTCTGCACTGGAATTAGCCTGAAAATCTATCTATTTTGGACATTTCCGGCAAAAATCCGAAAAAAATGTGGGGTATTCGGGAAAAAGCCCAAAAAAATCTAGCGATTCGGGAAAAAACTCAGAAAAAAACATACAATTCAGAATTTCACTTGATTTTTGTGTGTTTGTTCCCGATCCGATTAGATCATGCTTTTTTTTAATAATAAGTAAACTCCAATTGTGGATTCTAGTTTGGTCTGCCTTTTTTTTATTTAAATAGTTTGATAAATTCAGATTTTGATAAATAAGGACCAAAAAGTACTCATACAGTTGGGGGTTATTTACTAAACTCCGAATGCAAAAATCATGAAAAATTCAGGATTTTTTTTTCATAAAATCTGACTTTTAAAATATAATTTTTTTCGGAATTTATTAAACCCCGAGGATGGAAAAGTCCGAAACTGAAAATCCAGCATCTCAGACCTGTCGAGGTTGCATATACATCAATGGGAAAAGTCCAAAAGTTTTTTGATGTTTTTGGGTGAAAATTACGAAAAAAATCTTGAAAATTGGATGAAAAAGTCTGAAAAATTTGTGAAAAGCAAATTTTCCATAAAATGTAATAATAAATAAGCGTAAAAACCCCTAGCGGATTTGATCGGAGTTTGTAGCAAAAAATATTGAGATAAATTCGGACTTTTATAAATAACCCCCTCAGTGTGAGCTCCGGTACTGTTAACTAGTGATCACAGTATTTTTTATGTTGATGCTGTAGCATTGGAACATAAGTATTGGTTCCTAATACACATGAGAATACCAGGTTACATTGCAGGGCTGTGATGGAGGGTTCCCATGAATTACTAACATTTCGGTTAGTACTTGTCACCCACTCAGGTCCTGGAGGTGGAAGAGCTCCTCATGTTAATGATTTTGCAGCCATCTGGCCCGAGTTCTCTATGGGTTTTTTCAAGGACAGCGTTCAGTTATATTATCAATGGCCAATGACATCGGGCTTTTTAATAAGCATTTGGTGTGGCTGTTGGTGTGTTTGGAGGTGTCTGTTGGGGTGATGCACACGTCATGTAAAATAATAGTAATAGAATTTCATAAGTTCCATGTTCTGGTGCATTGATTTAATCACTTGATGGGACACGAGTCAGCAGCTAATAAACCCACTCAGAGCTGATTTTTGTTTGTACTGAGCATGTGTGTCTGCCCGAAAGCTCTTTATAACTTTAATCCTGCTTTTCCTTTCAGGTGATCAGTGACTTTGAGGCTGCCCCTGATTCTTTCTTCTACCGAATACCAAGTTTAAGTCGGAACAGACAGTACAGTGTGTGGGTGGTAGCGGTGACTGCAGCAGGCCGTGGCAACAGCAGTGACATTATCACCGTGGAACCAGTGGCTAAAGGTACACACCTTTTTATCAGTGGTTTAATTACTATATCAGTTCACTTATCAAGGAAATGGGGCCTTGGGTCAGATCATTTGAATCATTTGTAATGTTGTGGTATGATCACCTTTGGCAAATGCAGACCCCCTTCTTCTCAACCAGTGTGTTTGTGCTGGGTTGGACCCTAACCCAACTAACCCACACCTGAACCTAACCCAACCAACCCACACCTGACCCTAACCCAACTAACCCACACCTGACCCTAACCCAACCAACCCACACCTGACCATAACCCAACCAACCCACACCTGACCCTAACCCAACCAACCCACACCTGACCCTAACCCAACCAACCCACACCTGACCCTAACCCAACTAACCCACACCTGACCATAACCCAACCAACCCACACCTGACCCTAACCCAACTAACCCACACCTGACCCTAACCCAACCAACCCACACCTGACCCTAACCCAACCAACCCACACCTGACCCTAAACCAACCAACCCACACCTGACAGTAACCCACACCTGACCCTAAACCCAACTAACCCACACCTGCCTCTAACCCAACTAACCCACACCTGACCCTAACCCAACCAACTCACAACTGACCCTAACACAACTAACCCACACCTGACCCTAACCCAACTAACTCACAACTGACCCTAACACAACTAACCCACACCTGACCCTAACCCAATTTATGAAGACTTTCACTCGACCCAACCCGTAATACAATATTTCCTTATATACCCACACCTGACTTGCCCCTGTCTCTGACGTCACGTAGGAGCAGCGAGTATCTATATATAGACTTATATGGACGCAGAATTTAGGCACTGTTAGGTTGGGGGTGGGGAGGGTGGCAAGGGCAACAGGAAGAGCACCTGCACCCGAATATTGTGTCCACAGGCCTGCAAATCACTAGTGCTGATGTTTTATTCAAAATTATCATAAAATCTGTAAATTGCATTACAGGTATGGGATCCATTAGCCAGAAACCTGTTATCCAGAAAGATACAAATTATGGAAAGACTCCATTTTATTCATATAATCAACATTTTATATAATGATTCCCTTTTCTCTGTAATAGAGGGAAAAAAAAACCTTTTTGGGTTTATTTAATGTTGAAATCATTTTTTAGCAGATTTAGGGGGTTATTTACTAAAACTCAAATTTTTCTCATAATTTCAATAAAACAAACCCAACCAAACTCCCATCCATGATTTTACATTAATTATTAATAAAGTAACTTGAAAAATTTGGTTCGTGGAAAAGTCTCAATAAAATCATGAGTAAACTAGAAACGTACAAATTTTTCGGATTTGACTCCCGAATCGTTCGATTTTATAAGTTATTGCCCACAAAACAGATTATTGTGCAAAACTCAGGGCAGACCATGATATCTTCAAATTGGAAAAGGGTCATCGCCATTGTATTTTTGGATTCAGACTTCTAGCAGCTTCAGGGTATAATAAGGGGGTTGTTATAAAAGTTCCGAATGCTAAAAACGCGAAAGATTTTATTTTTTTACTATAAAATATGAATTTTTAGTGGAAAAAGAACTCAAATTTTTCGAGATTTTATTACACTCCTAGGATGCAAAAAGTCGGAATCCAAAATGACTCCAACTTCAATCTGACAAGGTCCTGTAGAAGTCAATGGCAGATGTCCTATTTGCAGTTTGAAGATATTATGGTCTGCCCTGGCTTTCGTATGATAATGTGAACATTTAAGGCTTTTCCGCCAATTTCACAAAAAAATCGGACTTTTCGGTAGGGATGCACCGAATCCTGAATTCGGTCTTTTTCAGCAGGACTCAGATTTGGCCGAATCCTTGTGTCAGGCCGAACCGAATCCGAATCCTAATTTGAATATGTATATTGGGGGTGGGGAGGGAAATCACGTGACTTTTCATCACAAAACAAGGAAGTGAAAAAAATATTCATACTTTTTCCTTCCCCACCCCTAATTTGCATATACATATGCTAATTAGTATTCGCATTCGGTTCGGTATTCAGCCGAATCTTTCACAAAGGATTCAGGGATTCAGCCTAATCCCAAACAGTGGATTTGGTGCATTAAATCTGAAAAAAAAATTTTTTTTCGCACAACAAAATGTAAAAGTCACACTGTCACGGTTATCGTACGCAAAGTCGCGTTTTTTCCTGATTTGTTTTTTTTTGTGTTATTTTTTAATGTTAAATAAGGTTAAATCGTGGCTTTTAGTTTGGTTGGACTTTTATTTTTATCTAAAACATTAGAAAAATTAGGATTTTGATAAATAACCCCCTAAATCTTAAAAAAATCTATTTTTTTACTTTAAAAAAGAGTTTTCCCCTTAAAAAGCCCAACTAGAAAAATTTGAGCTTAAATAAATAACCCCCTTAATGTTTGGAGATCAAAATCACTGAAAGAACCCTTATCCAAAGCCCCAGGTCCCAAGCATTCTGGATAACAGGTCCCATACCTGTATAGCGTTTTGCATAGAACCTTATTTTCACCAATTATTGTAAATTAGGGATCTGGCAACCTCACCCTGATGGGTAAATACGCATTAATTAAAAATGGGACCTATGGCATAACTATGAGTAGGCTCCCTATTGTATCACTGCCAATGTAATGTCTTCCTCAGAGATACTATAGAGTTGTCTCCAAAAGGGGGACAACTGCCCTGCACATAGTCAGGGTCGGACTGGGAGGCATGGGGCCCACCGGGGCTACTGCCCCAGGGCCCCCTCCAGCCGCCACTGCGGCTCCGGAGTGCTGCAGGGGGCTAGTGCGCATGCGCGCGGCGCTGCGTTTGTGCGCATGCGCAGCCATTCTATTCTACCGCGACCCCAAACAAAGTGGGGTCGCGCCGCCCCACTAAGTAGCGGATCTGGGCCGGCGGAGCCCACAAGAGCCCGGGGCCCACCGGGGTTTTTCCCGGTGTCCCGCCGGCCCAGTCCGACACTGCACATAGTGATTCCCCAGCGAGGTTAATAAAGATCACTATATATATTATATAAACCATCCAAGCCCCTCATAAAGGAATTAAAGGAATCAGCTATCACAATAAAACCCGCATAACTCATTGTCCTCACTGTGAAGAACCATTTCTGCTGCTTGAAATGAACGTAGATCCCACAATAGTACCAACCTTTCAGCTTTAATTAGTCTTCATGAATTCTGATAAAGCCTGAAATAGAATAACAGAGGAAGCTGCTCCCTGAATACTCAATTATTAGGGACCAAACTCTTGTTAATTTTTCATTTTTATCATTGTTGAGTGGCATTCTTCTAATGATTCTCTGAGATATTTATCTCACTAACAGGCAGGGGTGGAGTTATCAAGGGTCGAAGTGAAAATTTGAATTTGAAATTGAATTGCGAGCTATTTTGTGTGTGCTTCAACTAGGGAATAGTTCGAATAATAATAATTTGAATTTGAAAATAATTCAAATTTGAATTTTTTTTCTCGAAAACTCGAATATCAAAATTTATCATGTACTGTCTCTTTAGAATTTCGACTTCAACCATTGGCCATCTAAAACCTGCCGAATTGCTGTTTTAGCCTTTGGCGGGACCTCCTAGAACCTATTTGGAGTCAAATTTTGGACTTTGAAAAATCGTAGTATTGTTTTTTAAAAAAACTTTGATCGAATACTGCCTATTCACCCGGAAAAAAAACACAGATATTTTTTTAAATACATTTCGGTTGGTCATTTTTTTATTGGAGTTTTGACTTTTTTTTATTGGAAAATTTGACCCTTAATAAATCAGCCCAGTAAATGGAATTGTTAGTTTTACATTTAAACAGATTTACCTGAATGCATTCATGCACAGAGTCTTCTTTAGCAACTGTCATATCTCTCCCGCTCCAGCATCCAAACCTTTTGCCTCCAGCCTTGGCTTTCATAATGGGAACCTTCCCAACAAGTTGTCTGTGCTAAAGCGCAATTACCATGTTTGATCCTTGCCTAAATCATGTGACTTAATCTTGCCTGGAACGCTTTTTACAATACACAAAAAAACCGAAGAACTGCCTTTTTTTCCTCCCCATTACACTTCTGCACAATATTTCTTATTTCCTACCTAGAGGCATTAAATCCAGAAAGCCTAATTCTTGTGTTATGTTAGTGCATTCGCTTGCTTGGCTTATCCCTGACATCTAAGCTGGAGTCGCTGCTTTTAGCTGGAGTAATGGATAACTATGGCAGGGATTCGCTGCAGGGAAGCTCCCAACGGCATCAAAATCTCATTATTACTCTCATTATTTTCACGGCAAACGAAAGCAGAATGGCATCGGTGGAATGAAAGTTGGAAATCTTTTAAAGTACGTGCGCAGGGATGATTTATGCCTTCGCTCGCAGGGAGTCAACTCGTCTGCCATCAAGTTATAGAACTGAAAAACAAAACCTGCTCATTAACAAGAGAAGGACTTGGATTCTCACCACTAGAAATAAAAGATCTTGGGGAGAAATTAAATGTAACCAAACATGAATCAAATGGAAACCACTTTCCATGATAAAAAAAGAAATAAAAACTCATGGGGTTTATTTACTAAAATCTGAATTTACAGTGTCTCATAATTTAAATATAAAAAAAGCTCAACTAAACTCCCATCCCCAATTTTGCTTTATTTATTAATAAAATAACTCAAATAAATTGGATTGGGACAAAACCCAATAAAATTGAGCAAGAACTCGAATCCTAAATTTTTTGCCCCAAAACTCAGAAAATATCAGATTATTGGGGAAAAAAACCTAGCACAAACCACGAAAACTTAAAATTTCAAAACTTCAAGTGACTAATACAGGACCTTGACAGGTCTGAGATGGCGGGTTTTCAGATTTTGGGTTTTTGCAGCGTAATAAATAAATCTTGAAAAATCCGAGTTTTTTTATCCCACTAAAATTTTTAATTTTTGCCTCAATAAGTCAGACCAGAGAAATTTGTGGTTTAGTAAATAACCCCCATTTGGGGTTATTTACTGAAATTCGGAATTTATCTCAGAATTTAAATAAAAAAAACTTGACCAAACTCCCATTTCTGAGATTTCCTTATTTATTAATAAAATAACTCGAATAAAGTGGATTGGGAAAAAACCTGATAAAATGTCTAATTTTTTTCGGACCTTTTTTCCCAAAGAGCTCGATTTTTTTTGGATCTTTGCCAAAACCCCCCAGAAAATATCGGATTGTCGGGCAAAACCCAGCACAAACCAAAATGACTTCAAATTGGGATAAGGTAATCTCCCATTGATTTATACATGACCTCAACAGGTCTGAGATGCAGGATTTTGGGATTTGGGTAGTGATGGGCGAATTTATTTGCCAGGCTGAAATTTGTTGTCTATGCCTGTGATAATTTAGATGCTGCTGACAATTAAACGCACGCCCAAGTGTCAAAGCTGTGTGTAGTCATAAATTAGGCAAAATTAAATTATATCTATGCACTATATTTCTGTAAAGAGCTTTACAAGGAGGAAAATAAAAGGTGCTTTATTGCCTCAAGATCTGTCACTTGTGACCAGGAGCCACTTACCATTACATCAAGGGGAACAAAATGACCCCAGTGCACACTTGCTGTGCAATGGGGGCAATGGTTCTGAATTCTGTGCTCTTCAACTTGGTCAAAGGTCAACTACATGGTGACTCTTTAGTTAACACATGCCCCATGTTAATTTATGAAACAGAGGGCAGAGTTGCACATCCAAGGAAATGTCTTTGAAGGTTTTCATTCATTCAGGTCATGGTATATGTAGTAGAAGAAAATCTAGAGCAAATGGACTTGCTGAGTATTCATTGAAGATGTCTCACTACTCATCAGAGCAGCTACTTCAGTTCAACTGGCTAGTGTGGGAAGTCCTCGGCATATATACTCTTCTGATAATCCAATCACAATGGTGCAGTGTAAGTATCCAGAGCTGTGACAAGTGAAACTCACAGAGGTTGTGATTGTCCCCTACAGGGGCCACCGCACGCGTAATTTATGCCTACCTTCAGCAAATCGGAGGAGGGAGATCAGTGGCCTGGGGGAGAGCTGGTGGGGTTCGGGCCCAGTCTGACCCTGGTCACCTTTGTGATTTGATTATTGGAAGACAAGAACTTCTTGTACCAGTCAGTTGAATTGAAGAAGCTGACATCTTCAATGAAATGTCTTCAATGAATACCCAGCAAATCCAGTTGCTCTAGATTTATTTCTAACAGATATAACATTCAAGGAAAAGTGATAAAATTATACTTTCCACCTGTTAATCTACAAAAAAAACCTTACAAACCCTACCCAAGTCACCCTTATCCTAAAATAATTTCATCCATGTCTATCCATAACTTGAAGAAAATGATGGCCTTTAGTTCTTGAAGTTTGTTGCTTTAAGACGCATTTCCTAAACTCATGGCTTGGTTTTGTTCCTAGTCAGCAAGGAGGCTTAATTTATAAATGTCCAGTGAAACGCAGATTAATGAGCAACCAACGCATCCCGCTCTGCTGGATGCAGCCCAAAAATCGAATCGGTGGACAAGCGAGGAACATTTTTATGACAGTGATGGATTCAATTCTACAATCTAAACCTTACACCTTAACCATTTATAAATAAATCATTGGGATGGAACTGGGAGAGGTTTGGCAACAAGAAGGCAGGAAAATAGGGCTTTTATCTTCCTTCTCAATGTGCATTAAACCCAAGCAAGGGACAAGGGATAGTTGTGATCATATACTCTTCTGCTGCATCAAACCCAAGCAAGGGATAGTTGTGATCACAGGCTCTTCTGCTGCATTTAACCAAAGCTAGGGACAAGGGATAGTTGTGATCACAGGCTCTTCTGCTGCATCAAACCCAAACAAGGGACAAGGGATAGTGGTGATCACAGGCTCTTCTGCTGCATCAAACCCAAGCAAGGGACAAGGGATAGTTGTGATCACAGGCTCTTCTGCTGCATCAAACCCAAGCAAGGGATAGTTGTGATCACAGGCTCTTCTGCTGCATTTAACCAAAGCTAGGGACAAGGGATAGTTGTGATCACAGGCTCTTCTGCTGCATCAAACCCAAACAAGGGACAAGGGATAGTGGTGATCACAGGCTCTTCTGCTGCATCAAACCCAAGCAAGGGACAAGGGATAGTTGTGATCACAGGCTCTTCTGCTGCATTAAACCCAAGCAAGGGACAAGGGATAGTTGTGATCACAGATTCTTCTGCTGCATCAAGGGATAGTTGTGATCACAGGCTCTTCTGCTGCATCAAACCCAAGCAAGGGACTTGCAAGTCAATGCTCATGTCCCCAATTCTTCCAAGTTCACAGAAAAAAATTGATGCATTATGGACACAAAACGTGTATTTCCATCGATTTCTTGCACTTGTCACATTGCACTGTTTTTTGCAAATAAGCCCCATAGATGAAAATTAGGCCAAATGAAACAAGTAGCTACTATTTAACCATTGTAAATTACAGAAGAAACACACGTGGTCTCTGTTACCTCCTGGCTCTGGTAAAATGTGCTACAAACATACAAGCACCCTCAAAGTCACTAAAGACGCTTCTCATAGCCATAGGGCATTTTTATAATGGGATCTTAGCATGACTTGACCAATGAACTGACCTGCATAGGAACCCTGTCTGGGTGGCAGTATCCATTTTCAATAAACTTTTTATCCCATCTTAATTTTTTTTTAGTATTTTTAAGATATTAAAAGGTTCTGCTCGCCAATAAACCCTTATGATTAGCTGTTGTAAACATATTAAAGAAAAAATTAAGAAAGATGTTTATGAAACATCTACTGCAATTTGGGGAAATTCTTTAAAGGGGAACTATTCCGAAAATGAAAATTCAATATAAGCTTCCTCATACTAAAGTAAGAAACTTTCTAAATACAATCAAACATTCTGCATTGTTTCTGAAATAATCAAGTTTATATTCACTATCCCTCTCTCAGCATCTGTTTCTCTTTATTCTCTCTTCATGCAGCAGTTGGATGGGCTTGGGCTTCTTTCCTAGCAGATGTGTTAGAGCTCAGTTAAATAATTGATTCTAGTACAAACAAAATCTAACAAAATAACTGTTTTTTGCACAAATCCTGCATGTAGAGAGACATGATGTCTGGTGATTTTAATAGAGTGAGCTCTAATACATCTTCTAGGCTAAAGGAGCCCCCCCCCCCCATAGAATATACTGGATCTAACTGTCAATGAATATCTGATACCCAACTGCTGAATGAAGACACAATGAAGAGAAACAGATGCTGAGAGAGGAATAGTGAAAGATAAAGGAAAGATAAACTTGATTATTTCTGAAACAGTACAGAATTATTAATTGATTGTATTTAGAAAGTTCCTTTATTCAGTATGCTTATTTCATTTTTGCGATAGTTGGCCTTTAATTGCAAGGGCAAGAATGATATCACAAATATAAATGAGCCCTGCCTATAAACAAGGTATATGAACGTATGAACATATGCTGATAGTTGGAGGTAAATAAATCAGTAACAGGTTTGATATGAATGTCACCAAGGAAATCTGGTTTGACTCAAGCTTTCAATAAACACATAAATGACCACGGGGAAGTGCCACCAAACGTATAATTACGGTGTAATAAAGTGGAACTGGTATTTGGCTCCAGATGATGGATTGCAAGCTCCGCACTAATAATACTGCTGAGAGAGTGCCTCTTGGCACAATTTGCTGTGCTTCACAGATAAAGAACCCTTTGTGGGTAAGGTTTTATGCTGAGATAACTCTTGCTGCGTAGACACCACAGCCACCTTCAGAATAGCCAAAGGACACAGAGAAATGGGAAACAAAGGTTTCAGCTTAAATAATTCATGTTGTGCCTGTGTGTTTTCCCTCCTTTCTGGAAATTTTAAAGCATTTTTGCCAGGCACCATGCAGAGAATTGTTTACTCTTTTACTCTAAGATTACTAATATTACTTGGCTTCCCTTTCCCTGCCCTCAAGGACACACTTGTGTACAACATCACCCTCTGGATAATAATTTAGGCTGAGATAAATAGCTTAATAATATGTCTGGGATCCTCGTGGGGTGAAAAATATATACACACAACCTTAATGTTTTAATTGTCCTTCTGAGTTGTGCCTTTTTTAATGTTAGAGTTAACTTTCATTTTTATTAAGGATCTTTAATAATTCTGGGTTTTTATTAGATTTGTTACTCACAGATTTCGGAGCTTTAATGGTGTTTTTGCTATGCAATGTTCAAGTGCTTAAAGGAGAAAAGGAAGGGGAAAGATAGCTGGGAAAGCCTAGGCTACATTGGACCAGTGAAGGTGAATGTAGTGTCCCCTCCCTCCTCTCCGTCGCTCTCCCTCCCTCTGTTTCTGTCCCCTCCTCTCTGTCACTCTCACCTACCTCCCTCTGTCGCTGTCCCCTACCTCCTCTCCGTCGCTCACCCCTCCCTTCCTTCTGTCTCCTCCTCTCTCCCCTCCATCTCCTCTCTCTCCCCTCCATCTCTTCTCTCTCTGTTGCGCCAGTCTGGCGTGCGTACATGATTTTAAACGGGTGGTGGCCGGCCGGGTTGCCTAGGGCGCCCGGGCGGCCTGGCCCTGCATATAGGAGCTAGTGATGTCACGCAAAGTATGCACGTGACATCACTTCCGCCAACCAGCTTGGCTCCATACCCCTCACCCCCCCCAGCTCTTTCACTGGATTTCCTATGGGCAATTTTTAGTTTTTTTGTTTTTAAATTTAAAAAATAAATTTATAGGTACCCAAGGGCCGCCCCCCAAAATCTGCCGCCCTAGGCACAGGCCCTCGGGTGCCTTAATATAAATACGCCCCTGGCTGTAATCTAAGGGACCATAAGGGTTTCAGCTAACATTTCTTCTGATACTAGTGGGCCATGTGTCCATACAAACAAAAAGGGCGGCTGGCTCCAATCTCTTCTGGACTATTTAAATGTTAATAGAACAAAATCAAATCTAAACCTGCTTATACAGGGTAAAACCCCCTAAACACTTCATAAATTAAATCAAAGCAAGCCACAAGGTAATCCTTACCAAGTGGAAAGGTATGACCTGGGTGTCCAAACCCCAGGCCCGTCACTAGAATATTGTTTCAAAAAGTAGAAATCAGCAGAGCTTGTCACTCACCAAATCTGCCGAGTGGCCCGGGTGCCGTGCCCCGAACCCGTAGCATAGGCAACATCAATCTTCAAAATAAATATGCACGCACTCCTGCGACCATGGCAATGGAGGTTAAAAATTCGTAACTTTTATTCCATTTAGTTAAAAGGTATGCGTCCTAAGGAATGGAATAAAAGTTACGAATTTTTAACCTCCATTGCCATGGTCGCAGGAGTGCGTGCAT
The DNA here is from genome assembly GCF_017654675.1 of Xenopus laevis. Lineage (NCBI taxonomy): Eukaryota > Metazoa > Chordata > Amphibia > Anura > Pipidae > Xenopus > Xenopus laevis. The sequence goes on from NC_054373.1 coordinate 10,621,027, forward strand.
ATTTATTTTGAAGATTAGTCGGCCATGTGAGCACATTTAAAAGAGAAGTAGGATGTGGTTTATAAAGGAGAATTCTGGCACATATATGTGAAATGAAAAGAAGTTACAGCTTGTTGTGTAGAGTTCCCTGGATGCCCCAAGAGGTGATGATAATGTCCACATACAATACTAAGGCATCTCTCCCTGATCTGCCTCCAGCTCCTGCTCGGATCTTAACGTTCAGTGGTACAGTCACAACTCCATGGATGAGAGATATCGTCCTGCCTTGCAAAGCTGTCGGTGACCCCTCTCCTACAGTCAAGTGGATGAAGGAAAGGTAACCAGCAACTAAATGTATTCCCTGTAGTACATTAATGAAAATAATAGATGCAACGTTTGCACCAGTCCTGGTGACCCGCAGCAGTTGGCATTTGCTGGTCAAGTGTTTCAAAACAAACATCGAACTGGTTCTGGTTGGTTAATAAAACCAGGAGCAAACTTTGCATCTTTTGTTACAACAGACATTACCCCTTACAGCTGTAAAATAGAATAATGTTTTTCCAGTTAAATTCTGGCCAAAAGTTGATCTTTATTTTGCTTGTTTCATATATACACTCAACCAACTTTCAACTAGCCAAACCCACACTAACCATTCTTTTGACCCACACATTAACTAAATGCATTTTTTTGTGCTGTTGCGTTGGAATTCTGCCTTTAGGTAAAAAAAAAAAACATACACTTTGCTGGTTATTTTCTAAACTTTGAATTTATCTCATTATTTTATTGAAAAAAAACACAACCTGATTTGACCTTATTGATTAATTAAAAAACTTGAATTAATTGGAACAGAAAAAAAACAGTAAAAAACAAGCAAAAACCTGAATCGTCCGATTTTTTCAGACTTTTTTACCCAATCACTCGATTTTTGGGGGTTTTTGCCCGAAAACGACAAATTCTTGTAATAATAATAATTTTCAGGCTAAAGCAAGAGCAAACCAAGGTAACTTCAAATTGAGTTTGGTGCCTCTCCCAATGACTTATATAAGACCTTGAAAGGTCTGAGATGGCGGATTTTTGGATTCAAGCTTTTTGCAGCATCGGTGGATAATAAATCTGGAAAAATTTTAGTTTTTTTTTTTCAATGAAAAATTCCAGTTTTTGTCCCAAAAAAGCCAGACCAGATAAATTTGAGGTTTAGTTAATAACCCCCTGGGTGTACAGTTTTGTACCAAACACATTGTGCTAGAGTTACAGGATGAGCCTTCATGAGCATCGCAGCCCTCGTTGTATTTGTGCCATGGTTTAAAGTGGACCCGTCACCCAAAAAAATTATTCAAAATCCTATTTTATCACATTAGTGAACTTTAAATACACTATATAAATTATTAGAATCTTGTTTCCTTCAGAGTGGAAACTCATAATTATAGCAAGCAGGCAGGAGCCATTATGTGGACACTGTTATTAAGACAAGCCTTGTATCATGTCAGAGTCTTGTTTGTGCACCAGAATGGGGGACTTGATGTCCATCCCCATGCCCTGGCTACACAACTAAACGGTGAAAAGAACACGGGAATGTGGGGAGAGCAGTGACATGTAGGAAGTGCTGAATGGAAAGTGAAAGTAATTGTCTGCCCCGCCTCTATGCCACTGGCATAGAGGAGGGGCAGACAATATTTGATTGACAGCTGAGATTTTTAAATGAGTTTACAACAGCTATGAATGCTTTAATAAAAAAAATAGAAATTGGATTTCATGTTTAATTTGAAAAGGACTTTTATTATACAGATTTTTGTGTCTGGGTGACGGGTCCACTTTAAGACACAATTTGTTATTGTTCAGAAACTGGATGGTTCTGTTCATTCCATGAGTAATCATATGAAACATTGACTTTTCCTTGTTTATAATATTCTTTACTCACTGGGTTGGAATCAGATAGAAAAAAAAAGTTGGAGAAAGTCATTAATTGCACCGTTAATAGAAAGTTAGTAGTAAATAGGGTTTGCTTGTGTTCTTTAATACAGATGTCCAAGCCCAACAAGAGACCTGCACTATGATGTTTCCTGCTCTAGAGAGTAGTAGTATTAAGTTCTATTTTCCCAATTTGGGGTGCAGTGTATGAGGGCTCATCTTGGGGGGTGCTTTGGGCACAGTCATAATAACAGTCAAATACCCCCTTAATCCCATTATAAAGAGCTATATTTAATTTAATTTCAGGCATGTGCTCATGACCACTCTTTAAGTAAACATGTGTATTTAGGGAGAATAAACAATTAACATATGAGTAAAGATACTGACATTTTCCTGTAAAAAAAACAAAACAAAAGTATTTATACCACCTTAAAGTGGAAATAAATCCTCCTTGGTTAGTTAGTACTCTTTGTTAATTCCAGTGCACAGATTGCTCAGCCCGATCCTCAACTACAACCAAAACTGGCCTAAATTAACTGCTCCCCTCAGTAACTATTCTCTATTAATTCCAGTCTTCCAGCTGATCCTCAAATTAACCGCTCCCCTCATAGTGGCTCCTGAATTGCAAAGATGCACAGTGGTGTTGACGGCCGCCATGTTTTCCATGTCTCTTTACAATGGTGGCCAACCAGGAGCATGTGCACTATGCCAATACTATGGGCCAGCTTCCAATGAGCATTAGTGATGGGTGAATTGATTCGCCAGGCACAGATTTGTGGTGAATTTCCACACTTCGCCACCTGCAAATTTTTTCTCTAAACTATTGCAAAAATTCACAGCGGAAAAGTTCACTACGACAAAAAAAAATGTTGTGCGTAAACATTTTTTTGACACTCTTTGACTTTAATGCATTTGGACAAGAGTTGCACGTGTAAAAATTGACGTGTGTCAAAATTATTTTGACGTCCATTGACTTCAATATGTTTTGTGAATTTTTCACTAGGGATGGGCGAATTTTTTCGCCTTGTTTCCCCCAAAAAAATTTTTTCCGGAGTTTCACAAACAGATTTGCTCATTACTAGTGAACATGCTCCAGGTTGCTAATCACTGCCATCCAACCAAAGGAATGGAAGAGCCGTGAGAAGCCTTGTGATCTCCAACACCACTGTGCATCTGTGTAGTATGTGAGCCATTGTTGCACAACAGTTAAGTTGGTGGCAGTTGGGGTGATGCTGTTGAGAAGCGGACAGTGCACTGAAGCTAAGAGTTTCTTCCTGTATGGTTGGCTTTAAAAAAACATTTTGTACATAAAAAAATATCCAACAACCTTTGCCATTGTCCTTATCATTCTTGAACACGATAAAGGATTGTGTGCTACATACTGGAAGAGATGGCCATGTGTCAGGGATAGTGATGGGCGAATTTGTCCCATTTCAGTTTGCCCGTATAATTTGCAAAGGCGAAAAATTTGCAAAGCGCATTGAAGTCAATGGGCATCAAAATTATTTTGATGCGCGTCATTTTCGAAACCCGTGACAATTTTTTATACGTGCTCCTATTTTGTCCAAATGCATTAAAGTCATTGGGCGCCTGAATAATTTTGACGTGCGACAATATTAATGCGGGCGACTATTCTGCCGTGTGCCCAAATTCTTTTGACGTGGCTGATATTTTGGCGGTGAACATTCTTGACAGTTTCGCCGGCGAGGAAAAACGGAAATTCGCCGCAAATTTGCGCCTGCTAAATGTATTCGTCCATCACTAGTCAGGGATGTTAGAAATAAGAGGAGGACAGGTTGAAGTATGATGCACCTTAGTCCTTAGTATAATCAATATAACCTTGCCCACAAGTGTCAGTATAACTATATGAAGAATAACAAGTTTGAGGTGAATTTTGAGAAGAAACATCACCTTGCCACTACACGTCACTGACTGAATCCCCTTTGGAATGACTAAGTAGTTCAGTGAAATCCGTCGAGTAACGAGAAAGGAAGGAATGTTAGTGCAATGTGGCGGTGCTGATGCTGCTTTTGCTGCTCTTTGGGCTGAGTGGAGTTTGAGCGTGAAACAGGAGAAGAACAGACAGCATGTTCTGGAATTCACGGACGTCATTGTATAAACATTTGCTGTGCGATGGTTCTGCTTAGGGCTCTGCAAGAGACAAATGTCACCTTGGAAATGCTCTGCACAATAACGCATATGCTTCTCACTTATACTGTTAATATACTGCATAACCTGAATGTTCAGCTTTGTAAGCTTGTCCTCATCATCCACTATGTCTTCATTAAAATAAGAATATATAAGGAACAGTCTTAAAGGGATACTGTCATGGGAAAACATGTTCTTACTGGGAACACTATGCCCACTCACTTGTAGTTGGGGCCATAGCTGCCCATCACTTACACTCCCTAGAGCATACTATTACACCACTAGGCCTCACACTACCTAGGCTCAGTACCTCTTCCAGGAGATGACTCTACTGCTGCAGTGCCCTCTGTTCATCTCTTTTCCCATGATGCATCTCTAGAAATCACTTCCTGAAACCTTCCCTTATATAACCTACTATTCTCCACCCACTGGGGACTTTCTGTCACAACTATCCTCTAGCTCCCCCTAGTGGCCAACCTAAATCTATGTATTAACTATTACTTAAAGGGATACTTTCACGGGAAAAACATGTTTTTTCTCAAAACGCATCAGTTAATAGTTAATAGCTCCAGCAGAATTCTGCACTGAAATCAGTTTCTCAAAAGGGCAAAATGATTTTTTTTATATTTTATTTTGAAATCTGACATGTGGCTAGACATATTGTCAGTTTCCCAGCTACCCCCAGTCATGTGACTTGTGCTCTGATAAACTCTTTACTGCTGTACTGCAATTTGGAGTGATATCTCCCTCTCCCTCCCCCCCAGCAGCCTAACAACAGAACAATGGGAAGGTAACCAGATTACAGCTCCCTAACACAAGATAACAGCTGCCTGGTAGATATAAGAACAGCACTCAATAGTAAAATCCAGGTCCCACTGCGACACATTTAGTTACATTGAGAAGGTAGAAACAAAAGCCTGCCAGAAAGCAGTTCCATCCTAAAGTGCTGGCTCTTCTGAAATCACATGACCAGGCAAAATGACCTGAGATGCACCTACACATCAATATTACAGCTAAAAAAATACACTTGTTGGTTCAGGAATGAAATTTTATATTGTAAAGTGAATTATTTGCAGTGTAATTTATAAATAAAGACTACATCATAAAAATCATGACAGAATTCCTTTAAAAGTATTCATTCCCAATCTATGGGTTTATATATATGAACGTGCAGAACTCCGAGACACCCGGGGGCATCTCAGGGTAGTTCATTTGTGTGTAAAGGTTCTGTGAGGCACTAAGTTGTCTACTTTACAGGACAGATGGAGCAATTAATCTGCTCCATTGGTACCTCGCTGCTGAGGAATGAATTAGCAGAGATGATGGATGGGCTGCATATGGCGGATATCCAGTCTAACTGCTAAATTAACTGGATCACTCGCTATATAGTCTCAGTGATAGATATGGATCGTGCCAGGCCATGAATATTTACTGCTTTCTTGGACATAATTTGAACTAATGAATTCTCAAATACCTCAAATCAAATCTCTTCTTGGCATCAGTGATTTAATATGTTTTGGCCGTCAGAAGCACAAACACAAGACTTTTAAAGGGATAACATCAGCTTGAATAAATTCTGCTTCAAGTAGGGGGTCATGTGATTCTAAGAATACAAGGGGAAGTAGAAACTCTAACTAACATCTAGTTAAAGCTCTATGGAGGTGCTACTAGACTTTAGCTGTTTGGCTGTGCACATGGTATAACTGTGATAGTCTTGACTAGTGATGGGCGAATAAATTTGCTAGGCACGAAATCGCGATGAACTTCCACATTTCGCAGCTGGTAAATTCTCGAAACTCCTGCAAAAATTCACCGGCATCTAAAAAACTTTGACGCGCGTCTGAAAAGTCAACTGTGTCAAAATTGTCGCGTGTCAACGCTATTCAGAAACCCATTAACTTTAATGCCAGCGTCAAAATTTACGTGGGCGTCAAAATTAGAGTATCGCTCATTTTTCATCGTTTCGTGTATTTTGCTGGAATTTTCCAGCGAAGCGAAACTCGCAAAATTAGCCCATCACTAGTCTTGTCATGTTTAAATCAACACAATCATGTAACTTACTGGAACCCACAGCCACAACACCTTTGGGGAGCAATATTTTTATGGATGATCTACTACTGAAGAATATTTAAAGGAAAAAGAGAAACCTATATTTTCTTTCCTTTTACTGAAGAATAAATTAGGGATGCACCGAATCCAGGATTCAGTTCGGGATTCGGCCAGGATTCGGCCGAATCCTTCTGCCCGGCCGAACCGAATCCAATCCTAATTTGCATATGCAAATTAGAGACGGGGAAGCAAATTGCATGTCTTTTTGTCACAAAAAATGTTTTCCCCTTCTCACCACTAATTTGCATATGCAAATTAGGATTCAGATTCGGTTCAGGATTCAGCTGAATCCAAAATAGTGGATTCAGGGCATCCCTAGAATAAATTAAAATTCCCTCTGGTCGCTTTCTGTTTTCATGGTTCCCAATCTTTAGCTCCCTGCAGCAGAATATACAAAGTTATTTTTGTTAAATGAAACACGGATAAAGGGAAGGGTCCAAAAAGAGGAGATTTTGGAATCAATTTCCAATTTATTCCCCCCCTTTTAGGTCACTGTCAATATTTAACTAAAGAAAGGTAATACAGGTATTATGCAGAATCACAGGACCCGGGGCTTTCCGGATAATGGGTCTTTCTGTAATTTGGATTGCCATACTTTAAGTCTACTAAAAAATCATGTAAATATTAAATAAACCCAATTGGCTGTTTTTGCTTCCATTAAGGATTAATTATATCTTAGTTGGGATCAAGTACAAGTTACTGCTTTATTATTACAGAGAAAAAGGAAATCATTTAAAAAAAATTTAGTTAATTTGATTATAATGGAGTCTATGGGAGACGGCCTTTCTGGATAACGGGTTTCTGGATAACGGATCCCATACCTGTACCTTTATTCAATTTCAGGGATTTGAGAAAAACACAGGAGACAAAATGCTTGTTTAAAACTTTTAAATTCAGAGGAAAAACAGATTTATGGCAGCATAATGCGTTATTTCTAAAAGAGAACTATAACTTTGTGCGTTTGGCGAATATAAGCAACATGTACTGTATCATCCGCTTGGCACAACTGCTCTTACGAGTCTGATGGAGGGGCACTAGAAACGAAAACGATTAATTTCAACATAATCCCATGATACATTTAATTGAAAAAATTTGCTGTAAAATAGGTTTATTGCTATGAAAAATAGCTTTAAATACATAGGAGCCTGTAGTTTTTTTATAGGGGCGTTTCCCCCGGGCGTGCCTTATTTTGATTGTAATTCCTTTAATGTATTACTTTTGTTTTCTGTGAGGCAGTAACGGGACCCCCAGTCTAGTCATGATTGATGGGCGAAGAAGTATCTACAGCAATGGAAGCTTCATCATCCGCACGGTCAAAGCGGAGGACTCTGGGTACTATAGCTGCGTTGCCACCAACAGCTGGGGATCTGATGAGATTGTACTCAATCTTCAAGTGCAAGGTAAGAGCCCAGTCCCCCCATAAATTCATTGGACCATATTTATGGCAAAGTGTGTTAGCCTCATACAGCTAGTAGCTCTCTCAATTTAATATCAAGGATATCTGACTCTTTGTGGCCAGGTTTAGGGTCCTGGGGTCTCATTGATAAGGCATTAACCAAGTTACTAACAGCCACAAGAAAAAGCTGGATCCCTTTAACTGTGGTAATCATTACCATATGACTAATTGACTGTACCTGATTAGTTGCAGCTTTTGATAACTTACCAGCCAGTATTTACTACTCTGATTATTGGCAATTTCATGAAACTATTAGCAGTATGATATAGGAGTCATTATTGGAATCTTATTGGACTTGAATGTTGATTATTACATTGTCCTCACATAACCCTTTACTATTAACAATGTAACTTATCTCAGAGCATGGACTGAGTAGCCTACTACATATATGTCCCCATTCAGAGGTTTGATATAATGCAATATATTGGATGTCAAGTAAGTGGGATAGTCCAGGGATGTCTGCACAGGTTGGGACTAAAATTTAGAATAGCCCCTGGCAGTTCAAATACACAAACATCCCGCATAGGCCTAATAAACAGAGACTGTCTATGTCAGAAACTACGGGAGTTATTTACTAAATCTCGATTTTTTTCTGGCCGGGCTTTTAGGGGCAAAACCTTGAATCTTTTGAGATTTATTATACCCCAGTGCCTGAATCCAAAAACCCGGCATCTCAAACCTGTTGAGGTCATGTATACTGTAAGTCAATGGCAGATGTCCCTATACCAATTTGAAGATATTGTGGCCTACACTGGGTTTCACCTGATAATTTGGGGTTTTACGCCTGGAAAAATGGAGGGATTCTGGAATAAAGTCCGGAAAAAATTGCATGATTCGGGTTATCACTCGATTTTATCGAGTCTTTCTGCAATCGAATTTTTTCGGGTTATTTTAACGATAAATAAGGTCAAATCGTGGATGGGAGTTTGGTCAAGCTTTCTTTATTAAAAAAATTAGACAAAAACGGATTTTAGTAAATAATAGTGATGGGCGAATTTCTCCGAAATATTTGCGAATTTCCTGCGAAATTCACGAAACGGTGAAAAATTCACAAAAAAATCACGAAAAGTCAATGGACGTTTGAATAGTTTTGACGCGCTGGCAATTTTGATGCGAGAAACTTTTTGGGCGCGCGTCCAAATTTTTGGTGAAATGTGGAATGTGGAAATTCGCCCATCGCTAGTAAATAACCCCCTAACTGTCTGGACCTGTACCTCTTCATGAGTCTCGTTTATTTCCTAATTAACATCTGCATGTTCTCTGCTAATTAGTCTCCAAACTATGATTAGTGATTATGGTTTGATGAAATGCAATTTACAGTTCATGCAGCTCCATCAGGAGACTGTTAATATTCTGTGCAGTACAGAGCACATTTACATGCAGTGTATGATGATAGGGTGGCAGGGAATTCATTCTGCCTTTTACACATGTTTCAATTGATTCTGCTCAGAAGTCGTGTCAGCTGCTGTTCTCCACTTCAAAGCAGCGCTGTGTTTTCTCAACACACTCTATATGTTCCCATCTCTGCTTCTTCGGAATCTTGTTGGGGGTGGGTGGGAATATAATATGCAGCAGGGTTTTCAAGAAATGAGCATCATTAAAACACAACCCTTGTCATTAATCATTAAAGACAGATGTAGTGCAATATCGGCCTTATAATGAATACTGTAATGTCATAGACTTAAAGGGATACGGTGATGGGAAAACATGTTTTTTTTTCAAAAGGCATGAGTTAATAGTGCTGCTCCAGCTTAATTCTGCACTGAAAGCGTTTTTTTAAAAGAGCAAACTGATTTTTTTTTATATTTAATTTTAAAACCGGACATGGGGCTAGATGTATTGTCAGTTTCCCAGCTGCCCCCACTTATGTGACTTGTGTTCTGATAAACTTCACAAATGTCACTCTTTACTGCTGTACTGCAAGTTGGACAGTAATATCACCCACTCCCTTCCCCCCAGTGCGTCGTAACACAAGATAACAGCTGCCTGGTAGATCTAAGAACAGCTCTCGATAGTAAAATCCAGGTCCCACTGAGACACATTCAGTTACATTGAGTAGGAGAAACAACAGGCTGCCAGAAAGCAGTTCCATCCTAAAGTGCTGGCTCTTTCTGAAAGCACATGACCAGGCAAAATAACCTGAGATGAACCTACACACCAATATTATAACACTTGCTGCAAAAAATACACTTGCTGGTTCAGGAATTAAATTTTTTATTGTAGAGTGAATTATTTGCCGAATAAAAACGGCATCATAAAAATCATGACAGAATCCCTTTAATATACTTAACCAGTGTTTATCGATATATATGGTTCAAAGAAAACATTCTAATTGTATTTCCATTTTATTTCCAATCCAGTTCCACCTGACCAGCCTCGACTCACCGTATCCAAAACCACATCTTCCTCCATCACCCTTTCCTGGAGTCCCGGGGACAATGGTGGAAGCTCCATCAGAGGTAACACAAGGCATTGAAATATTTACTGACCAACTAACCTGGCCAACTCTGATCTAGGAGAAGTGCTAGCCATTGGCAATGCTCAGCAGGACTAAGCAAATGCAGCACAATTATCATGATTACATTGTTGTAGTTGTAGACTGTGCTTTGTATGTAGTAGACCTGTCTCTGTATGTACTAGACTTTGCTTTGTATGTAGTAGACTGTGCTTTGTATGTAGTAGTCTTTGCTTTGTATGTAGTAGACTTTGCTTTATTTGCCCCTATCCAGACTCAAGAACCCTAGTTGGACTGCAGTGAGCAAAACAGAATTAAGATTTGATTTAATTGGTGCGAGGATGTCATTATGGCTGGCATTTTATTCCAGGTTTTATAATCCTCAGCAACCAATCAGCAAGTATCATTTGCTGGTCTCCATCTAAATCTAACATATTTAAGGAGACATTAAGACAAAATATAAGGGAGCCGTTATCCTAAAACCTGTTATCCAGAAACAGTGGCATAACTAGATAGTACTGGGCCCCACAGAGACTGATTTTTTCATGCCCCCAAAATGTCTAGAGGTTGACCTGTTTTACCAATATTTATTGGAATTGTATATGAAATAGGACCTCATGGGCCCCCCTGCAGCCACAGGGTCTGCTTCCTCTATAGTTATGCCGCTGTCCAGAAAGTTCCGAATTATGGAAAGGCCGTCTCCTGTTGACTCCATTTTATCCAAATAAATAAAAAAACAATACCTTGTACTTGATTCCAACTAAGATATACTCCTTATTGGAAGCAAAACCAGCCTATTGGGTTTATTTAATATTTACATGATTTTCTAGTAGACTTAGGGGCACATTTACCTAGGGTCGAATAATTAATTAACCCTCGATATTCGACCGTCGAAGTAAAATCCTTCGACTATCAAAGTCGAAGGATTTACCGCTATTCCTACGATCGAACGATCGAAGGAATTATCATTTGATCGAACGATTAAATCCTTCTAATCGAATTTTAATCCATCGATCGAAAGATATTCCTTCGATCAGAAAATTGTTAGGAAGCCTATGAGGACCTTCCCCATAGGCTAACATTGGCCTCATTAGGTTTTAGGTGGCGAACTAGGGGGTCGAAGAATTTTTTAAAGAGACAGTACTTCGACTATCGAATGGTCGAATAGTCAAGCAATTTTTAGTTCGAATCGTTCGATTCGAAGTCGAAGGTCGTAGTCGAAGGTCGAAGTAGCCATATTCGACCATATGAAATTCGAACTATTTTTCCTCTATTCCTTCACTCGAGCTAAGTAAATGGGCCCCTTAAGGTATGAAGATCCAAATTACAGAAAGATCGATTATCTGAAAAACCCCAGGTCCCTGGATAACAGATCCCATTCCTGTATATGCAGCTTTGCCCAGTAACTAGGAGAAACTGTTTGTGCATGGACAGAAAAGAAACAGACTGATGGAATAGTCCTGGCAGGACTCACTACTTCTTTATTAATGTCCCTAATGACATATACTGGCTCAGCTTCCCACATAAAGGACTTGGGGAGTAGTTGGCTCCTATACATGACAAGAGTGAATGAATGAGTCATAACTATTTCTCTGCTTTGTAGTTCCCCAGAATGAGATTATTTATTTTTAGAGTGGCAATTTACTGTCGAGATCATAGCTCTGCTCAAAAGGGTGAGAAGAATATATTCTTGTGCTAGCAAATAATATCAAGGAATCTGCTGATTAGCCGAAGAGTATCCCCACTGCTTGCTCACTCGCCGTCCTTATTAAAGGAACAGCAACACCGAAAACTAAAAGTGTAGTAATTATAATATAATTTACTGTACTACTATAGTTTATATAAACAAGCTGCTGTGTAGCCATGGGGGCAGCCAATCAAGCACAGGATACACAGTAGATAACAGATAAGTACTACTATAGTTTATATAAACAAGCTGCTGTGTAGCCATGGGGGCAGCCATTCAAGCACAGGATACACAGTAGATAACAGATACGTACTACTATAGTTTATATAAACAAGCTGCTGTGTAGCCATGGGGGCAGCCATTCAAGCACAGGATACACAGTAGATAACAGATAAGTACTACTATAGTTTATATAAACAAGCTGCTGTGTAGCCATGGGGGCAGCCATTCAAGCACAGGATACACAGTAGATAACAGATAAGTACTACTATAGTTTATATAAACAAGCTGCTGTGTAGCCATGGGGGCAGCCATTCAAGCACAGGATACACAGTAGATAACAGATAAGTACTACTATAGTTTATATAAACAAGCTGCTGTGTAGCCATGGGGGCAGCCATTCAAGCACAGGATACACAGTAGATAACAGATAAGTACTACTATAGTTTATATAAACAAGCTGCTGTGGGGCCACTTTTCAAGATGAAATAAAAGGCACAGGTTACACTGCACATAACCAATAAGCTCTGTCCAATACAATGATTTTTTATCTGTTATCTGCTATGTATCCTGTGCCTTTTCTCCTTTTTTCCAGCAGCTTGAAGAGCAGCCCCCACAGCAGCTTAAATGGGGTCAGTGACCCCCATTTGAAAGCTGGAAAGAGTCAGAAGTAGTGATGGGCGACTTTATTCGGCAGTCATGGAATCATGGCGAATTTCCGCACTTTTCCGCCTGCGCATGTTTTTGTGAAAATGCTGTGAAAATACGCAGTGAAAAATTCGCTGCTACATAAAAATTATCGCGCGTCAAAATTATTTGGACGCCCATTAACTTTAATGAATTTGGCCGTTTTTATAAAAATTGTTACTTGCGTCAAAATTGGCGCACGTCAAAATAATTTTAATGCCTATTGACTTCAATGCGTTCTAGAGTTTCGCAAATTTTTCAGCGAAGCAAAATGGGATAGATTCGACCCATCACTAGTCAGAAGAAGACAAATATTTTGAAAACTATAAAAAAGGAAAAATGAAGACCAATTTAAAAGAGTTGGCCATTGTATAACATAAAAGTTAAAGGGATACTGTCATGAGAAAGCATGTTTTTTTTCAAAACACATCAGTTAATAGTGCTACTCCATCAGACTTCTGCACTGAAATCCATTTCTCAAAAGAGCAAACAGATTTTTTTTATATTCAATTTTGAAATCTGACATGGGACTAGATATATTGTCAATTTCCCAGCTGCCCCAGTCATGTGACTTGTGCCTGGACGTTAGGATGGAACTACTTTCTGGCAGGTTGTTATGTCTCCAACTTAATGTAACTGTATGTGTCTCAGTGGGACCTGGATTTTACTATTGAGTGCTGTTCTTAGATCTACCAGGCAGCTGTTATCTTGAGTTAGGGAGCTGCTATCTGGTTACCTTCCCATTGTTCTGTTGTTAGGCTGTTGGGGGGAAAGGGAGGGGGTGATATCACTCCAACTTGCAGTACAGCAGTAAAGAGTGACTGAATTTTATCAGAGCACAAGTCACATGACTTGGGGCAGCTGGGAAACTGACACTATGTCTAGCCCCATTTCAGATTTCAAAATTAACTATAAAAAAATCTGTTTGCTCTTTTGAAAAATGGATTTCAGTGCAGAATTCTGCTGGAGCAGCACTATTAACTGATGTGTTTTGAAAAAAAACATGTTTTCCCATGACAGTATCCCTGAAACTTAAAGCTGAACCGACCCTTTAATTCACAAATACAAGACTTATGGAATACTATCACAGTGGTTCTAATGCTTGCCTTTATTTTTTTTGTAGGATACATATTGCAATACTCGGAGGATAACAGTGAACAATGGGGCAGTTTTCCCATCAGTCCCAGCGAGAGATTTTACCGGCTGGAGAATTTAAATTGTGGCACCTGGTACAAGTTCACTCTGACGGCCCAGAACGGCGTCGGACCAGGACGCATCAGTGAGATCATAGAGGCAAAAACCCTTGGGAAAGGTACTGGAGTCTTGTCCTGCCCATCCAAAGCAGGAAGTAATTATACGTTATCCAGTTACTTTTATTCTTTTTTTTTTTTTTTTCGAAATATGTTTTGATTTTGAGTGTTTTCATAATAGAGCATTATCAATTCTCCATTGTCAGGAACTTTAATGAAGCTGATTGTCCAACTGTGAGGGCCTATATTCTGAGTCAGCAAGCAGTTTGAACTAAGATGCCATTTTCATGAAAACTTCATAGATTTAGGGGCATATTTATAAAAATGTGTGCAAAAAAAAAATCACTAAACGCACTAAACCTGATGACGATTGTTCCTGCTTTTTTTTTTTTAACCTGCAATTATACTTAAAGCCATGGAAAATCAGAAGGGGGCAAGATAAGCATCATGCCGGGTTTTAAGTGGCATATTTTTTTAATTTTCAAAATATTTGTTAAAGGGGAACTCCGGCTTGCAAACCAAAATTCGATAAAGAAGCCCATATAACACAGAACCCCCTAATATACCCATACCAGTTATCTATTAGTTCAAAAAGTATGAATAAATGCCATTTTCTATGCTGAAATCCAGCTGTTTAACAGTTCTTCTCTTTCTGCATCATATAAAAATCCTGGCAGGGAAGGAGGGACTAAACACTGATGTTACAAATTGTAACAACTTCTCCACAGCTTACAGACAGCATGCAGGAACTACATAACCCACAATGCATTGCACTGGGATGTTCCGTTCCTTATTGAAATCACATGTGCAGGGAATTGTGGGGTTTGGAGGATGCAGGCTGAGGACAGATGGCTGTTGATAAAAAGTAACAGTAGTCAGACAGCTCAGCAAAGTAGTCAGACAGAAAACTGGCAGTTAGGCAGGTTCAAAAAAAGTTAAAAGGTTGAATTTGATGGACGTGTGTCTTTTTTCAACCTAACTTACTATGTTACTGTGTAGATCAGCAAGAGAGCAGGGGGCTAGGCTTAGGTAACTGTTCCAAACCATTACAAATCAGGAAAAGTCTGCATATTTTTTAATTGATGTATATTGCAAAGTTGCTTGAAATTGTGTTTACTTTTCAAAAAACTTAAGTTATGTTTTTGTGGAGTTCCCCATTAATAAACAAAGACAAAACACAGTTGAAAAGCACAACAGTTAAAGGGGTTGCTCACCTTCCAACACTTTTTTTCAGTCCAGTTGTTTTTAGATTGATCACCAGGATTAAAGACTTTTTCCAGTTACGTTCTATTTTCTATGTGTGACCGGTTTTCTAATATTGAAGTGTAAAGTTTCATTTTTCACCTTCTAAATCAGCTCTGGGAGGGCGGGGTCGCCGACCCTGTAAAGGAGGGTGGGGTCACCGACCCTGTAAACTGTTTATTACATTTGTTATTTTTGTCCCTACTGAGCAGAATCTCTGGGTTTCATTACAGGCGGCTGTTAGAATTGATACAATAGTTGCTGATACTCCAGAGATGCTGCTGAGAAATGAATCAACTAAATGTAAAATTGTAACAGTTCAGAGTCTGCACCTGAATTACTGAGCTGTCAGACTCAAACACCAGAGACACGAACATTCAACTTTACACTTAGATTTTGGAAAAAGGGTAAAAAATGGAAAATAATTGAAAAAAGTCTTTATTTCTGGGGAACAATCTAAAAACAATTGAACTGAAAAAAGTGTTTGGAAGGTGAACAACCCCTTTAATACAGACAATTTCTCTGCTTTGATAAAACGGAAGCATTTTTGTAAATAGTAGTGATGAGTGAATTTATTCGCCAGGCGCAATTTTGCACGATTCGCCGCCGCTGAATAAGTTCACGAAACAGCGAAAATCGCTGGCCAAAATTCGCCGGTGCCAGCACATTTTTGCCAAAAAAACTGCCGTTTCGCGAATTTTTTGCCGTTTTACGAATTTCGCGCAAATTTTTCATCAAAGCGAAACGTCGCAAATTCGCCCATCACTAGTAAATAGTAAATGACTTTAGGCATGATATTAAGCCTTTTTGTTTAATGTCAGATACGTTAATTATCAATGCACTGTGTTGGGAACATTATTAATCAGAAGATATTACATTAGGATTTGCAACATTTTATTGTGCTTCTATATTTTATATAGAAGGCTTTTATTTCTTTAGTACAGTTCATCTCCTTCTTCACAATCCCAGTATCCTTGCCTGTTCTTTCTCTCTGTAACCAAAAATGTACTTGGTCTTAGAGATGGCGTTTACACTAGTGATGGGTGAATAAATTCCGAATTTCCACATTATCCCGCCGGCAAATAAATTTGTGAAACTCCCGCAAAAATTTGCTGTTTGGACGCCCATTGACTTTAACACCAGAGTCAAAATTGACGCATTTGACTTTTCAAATGCGCGCCCAAAATTGCAGCATTTTCGAGTTTCCCAAATTTTCATGAATTTTTAGCCGTTTCTCCTGTTTCGCTTCCCGAAAAATTTGCGAATTTTGTAATTTTCCGAGAAGCGAAATAGGAGAAATTCGCCCATCACTAGCCTACACACCAACTAAAATAAATACACTTGCTGGTTCAGGAATGAAATTTTATATTGTAGAGTGAATTATTTGCAGTGTAATTTAGGAATAAAAACGATGTCATAAAAATCATGGCAGAATCCCTTTCACCAGTTTTTCAGAACATGCCCCAATGATTGATCAAAGTCCTGCGCAATGTTTTCTTTCCCGTCATTGATACAAAATCTGATTATTGCTCTGTGAGAAATAAAACAAACCAATCCGTCTCGTGTGAATGCAATTAAAAAGAGTGTGAGAACAGTCTGTAATTTTTAGCTTTCTCTGTCCTGCAAAATCCCTGAGGGTTTGTTTCATTAAATTGTAGTTTTGCCTTGTCTTTATCATAATAGTCAGTGGCGGAACTACATATTACTGGTAGTGATGGGCGAATTTGTCCCGTTTCGATTCGCCGAAAAATTTGCAAATTTCACGCCGAATTCATGAAACGGCGAAAAATTTGCAAAACGCAAATATTATTTTGACGCGCATCAATTTTTAGATGCGCGCCTATGTTGTCCAAATGCATTAAAGTCAATGGGCATCCGAATAATTTTGATGCGCAGCAATTTTTATGCACGTGACTATTTTTATGCACGTGACTATTTTTATGCACGTGACTATTTTTATGCACGTGACTATTCTGACTTGTGCCCAAATTTTTTGTGACGCGATGGATTTTTCTCTGCAGTTTCCCAAATGTATTCGCCGTCGGTGAAAAGTGGAAATAAGCTGCAAATTTGCGCCTGCTGAATTGATTCGCTCATCTCTAATTACTGACCACCCAAAATATCTAGAGATAGGGTTGGTAGGGTGGGGTTTTTTTTCCGGTGTCCCCAGCCCAGACCCACTATTGGCCCCCGACCTCCCTCCCGGCTCCCTGTCGCAGCCAAGAGCAGGAAAAAAGGATAGGGTGCGGGGGTGGGGTGTTGCGGCTGGGCCGGGGGTGGGCCTTAGGTGCCTAATGTGTATTTGCAGCTGTAGTGGGGGCCCTGAAGTAACAGCCCTGGGGGGCTCCGGGTTCCCACGCCGACCCTGTCTAGAGGTTGACCTGTTTTTCCAATATTTATTGTAACTGTATATGAATTAGGGCCTCATGGGGCTCCTATACCTCCTGGGCCTCCTGCAGCCGCAGGGTCTGCTTCCTCTGTAGTTACACCCCTCGTTATAGTGTATTATGAGTGATGGGCGAATTTGTCCCGTTTCGCGTAAAATTTGCAAATTTTGACACCGGCGTCAATTTGCGGGCATTAAAATTGACGTGCAATTTGACATGTATTAAAGTCAATGGGCGTAGGTTTAATTGCTGCCGGCATAGGAAATTGTCGCTGACGCCGATTTTGTCATCAGTGTCAAAAAAACTTTTTCGCCAATTTCGCAAATTTATTCACCAGCGAGGAAACGTGGAAATTCACTGCAAATTGGCCCATCACTATATATTATAGTACAGTACTATTATTTTTGTTCAGTGCAGCACTTGATTTGTTAAAAATATATATTTATTTTCTTGTCTTAGAGCCACAGTTTTCCAAGGAGCAGGACTTGGTCGCCAGCACCAACACAACTCGCGTGAGACTGAATCTCATTGGCTGGAATGATGGGGGGTGCCCAATTACCTCATTTAACCTGGAGTACCGGCCTTTTGGAACTACGGTCTGGACACTGGCCCAGAGGACGTCTCTGTCGAAGTCTTATATGTTATATGACCTGCAGGAGTCAATGTGGTATGAGCTGCAGATGAGGGTGTGTAACAGCGCCGGCTGTGCAGAGAAACAAGCCACTTTTTCAACGCTCAACTATGATGGAAGTAAGTGTCTATTTAACTATTTCCTTCGTTTTGCTGTGTATTGGCAAGATATCAGAGTACACAGAACTTTCCATATTACAAATAATGACTTGATATCTCTGCTATAGATATATGTACTTACTGTTATTTTAGTTACTCCCAAGTGGAACATTGAAGGTCAAGCAGAGTAAAGTAACCAATCAGCTGTTTGCCTTTATTATTCATTATTTCATTTGACTAATAAAAGCAACATGCTCATTGGTTGCCATTAAATGTACCTTAAAATGTATTGGTTATTGATTCTGTGATATATCTCACCTGTGATGTTTACCTTGATGCAAGCTGACATATTTTAAATACTCGCCTGCTCCTACTACGTCATTTCTTTTGTAGGCGGGGGATGAGGTGTTAGTTAAAGTGATACTGACACTAAAAAACTACTTTTTAAAATATGAATGTACATTAAACTTACCTATAAGTCATGTTGAGAGGTAATTATTACTTGAAGTTCCTAAACCTGACTGTTTTGCCAACCTGACTGTCCCACCTCAGCCTGTCAGTTAAAGTTTCCAATAGTGATGGGCGAAAAAATTCACCTGGAGCGGATTCGTGGTGAATAAATTTGTGAAACTCCTGCGAAAATTCGCTGGCATCAAAAAATTTTAGACATGCGTCGGAACAGTTGCTTGCGTCAAAACCATTTGCAGTCGGCAAAGTGTGAAAATTTGCCGTGAATCCATGCCTGGAGAATACATTTGCCCATCACTTAGGAGGATCTGCTTATTTAAATAAACAAACATCTAAGTTGAACTGCTCTGTGTAGACGTAGAGATCCGCTCATTTGGAGATGTCGCCAAACAAGCGGATCTCTCCCCGATATGCCCACATTGAAGTGGACGATATCGGGCTGATCCGATCGTGGGCCCTAGGGCGGTCATATTGCGGGACCACATCCACACACATATGACGGGAGTTTCTAACCCGCCTGATCAAGATCTGGCCAACTTTCGACCAGATATCGATCGGGGAAGTCCGTCGGGTAGCCCCACACACGGGCCAATAAACTGCCGACTCGGTCTGTCGGCAGCTTTTATCGGCCTGTGTATGGGGACCTTAAGTGTGCAGGAAAGTGTGGTTTGTCTTGTGCTACATGCGCTGCCCAAGGTACAACTAGGGATGTAGCGAACCGCCGCCGATGTGTTCGCGAACGCCGTTCGCGAACACCGGCAAAATTTGCGAACAGTTCGCGAACTGTTCGCGAACTTCGATCATCCGAAAATCGTTCGATTCGAACGATCGAAGGATTGTAATCGTTCGATCGAACGATTTTCGTTCGAGTCGAACGATCGAAGCCATTGGATCGAATGATTTCATTCGATCCAATGCTTCGATCGTTCGATTCGAACGAAAATCCTTCGATTTTAGCGCTCGAATGGTCGAATGGTCGAACGATTTTGACGCGAACGCCTATTGGCGAACGTCGCGCGACGTTCGCGAACTTGCGGCGGACGCGAACAGCCGATGTTCGCGTGAACAAGTTCGCCGGCGAACAGTCCGCGACATCCCTAGGTACAACCATCACAAACTGGCTGCTATGTGATATACAATTTTGCACCAGTAAAGTTGCCCATAAACTTCCAGATATGCTTGTGTGCAGAGCCGGGCCAAACCGGCCAGGCGCCCTAGGCAACCTGGCCAGGCACAGCGCCGGCTTCGTGTGCGCTCAATTGTGCATGCGTGAAACTACGCGACGGCGCGCATGCGCTAAATTCCGCGACTGCGCGCATGTGCAAAACTACGCGATGGCGCGCATGCGCAAAAATACACGCTGGCGCGCATGTGCGAAAATACACGCCGGCGCGCAATTGCATTTCAAACAAATTACCGGTGCCAGGTTGGACCTGGTGCCCATGATTGCATGATCATACACTGGGGCCTATGGAGGTCTGTCAGCATGCTTATGTGAGCCTCATCCAATGGGATTTTACATAGTAACAAAGTTAGGTTGAGAAAAGACACACATCCAACCTTGTCTATATATAACCTGCCTAACTGCTAGTTGATCCAGAGGAAGGCAAAAAAAACCCCAATTTGAAGCAATATTTGGCACCAGCATGTAGGGATGTAGCGAACCGCCGTTTTGGTGTTCGCGAACGCCGTTTGCGAACACCGGCAAAAAATGCGAACCGTTCGCGAACCGTTCGCGAGCTTCGAACACCCGCAAAATCGTTCGATTCGAACGTTCGAAGGATTTTTCGTTCGATTCGAACGTTTGAAGGATTTTCATCGTTCGATCGAAGGATTTTCATTCGAATCGAACGGTCGAGGGATTTTAATCGTTCGAACGAATGGAAATCGTTCGAACGAATGGAAATCGTTCGATTTTAGCGGTCGAATGGTCGCGAACTCAAATTGCGAACGTTCCCAAACGTTCGCGAACATTAGGCGGACGCGAACGGTCGAAGTTCGCGCGAACAAGTTCGCAGGCGAACTGTTCGCTACATCCCTACCAGCATGTTGTAACAAAAGAGCTGTGAGGCCGAGCGATGGAGAAATCCAGTGAAATTCATTATTATTATTATAATAAAAATCTTGCTATTGCTGAACATTTCTAACTGAATGTCTTTATTACATTACGAAGTCCTGATTTAGAACGACATGCGTAAATGAAAATCTGCATCGCTATTTTAGTCTCACACAAAAATAACGCTGGCCTTTTTATTGGTTCAATCGATCACAGGGAGTAATTGCGTTATACAGACACAATTTCAAGTTCTCCGACGGGAGACGTCATTTTGTGTAACCTCGGATGGCACTTGTATTAGACCGGCAGCTTCACCGATAAAAAACAAACTGTAAAAATGCGCCTGACTTAAATTGTATTTGCCTTTTACTGTGACAGGCTGGGAAATCTCACAAAGTCAAGCGGAACAGTAAGATTTATGACGGTGATTACACTGTTTGATGCTAGTGCTGCGCTAATGGAGATCTATGCCTTCCATACTGCACAGTAGCTGAGGATGGAGACAGCTTGCTGAAAAATATGGACTTCCAAACCCTTCATGGTCTTTCTTTTTGCCTTGCAGCTTGCTGATTCCAAAAACCTTACCTGCCCAGTTCAATTACAATAAGGTCCCATATGGTGTAATTAGCATTATATATATATATATATATAATAATTTGTTGGGTTTTTTTTGACATATGGATTCAATTAACCTGCTTTGACTGTCAATGAACCATGTTGGCTTATTCCAGCAGACCATGGGCTTCATTCCAGATCCCTTCAGAGGCTTGTGTGTTACCTGTTGTGTTGCCTTTAAACCTTCTGTCATCGTTGTCTTCATCGTGGTTCTAATGGGCTGCTTGTAAATCCCCATGAAATTCCACCACCAAAAAAAAGGGTTGCCCAAAAAGTCACTAAAAAAATATGCCCATTGACTAATGTATTTTGCTCGTTTTGTTTGTTTCGCTAACTTTTTGGCAAGGTGAAACTGGACAGATTCGCTAATTATTAGGGATTATTAGGGATCCGCCGAATCCAGGATTCGGAACAGGATTCGGCCTTTTTCAGCAGGATTCGGCTGAATCAAATCCTAATTTGCATATGCAAATCAGGGACGGGGAAGGAAATTGTGTGACTTTTTGTCACAAAACAAGGAAGTAAAAATGTTTTCCCCTTCCCACCCCTAATTTGCATATGCAAATTAAGATTCGGATTTGGTTCAGTATTTGGCCGAATCTTTCATGAAGGATTCGGGAATTCGGCCGAATCCAAAATAGTGGATTCGGTGCATCCCTACTAATTACCATATCACATTTTCACAAATGCTAATGCTTCATAAAAATCCAGACAGTAGATGCAACTAATAGAAAAGATGATTGAGGCCATCGTGAGGTCATTGTGTTGCTTTGTAAGGTTTTATGGAACGTTGTGATGATCTGTGTTGTGTTCCCTATTTGTTACTGAGATAGGGGGGGGGGTTATTCTTTTTATTATACTTGCTTTTGAGTGAGGAGGCAACTGCAGTTACCTTGTGGGCAGAAAAATCTACTACAAATCCAAGTGATTCTAATTAGTTCATTAGTTTTTCAAAAATAATGTTTCCCCCAGATTCAAACTCATGGGCTGTTTGAGGCTTATTCCTTATGGCCATCACCTTTGGCCAAAATGCTCTCCATAGGCCTAAAAATGTTTATCTACAGGAGGATCACTGGCGACTGAACTGAGCATGCTCGTTGTCTAGGACAGCAGCATGTGGGTGGCACCAAACCTAAATGCAAATGTGACCCAAGAGGTGTATTTGGACAGTAAAAGTCATAGAATAAAGTATTATTTGATCATTTTTTATCCTTGACTGTCCCTTTAGTAGACTACCAGCCTGGGATCAGCCCTGCCCTCAATCTAGATACCTCTCTAGGCTGATGAATAACAGGATTCTACTCTCTCTGATGTACCTTGTTGGAACTTTGCTTATTAAATAGGTTTCTCTAACTTGAACTTTATGGGACAGATTTATCAAAAATCAAGAAATATTTTCAGTTTTCTCTGCTAATCTCACCAGTGTTAACAGGTTTGTTTGAGTGTTTTCATTTTCTTGAACATAAAGACACCAGAAACATTTTTTTCTCAAGTTGTGTGGTTCCCGTAGGTTTCTCCAGAATTCAAGAGAAAGTGGAGCAGAAGAAATATTTCAGCTCACACCCACATCCTTTGGTTTTAATTGATCTCGGGACTTCTGGGCTCCCAAAAAGGAGAAAAAGCCATAGAGAATGCATGAGAAAATCCAAAACTCTTTTATTTAGTCAAGCCAAGGAGATATCTGAATTCTAGAGTACAACAACCTTGGATTTAGTCTTTGCACTGGCTTTAACATGTTTGAAGGGTTATCAGGCTTTACTGAACCTTTATTTCTTAGTTTCTGGACACATCATTAGTGGGACTGGCCATCTTCACATAGTAAATCCGGCTTCGCTACACTGATCAACCAAACTTTTATCACTTGTTGCTGGACTACAAATCCCAGAATAATGTAACATAAGATAAGATAACAATAAGAATCTCCACAGCCAGCTGTTGCTTTAAAATGCAAAAAAATCCTCCAATGAGAATCCCAGCTGATCTGTGTAAATCCGGCTCCATGTTCTTTGTTTCTGCAACTTGAGTTGGAAGCTTTAAGCCCAGTTTCCCAGCACTGAACAGGTCTGTCCTTTATCCCCATGTTTGATTCCAGTGTCATATAATAAAGACAAAAAGAACATAATTATCACTATATGTAAGATAGCGAACGGCAAGATGGCGACGTGGTGCTGGGAATCAGCATTCTCATTGGTCAATTCTTTTGCATTAATAAGGAAGTTTTTGATCAGTAGAATCCTAACTGGGGAATTTTCTTGCATCTATAATTACATACTTTTGGGCAACTTCTATAGATAACTAAAGGGCACTGTGGGACGGCGTTACGACTGGATTTACATCCCCTTTAACTAAATGCAGCAGAGCAGGTTCCAGTGTCCCATCTTCCCTATGGGAGCAAATATGAGCAAGTAGATGCCTTTGACTAAGGCAGAGTTTTTTATGCTTTTTCCTTTCAACATTCCCTTCATTTCATGGAATATGCTGGTTGTGCTTCTAATAAGGATTAATTATATCTTAGTTGGGATCAAGTTCAAGCTACTGTTTTATTATTACAAAGGAAAAGATAATCACCTATTGGATTATTTGATTGTAATGAAGTCTATGGGAGACGGCCTTTCCATAATTCAGAGCTTACTATGTAATGGGTTTCCAGATAACGGATCCTATATATATATATAAAATGGGTCCGACCTGGTGCACTCACAACTGTTAGCGCATTGCCTGGGTGCTGGTCAAAATAATCATTCAAAGTATCAAAAACAGACCGAACTCCAAGGGCTTTTCAAATGTGAAAGACATTTGAAAAGCCCTTGGAGTGCAGTCTGTTTTTGATACTATATATATATATATATATATATATATATATATATATATGTCATATTATTAACCGCCACTCACCATCAATTAATCAAATCCCGGGTGCTCCTTGAAAGAAAGCAAATAGATACAGTTAGGAGCACTCACGGGCATCGTGATAAAGAAGTATATTTTATTGGAGTGTTACAAACTACCCCACATCAACGTGTTTCGGTTCTCTCTGCATCCTGACAACGGTTCAGAGAGAACCGAAACGCGTTGATGTGGGGTAGTTTGTAACACTCAAAAATATACAATAAAATATACTTCTTTATCACGATACCCGTGAGTGCTCCTAACTGTATCTATACATAAAGGTATATATGAATAAAGTACCCCCTCCTGTAAATTATAAGGATATTATAAGTCACCGAAGAGTTTCATGACTATATAAAAGTACGAGGCCGAAGGCCGAGTGTTTTTATACAGGTCATGGAACTCCGAGGTAACTTCTAATATCCTCATATTTTGCAACTGGGGGTACATTATTTATTATAATACACAAGAAACAACTTTTTGGTAATTTTGGTTCTGTATATTACCACATTGAATTTTAAATGAAACAACTAAGATGCAGTTGAACTGCAGACTTTTTTTTAGCACAATTCATTGTGGTAATGCGCAGAACCAAAATTAGAAAAAAGTTGTTTCTGTCCAAAGATTTATGGGCGTAACTATATACTATATATATATTTTTAAAACATACCCCTTCCACACCCATGCCCATTTTCTGTTGCCAATTTCCTTGCTGTCCTTGCTCATTTCTCCCTACTCCTCTCTTCCTATTTATAATATACAAGAACAATATTTACTGGGGCAGGATTAAAATAACAGTCTCTGCCAGTAGCTGCCAGTGTTTCTCATGCCGTATCACCGTTGAGCTAAAAAAAAGGCTTATTATTTTTACTCTGTGCGTGCCATAATGTTCTTTTTTTATAGCTATCTGAATTTGCAGATACAATATTTGAACATCTTATTAAAGTGTGTTATTGCTATTACAGATCATTTGGTAAATGGGACTCCAGAGAGAAGACCCTGGTAAATTTAGCACAGTGACAAGTTAATGGGATAAAATTTATTTTGTACTGAAAAAAATGCATGATAATAACGGCAAGGCTCCATTACAGAAATGCCGTTCTTTCAGCTACAGTGTAATAGTGGAACCATGCTGAGCAGGCACCTTCAGCCAGCAGTGTTGTCATTTAGCCTTCTAGATAAAGGGCAATTGTTCCAGGCATGTGCCTTGTGTGTATGTCTCGAGCTAAACATTGATTTCCCTTCCCTCATCACCTCATTCTCACAGTGGGGAACAGGTCCCTTAGCTACTTTGACTTTAGCATCTAGGGAAGTTCTGTTTGCTTTTAAGTGTCACAGATCATTGTATCTATGACCACAAGTACCACCCCCCAAAGGGTCTGCATTGCCCAGTTCCAGGGTCAGACTGGGGGGCCCGGGGCCCATCGGGGCTATTGTCACAGGGCCACCTCCCGGCAGTCCCCAAAGCCGCCTCCAGCTCCCTGCGTGCCTCCACCAATGAGCCGTTTGCATGAAGAAGATGCGCATGAGGGTGAAGAAGATACTCAGAAGCATTAACTTTGTTTTCGGGCGGAGCAGATCTGGGCCAGCGGGTGCCCATGAAGGCCGGGGCCCACCAGGTTTTTTCTCGGTGTCCCGTCAGCCCAGTCCGACCCTGCCCAGTTCTACTGAATGCGAATGGATAATGTGTTGCCTAGAAACACTCGGTGCTGCTTCACTTGTAGACGGAACCTCAGATAGAAGCACTAAGGATTATACATCTCATTTAGGATGAAAATTCACATGCACATGCTATAGCCATATTTTTTTACCCACAATGCATTGCCCCCCCCCCCCAGAATTTCAACACTATTGTAGGTACCCACAAAAATCATTCGACGCAGCTCATGCAAGATTTACCAATCTTAGGGAACCAAAGGTGCTTAGGCCACCCAGAATTCCCCACCAGGCAGACAGGGAGCCAGAAAAATGTTATGTTTATATATTAGCGTCTGCTTAATAAATTGTGCCCATGTTTCTCTAATTCATATTGTTCACAAATGGCAGCAATTATCTCGTACTAGTCAATAGTGATGTGTGGGTCAGGAAAAACTCAACCCGCACTGACCGTAACCTGCAAAACCTTAGGCTGTGGGCACCCATGCTTAAGGCTCAGCTGCTCTCAGGCTGTGTATTTTTTGAAGGCTGAAGGAAGCGGATCTGCTCCCTGTCCCTGCTCCATTGATTGGAATCCAATCAGCCACAGCAGAGCTTAACAGGGTCGGACTGGGCTGGCAGGACACCAGAAAAAAACTTGGTGGGCCCCAGCCGACCCAGACCCATTCCCATAATCTGCCGAGTCCCAAAACAAAATGATGTGCAGCGCATCCGCCGGAGTTCGCGCATGTGCGTGGGGGTGGGGCTGAGATTTGTAACCTGGTGGGCTCCAGTTTGACCCTTAACTGAAGTCAGTCCGGAGATGCCTCCTTTTTCGTATTTGGGCTGACCTTACCTTCAGCTCCACTGTCATCAGATTTCAATCAATGGAGCAGGGACAGGGAGCAGATCCGCTTCTCTCAGCTGAGCCTTCATCCTGGGTGCCCATAGCCGTAACCTGCACCTGACCCTAATCCTGACCCCTGGCATCGCAGTCCGACACTGGTCTGGCCCAATGTATGAGTAGGTGCAAAATTGTACAGGGGTCATTTACAAACATAGTGCAGTGTGCAAAGTGGCCAGAATTCCAGTGGCCGAGTGCCACGTTGTCTCTGCTGTAATTAAACCTGATATGCCAAAAACACACTTGCAGTTGTAAATTAATTTTAAATTAAGCTTTAAATGTTGTTAAACAGATTTATTTACCATTTTATTCCATTGCTGTGTGCTTCTGGGATACATCCAAGCATAAAATTGCTTTTTCCTGACCTTTAATAAGACGAGCCATTTTATTACATTCCCATCTTGCATAATTTTTGTTTTTTTTATTAAAAGCATTGATTGTTCTGCTAAAGTAACTGTCTGTCCACCCTTGGTCACCTTCCTGCTATTATCTAGGTCCATAACTCTCTATTTATATTGAGCTGAACTCCATTATGGCGCATCTCCTTGTGTTTAATGAACACATTCAACTGTATTATTTTGCATAATGGTACTTATTGATTTCATTAGGCAGAAACAAAGAGCCGTTCCAGATTGTTAGATGGGCGGAAATGAAATTGGATTTCTGTGTTCTTATTAGGACAACAATTCCCTCTGAAATGATGGAACTCCTCAGTTAATTGGCCAATTTCAGTTGCTCTGTCAGTTTGTTGATGTTATATTAAGGCTTGCACAGACTAAGCAAAGTATTATTATTGGTGTTAGATGGGCAAATTTGTCCTGTTTCAATTCGCCGGAAAATTAGCGAATTTCCTGCAAAATTTGCGAAACGGTGAAAAATTTGCGAAATGCATTGAAGTAAATGAGCATCAAAATTATTTTGACGCTCATCGATTTCAACAATTTTTTACACGCGCCTGTTTTATCCAAATGCATTAAAGTCAATGGGAGTCCGAATAATTTTGATACGCGAATATTTTTATATGCGCAACTATTTTTTTTCCACTTTTTATGCTTTTTTATTTATTCACTAGCAGCAAAACGAGGAAATTCGTCATGAATTTGCACCTGGCTAATTTATTTGCCCATCACTAATTGGTGTTTGTACCCCATTACACTTGCTGATTTGTGATCATCTCCATAGTGATGCATACAATGGGGATTACCTCTGATTTACCCTTGTGAAAGCCCAGGTGCATGAATCTCATAATCTCATTTTTAGACACTCAGAGAGGTATTTACTAAGACTCAAATTTTTCCCATTTTCTTTCTTTATTAAAACAAAGTTGACCTAAGTCTTATCCAAGAATTTACCTAATTTAACAAAAAAATAGATTGAAAAAAGTCAGTGAGGGGAAAAGACAAAATCATGCAAATTTTTCAATTTGATGCTCGAAAAACCCAACTATTCCAGATTATCGAATGAAAACCAGCCTGAAACACTCGAAGATCATCAAGGCAAGAAACATCTTCAAATTAAAAAAGGATCTCTGCCACTGACTTTTACATGACTTCGACAGGTTTTTGCTGGAGTATTTTCAGATTTGGATTTTTAGCAGCTTCGGAAATTTTAGGTTTTCCCCCTAAAAAACTCAACCAGAGAAAATAGAGGCTTCATAAATAGCCCCCTTATTGTAACTAAACTCCCCCATTTGTCTTATTCTTCACCAGGATTGGCCCAATGTAAAGGAGTATTGCTGGAGAACACAAACACATCATAACACCTGGGAAGCTGAATTTGAATGAATGTGATCATGTTCTACTGCCTGTTTCTCCTCTATTTATTAGAGCATTTTTATTCATACTGGGGTTCCACAGACTCCATTCTATGCTGTGTGTGTGGGGGGGTGCTAAACTGCAGTGGTCCTTTGCTTTACTGTTACACCATGTTTAGTGGAGTAGCAGGAAAAGTAAAGAAGATTCAAGAACTTTCTGACCCCTAACTGCCTGTCCCTAGGGGCAGTTGTAATCAACGTTCTTTCATTAACACTCCCTACCCTCAGGTGCATCAATATGTTATTTCCCTCTTAACCAAGAGGCTTTGTTCTTGGAGATGCTTAAAATAATTTACTTACCAAATCATACATATGCGTGTAACTAGGGATCCTAATGAAAATAAATTAGCCCCTATTTATGCCTGGGTTACCCTTTACCTGGGGATGGATGTCCGTTACCTGTCACTGATGTGGATTTAGCAGTCTACCCTCTACCTATAACACCCATGACTTGCTATTTAGATGAGGGTTATGAAGTGCAACACTAATCCCCTTTTTCCTGGGAGCCAACGGTCTTACTGCTCTTGTTCTTCCAAACAGCAAAGTGGGTGTTATACACAGAACCTCAGGGCATGTGAAGAAGATACTTGGCTGTTGTAAGGGGTTATATGGAAGGGGTTATATGGAAGAGATTATATGGAAGGGATAATATGGAAGAGATTATATGGAAGGGATTATATGGAAGAGATTTTATGGAAGGGATTATATAGAAGGCATTATATGGAAGGGATTATATGGAAGGAATTATATGGAAGGGATAATATGGAAGGTATTATATGGAAGGGATTATATGGACGGGATTATATTATGGAAGGGATTATATTGAAGGGATTATATGGAAGGGATTATATGGAAGGAATTATATGGAAGGGATTATATGGAAGGAATTATATGGAAGGGATAATATTATGGAAGGGATTATATTGAAGGGATTATATGGAAGGTATTATATGGAAGGAATTATATGGAAGGGATAATATGGAAGGTATTATATGGAAGGGATTATATGGACGGGATTATATTATGGAAGGGATTATATAGAAGGGATTATATGGAAGGGATTATATAGAAGGAATTATATGGAAGGGATAATATGGAAGGGATTATATGGAAGGGATTATATGGACGGGATTATATTATGGAAGGGATTATATTGAAGGAATTATATGGAATGAATTATATGGAAGGGATTATATGGAAGGAATTATATGGAAGGGATTATATGTAAGGGATTATATGGAAGGAATTATATGGAAGGGATTATATGGAAGGGATTATATGGAAGGAATTACATGGAAGGGATTATATGTAATGGATTTTATTCAAAGGATTATATGGAAGGGATTATATGGAAGGGATTATATGGAAGGGATTATATGGAAGGGATTATATGGAATTAATTATATGAAAGGGATTATATGGAATTTATTATATGGAAGGGATTATATGGAATTTATTATATGGAAGGGATTATATGGAATTTATTATATGGAAGGGATTATATGGAAGTGATTATATGGAGGATGAGAACTTCAGGTGAGGTATGATTGTGTTCACAGGAGATAAGAAGGGGCAATGAAGGAACAGGATCAAGAATCCAGTAGACAGGGGCTGAGTGGGTGAAGAGAATAGGATCTGGAAAAGAGTAGCTGGAGAATTGGTTACTGGACAGAGTGGATCAGAATGGAGTGGATGAAGAACCAGGAATAGGCTTTGTAAGAAAGGACAGTGTGGGAGAAGAGACAGAATCTAGAACAGGAACAGAACTAGAAGCAGGAACAAGGAACAGAACAAGACTAATGCAGAAGTGGGAACAAGAGCCAGGAGTAGGACAAGAACAGGTCAGGGTGCAGGACTAGAGCAGGAGCAGGAACCAGAGCTAGGGACTAGTGATGAGCTAAATTTGTTGCCAAGTTTGCAGCAGAAATTACACCTTTAGACTCCAATGCGTGAATAAAATTGTCACACGTCAAAAACAAATGGTCTCCCATTGATTCACCCATCACTACAGGGACAAGCCACAGTGCTCAGCAGCAAGGTCAATGCTCAGGCACTGGCTGTGGAGAGGGCTGGGTTTATAAAGGGCAGAGTCAACTCTGGTTGGCTGATCCCACCCAACCAATAAGGCTGTTGGATATAAAACAGCCAGAGAAATAGGTGAAAGGGAGATGAGCACACAAAGATGAGCTTTCCTGGCCCAGGGGTTAAGTTGAGGAGCCAACAGCCAGGAGGTCCTGGGTTCAATCCCCATCAGAACTTTACAGCTGTGTCCTCTTTTGCACTTTGTGACACTTATAATTTGTGATACTTTGGGTAACTTTTCTCCAAAACCCATACTTATTATCCATAACTAAAAGTTTATTTCTGTTAATAGAAAAGAGAACTTTTCCCATAAAAAGTCTGTTATACTACAAAATGTCCAGCTGCTAATTCCCAAGTGAAATATTACATTTCATTACTCAGCCACAAGCCCTCTAAGCACAAATGAATTCCAAATTGATCTACCATTTTCCCTGCACATAACAGTGGCAGCCTAATATGTAAGTCCCTTTTTTAAAGTCACATCCTTATTGCCTAATTTATCACTCCTGAGGGAACATTTCAACCGACCCATTAAACAGCAGCATTCTGTGAATTACACTCCAGACTCACAGCAGACAAATCGCAGTCTCCACTGAGCACCAGCCAGGTCCCGAAATAAATAGTGAAAAGACAGAAATAGACTGAGATGGATATACACCAAAATATGGATATAGATAGACAGCTCTTAGGTGGAAAGATTAAGGGATAGACAGAGAATAAAGTCAAGGGCAAACAAAGAGAGATAAAAAGAGACTGACAGATAGATAGATGATAGATAGATAGATAGATAGATAGATAGATAGATAGATAGATAGATAGATGATATATAGATAGATAGATAGATAGATAGATAGATAGATAGATAGATAGATAGATGATAGATAGATAGATAGATAGATGATAGATAGATAGATAGATAGAGATAGATAGATAGATGATATATAGATAGATAGATAGATGATAGATAGATAGATAGATAGATAGATAGATAGAGATAGATAGATAGATTATAGATAGATAGATAGATAGATAGATAGATAGATAGATAGATAGATAGATAGATAGATAGATAGATAGATAGATGATAGACAATAGACAAATGACAGATGATAGATAGATAATGGATAGATAGATAGATAGATAGATAGATGATAGATAGATGGATAGATAGATAGATAGATAGATAGATAGACAGATAGATAGATAGACAGACAGATAGATAATAGATAGATGATAGATAGATGACAGATAGATAATAGACAGATAGATAGATAGATAGATAGATAGATAGATAGATAGATGATAGATGATGGATGGATGGATGGATGGATGGATGGATAGATAGACAGACAGACAGACAGATAGATAATAGATAGATAGATGATGATAGATAGATGATAATAGATAGATGATAGATAGATAGATGATAGATAGATGGATGGATAGAGAGAGAGAGAGAGAGAGAGAGAGAGAGAGTATTTCTTATTTTATTTTCCATTGCATCCGATTTGACGCCTGTGTTTTGGCGCAGCGCATCGGATCCACCGAAAACGCATAGTCGTCCGTATAGTTCTACCCTAAGGGGCATATTTATCAAGGGTTGAATTTCAAATTGAAAAAACGTCGAAATTCGAATTCAAAAAGACCAACCAAGTTTTTTTTTTGGTGGAATAGGTCCTTTTTCAATCGAATAGGTCAGTATTCGGCTGAATTCGAATTGAAGGAATAGCACATTCGATCAAATTCGATTCGAAGTTTATCCCAAAAATACTTTGGTTTTTCAAAGTCCACCAATTGAATCCAAACAGGTTCAAGGAGCTCCCCCATAGGCTAAAACAGCAATTTGGCAGGTTTTAGATGGCGAATGGTCCAAGTTGAATTTTTAAAGAGACAGTACATGATATATTGCGATATTCAAATTTTTTACAAATTCGAATTGAATTTGGACTATTCCCTAGGCGAAGTACATGAAAAATAGCCCGAAATTCAAGTTTTTATTATTCAAAAAGTCACCTCGACCTTTGATAAACCTGCCCCAAAAGTTAACGTAAAGGTGACCCATCCTATTAAAAAAACGATATCATTAGTACATCGTTGGCTTGGCACGAGGTGCTGCTTTGTGTTACTTTTCCCTGGGAAGTAACTGAAGGGTGCTGCTGTGATGGTGCTGTAGAAATGAAATAATTATGAGTTTGCATATGCAAATGGCATCTTCTAATTGCGTGATTTGCAGATCTATAAAAACAACAATTGATTTCAGCAGGAAAGCCGAGCGAATCGAAGCAGAAATTCTGCCGTCGAGCATGAATCAGCCTTATTTACTGAACAACGCATGAATCACTTCTACCGAGAGGTTTGAGCTTCTGGTATGAGCTTTGGACTCAGAGAGGAGAAAACACCCCTCCCGAAGTGCTTTGTATATTAAATGTTTAATTCAGTGTCTGAATAATTATCCGCATTGCTGTCTGAGTATCAGTTAAAGGAGAAGTTCATTATAGAAGGACCTTTTGTGTCAGGTAGACGTTAAAGGAGAAGGAAAGGCTAAAATTAAGTGTTATCAGAAAGGTCTATGTAAATACATCATTAAACCCTCAAAGTAATGCTGCTCTGACTCCTCTTCCAAAAGAAACACCACATTTCTTTCCTTCTATTGCGTACTCATGGGCTTCTGTATCAGACTTCCTGTTTTTAAAAAAGAACGCCTGACGTAAATACGCCACTGAAACCACACGCGACTGTCAACATGTTTTTCAGCATGTGGCTTTCTTTTCCCAACATGCACTTCTCATTGTTCTCATTGAGAATTTAGACGCCATATTTAACATACTCTGCGTATTTACACAAAGTGTGGTTTTAAACGTGCAGATTATATTCCAGTGACTAGTCTATTGATTTGGTAGTTTCTTGACGTATTGGCGTTTCTGATGAAAAACACCAATACTGGCATCCTGTGGCGGATCCCGGCTTGCAAGTGCCCTGTGTGAATTGCCATAGTGCGTTTTCCATTCGTTTCAGTGGTAGTGCAGTTTATGAGTATTTACGCCTGGCGGAGCTTTTTTAAAAATGCAGCGTAAAAACGCCACGTCTGGCCTTGCCCTTAGGGTTAAAGTCCAAGTTTGCGGTATCCAAAAGGGGTCAGGCGTAAGCGTAGTCAAGTTCAGGCAAGTGTTCAATAAGACAGGCAGCAAGAATCGGAATCGGGGTCAAGCCAAGGGTCAGGAAGCCAGGAAATAAGAATTATGGAATATAGGAAACCCAGGAAAATGATTCAGCAATTCCTATATTCGAGCATCGAATCCATGACCGGGAAGTAGTTTTATTTTCAAAGTTCACACCAGGCACGTGACGTCATCACTGCGGCGTCGGTCCACGTGGATCATGGGCGCTGCCATTTTGGAAAGGATGCAGCTCGAGACTGGAGAGCTTGACACTCCACTCCCTGCTGTAATCTGAGCCCAGAGCTATGAGTGAGCAGGGAGAGACTCAGGCAGGAAGTGATGTCACACCAAGCTAATACGGCAGCTGCTATCCTAAACAAACAGAGAGAGCTTTCTCCTTTAATATTCTGAAAAATGAGGTTCAATGTTGATAAATGCAGGGTATGCACTTTGGCAAAAATAAAAATATAAATGCAAGTTATACACTAAATGGCAGTGTGTTGGGAGTTTCCTTAACTGAGAAGGATCTTGGGGTTTTTGTAGATAACACGTTGTCTAATTCTGGGCAGTGTCCTTCTGTGGCTACTAAAGCAAATAAAGTTCTGTCTTGTATAAAAAAGGGCATTAACTCAAGGGATGAAAACATAATTCTGCCTCTTTATAGGTCCCTGTGAGGCCTCATCTGGAGTATGGGGGCAGTTTTGGACTCCAGTCCTTAAAGGGATCCTGTCATCAGAAAACATGTTTTTTTCAAAACGCAAATCAGTTAATGGTGCTACTCCAGCAGACTTCTGCACTGAAATCCATTTCTCAAAAGAGCAAAAAGATTTTTTTATATTCAATTTTGAAATCTGACACGGTGCTAGACATTTTGTCAATTTCCCAGCTGCCCCTGGTCATGTGACTTGTGCCTGCACTTTAGGAGAGAAATGCTTTCTGGCAGGCTGCTGTTTTTCCTTCTCAATGTAACTGAATGTGTCTCAGTAAGATATGGGTTTTTACTATTGAGTGTTGTTCTTATATCTACCAGGCAGCTGTTATCTTGTGTTAGGGAGCTGTTATCTGGTTACCTTCCCATTGTTCTTTTGTTTGGCTGCTGGGGGGGGGAAAGGGAGGGGGTGATATCACTCCAACTTGCAGTACAGCAGTAAAGAGTGATTGCAGTTTATCAGAGCACAAGTCACATGACTTGGGGCAGCTGGGGAATTGACAATATGTCTAGCCCCATGTCAGATTTCAAAATTGAATATAAAAAAAATCTGTTTGCTGTTTTGAGAAATGGATTTCAGTGCAGAATTCTGCTGGAGCAACACTATCAACTGATTCATTTTGAAAAAAAAATGTTTTTCCTATGACAGTATCCCTTTAAGAGGGATATAAATGAGCTGGAGAGAGTGCAGAGACTAAGTGCAACTAAACTGGATGGAAGACTTAAATTATGAGGGTAGACTGTCAAGGCTGTTGTTTCTCCTACTCAATGGACCTGGATTTTACTATTGAGTGTTGTTCTTAGATCTACCAGGTTGCTGTTATCTTGTGTTAGGGAGCTGCTATCTGGTTACCTTCCCATTGTTCTGTTGTTTGGCTGCTGGGAAGAAAGGGAGGGGTGATATCAATTAAACTTGCAGTACAGCAGTAAAGTGTGACTGAAGTTTATCAGGGCACAAGTCACATGATTGGGGGCACTTCGGAAACTGACAATGTGTCAAGCCCCATGTCAGATTTCAAAATGAAATATAAAAAAAATCTGTTTGTTCTTTTGAGAAATGGATATCAGTGCAGAATTCTACTGGAGCAGCACTATTAACTGATAAATTTTTGGAAAAACATGACAGTATCTCTTTAAAGAATGATTGAGAAGTACCAGATTGGTAATAAGCAGTGTTGTACTTCGGGAGGTTGGGTCTGGTCAGTGGAGTTCATTGAGTTTTTACCCAGCGTCCTGTCGGCCCAGTCTGACCCTGCTGAAAAGGATGGAGAATTGAAACATTTTGTGTATAAAATCATGAAGAGAATATCCAGGCTGATATATAAATGTTTCATGTTCATGGGACAGGACTTGTGAGAAGAACAGATCTCTTGTCTTATTCAATTGGGTTAATGATATAACTCGCTCTGTTTACAGGTACAATCCCCCCTCTCGTTAAATCGGTTGAGGCGAGTGAGGAAGGAATGAGTAACAACAAGGGGATAAAGATGCTGGTTACTATTTCCTGCATCCTGATTGGAGTCCTGCTGCTATTTGCACTACTGCTGCTTGTCAGGAGGAGGCGGCGGGAGCAAAGGCTCAAAAGACTGAGAGGTAAGTAGAGCCATTCAGGTATGTGCCCTAACGTGCCAAGCCTCGGTGTACAATCAGATCACTACTCAAAGGCTTGGAGTGCATATAGAGTTGTGTGTCATGGTGTGTCTACATCTCTGGGTGTGTGTATTCAGAAACATGTGTGACTAGTGATGGGAAAATGTATTCGCCAAGCGCAAATTCTTACCTAATTTCCGCGTTTCACCACCGGCAAATTAATTTGCGAAATTGCCTCGAAAAATTTGACAGCGTCCAAATTGTTGTAATTTGAGCTTCTGCTGCTGCCTTGGGGGCAGGATACATGATATATGATATATAATATATGAGGGACACACACCTGGATTCCCTGTCTTTGCTTTGTGTCACACATAGTGATGGGCGAATTTCTCCCGTTTCGCTGGAAAATTCTCAAATTTGGCAAATGGTAAATTTCCTGCGAAATTCACCCAACTGCAAAAAATTTGCAAAACGCAATTTTTTTCAATTCAGACACGCATTAAAGTCAATGGGTGCCTATTAATTGTCGCCGGCGTCGAAATTGTCAAAGGAATCGGAATTGTCACCGGCGACAATTAATAGACACCCATTGACTTTAATGCGCATCAGAATTGTCGCCGGCTTGAAAAAAAATAGCATTTTTCGCAGTTTGGCAAATTTCGCAGGAAATTAACACATTTTTCACCATTTGCCAAATTTCGCTGGGAATGTTACGGCAAAGCGAAACTGAAATTGGCCCATCACTTACATCCTCATATATCATATCCCCTGCCCCCAAGGCAGCAGCAGAAGCTCATATACGGATAGAGCATGGTTTATTGGTGAATTATACTGTATATACTGTATAGAACAGGGATCCCCAACCTTTTAAACCTGTGAGCATCATTCAGAAGTAAAAGGAGTTGGGGAGCAACACTAGCATGAAAATTGTTCTTGGCGTGCCAAATAAGTGTTATGATTGGCCATTTGATAGCCCCTATGTGGATTGTCAACCTACATTGAGGCTCTGTTTGGCAGTACAACTGGTTTTTATACAACCAAAACTTGCCTCCAAGCCTGGAATTCAAAAATAAGCCCCTGCTTTGCGGCCACTGGGAACAACATCCAATGGGTTGGAGAGCAACATGTTGCTCACGAGCTACTGGTTGGGGATCACTGGTATACAGCGCCGATTCTAATAAAGACGCCGCCTGAGGTGGCTCCTTAAATGCCGCCCCTCCCCTCGCAGAAACACTAGTGCGGAGAGCGCAACTGCGCTCTCTCGCACTAGTAAAGCCGAATTTCCGGTTTCAAAACCGGAAATTCGGCTCTTTAAAGTGACAGGAGCGGCTTTTTGCCGCCCCTGGAAACTTATCTGGAGCTGCCGCCTGAGGCGAGCGCCTCAGCTCGCCTCATTGGCGGAGCGCACCTGCTGGTATAGAAAGTTTCCATTCACTGCAATGGCAAATAGTGTGTGTCAGGTTTGTATGTGCCCAATGCCACTGGAAAGTAAGTATGCAAGCTGGGGGGTAGATGGATATATCTTTTGTGAGTCTTGTTTTCATAGACATAACTAGCAAATTCATTTTAGAGCCCCTGAGGTTTTCTGTTTTACCAATGTATATTGAAATGGCACATTAATTAGGGCCTCATGGGGCCCCCCTATACCTCCTGGGAACCCTTGCAGCCGCAGGGTCTGCTTCCTCTTTAGTTACGCCCCTGTTCATAGACCTGCAACCACCCATATCACCTGTGTGTATTTAATGAATAAGTTACAGTGTTGACAAGAGTGAAGTGGGGGCCCCAGGCAGACTTCGCTAGTGTTCCCTTTAAAACTGGAGGACCATTTCAATGTACCCTAATATCAGCCTTGGTTATTTGGGGAACTCTAGTTCATAAAGAGCATAAAGATAATATATATACAGTTGTTTGCTGCATTGTGCCGGACATCATTCGCCCCGAGAGAGGGAGGGGTCACAGCCCGCTCTTTCATGATGAATTTTCTGCCGAGCTACAGAGAAAATATCGACTGGCCCAAAAGAGCTGACTGCCACTTCTTTTGCTGGGAATTACCATAATGCAAGATTTCCCACTTCTCCTGAGCTGAGCTTCTTGGATTACTGCATTTCAGGCTGCAGCGTGCCAAGTGCCAAGTGCCATGGATTTGAATTCCGCAGCTTACTGTATAAAGATACACGTGTCACTGAATATCTCACCAAGCTCATCACTGCCAGCAGAAAGTGTAAAAGTGTCTTTATTTGGAGCTCGCTGCTGCCATTTATTATTTACACGCCTGTAAAACGAGCCACCGGCTCTCTGTTTCTTTCATTATTTTCTGTGCGGAGGCTAATGGCTGCTTTGTGCACAATCACCCCTTTTTTTTCCTTTGTTGATAGTCAGAGAGGTCAGATAACCTTGGTCTTTGTTTGAAAAACAGGAGATGTGGCAGTTTCCATAACAAGAAAAAGAATGTGTTCCTTGAGGAAATGGGGATGAAGCACATTAAGAGCTCATAAGCTCTGGCATCTCTATTCCTCCAGTTTAATGTGTTTGGGGGGTTTCAGAATTAGATGGAGATAACCCAGCATTATGCTGAAGATATGTACACTATAGTCTGTAACCTAAAAGACATGATTTTATCTGTCAATGCATAAATATAGAGTTATAAAGTGGAAGAATAACCCCACTACCATCCAAAAATCCATTTATATTACCTCCACAGTGTGTTTACATAGGTCTTTACAGAGACTATTCAGCAGTAACTGTACCAATGGAGCTTACAGTCTAAGGTCTTTATTAGGGATGCACTAAATCCACAATTTGGGATTCGGACGAATAACGAACCAAATCCAAATTTACATATGTAAATGAGGGGTGGGGATATGCACATTAGGATTTGGTTCGGGCAGGCACAAGGTTTCTGGTGAATCCGAATCTTGCTGAAAAAGGCCGAATCTTGGCCGATTCCCGACCTGAATCCTGGATTTTGTGCATCCCTAGTCTCTATCTTATTCACTATAGTCAATATTATCAGGAGCCAATTAATCTGCCTGTGGTTGGAGTGTATGGAGGGGTTGGTTTGAGTGTGTGTGTATGTGTGTGTGTATGGATTTCATTCAAGAAGAAGAATGTGTTCCATGAGGAAATGGGGATGAAACACATGAAGAGCTCATAAGCTCTGGTATCTCTATTCATCCAGTTTAATGTGTTTGGGGGGTTTCAGAATTAGATGGAGATAACCCAGCATTATGCTGAAGATATGTACACTATTGTCTGTGCCCTAAAATACATGATTTTGTCTGTCCATGCATAAATACAGAGTTATATAGAGGAAGAATAACCCCGCTACCACCCAAAAATCCATTTATAATTACAGCTACTGTTTTACAAAGGTCTTTACAGAGACTATTCAGCAGTCACTGCACCAATGGAGCTTACAGTCTAAGGTCCTTATTAGGGATGCACCGAATCCACTATTTGGGAATAACGAACTGAATCCTAATTTGCATATCTAAATAAGGGACGGGTAGGGAAAAAGTGGTAAAAAAAAAATTTCTCTTCCTTGTTTTGGAACGAAAAGTCATGTGATTTCCTTTCATGCCCCTAATTTACATATGCAAATTAGGATTTGGTTCGGGCAGGCACAAGGTTTCTGGCGAATCCGAATCTTGCTGAAAAAGGCTGAATCTTGGCCGATTCCCAAACTGAATCCTGGATTTGGTGCATCCCTAGTCTCTTATTCACTATAGTCAATATTATCAGGAGCCAATTAATCTGCCTGTGTTTGGAGTGTATGGAGGGGTTGGTATGAGTGTGTGTGTATGGGTGCTGCGTTTCATTTGGAGGGGTTGAACTTGATGGACTTTGGTCTTTTTCAACCCAACTTAACTATGTAACTATGTAACTCTGTAACTTTGTAACTATGTAACTATGTAACTATGTAACTATGTAACTATGTAACTATGTAACTATGTAACTATGTAAGGAAACCAAAGAACCCAAACAGAACATACACACTTCTTGCAGGTACTGCCCTGGCTGGAATCAAACCCAGCACCACAGCGCTGCCCACTGAACCATTCATTAATGGGATTTCAGATGGTACATACATAAACTCATTGGCATTTGAAAAATTCACATTTTTATTTAATCACAATGAATGTATTTCTATGAATAAGTGACTTTGTTTTGTTACAATGAGTATCAAGTCCATCTAAAAGAAGTCCAATAATGTTATATTCAGTGTTGTTAGGTAACTTTGTGGGTTCCAGACAGTTTTATTTCAGGCATGTCACCATCTACAAGGAGTTTGTATGTTCTCCTAGTGCTTCTGTGGGTTTCCTCCAGGTTCTCTGTGTTCCTCCTGTTCTCACTCACATACAGATTCATTGGCTCCTGATAAAACTGACCCTACTGTGTGTGTGAATGTGATGGGACCTTAGATTGTAAGCTCCCCTGGTGCAGGGACTAATGTGAATGTGAAAGGGACTGTTGATTGTAAGCTCTACTGGTGCAGAGACTAATGTGAATGTGATAAGGACCTTAGATTGTAAACATCCACTG
Source organism: Xenopus laevis (assembly GCF_017654675.1). Classification (NCBI taxonomy): domain Eukaryota; kingdom Metazoa; phylum Chordata; class Amphibia; order Anura; family Pipidae; genus Xenopus; species Xenopus laevis. The sequence continues at coordinate 10,661,744 of NC_054373.1, forward strand.
GGATTGATAAAGTCATCTCTGTGGAATGTGCTGGTGCTATATGGGATAATAATAATCATATACAAAGAAAAGCATTTCATAAAGAAACCCAACAATAATTATAAAACCAATACATACGAGATGATAATACACTGGTTTCCCAACCATCTGCTCATAGCGAGCCTTATACTTTTATCCTTTATCCTTCCATCTATATATTTTTTTATTGAACTTATGATAATGACAAGTTATTTATGCCAAGCTCAACCCGTGTGTTATATATATTGACTGCTATTTCTTTATGTTACAGATGCAAAAAGTTTGGCCGAAATGCTCATGAGGTAAGAAACATATGTTTTGACTTACAATTCCAAACTGCTCTGTGCCTCTGCCTCTAGCCCATTGGTGTTTGGACTTTTTTTGGACTCAAGCCTTTGAATTGCAACATTTGGTCCGATACACAGATATGTGAAAGCACTGTTAAATCAGCCATCCAGCCATAGTTCCAAGAATATCTAGGGTAGCAAGTAGGGATGAACCAAATCCAAGATTCAGTTCAGGATTCGACCAAGATTCAAACTTTTTCAGTAGGATTCAGCTGAATCCAAGTGCCTGATCGAGCTGAATCTACATCCAAAAAAATCAGTTGATTTTTTTTTGTCACACAAACCAGAAAGTCAAATTTTTTTAGCCAAACGCTGTGCACACGTTTCTATTTCCCCCCATTTCACTAATTTACATATGCAAATTAGGGTTCAGATCCGGCCAGATCTTTCACAAACGATTCAAGGATTCAGCCAAATCCTTAAAAAAATGGATTTGGCGCATCCCTAGTAGCAAGTATTTACCCTTTATCTCTTACTAACTGACCTGATCTTCAGTGTGGGATTTGTTGCAGCGCATCGGAAGTGTCCGCGTAGTCCTACCCTAATGGATTGGAAAAACAAAAACAACTTTCTTTCTAATGAAGTGATGTAAATACACAGGCAAACAATGCCTAATGTGCAGAATAACATATACACCTACTCAGCGTTTATATAAACATATTCAGGCAATGCAGTGAATGTCCTTCCCATAAATCCAGCTCTTGCTTTAGCTTTGTGTGTATTCCAGGAGCAAAGGCTGGTGTAAATCTGCTGACAACTGCCTGCAAATCCTTCTTATCTGATCTGCTTGGCAGAGAGTAATTGTCAGGTTTCATTTAACTCCCTTGCCTTTATTTGTATTGATGCCTAATCCCTGGGAAGCTTTGATTGGCTTTACTGCTGCTTCATTCTCCTGTCATAAGGGCCTGCACTGCTAAACCTGCCTGTTTCCAATCATTCTAATCCCAAAAATCTCCCCCACTGGTGAGCTGTGCCTGACACTTATCTATAGGACATCACACATGAGGCAATAATGCATTGACAGTAGCAGTTTTTATATATTGAGCAATGCTTCTAACAAAGTAAGTTTTTTTTTTATATAGGTATGAGATCCGGAAACTCATTATCCAGAAAGCTCCAAATTATGGAAAGGCCGTCTCCCATAGACTCAGTTTTATCCAAATAATCCAATTTTTTAAAAATGATTTCATTTTTCTCTGTAATAATAAAACAGTCGCTTGTACTTGATCCCAACTAAAGTATAATTAATTATTATTGGAAGCAAAACCAGCCTATTGGGTTTATTTAATGTTTCCATGGTTTTCTAGTAGAACTCAAGGGATACTGTCATGGGAAAACATGTTTTTTTCAAAATGCATCAATTAATAGGGCTGCTCCAGCCGAATTCTGCACTGAAATCCAATTATCAAAAGAGCAAACATATTTTTTTATATTCAGTTTTGAAATCTGACATGGGGCTAGACATATTGTCAGTTTCCCAGCTGCCCCAGTCATGTGACTTTAGGATAGAACTACTTTCTGGCAGTCTGTTATTTCTCCTACTTAATGTAACTAATCAGTCTCAGTGGGACCTGGTTTTACTATTGAGTGCTGTTCTTAGATCTACCAGGCAGCTGTTATTAGGTTACCTTCCCATTGTTCTTTTATTAGGCTGCTGGGGGGGGGGGGTGGAAAGGGAGGGGTGATATCACTCTAACTTGCAGTACAGCAGTAAAGAGTGACTGAAGTTTATCAGAGCACAAGTCACATGACTTGGGGCAACTGGAAAACTGATAATATGTCTAGCCCCATGTCAGATTTCAAAATTAAATATAACAAAATATGTTTGCTCTTTTGAAAAATGGATTTCAGTGCAGAATTCTACTGATGAGTTTTGAAAAAAACATGTTATTCCAAGACAGTATCCCGTTAAGGCAGTGATCCCCAATCAGTAGCTCATGAGTAACATGTTGCTCATTGACCCCTTCGATGTTGCTCTCAGTGGCCTCAAAGCAGGTGCTTATTAGATTTAATTGCATAAAAACTAAGTATAGTGCCAAGTAGAGCCTCCTGTAGGCTGCCAGTCCACATGGGGCTACCATTTAGCCAATCACTGTCCTTATTTGGCACCCAAAGGGACTTTTTCATGCTTGTGTTGCTCCCCAACTATTTTTATGTTTGAATGTGGCTCACGGGTAAAAAAGGTTGGGGACCCCTGCTTTAAGGTATGAAGATCCAAATTACGTAAAGATCCGTTAGAGGTCCAGAGCATTTGGGATAACAGGTCCTATACCTGTATATGAAAATGGCCGTGCCTATAGCATTGATAGATACACACTTTAATGGTCTTTATCATACATGTACAGTAACTGCAGGGGTTGCTACTACACCTTGGCCTTTGGACCTGAGCGGCCACAGCAGGAAAAGGAGTAATGTTACTGTATTTATAAACACCTGGGCAGTAACTCATGGCAGAATCTGAGGTTTGCTTTTCTTGTTCTACCTGCAGCTGACTGAAAATGCTATCATTGATTGACGGCTATGGGTTGCTATCCAGGTGCAAATTTTCCCAGTGTTTATAAATAACCCTCTGGGAGAGGCCACAAGACCACATGCAGGAGTTTTTGAGTATGGTCAACTTAAAGGACCAGTAACATCAAAAAATTTTTTTACAAATTCGTTAGTATAGAACGAAATAAAAACACCAAGACTAAATGAATTTTAAAAACAGCAAAGCCTTTATTAAGAAATAACATACAGAAACTCCACTTCCTGTAATCTACAGAAAAGGTGACAGGGTGACGATGATCCAACATGCGGTGCTCAATTTCTTCTCCCATATTCTACTGACAGCTTGTGGAAGGTGATGTCGGCGCAGCTGGAAACCTCTGCAGCATACTTATTGGAAACTGGGAGCAGAATGGGCATCATGGAGTCACCTGCTGACTATACTGCTTGCAGTACACACAGAGCGCCCTGGAGAATTTGAACCGAACAGAGGGATCTGTACAGAACCAGTGAGTCCCTGAACTCCATGCTGCCCATTCTGCTCCCAGTTTCCAGCCTGGTGAATAAGTATGCCACAAAGGTTTCCAGCTGCTGTTGTACCCAAGCACTTGTTCCTCCAGCAGCCCCGACATCACCTTCCACAAGCTGTCAGTAGAATATGGGAGAAGAAATCGAGCACCGCACGATAGGTCGCCCTGCCGCCTTTTCTGTAGAGGACAGGAAGTGGAGTTTCTGAAAGATATTTCTTAATAAAGGCTTTGCTATTTTAAAGTTTAAATTGTCTTGGTGTTTTTATTTCTTTCTATACTAACGAATTTTAAAAAAAAATTTTTTTGATGTTACTGGTCCTTTAAATCATTCCTTCTGCTAGATCTGGAGTTATGTCCATTTATCAACTGAGCCACTCCTTTTTCTTTAAATGAAGTTGCAGGTTTTATCCACTCCTAAATCTTCAACTCTGGGGCTTTATCCACTGCACCACTTCTATTAGAGCTGCAGTTCATATCTTCCATGTTTTCAGTTGTGGGCCTCAACCATCTCAACAACTTCTGCTACTATCAAAATAGAACACTAATAGGTGATCATTTGCAGTAGAAATCTCAGGTCTCAAAGTAAGAACTCACCAATTTGGAGAAGGGGTCCAGGTGCACCGTCCTGAACCTTCAGTTGAGGGAGCGGATAACCGTATAGGTAGCCTATGATTAAATATCCTATTGATACGAAACACGTTAGGCTGTATCCTAGTGCACTGAAATAAAAATACTTTTTAACTAACCAGTCTGCTTGGAAGATTGGTCCTTGAAACTTCTGCTACTATACCACTGACCAACACCAGTGCCGGGCCAAGCCGACCGGGCGCCCTAGGAAACCCAGCCAGCCAGCTCCCCCATCTCTAAGCATCTCAAAGCAAGTGTGTCCAAACGCAAGCGCTGGAAGAGTGTTGGAGGAGAGGGGGCGGAGGGGACAGTGTCGGAGGGGAGGGGATGGAGGGGAGAGCATTGGGAGGGAGGGGAGAGCATCTGCTTGGAGGAGAGGGGAGGAGAGCACCACAGAGGGAAGATAGGACAGCAGGACACAGGGCAGCGAACAGGGACTAGAGGCAGAAAATGGATTTATAGATATGTGCCTGGCACCCCCCTGTTGTTGCGCCCTAAGCAGGTGCCTCTTCTGCCTACCCCTAGTTCCGGCCCTGAGCAACATCCAAGGGTCGGTGAGCATCATGCTGAACATGCTGCCACTGGTTGGGGATTACTGCACTAAGTCATCTGTAGAAATAAGTCAAATCAACTGGACTTGCTGTTTTCTTGAAGATGTTTCACTAGGCATCCAACTGGCTTTCTTAATTCAATTCTCAATTGAGAAAGCCAATTGGATGACTGGTAAAACTTCTCCAAGAAAAACACAGCAAGTCCAGTTGAGTTGACTTTTGGACTTTTGTCCAGCCAGGACTCGTGCTTTCCATATCCAAAACTCAACACTAAGAACACAAAACCAAAATTACAAATAGAGCTTTTGGTGTTTACATGTATTAGTTTCCAAGCAAATCCTCAGTGGAAAAAGATGCAGCCTGTGCATTTGTTTGACCACATACAGTTGTGGATCTCACATTCTGGTCCAGAATTTCGGAGCCATTCATTGCAGTCTGAAAAAGTCTGAAAAACAGGTTTCCATTGCACAAGAGCTATTTACTGGAAATGTGCAATACTTTTAGTTTAATCAATACTGAATTAATGAATGAATTAGGCAGCTTCGCACACTAAGGTGAATCCAAAAAGTGCTGTATAGGGATATACAGTATATTGGCGGCGCTGTTTATTGGAAATTAAGAGAGAGTTAATGAAATAACCAGCTTCATTGTATTTCACTTCCTCATCTGGAATGTACATTTCATGGGTTAGGGAACCTTTTGCAGTTCAGCTACTTGAGTGTCAGAGTTATCTTGCCTCTGCCGTACTCCAGGAACAGGCAAATCTCAGAAAGCCCATCACTGCCTTACAGTAGTGATGGGCGAATTTCTATCGTTTCGCTTCGCTGGAAAATTCGTGAATTTCCAAAGAAATTTGTGAAATGGCGAAAAATACGTGAAAAATGTCCGTCAATTTTGACAGTGCCGTTAAAGTCAATTGGCGTCCGAATAGTGTTGACGCGCGTCCAAAATTTTTTTGACACTGGCAAATTTTCCCAGGAGTTTTGCAAATATATTCGCAGGCAAAGAAACATAGAAATTGATCACAGATTCGCACCAGGCACATTTATTCGCCCATCACTACCTTGCAGCACTGGGTGCTGAGTTTCTCATAGACTCCATTCAAAATAATTCAGATTTTATTTATTTTTTCTCTGTTATAATAAAACAGTCCCTTGTACTTGATCCCAACTAAGATATAATTAATCCTTATTAGATGCAAAACAATCCTATTGGGTTTAATCAAGGCTTACTTTTTTTTAGTAGATTTAAAGGAGGACTAAATCCTAAAAATTAATATGGCTAAAAATGCTATATTTTATATAGTGAACTTATTGCACGAGGCTAAAGTTTCAGCTTGTCAATAGCAGCAATGATCCAGGACTTCAAACTTGTCACAGGGGGTCACCATCTTGGAAAGTGTCTGTGACACTCACATGCTCAGTGGGCTCTGATTGGCTGTTGAGAAGCTAAGCTTAGGGCTCGTCACTAATTATCCAGCAGAAAATGAGCTTCCCTGGCTGTAATATAAGCTGATGCTACAGGTTTGCTGATTATTCAATTCTGATGCTAATTGCACTGGTTTCTGTGCTGCCATGTAGTAATTATCTGTATTAATTACTAATCAGCCTTATATTGTGACATTTCTATTCTATGTGTACTGTATATTGTGAGTGGGTCCCTAAGCTCAGTAAGTGACAGCAGCACAGAGCATGTGCAGTGAATCGGCAGAAAAGAAGATGGGGAGCTACTGGGGCATCTTTGGAGACACAGATCTTTACTGTTAAAGGGCTGTGGTTGCCTTGGGCTGGTACAGAAGCATAAAATATGATGTACAACCTTTCTAGCTACTTCTTTAGTTAGGCTTTATTTCTCCTTTAGGGCATAGAGATCCACATTAAGGAAAGAGCCTTTTCTGGAAATCCCCAGGTCCCAAGCTTTCTGGATAACAGGTCCCATACCTGTAGTTCCCTGGCTAGAATCAAACCATTGGCCACCCTACAACTGAGCTCTTCTGTGGAGCATAAGGAAAACATGATGCAGAGAATGCTGAGTGTTAGTTCATATACTGTTACAGATCATTGTACTGTTCCTTATTTGTATTTGTTTCGTTGCTCTTTTTATTTTGGTCATTAGCTGACACTGGGGAAAAAATAAAGTTGCCCCTGGGCATTTTTACCCGTTCGCTTGTATCTTTGAGAGACTCTGCGCCATCTGTACGGACTCCTGACTGAGCAGAAATGTAACGTTACGTCATTCACGATGACTGGTTTTATTTCTGCGGCTGCTGACAAATTGCACCTTCCTGGGCCTCTCAGACTTACTCCATTAAATCCAGGGCTGCAGTCTCCTTTATTTCCTCATGTTCACAAACTTTTTAATAGTCTCTTTAATCCGGGCATTTCTTTTTTTTTCTTTCATAGCAAAAATACTCGGACCTCGGACACACTGAATAAGCAGCAGACTCTACGGATGCACATTGATATCCCGCGAGCTCAGCTCCTTATAGAGGAACGGGACACAATGGAGACAATTGGTAGGTTCTATCTATTTATACTGAATGTTATCTGAATATTATCTGATTTACAGGGGACGAACACAAGCAATGCAAACAATTTCATAGGTTGGGGCCCTGGTACCCCAAACATACCTCCCAACTGTCCCGTTTTTCGCGGGACAGTCCCGATTTTGACAGCTCAACCCACAGTCACGGATTGTTACTGAAACGTCCCGACTTTCTCCTTGATTTCCTGCACTGACACTAGAAAAAGATACAACGTTTCTAACTTAATAGGCTTTTGACAGAGACAAAAAAGGGGGAGATGTCTAAGGCAAATTTCAAAATATTTAGAGTAATTCAAGTAAATATGCAAGTGCATGTAAATTTAAAAAACAAGGTTTTTTTTAATATTAATTGATAAGCCACCATACCACGTCAAGGTAAAGAGCCTAGAATATATGGCAGGTGCACTTGGATACTCTTGTAACACTTTAAGGTAAGCAATGAAACAATTGTAACAATTTAAGATCAGCAGGTCTCTTGGGGAAACTGTGACTCACAGCTTAAAGGGCAATTCTCCTTCATTAGCAAAACTGTAATAACACATAAAATCCACAGAAATGTGTTCAAACTAGGGATTGCACCGAATGCAGGTTTCGGTTCATGATTCTACCTTTTTCAGCAGGATTTAAATTCAGCCGAATCCTTCTGCCGGCCGAACCGAATCCTAATTTGCATATGCAAATTAGGGGCGGGGAGGGAAATCGCATGACTTTTTGTCCCAAAACAAGGAAGTAAAAAATGTTTTCCCCTTCCCATCTCTAATTTTCATATGCAAATTAGGATTTGGTTCAGTATTCGGCCGAATCTTTTGCATCCCTAGTTCAAACATTCATAACCTGCCAAATTTTGTAATGGTAATTAGGTGGGTGTGTCCACAAAAAATGGGTGTGGTCAAAATCTTTTTGTCCCCTTTTTGTCAATTCTGACGCTGGCGTTAAAGTCAATGGGTGTCCGAATAATTTTGACACTTGATGGATTTGACGCGTGCAAAATCCGCCAGTGAATTTGTCGCAGCAGTTTCGCTGGTGGCGATACTCGAATTTTGACGCCCGCGTCAATTTTAAAGCCTCCGTTAATTTGCCTCAATTTTGACGCTGGGGTTAAAGTCAATGGGTATCTGAATAGTGTTGACGTACAAAGGTTTTGATGCGAGTGACTTTTCCAATGCGCATCCAAATCTTTTTGACGCAGGCAAATTTTTGCTGGAGTTTTGCTGAAGTTTCACGGGAGTTTCACTGGATTTTTGTGATAGTTTCGCAAATTGGTTCGCCGGTGGCAAAACACAGAAATATTCGCCAATCACTAAATCTCATATTTCCCGTTTCCGGTCTCTTCTTTGCGAAGCATTTCTCAGTCACTCAATTGAGAGGGATATACAATAAATAGGGGAAGCCTGGGAGACCTGATGAACCAATCAGAGATTTGCCAAATCATTTGCCTCCTCCTTGTATAGTCTGAAAAGTCAAGTTCTGGTTTATTTATTCTATTATTATATATATATTTATATATATATTATTATCACTGCTGTGTTTAACTCAGAAGGCATTGTGTAGGGTTAATAGCTCACGGGGACTCTGCTGAGACTTTCTTGACAAATAATCCGGCTCATATCTTGTATAAAGGTTTAAAATGAAGCTTTGGAGTACGGTCTGACTGCCGCCTTGTTTGGGCAAAATATTCATCTCTCTTGTCAAATGTGAATTTTAATGGTTAAATGGAATGTTTCCAGCACACGTGTGTGTTGTTTATATACTGCTGTAAGATCTCACTGAACTTTCATGAGTCTTATATACTCACCCTGACCCTTCCCCTAAAACTTTCCATCAAACCAACGTGTGTTTCACCTGCTGCCTATCCCTGAGCCAGAAACTCTTCTGTTTTATTTCATTTACTCGTATCCTTCCTACTCTGATCCCCCATCTCTGCTGTTTATTCCTGTATATTTCTATTATATTATTTGGCCGTTTCTTCACTACTGGATAAGGCCCTGATCCACTTACCTATCAGCTTTAAAGGACCAGTAACATCAAAAAATAAAATTGTTTTAAAGTAATAAAAATAAAATGCAGTGTTGCCCTGCACTAGTAAAACTGCTGTGTTTGCTTCATAAACACTACTATTGTTTATATAAATAAGCTGCTGTGTAGCAATACTCAGCAGCTTGTTTATATGAACTATAGTAGTGTTTCTGAAGCAACCACATCAGTTTTACCAGTGCAGGGTAACACTACATGGTATTTTCATTACTTTAAAACACTTTCAGTTTTTGGTGTTACTGTTCCTTTAAGGCTGCTGATAAAATTGCCCATGTCAATGGGCGTCCGAATAGTGTTGATGCGCAAAGGTTTTGACGCGAGCGACTTTTCCGATGCGCGTCCAGTTTTTTTTGACGCCGACAAATTTTCGCGGGAGTTATGCGAATTTTTTCACCGGCGGTGAAACGCTGCAATTCGCCGCGATTTCACACCTGCTGAATTTATTCGCCCATCACTAATCTCAGGCTATGAGCAAAGGGCACTCCTAAAATCCCCAAAGTCATGCGTAAAGTAAAAGTTGGATATTTATTAACACGTAGGTAAGTTGTACAGCCTAATGTGTCTTTACACTTAACCATGGGCTCATTGCTGATGTCTGAAGTCTATAAACCCCAAACTCAATCTGTAACCAGAGCACAATGGTCTCCTCTTTGCCATATACTGTATCAGTAGATTCTTAATACCATATTTACCATTACATATCGTTTGCACTAACCATTTTGGAAAGCCAGCACTGGGCAGAATAAATAGTGTAATCATTACCCAAAAGTGCGATTTTAAACTTGTGTTTTAGGCGAAAACGTAAATGACACTGAATTGACTCTCTGTCTGGTCTAAACCCCTTCGTTCTATGATAAGTTTGGCCGGTGATTGGGAATCCATGTCACAGTAATGGCACGGGGATGATTTTATGTCTCTCCCAGATGCACTTTCCTTCCTCATGTCAGGCTTCCCATTGCTTTATCCATTGATTTTATAATATATACAAATACTGTATCTTGAGCTGGAGAAACAAGCAAAGTCCTTCAGCCGGAGAATAAGCAAAGAACAGCAGTTCCTTCATACAGACTCTGTCTCTTTTTCATTTATTTGTTGACACCATTTCCATTATGTATAACAAGATGATGTCAGTACAACAAATCCTATAATCATTCTGGGGTTACCAAAACTCAGCCTTGCTCTTGTACCATCAACCGCATTAAAGGGAACATGAGATCACTCAGGTGGAACAGGTTTAATAGGAACATGTGACACACACATATAGAGTAGCGCAGCAGAGGAAGGCGAGGGAGGGAAGAGTAGTAGATATAGAGTAGAGACGTTAAACAGAAATCAGGGTTACTTACAGATTTTATTGTGTTTGTGCGGTATTTAAAGGGGCGGTTCACCATTAAATAAACTGTTAGTATGTTTTAGAATGACTAATTCAAAGCAACTTTTCAATTGGTCTATATTTTTTATAGTAAACAAGTTTGCTTCAGAAAGACTACTATAGTTTATATTAACAAGCTGCTGTCTAGTCATGGGGGCAGCCATTCAAGCACAGGATACACAGTAGATAACAGATAAGTACTACTATAGTTTATATAAACAAGCTGCTGTGTAGCCATGGGGGCAGCCATTCAAGCACAGGATACACAGTAGATAACAGATAAGTACTACTATAGTTTACAGTATATAAACAAGCTGTTGTGTAGCCATGGGGGCAGCCATTCAAGCACAGGATACACAGTAGATAACAGATAAGTACTACTATAGTTTATATAAACAAGCTGCTGTGTAGCCATGGGGGCAGCCATTCAAGTACAGGATGCACAGTAGATAACAGATAAGTACTACTATAGTTTATATAAACAAGCTGCTGTGTAGCCATGGGGGCAGTCATTCAAGCACAGGATACACAGTAGATAACGGATAAATACTACTATAGTTTATATAAACAAGCTGCTGTGTAGCCATGCGGGCAGCCATTCAAGCACAGAATACACAGTAGATAACAGATAAGTACTACTATAGTTTATATAAACAAGCTGCTGTGTAGCCATGAGGGCAGCCATTCAAGCACAGGATACACAGTAGATAACAGATAAGTACTACTATAGTTTATATAAACAAGCTGCTGTGTAGCCATGGGGCAGCCATTCAAGCACAGGATACACAGTAGATAACAGATAAGTACTACTATAGTTTATATAAATAAGCTGCTGTGTAGTTTAATACATGTCACTATATTTTCATTACTTTAAGATACTTTATTTTTGGTGTTACTGTTCTTTTAAGCTCTTGTATACTGTATAGCAGTCAGCCAGCAAATTTACCAGCACCATCTCTTCAAATTGCCTTTCATGATTGAATTTGCTGTTATAATGCGATGCAGGTAATAGAGAGTGTGCGACTCAGTATTGCACCTAAGGGTCAGGGGATTCCAGAAAATGAAAGATGACCTTGGATATCACACAACGCAGTATTTCCAAACACTGTTAGAATGATGGGCTTGAGGAATGTCCTGTTTAAGATTTAGTTATAACGTCTACTAATGGCTTCTATTGCCTTGTAAGCAAAACCATTGCCATCCCACAGCAGTTTCACGTGAATTTATGCTTGGCTTCACTTTATTTAACTAAGATTTATATACAGCAAGTAGCAATTTATTCTCATATGTCTCAGAAGTGAAACGTCACTTAATCGCCAGAACTGCTGTGTGAAATCCAATTTATAATCCAGGTTTGGTTTTAAAATATCCAGGCAAATTGCCATTCACACGTAGAGGGTTATTTATCGAAGTCAAATTTATCAAATTTATCTCAATATTTTCTGCTACAAACTCAGATCAAATCCGCTCGGGTTTTTAGGTTGATTAGATTTTCCGGAAAATTTGCTTTGTGGGAAAAAATTAGATTTTCATGACTTTTTCGGATTTTTCACCCGAAAACTTAAATTTTTGCCTGAAAACTTCGGGGTATTGCACAAAACCCAGCGCACATCACAAAATAATGGTGACTTCTCCCATTGACTTATATGCAACCTCGACAGGTCTGAGATGCCGGACTTTTCCATCCTTGGGGTTTAATAAATTTTCAAAAAGTCATGATTTTTTAAAAGTCAGATTTTAGATTTCTGCATTAGTAAATAACCCCCGTAGGGTCCTGCAGTTTATTGCCTATAGATTAGCCATAAAAGTACAAGCTATATCCAGTAGTGTTCGTTGAGGGGGGCGGGCCCTGGTGCGTGACGCACAGCCGGGCCCCGCCCCCTCCGTACCGCCGCATTAGCCCGCATTTCTCAGTGGCGCACGGACTGCCGAGGGGCCCCGAGGGGGTGCGGGCCCTGGCCTGCTCGCACTCCCTGCTCCCCCGGTAGTTCCGCCACTGGCTATATCACTATATGTATTCTGTAGAATTCTTTGCCATACATGAGTAAACAGCTCTAGAAGCTCTCTGTTTGTTTAGGATAGCAGCTGCCATATTAGCTTGGTGTGACATCACTTCCTGCCTGAGTCTCTCCCTGCTCACTCATAGCTCTGGGCTCAGATTACAACAGAGAAGGGAGGGGGAGAGAAGCAAACTGAGCATGCTCAAGCCCTGCCCTGGAAGTTTAAGCTGAAAACAGGAAGTCTGATACAGAAGCCCATGAGTACACAATAGAAGAAATGTGGTGTTTCTTTTGACAGAGGACTCAGAGCAGCATTACTTTGAGGGTTTACTGGTATATTTATATAGACCTTTTTGATAAAGCTTACTTACTTTTAGCCTTTCCTTCTCCTTTAACGCTCGTTCAGCACCAGTAAATCTCAATCCAATTGCCTTTTGAAAAAGCGAATTGTGAAACGTACGTCAGGGCAACTGACGGTCTCCTTGATTTTAGCTTAAAAATCACCGGATGGTGGGGTGGGATTGAGACTACTGAAACTTTCAATTTTATTATTCATTTTCTCAGACTCTTTTACTTATCTATTTTCTATTCCAAGGACTGTGGGGTTTGCGGTTTTGTAGGTTAAGTTAGCCTTTTCTACATCTACATCTTTGTGGTGCTCCTAGGGACTTAGGAAAAACGATTGGCTAGAATCTTGGGAGCAACTCCACCCTCTATACAATTTTCGCCTTTCCTTAACTTTTAATTAAAAGGTTGATAACTAAGGGTTCATGATTGTGATCATATTAATTAACTTTTTTAGATTTCAGTTAATTTATGCACAAGTCACTTTGAAATGGTGTACCTTAGATCAAATGAATTGGTGAATCAATTAATTGCACACGGCACTTTATAAATTAGAACACACCCGATTAATTTAAAAATCAAAGCACAATTGATTGCACAGGTCACTTTATACTGTGCACTTTAATGCATTGTAGCAATAACCTATACATTAGTTAAGTTGGTTGATAAAACATTAAGAGCGAATATAATTAATTTATGAATCAATTGGAGTTTTACATAGTATTGGCACTTTAAGGGCTCATACTCACGAGCGTTTTTACCTGCGCTCCCCTGCGTTCCGGTTTTCTGCGTTCAGCCGCAGGGGAGCGCAGGAATAGACGCATTTCATTATTTCAAATGGGGCTGTACTCACACAGGCGCATGTAGGCGCCGAACGCAGGAAAAATGCAGCATGTTGCGTCTCAACCTGCGTTCGGCGCCTACATGCGCCTGTGTGAGTACAGCCCCATTTGAAATAATGAAATGCGTCTATTCCTGCGCTCCCCTGCGGCTGAACGCAGAAAAACGGAACGCAGGGGAGCGCAGGTAAAAACGCTCGTGAGTAAGAGCCCTTAAAGACTTGAAACAAAGTATCAAGTCGGGTAATTTAGGCAGGTAAGGTTATCCCTTTCAAACTATACAACGGATAGAAACTGAGTAACCATTATCATTGTTACAAATATTAGGGGAAGTGTTTCGAAATATAGGAGGCCTAGTGAATCGATACAGTCACAACACAAGGTTCTTTCCTTTTTCCTTTATAATTGATTAACACTCCTTGGGTGGCTGTAGAGTCTGAGTATTTATTTTTTTTATTTTAAGAGTTAATCTTTTTTCTTTCAAATAACAGCAGTAAATCTCAACATCTCTCTTAACAGATGACAGGTCTACGGTGCTATTGACGGATGCCGATTTTGGAGAGTCGTCCAAACAGAAGTCTTTAACGGTTACCCACACGGTGCATTACCAGTCGGTGTCACAGGCTACCGGGCCTCTGGTCGATGTTTCTGATGCCCGGCCAGGAACAAGTAAGTAGCCTGTTTTATTATTATCATTATTATACACAGAAGCCACTAATAACCTTTGAAATATACCCTAATAAATAATGCGTAGTGATGTTATAACCTGTGCTTACTCACATGTAAAACTTGTACAGGTATGGGATACGTTATCTGGAAACCCGTTATCCAGAATGCTCCGAAAGGCTGTCTCCCATAGACTCAATTTTATCGAAATCATCCAGATTATTAAAAATTATTCCCTTTTTCTCTGTAGTAATAAAACAGTTCCTTGTAATAATTGATCTCAACTAAGATATAATTAATCCTTATTGGAAGCAAAAAAAGTTTACATGATTTTCTAGTAGATTTAAGGTATGAAGATCCAAATTATGGAAAGATCCCTTATCAGGAAAACCCCAGGTCCTGAGCATTCTGGATAGTATATTATAAGAGATAATGCACCCCTGCTTTCAAATACAAATTCACTGCAGAGTTCCTGGGCTTTTATAATAGCTCTCTAACGTGTTGTGCCTTTATATGGTCACTAGTGATGGGTGAATTTATTCGCCAGGCGCGAATTCGCGGCGAATTTGCGCGAGTCGCGCAGAGCGAATAAATTCGCGAAACGCCCGCGAAAATTCGCGGTAAAAATTCGCCGGCGTCGAAAAATGTTTTTTTCGAAAAACGGATGTCGGCGTCAAAAATGGGCGCCGGCGTCGAAAAAACGGGCGCCGGCGTCACAAACGAGACGCCGGCGCCGTTTTGCGAATTTTTCGCCGTTTTGCGAATTTTTCGCCGTTTCGCAAATTTTTCGCCGTTTCGCGAATTTCGCGGCGAAGCGAAACGGCGCAAATTCGCCCATCACTAATGGTCACTAAACACTTGGGTACATTCTAAAATCCTTATAATATAGAAATAGTATAATATAAAGAGCCAGCAATATGCTGTTAGTTATATCCTTATAATACACAAAAGCCATGAATATCTTGTAAATGATATCCTTATAAACGGTGAGTAGTGATGTCATCAGTTATAAACGGTGAGTAGTGATGTAATTTCTGTCAAATGACTCACTAAAATTTGTGTATTATAATTAATAAAGTACCCCCAATTGGAAAATATGAGGATATTATAAGTTACCTCGGAGTTCCATGACCTGTATAAAAACACTCGGCCTTCGGCCTCGTGTTTATATATGGTCATGAAACTCCTCGGTAACTTATAATATCCTTATATTTTACAAGAGGGGGTACTTTATTCACTATATAATACACAAAAGCCATGAATATCCTGTAAATTATATCCTTATAAACGGTGAGTTCTGATGTCATCAGTTATAAACGGTGAGTTCTGATGTCATTTCTGTCACGTGACTCCCTGAAACTTGTGTATTATAATAAATAAAGTACCCCCAGTTGCAAAATATGAGGATATTCTAAGTTACCTTGGAGTTACATGACCTGTATAAAAACACTCGGCCTTCGGCCTCGTGTTTTTATATGGTCATGAAACTCCTCGGTAACTTATAATATCCTTATATTTTACAAGAGGGGGTAATTTATTCACTATATAAACTATTTTTAGTGGTATCATCAGTTATAATCGGAGCTTCATGATATCTTTTCTTTCACATGACTCAATGAAACATATGTATTATAATAAATAATTTAACCCCTATTGTAAAAAAATGCTTTCATATGGGCATGGAACTCCTTGGTGACTTATAATATACTTATATTTTACAATAACCTATACACTATTCACTATATAATTTACAGTATGGGGTACATTATCCCTTATAATACACGAGTGATACTCAGAGTTCCCTGTATAACTCAGCCTGCAGCCTTGTGCCTTTATATGGTCACAGAACAACCCCTCAGTGACCTCTAATATCCTTATCATTTACAGTAGGAGGTACATTATCCCTTATAATACACGAGTGATGCTCAGAGTTCCCTGTATAACTCAGCCTGCAGCCTTGTGCCTTTATATGGTCACAGAACAACCCCTCAGTGACTTCTAATATCCTTATCATTTACAGTAGGGGGTACATTATCCCTTATAATACATGAGTGATACTCAGAGTTCCCTGTATAACTCAGCCTGCAGCCTTGTGCCTTTATATAGTCACAGAACAACCCCTCAGTGACTTCTAATATCCTTATCATTTACAGTAGGGGGTACATTATCCCTTATAATACATGAGTGATACTCAGAGTTCCCTGTATAACTCAGCCTGCAGCCTTGTGCCTTTATATGGTCACAGAACAACCCCTCAGTGACTTCTAATATCCTTATCATTTACAGTTGGGGGTACATTATCCCTTATAATACATGAGTGATACTCAGAGTTCCCTGTATAACTCAGCCTGCAGCCTTGTGCCTTTATATGGTCACAGAACAACCCCCTCAGTGACTTCTAATATCCTTATCATTTACAGTAGGGGTACATTATCCCTTATAATACACAAGTGATACTCAGAGTTCCCTGTATAACTCAGCCTGCAGCCTTGTGCCTTTTATATGGTCACAGAACAACCCCTCAGTGACTTCTAATATCCTTATCATTTACAGTAGGGGGTACATTATCCCTTATAATACATGAGTGATACTCAGAGTTCCCTGTATAACTCAGTCTGCAGCCTTGTGCCTTTATATGGTCACAGAACAACCCCTCAGTGACTTCTAATATCCTTATCATTTACAGTAGGGGGTACATTATCCCTTATAATACATGAGTGATACTCAGAGTTCCCTGTATAACTCAGCCTGCAGCCTTGTGCCTTTATATGGTGACAGATAGTGACAAGATCTTATACAATTCTGCTTTATAACGACAAGGTGGTCCTTCCACCCCAGATTTAGTGACTGTTTTCTCTATATTTAGACTCTTATGAATTACTCTGTTACCTGTTTGTATGTAAAGTGCCTGTATGTTGGGTCAGTCCTGTTGCAATCTATATGGGGGTGGGGGCGATATTTTGAGACCTCTTCTCATTGCCTAGTCAGTGGCTGTTCAGATTGATAGCTGCACTCACATCACACACCATATTTATTATTTATATTTCCCTAAATACTGATCCTGTAGCTTTTAATTTTCATTTAAAATGAAAAAAAATAACCATGTTTCTGTGAAATTCCCTTTTTCTCTGATTCTCAAAGGAGAAAGAAGTATTTTGTAATTGTAATTTGCTAATCTAATGCCTAGTGAGCGATTTGCATCCCTTTAATCAGCTGCAAATGCTTTTAATAATGAATTGGTTTATTTGGAGAAGCTTTTAGGGGTATGATTAATTGATTATAGCGCTGAAAAGAAATCCTGCAGCATCAGAATATTGCCTTTCTTCATGAGACCACCCCCATGACTCAAATCTAAACAGATAAACTTGTATCACATTGTTGTAATGTTTTATTGGGCTTTAAAATCCAGCCGTAATCTGTAATCTCTGTCAAGAGAATAAAGTATCAAGCGAAGTACCTTTGCTCTTTGTGCTGCAATGTGGGGGGTTTTGTAAAGAGGGGGTTCATCTGTAAGTTATCTTTTAGTATGTTATAGAATGGATTTCAATTGGCCTTCATTTTTTATTTTGTATAGTTTTTTAATTATTTGTCTTCTTCCATCTTTCAAATAGGGGTCGCTGACCCCATCTAAAAAATAAACGCTCTGTAAGGCTACACATGTATTGTTATTGCTACTTTTTATTACTCATCTTTCTATTCAGGCCTCTCCTATTCATATTCCAGTCTCTTATTCAAATCAATGCATGGTTGCTAGGGTAATTTGAACCCTAGCAACCAGAGCCTCTAAATAAAAAGCTAAATAATTAAAAAAAAACACATTAATAAAAAAATAAAACCAATTGCAAGTTGTCTCAGAATATTACTCTCTACATCATACTAACTGTTCATTCAAAAGGTGAACAACCCCTTTAAAGGGGTTGTTCCCTTTAAAGGAATTGTTCAGTGTAAAAATAAAAACTAGGTAAATAGATAGGCTGTGCAAAATAAAAAATGTTTCTAATATAGTTAGTTAGCCAAAAATGTAATGTATAAAGGCTGGAGTGACTGGATGTGTAACATAATAGCCAGAACACTACTTCCTGCTTTTCAACTTTCTTGGTTTACACTGACTGGTTACCCTAACCAATCAGTGACTTGAAGGGGGGGTCACATGGGTCATAACTGTTGCTTTTGAATCTGAGCTGAATGCTGAGGATCAATTGCAAACTCACTGAACAGTTATGTCCCATGTGGCCCCCCTTATAGTCACTGACTAACTCAGAGTTAGAGAGCTGAAAAGCAGGAAGTAGAGTTCTGGCTATTATGTTACACATCCAGTCACTCCAGCCTTTATACATTGCATTTGTGGATAATTAACTGTATTAGAAACATTTTTTTATTTTGCACAGCCTATTTACCCAGTTTTTATTTTTACACTGAACTGTTCCTTTAGGTTAACTTTTAGTATGTTAAATAATAGCTTCATTATATATTATTTATAGTTTTTTAATTGTTTGCCTTTTTCTTCGGACTCTTTCCAGCTTTCAAATGGGGGTCACTCATTTTTCTTTCAGGCCTCTCTTATTCGTATTCCAGTCTCCTATTCAATGCATGGTTGCTAGGATATTTTCGACCCTAGCAACCAGACTGTTGAAACTGCAAACTGGAGAGCTGCTGAATAAAAAGCCAAATAAATCAAAAACCACAATTAATAAAAAATGAAAACCAATTGCAAATTGTCTCAGAATATCACTCTCTCCATCATACTAAAAGCTCATTTAAAGGGGAACAATTCCTTTAAAATGTCACTGATAAGTGAAATGAGAATAGTTGAGATGGAAGTAATATTGCAGTGGCTGTAGCAGCTCGGCTGTAAGTAGAAGGTGCTCAGTTCAGCATTAGATATGACACTGCTGAAAGGATGAAGAATAGGATTATATTTGTATTTCAGAGAGATGAAAGATGCTGAAAGTCTAGTCGTCCTAAAATTACAATTTCTCAGGGAACTGACAAACCTGACAGAATTCTTTTAAAATCAGAACGATATAGGAAAAAAAGAGGAGGTTGAAAATTCAAGTGAGGATAAAACGCCTTTATTTTTATGGATCTCTCAAAAGAGACACATACATGTGACATGTGTAGAACTTCATTACCATACCTCCTGTTTTTGTCCCGATTTTGACAGCTCAGCTCTGATTGTTACTGAAACGTCTCGACTTTCTTTTTGATCTCCTGCATTGCACAGACAGAAAAAGATACAAAGTTTCTAACTTAATTGGCTTTTGGCAGAGAGCCCAGAATAGATACTTTGATCCTTTTGTAACAATTTAAGATAAGCAAAGAAACAATTGTTACAATTTAAGATAAGCAGGTCTCTCTGGGAAATTGTGACTTGCAGCTTAAAGGGCGACTCACTTTCATTAGCAAAACTGTAATAAAACATAAAAAAACACAGAAATGTGTTCAAATTAGGGGGCGTGGCCACAAAAATGGGTGTGGTCAAAACTTTTTCTTTTTTGTCCCTCTTTCTGTTTCCAAAATGTTGGGAGGTATAGTGATAGTATAGTGATATATATAGAGTTGTATATATATATATATATATTTATTTATATATATATATATATATATATATATATATATATATATATATATATATCATGCACACATAGCACACATAGTCTCTTTGCATCCCGGCAGAATCTGTCATTTCTTGCGCATCAGCAAGTGGCCGTAAATAGCAATTTTCTGTTGATGTTTTCCCAAAATGAGTTGGCAAGCAGTTTTCCCAACATCCAGTGTATGTTCATATAAGCGTCACAATTCAGTAAGAGAAAGCACCTAAGGCTAATGCCATGTTGATCTTTTAGGTCCTCTTAAAGGGATCTCTCATGTGCTGAATATGGATAAACATTTATTTTTAATATTAAGGGTTGCTCTAATGAAATATATTTTATTATAAACAGAGTCGGACTGGGGTCACTGGGGCTGCAATCTGAAGGGCCCCCACTTGCGAACTCAGGGGCCCTCCTCCTGGAGTCTGTCTCCCCCTCCCCCACCCATGCGGTGACCCACTCCTTATACCTCCTTCATGCTCCATAACCACTGCATGGGTGCCTATAAATGGGTGGGGGAGCTTCAGCAGCCTGCACAGGGATTGGGTCTGACCCTGATTATTAATATAATCTGAGTTTAGCATTTGTGTATATTTATTTAATGCATGTTTATTATATATGATTGTCTCCATGACAAAGTCTCCAGGCTGAAGGCACCTGAATAGTTCAAATGACTCTTATCATTTGGCTCTCTATTAGTGATGGGCGAATAAATTCGCCAGGCGCTAATTTGTGGTGGATTTCCGCATTTCAATGCCGACAAATAAATCTGTGAAACTGCGGAGAAAAATCCACTGTGTCAAAAAAATTTGGGCGCGCGTCTGAATAGTGTAAAGTAATTTAAGTATTCGGACGCCCGTTGACTTTAATGCATTTGGACAAAATAGGTGTGCGTATAAATATTGTTGCACGCGCTGAAATGGAAATAATTTTGGAGCCCAATGACTTAAATGCGTTTCGCAAAATTTTCGCCACTTCATTTTTCGGCGAAGTGAAATGGGACAAATTCGCTCATCACTACTCTCTATGACTGTACTTAATGCAGATTTAAATCTGTAAGTGCCTGTAGGAAAGATAGTCAAATGAATTCTTACTGGCAGTCAGCACTTACAGGATTCAGGCAGTTTTCCAGCTGAAGGGAGGCTGCTATCAGTGAAAAATGACTTCCATAGTCTGCTTTGAAGTGTTCACCTACATTCCAGAGAGAGATTGTTTGTTGACCTTTTAATTAATTGGCATAGATAGTGATATTCTGAGACCATTTGTAATTGGTTTTCATTTTTTATTTGTGTTATTTGAGTTAGGGCAGGACTCCAGGGACGATTCCGGCGTGATCCGACGCGCTGCGCAAAAACGCAGGCGTCACTTCGGATGCAATGGTAATAAGGTAAGTAATTCTATTGTTGGATCGCGTCGCATCAACAATGTGACGCGATCCAACAATAGAATTACTTACCTTATTTCCGTCACATCCAACGTGACGCCTGCGTTTTTGTGCAGTGCGTCGGATCGCGCAGGAATCGTCCCTGGAGTCCTGCCTTAATTTAGCTTTTAACTCAGCAGCTTTCTAATTTCAGCCATCTGGTTGCTAGGGTTCTAATTTCCATAGCAATCATGCATCAATTTGAATAAAGAAAACTGCAATATGAATAGAAGAGGCCTGAATTGAAAGATGAGTAAGAAAAAGTAGCAATAACAATAAATGTGTAGCCTTACAGAGCATTTGTTTTTACGATGGGGTCAGTGACCCCCTTTTGAAATCTGGAAAAAGTCAGAAGAATAAGAAGAAGAATTGAAAAGTTGCTTAGAATGAGCCATTCTATAACATACTTAAAGTTAACTTAAAGGAATTGTTTAGTGTAAAAATAAAAAGTGGGTAAAGATAGGTTGTGCAAAATAAAAAATGTTTCTAATATAGTTAGTTCCGCAAAAATATGTATATATGTATGTATAAAGGCTGGAGTGACTGGATGTGTAACATAATAGCCAGAACACTACTTCCTGCTTTTCAGCTCTCTAACTCTGAGTTAGTCAGTGACTATAAGGGGGGCCACATGGGACATAACTGTTCAGTGACTTTGCAATTGATCTTCAGAATTCAGCTCAGATTCAAAAGCAGCAAGTCACTGATTGGTTACTGCCTGGTAACCAATCAGTGGAAACCAAGAGAGCTGAAAAGTTGTGTTCCAAATTTCAGCAATTTGGTTGCTAGGGTAATTTGGACCATGTATGTGAAACAGAACAGAATTAGTCCATGACTTTAAGGGGGGCCACATGGGACATAATTGTTCAGTGACTTTGCAATTGATCCTCAGCATTCAGCTCAGATTCAAAAGCAACAGTTATGACCCATGTGCCCCTCCCTCAAGTCACTGATTGGTTACTGCCTGGTAACCAATCAGTGGAAACCAAGAGAGCTGAAAAGCAGGAAGTAAACTGGCTATTATGTTACACATCCAGTCACTCCAGCCTTTATACATTACATTTTTGGCTAACTAACTATATTAGATACATTATTTATTTTGCACAGCCTATTTATTTACCTAGTTTTTATTTTTATACTAAACAATTTCCCTTACCCATCCCTTATGGAGGAACCAATATGTAATACGCAATGATACAATATATACACAATTGTGCTAATAAATTAATAAACCCTTTTAACAGAGGATTTGATTCTAAGATTCATGAAATTCAGTTTATTTCAATGCAAAAATGGCAGTTGTTAAAGAGTTTGGTAGAAATGAGCAAAAACGGTCTGCCCCGCTGTACCGAGCTTCTCAAAGAAAAAGATACCAAAGAACAATTAAGGGAATGCAACATGCAGAAATAAAAGCAATTAATAAACCCAATGCCTTTAAACACTGCTATGAGGTTATTGCAGTAACTTAGATAAGAGCATCACAGCTGAGACATGTCATATATAAAGCAGTTGTGCATAGACTTCTTTCTAAGTTAATATATATATATATATATATACACTATAAGAACAGAGTTGAAATAATAGCACATTAGCTTTTATAGAATTAGTCTGTTATGAAAATTACAAGCTTTCAAACCCCAGAGAGTATTTGATGAGCAGCAATAAGAATTTGAATTGCAGCTTTAGGCTGCTCCAGACACCACCCCTCTCCAGTTCTCTCACAATTTTGGGCAATTGTTTGCAGAATAAGGATGGATTTTGCAGCTGCAATTGCTGCAGCTACCCGCAGTTCCTGAAATCATGAAATTCTTGAATTTTTTGGGAAAGTTAAATGTACTTTACACTTTTTGGTCATAGCGTGTTCTTAAATAAAGTGTAGCTATACCCTTATTTATCTGTTCTTTCCGTATTTAAGTCCAAATGATCCTTTTTACCGACTGATATCTGTTCAGACTCGGGGAGGCACATTTATCAAAGGTCGAATTTCAAATTTACGTGAGTTTTTTTAAACTCCTTTGAATTCAAATATACTCAAAATTCGATTGGGGGGGTTATTTAATAAAACAAATCGAATATCAAAAACTCACACAAAATTTATTGATTGGAAAACTCGAAATCTGATTAGAATCCAATCTGACTAAACTCTATTCAAGGTTTTTCTCTGAAAAAAACTTGAATATCTGGAAGGCTAGTAACATGTCCAAATTGGGCCCTGGACCTCTTCCATTGATTTATACATGAACTTGGCAGGTTTTAAGTGGCGAATAGTCGCATTAGAGTTTTTAAAGGGCCAGAGTATGATAAATCTCAAAATTTGAATTAGAATTAAAACTCGAATCAAGTTAGGATAATTCACAATTCGAATTTGAGAGTTTTGACCATGAAAAAAAAAATCAAAAATTCAAATTCAGATTCAGATTTTCAATTCGACTCTTAATAAATCTGCTCATAGGCATATTAAGTGGTCAGGCCAAATAGTCAGTTTGCTCAAGGGAAATGATGCCTGGAAGTCCCAGCTCAGCCAGTGACCTAATATGTGCCCCGAATTAGGTCATTGCTTGGCCAGGTTGACTTATTGACCAAACCTATCATTTTGGGAGGCAAGACACCTGTTTCAATTGGTCAGAAATCGTCCATTTTGGGAGGCAAGACACCTGTTTCAATTGGTCAGAAATCGTCCATTTTGGGAGGCATCTCTTCTTTCTACCAGATAGCTTGAGGCTTGCATCTTTATATTTGAGAGGTGATAGATATATAAAATATATTTGTTGGTTCTTCTTAATAGTTTTTGTCTTCTCAATTTATGTGATTTTTTTCCCCCCTATGAACAGATCCAACTACTAGAAAAAATGCAAAGGCCGGGCCTGCAGCCCGCAACAGATATGCCAGTCAGTGGACTCTGAATAGACCTCACCCTACTATACCTGCACACACCCTTACAACGGACTGGAGACTCCCAACTCCCAGGGCCGCTGGTTCCGTAGACAAGGAAAGCGACAGTTACAGTGTCAGCCCTTCACAAGATACAGGTATTTCCTATTGATATGATCACATTTGGGGAAATCCAGTTGAACATTGAAAATGAATTGAAAATGGACATCAACTTTAGACTTTCCAAGTAGTGGGCAGGGTTGACATCTACAGTATTTTCCCTGTTTATTGGTTTTGATCCTATACTAGTCTTTGTGATTGTCCTATAAGTTGCATGATAGGATACAAAGAGCCAATAGTTTAATATGTATGGCTTCAGGGATATGAGGCAGCTAGAGATGGGCGAATTAATTCGCCAGGCGCGAATTTGCGGCGAATTTGCGTGATTCGCCACCAGCAAATAAATTTGCAAAACGCCCACCAAAAAATTCGCTGTTTCGCGAATCTTTCGCCGTTTCGCGAATTTCACGCAAATTTTTCGGCGAAGCGAAACAGCGCAAATTCACCCATCACTAGAGGCAGCCATTCATTTGTTTTTGTTTTAGCCTTCAGTCTTGTCTCAGGAATGCATGTTTCAGGTCATTATATTATTCTTTAGGAACATACCCTTATCCATAGAGTGTTTACATCAACACATACTCTCTCTCTATTTATGAATGTATATCTTAAAGTAAATGTGCCTGCACTTGTCTCTAAGTGATCTGTTGGGATGCCAATGATAAAGGTCCCAATGGCGAAGATCCCAATGATAAAGGTCCCAATTATAAAGGTCTCAATGGCGAAGATCCCAATGAGAAAGGTCCCAATGATAAAAGTCCCAATGGCGAAGATCCCAATGATAAAGGTCCCAATGATAAAGGTCCCAATGATAAAAGTCCCAATAATAAAGGTCCCAATGATAAAGGTCCCAATGATAAAGATCCCAATGATAAAGATCCCAATGATAAAGGTCCCAATGATAAAGGTCCCAATGATAAAGGTGTCAATGATAAAGATCCCAATGATAAAGGTGTCAATGATAAAGATCCCAATGATAAAGGTGTCAATGATAAATAGGTGTCAATGATAAAGGTCCCAATGTGGACCAAAATGTTGTATGCATGTGGTATGTGAAATAATGAGTAGAGAAAATGCTGGTCCTTACCAAACACACACACACACACACACACACACACATACATAATGGGGCAGATTTATTAAGGGTCAAATTGAAAATTCGAATATTTGAATTTTTTTTTTATGGTCAAAACTCTCCAATTCAAATTGTGAATTATCCAAACTCAATTCAAGTTTGGTCCAGGGACCAATTAAGACATGTTCATAGCCTTCCTGACATTCAAGTTTTTTTTCGAATCGAGTTTAGCCAAATTCGATTCATGTTTTCGAGTCGGTAAAATTCATCCCAGTTTTAGATATTTATTGAGTAAATTTGAATTTAAAGGAGTTTAAAAAAACTCACATGAATTCGAAATTCGACCTTTGATAAATGTGCCTTAATTTGTATACAATGCAATTGATACATAATACAATGATGCCATTGCATTTTTCTGTTTGCAAGAGCCAAGTTTATGGGAACCACTAATAACCACTGAGGACCAATGTTCTTTGGCTAACGGACTGGATATTTGTCTTTATAATGGAATACTGGTTGGGGACATAAACACAGTTGATGCAAATGGTTCATGTGTATAAGAATTAGACTTCAAATAAAAGGAATGATCTATCTTCAGATATGTGAAGTTGATTAAAAAGAGGGGATCTGACTTCTGTCAGTATTTGAATTTTTATATAGGAGAAAAGAAAGAAAGTATCCCCGTCCTTTTGATCAGGAAAAACACACAAAAAAATAAAAAAAATAAAATAAAAAAAAAAACATTTTTTTGTTATCACTATATAATTCGAATTCAGTTAAACCATTTAATCTCGTGATTCTATATATATTGGTTCCCCCCTTGATAAGTGGTCCCACAAAGTGCTAGTGAAAACAGTTAACAAGAATACAATTAGGAATCTCCTTAATCTGGGCTGAAAGAAGCGCCCAGATCACTATAAAAAGTTTTAGTTTCTTAAAAGGAACCCCCCCCCAAGGTTTTATCTAAAATGGTATAAACCGTTGAGAAATAGCAAGCCGACGCGTGTTTCGCAAATTGCTTTTTCAAGGCAACGCTAACTGTTTTCACTATAACAGTTCTTTTTTTGTGTGTTTTTCCTGATCAAAAGGACGGGGATACTTTCTTTCTTTTCTCCTATATAATAATTAGACTGTCAGACATATTATAAAGAAATTACGTAAACTGATGATTAAGCAGTAAATCCCATGTAAAATAGTTTTTGCAAAATGTATTTGCTATAATGAATCATACAGATTTGTTTAACCACAAAATGACAACGAACCTCTGTTTATATAAGAGGAACAGTAAATACACTGATTAATTATTTGCAGACCAAGCCTTTCCAGTGAAATGCTCTTCCAATAGGTAGAAGCTTATGCATTGGTTAATAACATGGTTATAGCCCGAGGAAACTTCAACCAACATCACTTAGTAGCGATCTGTTATTTTATAGATGGAAGAATGTTCCAGGATGAATGTGCATGAAAATTTGCATGGAAGTTGAGATTATTCTAAGAGTAAATGATTAATTAAAAAAAAATCTTTCCATTGTCATTTTATGCGTTAAATCTAATGATTGCTAAGCACAGTGGAAAAAAAGCCACCAAAAAGACTAAGGGGGTTATTTATCAAAGTCCGAATTTATCTTAATATTTTCTGCTACAAACTCTAATCAAATTCGCTCAGGTTTTTTTGCACTTTTCCGATTTTTTCGGATTTTGCACCCAAAAACTACATTTTTGTCCAAAAACTTGGGGTATTGCACAAATTTCAGCAATTTGGTTGCTAGGGTAATTTGGACCATGGATGTGGAACAGAACAGAATTAGTCCGTGACTTTAAGGGGGGCCACATGGGACATAACTGTTCAGTGACTTTGGAATTGATCCTCAGCATTCAACTCAGATTCTAAAGCAACAGTTATGACCCATGTGCCCCTCCCTCAAGTCACTGATTGGTTACTGCCTGGTAACCAATCAGTGGAAACCAAGAGAGCTGAAATGCAGGAAGTGGTGTTCTGGCTATTATGTTACACATCCAGTCACTCCAGCCTTTATACATTACATTTTTGATACATTATTTATTTTGCACAGCCTATTTATTTACCCAGTTTTTATTTTTATACTAAACCCAGCGCACATCAAAAAATAATTGGGACTTCTCCCATTGACTTATATGCAACCTCGACAGGTCTGAGATGCCAGATTTTCAGATTGAGACTTTTCCATCCTCGGGGTTTAATAAAATCCGAAAAATTCGTGATTTTTTTAAAAGTCCGATTTTATTAAAAAAAAAATCACAAATTTTTCATGATTTTTGCATTCGGAGTTTAATAAATAACCCCCTAAGACCCATTCAATCAATTCTATTCAATCAGTTATGTAGAGGATTGTTCATCAGTAGATCTTCATGGTGTTTTCCCTTAAGATCAGACCAAATGAGGCTTCATCTTCAGGTCCGTAAAGTTTTATAACCCAGATTCCAGCAGGGCGCTTAATTTCTGCCCATTGACACATGGAGGGTTATTTATCAAAAGTCGAGTGTTAGAGTTTGTTTTTTGTTTTTCGAGTCTTGCAACCCAAAAACTTGAATTTAACATATTCAATTGGTTCAAGGGACCTCTGCCATGGACTTCTAAATGTCCTCGACAGGTTTTAGATGGTGTATTTTCAGATTCGAGCTATTTCCAGGGTCGGGGTATAATAGATCTCGAATATTCAAGTTATTTTTTAAAAAATTCTATTTTTTTTCAACCCGAAAATGTGAGCATTGACCAGGAAATAACAACTGGAGCCTTAATAAATCTTAATAAATTTGGGCTGCTTTTTTGCCAGATTTTCTCCATGGTCAAACCACAACATCACTATGATCCAAATTGCCCCTCGTCA
This sequence comes from Xenopus laevis, assembly GCF_017654675.1. Lineage (NCBI taxonomy): Eukaryota > Metazoa > Chordata > Amphibia > Anura > Pipidae > Xenopus > Xenopus laevis. Next base: position 10,690,048 of record NC_054373.1, read on the forward strand.
ACCACCACAACTGTCTATAGGAATACTGGGTCAGAAACATTTTGGGCCCTGGAATTTTTATCTACAAAAACACATAGTTATTGAATACTAGATAAATAAACGTGAAGCAGGTTTGGGATCCGTTATCTGTAAACCCGTTATCCAGAAAGCTATGAATTAAGTAAAGGTCACCTCCCATAGACTCCATTATAATCAAGTAATTCAAATTATTTTTAAATGATTTCCTTTTTCTCTGTAATAATAAAACAGTAGCTTGTATTTGATCCCAACTAAAATATAATTAATCCTTATTGGAGGCAAAACCAGCCTATTGGGTTTATTTAAAGGAAAACTATACCCCCAAAATGAACACTTAAGCAACAGATAGTTTATATCAAATTGAATGACATATTAATGAATCTTACCAAACTGGAATATATATTTACATAAATATTGCCCTTTTATATCTCTTGCCTTGAACCACCATTTTGTGACTCTATCTGTGCTGCCTCAGAGATCACCTGACCAGAAATACTACAACACTAACTGTAACAGGAAGAAGTGTTGAAGCAAAAGACACAACTCTGTCTGTTAATTGGCTCATGTGACCTTACATGTGGTTTGTATGTGTACACAGTGAATCTTACGATCTCAGGGGGCGGCCCTTATTTTTTAAAATGGCAAATTTCTATTTATGATTATCCAATGGCACATACTACTAAAAAAGTATATTATTATGATAATGGTTCATTTACATGAAGCAGGGTTTTACATATGAGCTGTTTTACTCAGTATCTTTTAATAGAGACCTACATTGTTTGGGGGGTATAGTTTTCCTTTAATGTTTACATGATTTTCTAATAGACTTAAAGTATAGAGAACCAAATTACAGGAAGATTTGATATCTGGAAAACCCCAGGTCCCGAGCATTCTGGATAACAGGTCCTATACATGTACTTAAAACCTTGTCAATATTGTGTTCTCTTAGCTCAGGCTTTTTTGTCATTGTCATATAATTATTTGTCTTTGTTTCTATACAGACAGAGCGCGGAGCAGCATGGTGTCCACCGAAAGTGCCTCCTCCACCTACGAAGAACTCGCCAGAGCTTATGAACACGCCAAGATGGAAGAGCAGCTGCGTCACGCCAAGTTCACCATCACAGAATGCTTCATCTCTGACACCTCCTCTGAGCAACTCACAGCAGGGACTAATGAGTACACAGACAGTCTGACTTCTAGCACACCGTCAGAGTCTGGAATCTGCAGATTCACCGCATCTCCACCAAAACCTCTAGACGGAGCAAAAGTACAAACAATGGCAGCTCCAAAGGCACACAGGCCAGGTGAGAATAAACTCTATAGGCTTTTAAAGGAACAGTTCAAAAATGTAATGTATAAAGGCTGGAGTGACTGGATGTGTAACATAATAGCCAGAACACTACTTCCTGCTTTTCAGCTCTCTAACTCTGAGTTAGTCAGTGACTATAAGGGGGGCCACATGGGACATAACTGTTCAGTGAGTTTGCAATTGATCCTCAGCCTTCAGCTCAGATTCAAAAGCAACAGTTGTGGCCCATGTGGCCCCCCTTATAGTCGTTAACTAACTCAGAGTTAGAGAGCTGAAAAGCAGGAAGTAGTGTTCTGGCCATTATGTTAGACATCCAGTCACTCCAGCCTTTATACATTACATTTTTGGCTAACTAACTATATTAGAACCATTTTTTATTTTGCACAGCCTATCTATTTACTCACTTTTTATTTTTACACTGAACAATTCCTTTAAGAATTCTGTTGTGTCTCTCTACTGCTACTTATTGTGTATGCGCCGTGAATTCCAAAAGGTTCCCGCATGATACAGTGGCGCATTAAGGCAGAACTAGGATTCACATTTCTGCACTGTATCTGCAGATATTCTCTGCAAGTGCTAACCTGCAGTAACAGAGTCTGCTCTTACACAGTAAATACAGAATATAGCCCTTATATCCTTATATTACTGCCAATTAACTGTAGTGAAAGAATTTTCACTGTATTGCTTAAAGGAAAACGTTATCCCTAAAATGAATACTTAAGGCTAGATTATATAATTTTAAGTGGCATATTAAAGAATCTTACCAAACTGGAATATGTATTTAAGTAAATATTGCCCTTTTACATCTCTTTCCTTGAGCCACCATTTTGTGATGGTCTGTGTGCTGCCTCAGAGATCACCTGACCAGAAATACTGCAGCTCTAACTGTAACAGGAAGAGATCACCTGACCAGAAATACTGCAGCTCTAACTGTAACAGGAAGAAGTGTGGAAGCAAAAGGCAGAACTCTGTCTGTTAATTGGCTCATTTGACCTAACATTTATGGTTAGTTTTGTATGTTTGTGTGCACCATGAATCCTAGGATCCCAGGGGGCGGCCCTTATTCTTTAAAATGGCAGTGTTCTATTTATGATTACCCAATGACACATAGTACTAAAAAAGTATATTATTATGACAATGGTTTATTTATATGAAGCAGGGTTTTACATATGAGCTGTTTTATGCAATATCTTTTTATAGAGACCTACATTACTCTGGGGCATAGTTTTCCTTTAATAGCCCATTTGGCCACATAAAATTGGGTCAGCACAGTCTTTTGGGCTCTTAATTCCCAGCAGTGAAGCTTGTGTGGGTCTCTGTACATGAAATCTTGTCTAAAAGGTAACCCAAGTGACTCCCTTCACCCCATGGAATTAAATAGCTACTTTAGAGACTTAGGGGCAGGTTAATCAAGGATCAAATTTCGAAGTAATGGGAGTTTTTTGAACTCCCATAACTTTGAAATTCGAATAAAAAACTGAAATCTATTTAAAAAAAATCAAAGTTTTTTTTGCGGTTGAATAGGCTGCATTCAATCATTCGAATTGAAGTAAGATCGAATTCGATTCAAAGTATTTTCAAAAAAAACCTTTGATTTTTCAAAGTCCACCAATTGACTCCTTATGGGTTCTAGGAGTTCCCTGTAGGCTAAAACAGCAATTTGAATCGAATTTGGACTATTCCTTAGTCGAAGTACACAAAAATAGCTTGAGATTCAAATTTTTGTACAGGTATGGGACCTGTTATCCAGAATGCTCGGGAGCTGGGGTTTTCCAGATAACGGATCTTTCCGTAGTTTGGGTCTTCATGCCTTAAGTCTACTAGAAATTAGTTTAAACATTAAATAAACCCAATAGGCTGGTTTTGCTTCCAATAAGGATTAATTATATCTTAGTTGGGATCAAGTTACTGTTTTATTATTACACAGAAAAAGGAAATCATTTTTAAAAATTTGGATTATTTGGATAAAATGGAGTCTATGGGAGACAGCCATTCCGTAATTTGGAACATTCTGGATATCGGGTTTATGGACAAGGGACCCTATACCTGTACTTTGCATTTTCACTTCGACACTTGATAAATCTGCCCCTTAGTTTGGGTGGTCCTGATACTGTATGTTTACATCTTCCCTTACTACCCCAAGGATTATTCTTTCATCATTATTGGAATTACTGATGTCAGAAAGTAAGGAGGTTATTTACTGAAATCCGATTTATCTCATTATTTTAATTTTAAAAAAAACATAAAATGGAGTCTACGGGAGAAAGCCTTTCTGTAATTCGGATAGGGGTGCACCGAATCCACTATTTTTGGATTCGGCCAAACCCCCAAATCCTTTGAGAAAGATTCGGCCGAATACCGAACCGAATCCGAACCGTAATTTGCATATGCAAATTAGGGGTGGAAAATACAAAAAATGTACTTCCTTGTTTTGTGACAAAAAGTTACGGGATTTCCCTCCCCATCCCTAATTAGCATATGCAAATTAGGATTCAGATTCGGTTCGGTCTTGCAGAAGTATTCAGCCGAATCCAAATCCTGCTGAAAAAGGCCGAATCCTGGCCGAATCCCGAACCGAATCCTGGATTCGGTGCATCCCTAAATTCGGAGCTTTCTGGATAACGGGTTCCATGCCTGTACTAAAAGTTGACTGAGGGCAATTCACCTTCATTAGCAAAACTGTAATAACACTAAAAACCACAGAAATGTGTTCAAACTTTCATAACCTGCCAAATTTTGTAAAATGAACATTGTAATTAGGGGGTGTGGCCACAAAAATGGGCGTGGCAAATCTTTACGTCCCTCTTTCTATTTCCAAAATGTTGGGAAGTTTGGTTGTTTGTGTGTTTGTGTGTGTATCCACTTTTGTTGGCTGTAACTATCATTGTGTTTGTGTGTGTATCCACTTTTGTTGGCTGTAACTATCATTGTGTGTGTGTGTGTGTCCTCAGACCCTAGATGAACTGTAAAGCTCTGCAAATTATTGAGAGTCTGGAGTTATCTAGAAAAACCCTCATTACCCCTGGCTTATTTCTCAGCAGTCATTCACTTATCTTCAGCAAAAAACTCAATTCCTTGCTCCTTCTGCTTCTTTTTTTTGCTGACAAACATTGTTTTAATAATCTCTGATCTCTTCTGTACTGGAACTGTTTTCAGCATTTGCTTTTTTTGCTGGATCGACCTCTTTCCCCTCTGCTGCAATTTTATTAATCACATTCACAATCCTCATTTAGCCTTTCATTATGAACATCGCTGCTCCCAATCCCTATATCTTCCCTCATGAGCATTGCCATCTTTTTCCTTAAAAGGGTCGTTCAGCATTAAATTAACATTTAGTAAGATGTATAGAGGGATATTCTGAGACAGTCTGCACCGAAAAAAAAACATAATGAAGGCTATTAACATTATTAACATTAACAACATTTAAATGGTTAAAGGGACCTCTCTGCCATTGACTCCTACGTGACCTCGACAGGTTTTAGCTGGGGTATTTTCAGATTCAAGCTATTTTCTGCCTCGGGGCATAATAAATAGAGATGTCGCGAACTGTTCGCCGGCGAACTTGTTCGCGCGAACATCGGGTGTTCGCGCTCGCCGGAAGTTCGCGAACGTCGCGCGACGTTCGCCATTTTGGGTTCGCCATTGTTGGCGCTTTTTTTTGCCCTCTCACCCCAGACCAGCAGGTACATGGCAGCCAATCAGGAAGCTCTCCCCTGGACCACTCCCCTTCCCTATAAAAACCGAAGCCCTGCAGCGTTTTTTCACTCTGCCTGTGTGTGCTGAAGAGATAGTGTAGGGAGAGAGCTGCTGCCTGTTAGTGATTTCAGGGACAGTTGAAAGTTTGCTGGCTAGTAATCGTTTTGATACTGCTCTGTTATTGGAGGGACAGAAGTCTGCAGGGGTTTGAGGGACATTTTAGCTTAGGTAGCTTTGCTGGCTAGTAATCTACCTTCTACTGCAGTGCTCTGTATGTAGCTGCAGTGGGCAGCTGTCCTGCTTCTGATCTCATCTGCTGACTGCTGCAATAACAGTAGTCCTTGTAAGGACTGCTTTTATTTATTTTTTTGTTGTTTTACTACTACTACTACTACTACTACTATAAGAGCCCAGTGCTATTAGTCTAGCAGTGTTGGGGAGTGGGACTGGTGTGCTAATCTGCTGCTCCTAGTAGTTCAGCAGCACCAACTTTAATTTTTTTTTTTAATATTCATTTTTTTTTTATTTTACTTTTTTTTATTTTACTACCGCTGTAGTAGTGTATAAGTTGACCTTTTAGGCATTATTTGCCCTGTAGGCATTATTTGCACACTGTTTTCTTCAACCCGCCATCGAGCTGTGTGACCTTGTTCACATTCTGTCTAAATATCCATAATATTACCGTCTCCAGAAAAAACACCGGAGTCACTTTTTTCAAGCAGCCATAATATATTTTACGTAATCCGTATCCACCGCTGTAGTAGTGTATACGTTGGCCTTGTAGGCATTATTTGCACACTGTTTTCTTCAACCCGCCATCGAGCTGTGTGACCTTGTTCCCATTCTGTCTAAATATCCATAATATTACCGTCTCCAGAAAAAACACCGGAGTCACTTTTTTCAAGCAGCCATAATATATTTTACGTAATCCGTATCCACCGCTGTAGTAGTGTATACGTTGGCCTTGTAGGCATTATTTGCACACTGTTTTCTTCAACCCGCCATCGAGCTGTGTGACCTTGTTCCCATTCTGTCTAAATATCCATAATATTACCGTCTCCAGAAAAAACACCGGAGTCACTTTTTTCAAGCAGCCATAATATATTTTACGTAATCCGTATCCACCGCTGTAGTAGTGTATACGTTGGCCTTGTAGGCATTATTTGCACACTGTTTTCTTCAACCCGCCATCGAGCTGTGTGACCTTGTTCCCATTCTGTCTAAATATCCATAATATTACCGTCTCCAGAAAAAACACCGGAGTCACTTTTTTCAAGCAGCCATAATATATTTTACGTAATCCGTATCCACCGCTGTAGTAGTGTATACGTTGGCCTTGTAGGCATTATTTGCACACTGTTTTCTTCAACCCGCCATCGAGCTGTGTGACCTTGTTCACATTTTGTCTAAATATTGATAATATTATCGTCTCTAGAAAAACCACTTGAGTTACTTTTTTTCAAGCAGCATTCATATATTTTACGTAATCCGTATCCACCGCTGTAGTAGTGTATACGTTGACCTTGTAGGCATTATTTGCACACTGTTTTCTTCAACCCGCCATCGAGCTGTGTGAGCTTGTTCACATTTTGTCTAAATATTGATAATATTATCGTCTCTAGAAAAACCACTTGAGTTACTTTTTTTCAAGCAGCATTCATATATTTTACGTAATCCGTATCCACCGCTGTAGTAGTGTATACGTTGACCTTGTAGGCATTATTTGCACACTGTTTTCTTCAACCCGCCATCGAGCTGTGTGACCTTGTTCACATTTTGTCTAAATATTGATAATATTATCGTCTCTAGAAAAACCACTTGAGTTACTTTTTTTCAAGCAGCATTCATATATTTTACGTAATCCGTATCCACCGCTGTAGTAGTGTATACGTTGACCTTGTAGGCATTATTTGCACAGTGTTTTCTTCAACCCGCCATCGAGCTGTGTGACCTTGTTCACATTTTGTCTAAATATTGATAATATTATCGTCTCTAGAAAAACCACTTGAGTTACTTTTTTTCAAGCAGCATTCATATATTTTACGTAATCCGTATCCACCGCTGTAGTAGTGTATACGTTGACTTTGTAGGCATTATTTGCACAGTGTTTTCTTCAACCCGCCATCTAGCTGTGTGTATTATCGTTTCCAGAAAAACCAACTGAGTTTTTGTTGTTGTTGTTGTTTTTTTAAAAATAATGCCAGGCAAAGGCAGGCCGCCACGCAGAGGCCGTGCTAGGGGCCGTGCTGCTATGCAATCCTGTGGCCCTAGCAAATTGCCCAGTTTTAAAAAGCCAATGACCCTGAACTCCCAAAATGCTGAAGAGGTAGTTGACTGGCTTACACAGCACACCCCATCCTCTACCGTTTCTAACTTTACCACAACATCCTCCTCATCCTCCACTGCTATGGCCACCCCACGTAACACTTCCTCCACCACCGGTGCCCCTTCTTCACTGGGGTCAGAGGAGTTATTTTCCAATGAGTTTCTTGAACTGAGTAATGCGCAACCATTATTGCCAGAAGAAGATGAAGGAGATGAGGACCTTACACCAGATTTAATTCTGGCAGAGAACACGATAGAGATGGACATAATGAGTGATGAGGAGGAGGTCCCCGCTGCTGCTTCCTTCTGTGATGTGTCAGAAGAAATTGATGCATCTGAGGAGAATGATGATGAGGAGATTGATGTTTTGTGGGTGCCTAGTAGAAGAGAGCAAGAGGAGGGTAGTTCAGATGGAGAGACGGAGAGTCAGAGAGGCAGTAGGAGAATAAGACTTAGAAGAAGCAGGGAGGACAGCCCGCAGGGATCAGTAGGGCAACAACATGTATCGGCACCTGTGTTCAGCCGGCCAACGCACCCGCCATTGCCGCCAATACCGCAAACTCCGCCAACTTCTACTGTTACCGCCAGATCGCACACTTCCAAAAAGTCAGCAGTGTGGGATTTTTTTAATGTGTGTGCCTCTGACAAAAGCATTGTAATTTGCAATGAGTGCAGTCAGAAACTGAGCCTTGGTAAGCCCAACAGCCACATAGGTACAACTTCTATGCGAAGGCACATGAGCGGCAAGCACAAAGCACTTTGGGAGCAACACCTCAAAGGCAACAGGCAAACTAAAAGCCACACTCCTTCTGGTCCAGCATCTTACTGCTCTACCTCTGCTCTCCTTGACCCGTCTGAACCACCCTCCACTCCGCCTTCCACCTTGACCACCTGTTCCCATTCCCAGTCATCTGCCACCAGCCAAGTTTCTGTGAAGGCCATGTTTGAGCGTAAGAAGCCAATGTCTGACTGTCACCCCCTTGCCCGGCGTCTGACAGCTGGCTTGTCTGCACTCTTAGCCCGCCAGCTTTTACCATACCAGCTGGTGGACTCTGAGGCCTTCCGCAAATTTGTAGCAATTGGGACACCGCAGTGGAAGGTACCCAGCCGCAATTTTTTTTCTAAAAAGGGAATACCACACCTGTACCAACATGTGCAGAGCCAAGTTACCGCATCTCTGTCACTTAGTGTTGGGCCAAAGGTCCATATGACTACTGACGCATGGTCCTCCAAGCATGGTCAGGGCAGGTATGTCACCTACACTGCCCACTGGGTGAACTTGGTAATGGCTGGGAAGCAGGGAATGGGTAGCTCAACAACAACAGTGGAGTTGGTGTCACCGCCACGGATTGCACGCGGTTCTGCCACCACCTCTACTCCTCCATCGCTCTCTACCTCGTCTTCTTCTTCTTCTTACTCTGCTGCTGGGTCCTCCTTCTCCTCCTCCACACCTGTGCACCCCCAGCTCCCCCTAGGCTATTCGACGTGCCAGGTACGCCGTTGTCACGCTGTCTTGGGGATGACGTGTCTGGAAAGCAAAAACCATACCGGATCTGTACTCCTGTCATCTCTGCAGTCACAGGCCGATCGGTGGCTGACCCCACACCAACTGCAGATCGGAAAAGTGGTGTGTGACAATGGAAGCAATCTGTTGGCAGCGTTGAGACTAGGCAATTTAACACATGTGCCCTGCATGGCACATGTGTTAAATTTAATAGTCCAACGTTTTGTCTCCAAGTACCCAGGATTCCAGGACGTTCTCACCCAGTCCAGAAAGGTGTCGGCCCATTTCAGACGTTCCTACACAGCCATGGCACGCCTTGCTGACATTCAGCAGCGCTACAACATGCCAGTCAGGCGTTTGATTTCTGACAGCCAGACTCGCTGGAATTCAACGCTCCTTATGTTGGAACGTCTGCTGCAACAACAAAGGGCCGTCAACGAGTACCTTTTTGAACTGGGTGGTAGGACTGGATCTGCACAGCTGGGGATTTTTTTCCCCCGTTACTGGGTGCTTATGCGCGATGCCTGCAGGCTCATGCGACCTTTTGAAGAGGTGACAAATATGGTCAGTCGCACCGAAGGCACCATCAGCGACCTAATACCCTTCGCTTTCTTCCTGGAGCGTGCCGTGCGACGAGTGACAGATGAGGCTGTAGACCAGCGTGACGAGGAGCTGGAAGCGCGCGATTTCTGGTCGGAATCACCAGAACGAACCCAGGCACCTGCTGCAACGCAGGGAGAGGTGCCAGAAGTGGAGTCAGAGGAGGAAGGTGGCTTTGTGGAGGAGGAGGAGGAGGACCAACAGGAGCAGGCTTCCCAGGGGGCTAGTGGTGACCTTTTGGGGACCCCTGGTCTTGTACGTGGCTGGGGGGAGGAGACCGTGGATGATGCAGTCCTTGATAATGAGGAAGCGGAGATGGATAGCTCTGCATCCAACCTTGTGAGAATGGGGTCTTTCATGCTGTCATGCCTGTTGAAGGACCCCCGTATCAAGAGGCTTAAGGAGAAGGACCTGTACTGGGTCGCAACGCTACTAGACCCTCGGTACAAGCATAAAGTGTCAGAAATGTTACCAACATACCACAAGTCCGAAAAGATGCGGCATTTACAAACCAGCCTGCAAAACATGTTGTACAATGCTTTTAAGGGTGATGTCACTTCAGGAACTCATCAACATTCCAGGGGCAGAGGTGCCAGTAATCCTGCCACGAGCACACCTGCAAGGACAAAGCCCTTTGGCCAGTCTGTAACGTCAGACATGCAAATGTTTTTCTGTCCAAGGCAGCGCCACAACCCTTCTGGATCCACCCTCAAAGAACGCCTCGACCGGCAGGTAGCGGACTACCTGGCATTAACTGCAGATATCGACACTCTGAGGAGCGATGAACCCCTGGACTACTGGGTGCGCAGGCTTGATCTGTGGCCAGAGCTGTCACAATTTGCCATGAACCTCTTGTCTTGCCCAGCCTCAAGTGTGCTCTCAGAAAGGACCTTCAGTGCAGCAGGAGGGATTGTAACTGAGAAGAGAACTCGCCTAGGTCACAAAAGTGTCGATTACCTGACCTTTATTAAAATGAATGAGGGGTGGATCTCGGAGGGTTACTGCACGCCGGAAGACTTGTTCTGACTTCTATGCAGCTGTCCTTCTCTTCAAGCCTCATGACTCCACACACAGCTGTCCTTTAGCGTCCTCCTCCTCCCTCCGCCACCGTTACAAACTAGGGTGCAAACCCTACTGGTTTAATTTTTTCTGGCCTCTGTGCTTCAGTGGCTGCGACCAAAAAAATGCCTATTTTCTGCATTTATATGACATAATTTTTCTGGCCTCTGTGCTTCAGTGGCTGCAACCAAAAAAATTTATATTTTCAGCATTTATATGGCATAATTTTTCTGTCAACTGTGCTTCAGTGGCTGCGACCAAACAAATGCATATTTTCTGCATTTATATGGCATAATTTTTCTGGCCTCTGTGCTTCAGTGGCTGCAACCAAAAAAATTACTATTTTCAGCATTTATATGGCATATTTTTTCTGGCAACTGTGCTTCAGTGGCTGCGACCAAAAAAATGCATATTTTCTGCATTTATATGGCATAATTTTTCTGGCCTCTGTGCTTCAGTGGCTGCAACCAAAAAAATTTATATTTTCAGCATTTATATGGCATAATTTTTCTGTCAACTGTGCTTCAGTGGCTGCGACCAAAAAAATGCATATTTTCTGCATTTATATGGCATAATTTTTCTGGCCTCTGTGCTTCAGTGGCTGCAACCAAAAAAATTTATATTTTCAGCATTTATATGGCATAATTTTTCTGGCAACTGTGCTTCAGTGGCTGCGACCAAAAAAATGACTATTTTCAGCATTTATATGGCATATTTTTTCTGGCCTCTGTGCTTCAGTGGCTGTGGCCAAAAAAACTGGGCAAACAATGCCTACAAGGTCAACGACGTTGACCTTGTAGGCATTGTTTGCCCAGTTTTTTTGGCCACAGCCACTGAAGCACAGAGGCCAGAAAAAATATGCCATATAAATGCTGAAAATAGTCATTTTTTGCCATACGTTGACTCAACGTATATGGCAAAAAATGACTATTTTCAGCATTTATGTGGCATATTTTTTCTGGCAACTGTGCTTCAGTGGCTGCAACCAAAAAAACTGGGCAAACAATGTCTACAAGGTCAACGTATGGCGAAAAATTACTATTTTCAGCATTTATATGGCATATTTTTTCTGGCAACTGTGCTTCAGTGGCTGCGTCCAAAAAAACTGGGCAAACAATGTCTACAAGGTCAACGTATGGCGAAAAATGACTATTTTCAGCATTTATATGGCATATTTTTTCTGGCAACTGTGCTTCAGTGGCTGCGTCCAAAAAAACTGGGCAAACAATGCCTACAAGGTCAACGTATGGCAGTTGTTTAAAGAGAACAGTAGATTACTAGCCAGCAAAGCTACCTAAGCTAAAATGTCCCTCAAATCCCTGCAGACTTCTGTCCCTCCAATACAGAGCAGTATCAAGCAGATTACTAGCCAGCAAACTTACTATCATCTGTCCCTGAAATCACTAACAGCTCTCCCCCTACACTATCTCTTCCAAGCACACACAGGCAGATTTTTCAGATACATTTTTGCCCTTGATCCCCCTCTGGCATGCCACTGTCCAGGTCGTTGCACCCTTTAAACAACTTTAAAATCATTTTTCTGGCCAGAAATGTCTTTTCTAGATGTTAAAGTTCGCCTTCCCATTGAAGTCTATGGGGTTCGCGAACCGTTCGCGAACCGCTCGCATTTTTGCGCAAGTTCGCGAATATGTTCGCGAACTTTTTTTCCGACGTTCGCTACATCCCTAATAATAAATCTTGAAAAAATTCAGTTTTTTTAAAAAAAAAAAACCCTGAAAAATTCTACTTTGATAAATGTTAATAAATCATCTTAGTCATCTTAGACTCTCATCTGTCTTTTTCACCACACATTCAAACACTTGCAAAATCTTGTTGTATTCAACTGCGCAACATTGCTCGAATACAACCATATCTCAGTTCAGAATCAACTAAAACACTGATTCAGTCTCTCATCATCTCCCGCCTTGATTACTGCAACTTACTCCTCACAGGTATTCCAACAAGTCACCTTTCACAACTCCAATCTGTTCTAAACGCGGCCGCTAGACTCATTCATCTAGCTCGCGCTTAACATCAGCTGCTCCCATATGTATGTCCCTTCACTGGCTCCCAATTTCCACTAGAATCAAATTCAAATTACTTACACTCACATTCAAGGCCCTTAATAATGAAACCCCTCCCTATATTTCATCTCTAATCTCCAAATACACTCCTTCACGAAACCTACGCTCTGCTTCTGATCTTCGCCTCACTTCTCCTCTGATCACTTCTGCCCATTCTCGTCTACAAGACTTCTCTCTCTCTGGCTTCTGCTTTTCTCTGGAACTCTCTGCCACAAGCTGTCAGACTTTCTCCTTCCTTCCAAACTTTCAAACGCTCCTTAAAGACCCAACTGTTTAAAGAGGCCTATTCGATGTACCTTAATTAATCATTGCTGTATCAAAAATGACAAAGTGTTTATATAATCCTAATGTCTCAATTGTACCCTAACCTTTTAGTTTGTAAACCCTATTGTACTCTGTAATCCTTGTCTGTTATCCACCATTTATTCCCTGTTTGCTATAACTGCAGTAAAGCACTGCGTATCTTGACAGCGCTATATAAATAAATGATGATGATGATGATGATGATGATGAAATCTGCCCCTATATGTGAGACAGACACATAAAGAAGAATTCTTAGAATCTGTGAGACGGCACAAGGTATAAGCCTGGCGTAGCAATAACTCTCTTTTGTCCAGCTTCAGCCCTGGATAATAAATAGGTTTAATCAATGTTCCTCTAATTCCAGAGCTTCTCTCTCTCTCTATGGGAAATGGAGAATGAGTTTAGAAGCTTGGGGGGGGCACATGAGAGGCAAGATCTTCTTCTGACCTTTAGGTGAATTAATGATCTGGGACTGTGGCTAGTGTCGGGCTCTCTAACAAGCCAAGTTCATTAGGGTCAGGGCACACAGGCAGATTCGGGGAGATTAGTCGCCTGTAGGCATGGACGAATTTGACCCGTTTCATTTTGCCAAAAATTCGCCAATGGCCATTAAAGTCTATGGGAGCCAAAAAAATGTTGACGTGCGCCAATTTTTTTTTGACGCGCGTCATTTGTTTTTGACGCACAATGCAACAAACATTCAAGTCTATGGGCATCATTTCCACAGCAAAACAAGGCAAAAAAATTCACCATCCCTACTTTCGCCCAGCGACAAATCTCATTTTCTTCAGGACGACTAATCTCCCCGAACTGCCTCCCCGCCGGCTAGAATGAAAATCACCGGCGGGATGGCACTCGGAACGATTCGTTTTCCAAAGTCGCTTGGAATTTCCTCACGAGGAAACTTCGGACGACCTCGGAAAACGAATAGTTCCGAGTGCCATCCCGCTGGCGATTTTCATTCTAGCCGGCGGGGAGGCAGTTCAGGGAGATTTGTCTCCCCAAAGAAGAGGAGATTTGTCGCTGGGCGACTAATCTCCCCCAATCTGCCTGTGTGCCCTGACCCTAATGAACTTGGCTTGTTAGAGAGCCCGACACTAGCCACAGTCCCAGATCATTAATTCACCTAAAGGTCAGAAGAAGATCTTGCCTCTCATGTGCCCCCCCCAAGCTTCTAAACTCATTCTCCATTTCCCATAGAGAGAGAGAGAAGCTCTGGAATTAGAGGAACATTGATTAAACCTATTTATTATCCAGGGCTGAAGCTGGACAAAAGAGATTTCCAGCTTCCTAAGAATTGGAAAGTTGCAGTTTGTGCATGCCTCTTGTGTACACTGGAAATATCTATCGGTATGGGATCCGTTATCCGGAAACCCGTTATCCAGAAAACTCTGAATTACAGAAAGGCCGTCTCCCATAGACATTATTTTATCCAAATAATCCAAATTTTTAAAACATTTCCTTTTTCTCTGTAATAATAAAACAATACCTTGTACTTGATCCCAACTAAGATATAATTAATCCTTATTGGAAGCAAAACCAGCCTATTGGGTTTATTTAATGTTTATATGATTTTCTAGTAGACCAAGGGACAAATTTACTAAAAGGCGAAGTGACTAACGCTGGCGACAATTCTACAGTGTGACGTCATTTCAGAACTTCGCCGATTTACTAGCGGACACAGACGTAACTTCGCTAGCGAAGGAGATAGACTGTAGCGCTACTTCGCTCCCTAACGCCTGGCGAATTTGCGCTCTGGCGAATGGATGTAACTACGCAAATTCACTAAGGTACGGATTTTACTGAATGTTACCTCTTGCGCCAGACTTGCCTTAGTCACCTCAGACCAGGCCAAGTGCAAAGAGTAGATAGGAGTTCCTCAAAAAAGAGTTGAAAGATTTCTAAACCCCAAAAACCCTGGCGACTTTTCCTTTTTTCAGGGTGATAGGCTGCAAAAGAGCGTAATTTTTTTTTTAATGAATTAGCGTTGTCCTGGCGAATCTACGCCTGGCGCAGTGTTGCGCTGTGAGCGAAACTGTTGCTGGCGAATTTTCGGAGATTAATGAATTTGTCCCTTAATGTATGAAGACTGAAATTACAGAAAGATCTGTTATCCGGAAAACCCCAGGTCCCGGGCATTCTGGATAATAGGTCCCATACCTGTATCTATAATCTACATTTTTCCATTTAATAGAGCTCTGCACTATCTGCACTTTCTTACTCATTAGAAATAAAGGGATTAACCCCATGATTTCATGTCCTGAGCGATTCCTCCACTTATAGCCAATGATTTCAGCTCCCTGGTAACAATGTTTATACATCTCTTGTTAATAAACAAGTCCTGTTTGTGCAATAAAGCTTCTCCACATCTCTGGAAAGCAACCAGCCATTAAATTGGTCGGTATGAAGCACAGTAATGCACTTTAGCATCAAGTCACGCCATTTCCTACTCCTTTTAAACTGCAATTGGATTAAGAAATGCACATTTTAATTTCATGCTGGTGTAATTTCATTGTTTTTGGTGCCTACCTTGCTGACAGGGTATAAAAAAACTGATTGCAATTTTTCTAATACTTGAAGTGAGTGTAAGGCATTGAATGTATAACTGTATAATACACAGGAGTCATCAATAGTCTGTACATTATCTCCTTATAATACACAAAAGCCATGAATAGCTTGTAAATTATATCCTTATAAACGGTGAGTTCTGATGTCATCAGTTATAAACGGTGAGTTCTGATGTCATTTCTGTCACATGACTCACTGAAACTTGTGTATTATAATAAATAAAGTTCCCCCCAGTTGCAAAATATGAGGATATTAGAAGTTACCTTGGAGTTCCTTCACCTGTATAAAAAAACACTCAGCCTTCAGCCTCATGTTTTTATATGGTCATGAAACTACTCGGTAACTTATAATATCCAAATTATTTACAAGAGCGGGTATTTTATTCACTATATAAATGGTACTTAGTGATGTCATCAGTTATAACCGGTACTTAGTGATATCTCCATTATAATTGCTATAAGTGACTGTATAACTCAGCCTGCAGCCTTGTGCCTTTGATATGGTCACAGAACAACCCCTCAGTGACTTCTAATATCCTTATCATTTACAGTAGGGGGTACATTATCCCTTATAATACATGAGTGATACTCAGAGTTCCCCATATAACTCAGCCTGCAGCCTTGTGCCTTTATATGGTCACAGAACAAACCCTCAGTGACTTCTAATATCCTTATCATTTACAGTAGGGGGTACATTATCCCTTATAATACATGAGTGATACTCAGAGTTCCCCGTATAACTCAGCCTGCAGCCTTGTGCCTTTATATGGTCACAGAACAAACCCTCAGTGACTTCTAATATCCTTATCATTTACAGTAGGGGGTACATTATCCCTTATAATACATGAGTGATACTCAGAGTTCCCTGTATAACTCAGCCTGCAGCCTTGTGCCTTTATATGGTCACAGAACCCCTCAGTGACTTCTAATATCCTTATCATTTACAGTAGGGGGTACAATATCCCTTATAATACATGAGTGATATTCAGAGTTCCCTGTATAACTCAGCCTGCAGCCTTGTGCCTTTATATGGTCACAGAACAACCCCTCAGTGACTTCTAATATCCTTATCATTTACAGTAGGGGGTACATTATCCCTTATAATACATGAGTGATACTCAGAGTTCCCTGTATAACTCAGCCTGCAGCCTTGTGCCTTTATATGGTCACAGAACAACCCCTCAGTGACTTCTAATATCCTTATCATTTACAGTAGGGGGTACATTATCCCTTATAATACATGAGTGATACTCAGAGTTCCCTGTATAACTCAGCCTGCAGCCTTGTGCCTTTATATGGTCACAGAATTTCCCTGATGTGTATATCACACTACTAATACTCGTTTAAATTACAAACTGTGATACACAGGAGTATATAAAGGAACATTATGGTGACTCTTTTCTTACTGAAGTTCTCTGTATATAACAGAAATGGCAAAGAATCAGACAAGGAATAGCCTCAAGCATTTGGCAAGCTGTATTGTATCTGAAGTATAAGGAATAATTGTTCTGATAAACATGTCCCTGAAGCACCAATTATTCTGCAGCATCTTATAAATGAGTCTTTGTTTCAGATCAGATGTACATTATAATGCGAAGATTAAAGTGTATAAATATGGTAAAATAAATTTGATTCATGAGCTGCACAATAAATATCTTTATCCTTATAAATAGGCCGTTTATAAAACATTTCCCCAATAAACTTCACAATAAAGAACTGTGTGAGGTGAGCTCTCACTCTTTGTCTGGGGTCGGCAAGTTCCCAGCGTTGAGCCGTTAAATTCATTTTATATTATTATATTATTTTAGGATTTGGATTATAGGTTAGGGTGTTTGGATGATATCGCCTAAATAAGATTAAAAAGTAGAGTACATTGAAAATAATTGCTGTGCTTAGGCAGATATCATTCAGAAGTAGGGATGGGCGAATCTGTTTCGCTTCGCCGAAAAATTAGCGAATCGCATTGAAGTCAATGGGTGTCAATTTTTTTTTTACAATTTTTCACACTCACCACAATTATTCTTGCTCCAAATGCATTAAAATCAATGGCCGTTTTTTCTTATGGCGACTTTTTTATCCTTATAACTTTAAATCAATGTCCGTTTTTACTCATGGCGACTTTTTTATCCTAATGCATTAAAGTCAATGGCCATTTTTTTTTATGGTGACTTTTTTTGTGCAAATGCATTAAAGTCAATGGGTGTTTTTCTTTTTGAGACTTTTTTTTATCCTAATGCATTAAAATCAATGGGCGTTTTTTCTTATGGTGACTTTTTTGTCCAAATGCATTAA
Source organism: Xenopus laevis (assembly GCF_017654675.1). Taxonomy (NCBI): domain Eukaryota; kingdom Metazoa; phylum Chordata; class Amphibia; order Anura; family Pipidae; genus Xenopus; species Xenopus laevis. The sequence goes on from NC_054373.1 coordinate 10,707,805, forward strand.
AGTCAATGGTTGTTTTTCCCATGGCAACTTTTTTATCCTAATGCATTAAAATAAATGGGCTTTTTTTCCCATGGCGACTTTTTTGTCCTAATGCGTTTAAATCAATGGATGTTTTTTCTTATGGCGACTTTTTTGTCCTAATACGTTTAAATCAATGGGTGTTTTTTCTTATGGCGACTTTTTTATCCTAATGCATTAAAGTCAATGGCCATTTTTTTTTTATGGCGACTTTTTTTGTGCAAATGCATTAATGTCAAAGGGCGTTTTTTCTTATGGCGACTTTTTTGTCCAAATGCATCAAAGGGATCCTGTCATCAGAAAACATGTTTTTTTCAAAATACATCATTTAATAGTGCTACTCCAGCAGAATTCTGCACTGAAATCCATTTCTCAAAAGAGCAAACAGATTTTTTTATATTCAATTTTTGAAATCTGACATGGGGCTAGACATATTGTCAGTTTCCCAGCTGCCCCTGGTCATGTGACTTGTGCCTGCACTTTAGGAGAGAAATGCTTTCTGGCAGGCTGCTGGTTTTCCTTCTCAATGTAACTGAATGTGTCTCAGTGGGACCTGGTTTTTACTATTGAGTGTTGTTCTTAGATCTACCAGGCAGCTGTTATCTTGTGTTAGGGAGCTGCTATCTGGTTACCTTCCCATTGTTCTTTTGTTTGGCTCCTGGGGGGGAAAAGGGAGGGGGGTGATATCACTCCAACTTGCAGTACAGCAATAAAGAGTGATTGAAGTTTATCAGAGCACAAGTCACATGACTTGGGGCAGCTGGGAAATTGACAAAATGTCTAGCCCCATGTCAGATTTCAAAATTGAATATAAAAAAATCTGTTTGCTCATTTGAGAAATGGATTTCAGTGCAGAAATCTGCTGGAGCAGCACTATTAACTGATTCATTTTGAAAAAAAATGTTTTTTCCCATGACATGGCAACTTTTTTATCGTAATGCATTAAAATCAATGAATGTTTTGTCTTATGGCGACTTTTTTATCCTAATGCATTAAAGTCAATGGGCGTTTATTCTTATGGCGACTTTTTTGTCCTAATGTGTTTAAATCAATGGGTGTTTTTTCTTCTGGTGACTTTTTTATCCTAATGCATTAAAGTCAATGGGCGTTTTTTGTTATGGCAACTTTTTTGTCCAAATGCATTCAAGTCCATGAGCGAATTTTCTTATGGGTTTTTTTCCTCTGTGAATTTTTGCCGCAGTTTCGTAAAAGAATTCGCACATGGGAAATGCGGAATTTCGCTGCAAATCCATGTCCGGCAAAATAATTCGCTCATCACTATTCAGAAGATTATGTGCAAATGAAGTTGCCCGTGCCTTTAAAGAACCACATGTTTGGGTTAAGCATTGGGTTCACGTGCCAATAACACTATACACAAAGGGGAACAGTGTCGGACTGGCCCGGCGGGATACCGGGAAAAAACCCGGTGGGCCCCGACCCTCGTGGGCCCCCGCCGGGCCAGAACCTTTTTTTGGAAAAAAATTTTTTTATTTTCGGCGATGCGCAGCGCCGAGTGGCGTTGTTGCGCATGCGCGCCGAACTGAGTTATTGCGCATGCGCGCCAAACGCCGTTGTTGCGCATGCGCGTCAAACGCCGTTGTTGCGCATGCGCGCCGAACGGCTGGGCCGACGGGTTTTAGTAGGGGGGCGGGGGGCCCCTGGACAGCAGTCCCGGTGGGCCCCGGGCCCCCCAGTCCGACCCTGAAGGGGAAGTAATTGTATCCATTGCTGAGTAATGAGATGGTAATATCTGAATTTCACTGGTTACAAGAATCGTTCTCTCTCTCCCAGGCCTGCATTTAAAAAATATATGAAGACGTTCAGTTTGGCTTGGAAACCAAACTCCATGTGGTGCCTCTTCTATCTCTCTGTTATTATTTATTCACAATATTTCCATGTTCCCTGCTGAAGCGCAGATGGATTTACACTCTTTGTGCATCACTGGCTGTTTGTAACTCAGTAGAGAAGTAGAACTGGAATAGTCACCATCTAAATCCCTAGACCCCGGGAATAGTGATGGGAGAATGAATTCCCATTGACTTCAATTCGTTTCGGGAATTTATTGCCTTTTCGTGAATTTTGCTGTAAATTCGCAAATATTTCAGAGAAGCGGAACTGCACAGAAAAATCGGAAAGTTCACGAAAAAATCATGAAATTCAAATGTTTTCAGTAAAAAATTGTCCAATTTGAAGGTTTTAATGAAAAAATCGTGTTTTGGTTTTCACCAAAAAATAGTGCGATTCGAATGTATTTCACAAAAAAAACGTGAAATTCAAACGTTTTCACAAAAAATCGCTCAATTCGAACGTTTTTATGAAAAAATCATGCAATTCGAACGTTGTCACCAAAAAATCGTGAAAATCGAACATTATCACAAAAAAATTGTGAAATGCAAACGTTTTCACAAAAAAATTGCGAAACGCAGAAATTCGCCGCAAATTCGTGCCAGGCAAATTTTTATTTATTAACTCATCACTAGCTGCCACACAACCTGCCCTGGCCCGGATTATGACCACAAAAAGAGAGACCAACAAGGGGAGAGGGTGACACAGGGGGGTTGCAGCGCTAGGTGTACCTCATGCCTAGAGAGACTATGAGGAGCCCTTAAAGGAGAACTAAACTCCCTCCATAGTGCCCCCTCCCTTCTTCTGCCCTGCATAGTGCATTAGTGAAAAATGTGCTCCTTATTGTAAAACTCACATATACGTGCAGAGTAGCGCAGCGGAGCTCAAGGGCCCCAGCTTCATTTTTCTTCTGATCCTTCACTTCAAACATTTACCGAGTTTCCAGTGCATTTGACGCAAACACCGACCTGGCTCCATGACAACGAAGATGCAGAAGATAGAGCCCTTGAGCTCCGCAGCGCTATTCTGCACAGATATGTGAGTTTCACAATTAGGAGCACATTTTTCACTAATGAACTTTACTGGGCAGAAGCAGGGAGAAGGCACTATGGAGGATAGTAGAAGGGGCTTTTCACATTAGTAGTAAATACGACCCGCAATGTATCAACAATTGCACCGAACATTGTGGTTGTGGGGTTTTCTTAACATTCTCCCTATAATCATAGTCTTGTCCAAAACATGCTCGGAGCAGCCACTCATGACTTGGAGTGGGTTATTGTGGTGAATAACAATTAAAAGACACAGTGGGGCTCATTTATCAACAAATTTGCCCATGGACAGATACCTATAGGAACCAATTAGTGATTAGCTTTTTGAAGTCAGCTGCAAGTAGAACAATGAATGAACCAATTTGATTGGTTGCCGTGGGTTACTGCGCATGAGCAAATTTGCCCATTGTTGATAAATGACCCCCAGTGACTCTCAGAATTAACTGTCGGCATTAAAGGGGTTGTCCACCCTAAAATTATTTTCGCATAATAACAAAATATTATTCTGAGCAAATTTCCAGTATTTGTTAATTGAAAATCTACGAGTACCTTAAAATTATTTGTAAACGTAATTGCTGTTCAAAGTATTTAGTCAATAAAGGGGCCTGGGGCTACAACTCCTTTGTTAATTTGGCTTCTGGAAAAGGGAATCCACCTTGACTGAGAATTTCCCTGGGATCTGGCAGGACGGTCCAACCCTTCTCCAGTGAGCCAACTTTTTAGCAATTTCTAATATCTTTGGAATTTAGATTTTTTTATTACATTGCACCATATTTTGCAATACAGGTATGGGACCCATTATCTGGAAACCCGTTATCCAGAAAGACCGTCTCCCATAGACTCCATTTTAGCCAAATAATCCAGAGATCCAGTCTTCGGTTTCATGTAAAATTTGCGAAACGTGAATTTTGACGTCTGCGGTAATTCTGACACTCGCATCAATTTTGACGGCGGCGTTAAAGTCAATGGGAGTCCAAATAATGTTGACACACGCTGGTTTTGACGTGAGTGACTTTTCCGACGCACTTCCAAACTTTTTTGAAGCCGGCCAATTTTCGCACCAGTTTCGAAAATTTATCCACCGGCGGAATTCGCTGCAAATTCACGCCTAATTCACTAATAATCCTTATTGGAAGCAAAATCAACCTATTGGGTTTATTTAATATTTACATAATTTTCTAGTAGACTTACAGTATGAAGATCCAAATTATGGAAAGATTCGTTAACTGCAAAACCTCAGGTCTGAAACATTCTGGACAACAGGTCTCATACCTGTACAAGTATGGAATCTCTTATCTGCAAACCTAAAATCCAAAAAGATCTAAAGTACATGAGGACAGTCTTCCATTTAAAGCAAATAATTCTCATTTTCTTTTTTCTCTAATAAAACAGAAGCTTGTTTAGACCTTTGTCACAGAATGACTATAATGACTTTTTTTCTGGTTCAAAGTTCTTACAAGACTTTTTGAAAACAATATTTTATTTCTAGAATTACAGTCATAGATTCGAGCTGTAAAGTGAAACTTTAGCATTTCCTCTTTTTTTTTTTTTTTTCTGCGTTTCTCTGCAGCAACAGAATGAAAGCTCTATAAAATCAAAATGGATTTTAGCCATAAACAGCCCCAACTGCTGTTCTGTTTTGAACGTTATAACCTAAAATGCTTTACTTTAACTCTAAACGGCTAATGGCTAAATTGTGACACGTTGAGTAAACAGAGAAATAGTTGATATTACAAGCGGGCGAAATGACTCCGTGTGGAATAACTTGTGATTATTTACAGTAACCCATAAACTGTTCTTTCACTCCCTTACCCAACTGGCTGCTAATCCTACAATAAAAAGCAAATATCGTGCTCATTTTAAGATGATATTTCTTCAGAAGCTTGAGCGGCTCGGCTTGCCACTTTCTAATTTGTTTATTTTCTGTCTTTTTTTAATCTCTTTGTTTCATCCAAATACAGAACAGAAGGAGAAAAAAAAAAGGATGTAGATCATTGTTTGAACTTTGCAATTTGGCAGACGTGTAGATTGTAGAGAAATAAAGTACGCTGGTGGAATACGAAAAGAACCATAGAGCTAATAATACACACATGTATTTTATGGAGCCCCCACTTATAGGAGGGCCAGGTCTCTCTTAAAGTGACAGTTACCTTGAAGGAGCCAGACTCCACTAGGACACAAAGGTGTAGATCCTTCTTTTTCATTGGAACCAATGTTTATTAACTTTGAAGCACATCAGACAACCACATTGCACAGTAAAATGAGAAGCAAAGTATTCTTCCACTTCTGGGTACCAAATGTTAGGCACCCCCAACTGATTGTATTTACTTACCTGAAACCTCGGCTGGTGCTCCTATCAGCAGAAAACTGCACAGGCCTGGGGTTATACCAGTGAGCACCACGAATCGATCCTGTTCCGGCTTCTACTTTCTTCAAATTTCCCGGGGCAGATGCATGCGCAGAAGAATGAAATAGTCGACTTAGTTAAAGTTCGGCTTTTCACTCTAATGCACATGTGCAGCCGTGAGAAGAAAGAAGAAGCCGGAAGAAGATCATTTTGTGGTGCTCACTGGAATAACCCTGGGCCACTGCAGTTTTCTGCTGATATGAGCACTGGCCCTGGGTTTCAGGTAAGTAAATACAATCACTTGGGGGGGGGGGCCTAAGATTTGGCACCCCCAAGTGCAAGAAGCCTTTCCTTCTCCTTTAATGTTCCATTTCTCACAGGCCAGTCTTTAAATGGGCAATTATTCAGTTCCCTTCTCTGTTTCCATTGGACTCTATCCTCATCTATCTGCTCTAGTGGTCCGGTATTTCCACACCCATATCCCTCCGCTCTCCTGTAGTGGCCTGATACCTTTCCTTGATACCCCTCCACTCTTCCCCAGTTAGGTAACTTTTTCTGGCCAGAAGCCTCTTGTGCTTTTCTTAACTAGCCCTACACTGGCACTGGTTCCCTTACTACTAGGTGTCCATTGGAATGTAATTCTGCTTGCTCCTTGTTGGAGCAATATCTGCCCATGCTATGCACCCTCTCTACCACATGTTCCTAGAGCTGGTTGACTTATTTCTGCTAACTGTGCTGACTTTTCCAATTCTTGTAATATCAGTCCTTGACCACTGTTAGCTGATGGTGACTCGGCCATGTCCTCTTGTCAAGACCCTGAGCGTTGGTGGTGTCCCTCCTTTTATTTTACCTATACCATCCCTTTCACCTCCTTACACACTGTATTGCATCAATCCTAAGTTGGGTTTTAAATACCTTAAAGCGGTTTAAATACCTTAAAGCTACAGATGCAGAAAACTGACTAATGCTGGTTTCTTAATGTTCTTGATCATTTCCAACCTAACTTCAAGGCCATTATTCTGTGTTTGATCCCTATAACATGAGTTATATCCATTTAAAGCCTGGTAAATTGCATTGATTGATACCAACAATCCCTATCGACGTGTATGAAGATCACATTCTACCTCAAACTATGAACTTCATGGGCCTGTCCAACTACAGAGGGATCTGGCCAAGGAGGTTAAAGTTGGCTCAGCACAATTTGACCATCAACATCTGCAGCCAAAATATCTAACCAAACTACCTAAATTTGGTTTATGCCTGGCCATCTGAAGTTTCTCCAGGCCCTGTTATCATAAATTATGGTATACAAAAGAATGTGACTGAATTGCTGTTTTTGCATTATGGTCCAAACATTTTTGGGGGGCACAGTATACATAATAAACCTTTTATGCCATACTGTACTTCCATACATACAACTCACTGGTGGTCTAATAGGGCTGCAAAATTGTTACACTATTTGGTTCCAGCTAGATTTTGGGGTTCACATGGATATCTTTGCAGCTCTATATCCATTTAATCTGCAAAACGATATAAAAAAGACAAGTGTATGTGACACAGAGCACCCGTGTGTGAGACAGAGCACCCATGTGTTAGACAGCGCACCAGTGTGTGTGTGTGAGAGACAGAGCACCCGTGTGTTAGACAGAGCACCCGTGTGTGTGTGTGAGACAGAGCACCCGTGTGTTAGACAGAGCACCTGTGTGTGTGTGTGTGTGTGAGACAAAGCACCCATGTGTGAGACAGAGCAACCGTGTGTGTGTGAGACAGAGCACCCATGTGTGAGACAGATCACCCTTGTGTGAGACAGAGCAACCGTGTGTGAGACAGAGCAACCGTGTGTGTGTGAGACAGAGCACCCATGTGTGAGTCAGAGCACCCGTGTGTGAGACAGAGCAACCGTGTGTGTGTGTGAGACAGAGCACCCATGTGTGAGACAAAGCACCCGTGTGTGTGTGTGAGACAGAGCACCCATGTGTGAGACAAAGCACCCGTGTGTGTGAGAGACAGAGCACCCATGTGTGAGACAAAGCACCCATGTGTGAGACAGAGCACCCATGTGTGAGTCAGAGCACCCGTGTGTGAGACAGAGCAACCGTGTGTGTGTGTGAGACAGAGCACCCATGTGTGAGACAAAGCACCCGTGTGTGTGTGTGTGAGACAGAGCACCCATGTGTGAGACAAAGCACCCGTGTGTGTGAGAGACAGAGCACCCATGTGTGAGACAAAGCACCCATGTGTGAGACAGAGCACCCATGTGTGAGACAAAGCACCCGTGTGTGTGTGTGTGAGACAGAGCACCCATTTGTGTGTGAGACAGAGCACCCATGTGTGTGGGTATACTATAAATATACAGTAAACAAAATTCACAAATTAGTTAAATGAATCCTTGAATGTCACTGTGAGTGATGGTTTTATAGAAATACGAACTGTTTACCTCTTGTCTTCAGCTCACGTCAACCAATCATTACTCCATTTCATTATCTCATTTTGGCTGTTTTTTGTTACTAGACTGAAACCTACTTGACCACTTTACTAAATATCTCCCACTTTGAATTTGCTCTTGAAACCCACGTGTGAGAAGAATTGATGTATCGTCTGTTTAGCTATTTATCTGGACCATGCATCACAAAAGGGGCCTAATTTACTGCTGTTTTTCTTGCTAATTGGGTTTTAACACATACATTATTGAAAGTTGCTCTTCTGCAGGACTAAGATAGTTGAAAGGTTTTAGGCTCCTCAGTGATAAGATGTCAGCACTGCTGAAATGCGGTATTTAGAGCCTGTGGCTATTGGACCATGACACAAACCTAATAAAGCTTAGCCTGAAAAGCAACATCCCTCAACTTCATTGTTCTTTAACAAATTAGCAACAGAACAAGACAAATAAATCTCCTTTCATTCAGAAAGATGAGCACTTACTCTCTTAACGAGGTTCCCTTATACATTATTTTCCACGTCTCCTGATCTCCTCTCATTATTTTTAAGGACGGAACTGAGTTTTACCCAATGGCACTTGGATAAAAATTCAGTTAGCCCTGGAAACAGGTCATACCGTCTACTAGGCTTCATTTCTGTAGCTTCAGAATACTTGTCCGTTTGATTAAATGTAACAACTATAAAATGCATTTCCATTGTCCATCTGTAAAGCAGATAGTATGTACTGTCCATGACAAAGCCACTGCCATCAAAAAGGCACCGTTTTTTATAACAGCATTGGAATGAAGCCTCAAGCGCCCTCCAGAATTACGACCTTCTGAGCCCTCTCTTATACGCTGAGGCAGCTAAAAGAAATGTGGAGAAAAGAACTGACAATAATATCTTTATTCTTATATGTGTTTCTCATTTCATGCAACTTTGTGCATATATTTCACAGAGATTAAATATAAGCTCCAATCTCAGGTGGCTATACAACCACAGATAATAGGAATAATCATACAATGGTACGTCCATGATTGCCGGCGCACCGATTTAGACTGATATCTAAGTTTTATGGATATTAAGGAATTAGGCAGGTTTATACTGTTTGGCTGATGGGACGATTGTTAATGGGGTCACCTTCATTTCCTTGCCCCAAGGTGTAACTAGTAACATAGGAAGCCCTCTTCTCTCTTGATTGTGAGCTTTATTAGGATAAATATTTATATCTTATATTATTTTTAGATGGCTTTATACTGGTCTGTTACTTGAATAACCTTTGTTTTATAACAGTTTCAGCCTTAAAATAATATATTTATAGTTTTTGTTATGTGGCTGAATGCAGATGAGCATTATAGGAACAGTAAGACCAATAAATTAGAGTGTTTTAACGGAAAGATTATATAATGTAGTGTTGCCCTGCACTAGTAAAACTGATGTATTTGCTTCAGAAACTCTACTATAGTTTATATAAACAAGCTGCTGTGTAGCCATGGGGCAGCCATTCAAGCACAGGATACACAGTAGATAACAGATAAGTACTACTATAGTTTATATAAACAAGCTGCTGTGTAGCCATGGGGGCAGCCATTCAAGCACAGGATACACAGTAGATAACAGATAAGTACTACTATAGTTTATATAAACAAGCTGCTGTGTAGCCATGGGGGCAGCCATTCAAGCACAGGATACACAGTAGATAACAGATAAGTACTACTATAGTTTATATAAACAAGCTGCTGTGTAGCCATGGGGGCAGCCATTCAAGCACAGGATACACAGTAGATAACAGATAAGTACTACTATATTTTATATAAACAAGCTGCTGTGTAGCCATGGGGGCAGCCATTCAAGCACAGGATACACAGTAGATAACAGATAAGTACTACTATAGTTTATATAAACAAGCTGCTGTGTAGCCATGGGGGCAGCCATTCAAGCACAGGATACACAGTAGATAACAGATAAGTACTATTATAGTTTATATAAACAAGCTGCTGTGTAGCCATGGGGGCAGACATTCAAGCACAGAATACACAGTATATAACAGATAAGTACTACTATAGTTTATATAAAGAAACTGCTGTGTAGCCATGGGGGCAGCCATTCAAGCACAGGATACACAGTAGATAACAGATAAGTACTACTATAGTTTATAGAAACAAGCTGCTGTGTAGCCATGGGGGCAGCCATTCAAGCACAGGATACACAGTAGATAACAGATAAGTACTACTATAGTTTATATAAACAAGCTGCTGTGTAGCCGCAAAAAGGGTTTGTTTTGTTCATTCAACTCCAATAACTTCCATTTATGGGCAGAGTTGGTAGTCCTGTCACTGTGGGAAGCAACTGGAAGGGCTATTAAAACTGTCCACCTATTTATGGTCTGGATGGAAGACCAAGTACCTGTCCATTTTTGAGCACAATTTCCAGATTGATAAATATCAAAATTTGTCAGTGGAAGACTCAAGGCTGCCCCCCACCCCCGATAAAAAAATGTTGGCCCTCCCAGTTTGGCTTTCCATGTATGCTACCACCATCTTTTAGATATCTAGATTACTACATGCATATCCAGCTCAACACTTGTAATTCTGATGCTGACATGAACAGTTACCCATAGAGTTCCAGTGATCCAGTAAGAGTAACTTTGATAGGATATTCTGTCTCTTAAGTTGTGCTGAATTAACTTCCAAAAATATTCCATCAGAAATAGCTCTTTTTAGGACATTGTCAATGATAACCCCTACAAAATGTCTCTTGGCCATCTGCACAATGCATTTCACCCATATATCTACAGCTTTTAACATTTCAGTTTTAAAAATCAGGACATTTTTGGACCCTTGCTTACAATCTATGATCCAGCCAAATTTCCACCTACTTCCTCATACATACTGCCCCTTTAGTCTGTAATTTAGACTATTGACCCAAAGCAGGGGCAGCTAGTAGTCAGAAATGGCAACTACACTTGATCTTTTCTTCATGTTCTTATAATTACTATGAATATTTTCCTTGTTAAATATGAAGCTAATAACATTGTTTTTGCTTGCCCTCTCTTTCTTTGCAAGGTGATGTGATGAACTTGCCACCTTACCTTAGAATGGACTTTTTATTAAATCGAGGTGCTTCAGGAACTAGCAGAGACGTAGGACAGCCTTGCTTGGAACCTCAGAAAAGTCGCTCCCTGAAGCGACCAACTGTTCTTGAACCAATACCCACGGAGAACCCTTCAACCAGAGAGGGACAGTCATGGCAGCCTAACGCTGCGGCTCCATTACCTCCTCGGGAGGGAACAGAATTAGGACAGGCCGCTAAAATAAGCAGTTCTCAAGAATCGCTGTTGGACTCTAGAGGCCATTTAAAAGGAAGCAATCCCTACACAAAATCTTACACCTTGGTATAACAACAAAGACTGTAAATACTAACAAATAAACATGCAAATCAAAGCTACCTTTTTCTACTGAATTCCAACATTTATAATTTAAAGAAAAAAAAGAAAAAAGACAAAAAAAAAAAGAACAAACAAAAACAAAGAATTGCCAAAACCTTTGATAGAGATATTTACAGACAGTGCAAAGACTCGTCACCTTTTCTTTTGTCCAACTAAGATTCATCTTCCTGGACGTCCACCTCTTTATAAGGATTATTTTAAATCATTTTCCTTCACCGGCTGCCACATTTGTACCGATTTTTTTACACCGAGGTGCATGAGGACAACTTACTTTCACAGTACAATTATGGCTTAAATATTGAATTATTATCAGCGGGAACCCCATCGGCTAACTCGACGGTGAAATGGAGAAAAGAAAAGTCTTTTGTTTGCACTTTTTTATTAAGAAATTTTGTGAATATTTTTTGTTACATAGAATAAGTGATATGAGAGTTTTTTTGAGGTTTTTTTTTTGACACATTGCGTTTTGTCTTTCAGAAATAAAAGGTCTTCTGCCTTTTCGCTGTGATGCCTGCTTTGATTTGCTGGCTCAGTTATGGTTTCTGTAATGGAATACCTAGAATATGCACTCTACAAGGCTTTACAATAGGTTTATCTATTTTTTTGTTCACATTCTGTATATCCATGAAAAGGCAAATGAAACAATACCTCCTCTTTAGTTATCAGGTGAAAATTTCAGAACTGTTTTTGTGAAGTTAGGCATGTCATTTGTCAAAGGGCTATATTTGAACAATCTAAGGGCTCTGAGACTGGAATTCCCCAGGTGTAGCAGATTACTACGTAGTTATATATGACTTGAATTTAAAATTTAGAAATCTTAGCATTTAGTGGAAATTTAACACTCTTCATCTATGGGCACTTAAAGGACATATTAAAGGGATACTGTCATGGGAAAAAAAACATTTTTTCAAAATGAATCAGTTAATAGAGCTGCTCCAGCAAAATACTGCACTGAAATCCATTTCTCAAACAAGCAAACAGATTTTTTTATATTCAATTTTGAAATCTTACATGGGGCTAGGCATATTGTCAATTTCCCAGCTGCCCCCAGTCATGTGACTTGTGCTCTGATAAACTTCAATCACTCTTTACTGCTGTACTGCAATTTAGAGTGATATCAACCCCCTCCCTGCCTGGTAGATCTAAGAACAACACTCACAAAAACCAATGTCTCACTGAGACACATTCAGTTACATTAAGAAGGAAAAACAGCAGCCTGCCAGAAAGCATTTCTCTCCTAAAGTGCAGGCACAAGTCACATGATTGGGGGCAGCTGGGAAATTGACAAAATGTCTAGCCCCATGTCAGATTTCAAAATTGAATATAAAAAAATCTGTTTGCTCTTTTGAGAAATGGATTTCAGTGCAGAATTTTGCGGGAGTAGCACTATTAACTGATGTGTATTGAAAAAAACATGTTTTCCGATGACAGGATCCCTTTAACCTCAAACTTAAGAGAATTAATTTTGAAAAAGAATTTTGAGACATTCACATGCAGTATGTATATGTAAACGTTCCACAACTTTGATACAGGTGATATTGTTTGATATATCAAAGGAGAACTATCGCGAAAAGAAAATTTAATATAAGCTTCCTCATACTGGAGTAAGAAACTTTCTAAATGCAATCTATTAAAAATTCGGTACCATTTCTGAAATAATAAAGTTCACTATTCTTCTCTCAGCATCTGTTTCTCTTCATTCTGTCTTCATATAGCAGTTGGGTGTCAAATGAATGATCCAATATATCTTATAGGGGGGCTCCATTTCCTAGCAGATGTGTTAGAGCTCACTCAAATAACTGATTCCAGTACGAACAAAATATCTGCCTTTTGCACAAATCCTGCATGTAGAGAGACATGATGTCTGGTGATTTTAATAGAGTGAGCTCTAATACATCTTCTAGGCAAAAGGAGCCCCCCTATAAGATATATTGGATCATTCATCTGACACCCAAATCCTGAATGAAGACAGAATGAGGAGAAACAGATGCTGAGAGAGGAATAGTGAAGATAAACTTGATTATTTCAGAAAAAGTACATAATTCTTAATTGGTCATATTTAGAAAGTTTCTTAATTCAGTTTGCTGAAGCTTATATTAGATTTTCATTTCACGATAGCTCCCCTTTAATGTTTGGAACTTTTAGGCTAAAACCTTCTGTTAGGAGCCATTTTGGTTCTTCTGATGTAAGGAATTCTCAAATGAAATTAACGGGTTACCGACAACTATTAGAATAGTGAAGATAAACTTGATTATTTCAGAAACGGTACAGAATTCTTAATTGATCATATTTAAAAAGTTTCTCATTTCAGTATGCTGAAGCTTATATTAAATTTTCATTTTCGTGATAGTTCCCCTTTAATGTTGGATTTTTAGGCTAAAACCTTCTGTTAGGAGCCATTTTGGTTCTTCTGATGGAAGGAATTCTCAAATGAAATTAACGGGTTACCGACAACCACCTTTAATAAGGGCATTTGAAACTATTAAATGCAGTTCTAAGTGAGTTTATTCCATAATCAAATCTATGTACAACAAATTTCTTATAATTTTATGAAATCTTGATATAAACAATATACATGTGAATATTGCTAATGGTCCTTGAAAAAAAATAAATAGCACCAGTCCTTAAATACTCCTTAAAGTCCTGGTCACCAAAATATTCAACAGCAAATAGCAGCTACCGTGAATATTGTGAATTTCAAAAATATCATAGAATTCAATCCTGATTTGAACTGAAATTTTGGTATATTTAAAAAAAAAAAAACACTCATTGTACAAATGACTTCTGTAATTAGATTGAGCCAAGAATTCAAATTTCAGATTGTAATCCAACCCTTTCCTTTTTATTCATTTTTTTATTCTATAATACAAATGTGCAACAACAACAAAATAGGCATTTTTAGTAGTTGGTATTGAAAGTTCCATTGTACATCTTCACACAAAGCTCATTGAGGGGTCATTAAATGATTTTGGAAAAAGTTTGTTGTTTTATTATGGTACGTTTGGCACTTCAAATGACCGTTGAATTAAGTGCCAAATTCACAAGATAAAGCGATGTCCAATAATGCCCAATTTGAATGAATTTGAATTTCCATTGAATCAATATACGCAAGACAAAATTTAGTTTTTTTTTTGGTTAAATAGATAATAATTCCTGTTTAATGTGATAAAATAAGACCAGAATATTAATGATAGGAAGAGCCCTAATCCAGTGAATGAAGAGCTAATCAAACGGCTGCTCTTAGGCGCTGAAATCATGGCATCATAATCTACTAGTTGTAATCATTGAAATGTTTATATTCAAAAAGTTACGGCACAATGTGATTATGAAAGGATGTGTGATAATATTTCACTTGTGTTTGGTGCGCACTGTAAAGAAATAGTGTTTCACAGACTGTAGCCCCCAAGAATTCCTTGTAACATACTGTTATTGTCTTTGGAAGCGCTGCAAAACCATAAATTGTACTTTTTTTAATTAGTCGAAATGAAGAATGTGGTCACTATCCTGTTCAAGTGGCCTAGGCTTTGGGAATGGATGTTACCACTTTGGTCTATCAGCCCAGGTTTCTACCACTACTAGTCTATATGGAGATGGTCTTCTTTATCCTGGTTACGCTAAGGCCAGTAGAGGTTGAAGACCAGATTGATTGGCTTCTGTTGGGCTTCCACAGTAGTAACAACCACAGTTTAATCCCACATCAATAACCCGCCAATTTCTCACTTAGGAGCAGAGGGTCGAATTTCGAGTATATGGGAGTTTCTAAAAATTCCCATCAACTCCCATAAACTCGAAATTAAAAAAAAAAATAACAATTGAAATTTATTAAACAATTAATTTTTTAAATATTTGGGTGAATAGGATGGAGCTGCAAACGCGAATCGAGTTTGATTCCAATTTTTACACCAAAAAAAACATTTTTTACATTTTTTTTCTCAAAAGTCCACCAAACGACTCCAAATTGATTGTTGGAGGTCCTCCATAGGCTAACAAAATAGATGAATAGGCACCCACTCCTGCGACACACCAGGTTGGATAAAATTTCTTGATAGGTTAAAATCAAATGTCCTCCATAGGCTAAAACACCAATTCGGCAAGTTTTAGATGGTCAACAGTCGAATTCTTAAAGGGACAGTGCATAATCAATTTCAAAATTTGAATTTTTTTTTTAACTCTAATCGAATTTGGACTATTCCCTAGTCAAATTACACTAAAATAAACTCGAAATTCGAATTTAATAATACAAATTTTCAATTCGACCCTTTATAAATCTGCCCCTTAACCTTAGAGACTGATATTATTGGGTTACTGTATTATAGATGAGAATGGCTTACTAGCAATCAAACCATGTTGAGCATGGACCAAGAAATAGGGGCAGATATACTATAATAGTGATCAGATCAATAAGCTATTAATTCACTCTTGGATCAATTCACAGAGTTCTATTCACAAAGTACAAATCACAATGCCCTTAGGAAGTTGCAGTATCTACAAAATGGTCTAAAAGTTTGATCAGGCGTCAAAATAATATCACTAAAAAAGAAGGTAGGCCCTTGCCAAGACTATATTAGACATTCAAGTCAAATCGTTCTTTTTTTCATAGACTGTGAAAAAAAATTTCCGAGAGAAGGTGGTTGCAGTCATGTATTTTTTTTTTCCTGGTCGCTAGCATGATTATGAATGCAAATCAGAAACACGACTGCGAAAATTTGGTAAAATATCCTCTTGCCACTTAAACACCTTCTATTCATTTTTACAAATTCAAATTTTTACATTTTTTTTTATTAAAATAGCTTGAATGTTAAATATACACCTCCCACTGTCTTATATAAAAGCTTTTAGGTTTTAGCTGCCAAATTTTGGTCATCTAAATTTTTGAACTTTTTTGACAAATCATTAAAAATTCTAATTCGAAAAACTTTTGCATTTGCTATTTTATGCAGCCATTTTTCTCAAATTGTGGCAACTGTTGCTGTTTCAATACATTTGCCTCTTAGTTTATGGCAAACGCTGTATTAGTTCTCTCGGCGTTAAATCGTCAGTATAATATATATTTTTTCTTTTCCTTCAAATATTGCAACTTCTGGTGCTTTGATTGCCACTGAATGTACATTATTTTACACCCAACATTTTAAAAGGTTCCCCCCCAAAAACAAATTCTAAGCAAGAGGGCATGATAGCTTTCAGTTGATAACAGTAATATCAATAATCACATATTTAAATAGGTTTCCAGCCAAATAGCATTGCAGTTCATTTCTTCACAGAAAATAAATGAAATATAGTGAAATTCTTTAGCATATTAGTCTATTCCCCAATAGTGATGGGCAAATTTGTGGCGTTTAACTTCGCAGAAAAATTTGCGAATTTCCCGCGAAACGGCGAAAAATTCGTGAAACAACGAAAACGCCAGCGAATTTTCACGGGCATTTCAAGAATTTATTCACAAATTTGCCCCGATTCCTGCCTGGCGAATAAATTCGCCCATCACTATTCCCCAAAATTTCAACTTATATTTGTGCCAAGCATGGTAACGCAGCATGGATAAGGATAATATATTTTTATACGGGCAACTCTTCCTCCAAATTAGATTTTATTCTTCAGAAGCCTTTTGTGTTGAATTGATTTTATGAAGAAATGTAATGTTTCATGAAACAAGAACCAAAGAACATAGTATCAGTTTTAAGCATATTCACTATCCATATTGTGATCCAATATGACCAACCTCACATAATACACCAGTTT
This sequence comes from Xenopus laevis, assembly GCF_017654675.1. Classification (NCBI taxonomy): domain Eukaryota; kingdom Metazoa; phylum Chordata; class Amphibia; order Anura; family Pipidae; genus Xenopus; species Xenopus laevis. Next base: position 10,724,669 of record NC_054373.1, read on the forward strand.
CCATGAATTCATTGTCTTATTCACATCACTATAAAATCTACTCTGGTGTTTCTAATCAATACTCAAGGGACTTTAAAGGGATACTGTCATGGGAAAAAACATTTTTTTCAAAATGAATCAGTTAATAGTGCTGCTCCAGCAGAATTCTGCACTGAAATCCATTTCTCAAAAGAGCAAACAGATTTTTTTATATTCAATTTTGAAATCTGACATGGGGCTAGACATATTGTCAATTTCCCAGCTGCCCCATGTCATGTGATTTGTGCCAGCAGGCTGCTGTTTTTCTTTCTCAATGTAACTGAATGTGTCTCAGTGGGACATGGATTTTTACTATTGAGTGTTGTTCTTAGATCTACCAGGCAGCTGTTATCTTGTGTTAGGGAGCTGTTATCTGGTTACCTTCCAATTGCTCTTTTGTTTGGCTGCTGGGGGGGGAAAGGGAGGAGGTGATATCACTCCAACTTGCAGTACAGCAGTAAAGAGTGATTGAAGTTTATCAGAGCACAAGTCACATGACTTGGGCAGCTGGGAAATTGACAATATGTCTAGCCCCATGTCAAATTTCAAAATTGAATATAAAAAAATCTGTTTGGTCTTTTGAGAAATGGATTTCAGTGCAGAATTCTGCTGGAGCAGCACTTTTAACTTTTTTCCCATGACAGTATCCCTTTAAGAAAGTGTCAGTTTCATGAATTTGTTAAACCCGACTGCTTGGTGGCGCATGTCTCCCACATAAGTCATACAGGTTTCTTGAAAAGATCCATAAATACAATATTGTTGGAATCACGGAATTCCTTTTTTCGAAAGATTCTCTAGATTCCAACGCTCATTAGTCTGACCTTGCAATAAAACTGATTTATTTCACTTCAAACAAACAGTTTTTTTTAATAAATTGCTCAAATGACAGAAATCTCGGTTGACGCATCATTTTTTTGAAACATAAATTCTGCAAAAATTGCTGTAGAAATTGCTGCTGGTTGTGAGTGCATGCCTACTCGCGGGACACACGGAGATAATATTTCGGCAACGATTCCATTTACCTGAAATATGTTGCAATTGAACGGAATTGTGGAATGCATATTTTACTAAACTGTATGCTTATTTTTCGGAGATATTAACCTTGTAAATCAAAGGCGACATTTTCACTGTGTTCATAACAAACTTGTGTCTATCTTTCTTCTTATTTTAATGTTTGTGTTGATATGTTTGTATAATGGTGCCACTGTGTCTACTTCCTACAAGCGGGACCATTCCCTTCGAACAATGACAGTTTTGGTTGTTTTACCAATTACGAAACCAAATCGACCAATGGTTTCAGATTTCGATTTTGAAATAAAAATCAACGGTTCTGAAACGGGATCAAAAAATACAACATATTCAATTTGTGGCCAATATTTTTATTGGTTGTAGGTTGTTATTGTAGTTTTATTGGTGACTCCTTTTTTTTTCCTTTTTCTTAATTTCACCAATTCGGAAATTTGAGTGTGTAACTGAACTGATACCGAGGGAAGCGGCAGGAAGTGGTCACCCCTCGTTTGTTTTTTAAATTGTTTGGAACCACACTATGCACTATGGTTATTTATTTTGTTGAAATATTATAATAATTAAACACATAGCCATCTGTTCTTTCAAGTATTTGCAGCTTTAGGTTTTTAACAGACTTTCACTTGTTTGGAAGGTGGGTACAAGATGAGTTAAAGTGCATAGGGGGAACTGCGTGTTTAATATCAGCTGTGACTCTTAAACCAATGATTTACTGTTTACTAGAAATCTCACCCGTCTTTGCCTCTGTTTTCCAATTCTAAAATAATTTATCAATTAAAGACTTATCACTTCTATAAGTGCTTGTTGTTTTATTTGTGTTTTTATTCTAAATGATGATGCTATTTGGAATCAGGTTCTTACAACAGCCAATCCTGTTCATGCTTTTATGGCCATCACTTGACGATACGGCACAACCTCAACAATGTTACTACATAAACTCCAAAGACTTTTATCCATAAAATTCAAAGGGACAGTCAGGTTGAATGTCAACTATGGTTTAATTTTTTTAAAATTTCCCTTAGTATTTGTCTAAATTAATATCAAATCTTACTTTAACTGGTTTTCAAGCTCGGCTTTAAAAAATATCCAAGGCAGCGGCGTAACTAGATGTTACAGGGCCCCACAGCAGAAATATTTTAGGGCCCCATGTAAGGATTCACAGACAGGAGCCAATGTGCTGCATAACTTAAGGTTTTTAATAAACAAAAAAGTGCACAGACCTCTGCAGAATAGTACAACAAGGCAGCAAACAAGTCCAAGCAAACAGATGAGGGACAGGCCAAAGGTCGGGATGGGCAGAGTACAAGCAAGGGAAAAAATAAGCCATGGTCAATACTGGGAGATCCAAAAATCAGAGGGAACAGGGAGCAGATAGGAGCAGAGGTCATGAGGCTTGGAGTTAGCAGTAGGGCCAATAATCCAGCATAGGGGTGTCTGGGAATCAGGCTTACATAGCCCTTAAATGAGCAATTGCCTGCAGAGGGACAGAGGGTGTGTACTAGGGAAGGTTGATCTGGAGGCAGTAAAGCAAAAGGCATCTCATCAGAGCCAGGCCACCAAGCAGGAGGAGTAGTACCTGGAATGCAACAGGTCTCTGATTCGAAACCAGAAAGTTTTAACACCCCAATATATACAGAGGTTGTCTAGTTTTACCGATATGTTGTAATTGTTCATTCATTAGGACATCATGGTACCCCCTATAACTCCTGGGCCCCCCTGCAGCTGCTATAGTTACACCCCTGATCCAAGGTAACAAATATATATTTACCCCAAAACAGATCGTTGCCTCATTGTTTTGCCAACAGCGGCATGGGAATAGTACTTACCTATTTAACTTTATAGTGTACACTAGGGGGGTATTTACTAAAACTTGAATATTTTTATTTAAACACATTCAAACCATGAATTAAACTGATTTATCAGCAAGAAAAAGTTGGTGCGGGAAAAGTCTCTATGAAATCAGATCGTACAACTTTTCGAATTTATTGCCCGAATTGTATGATTTTTTTCGAGTTAGGGCCTGGAAACTCAGACCTTTTCGGATTATCCAGATGCAGAGCAAGAAACACCTTCAGGGACATCTGTCATCGACTTCTACATAATCTCGACAGGTTTTAGCTGGAGTATTTCTGGATTCAGATTTTTAGCAGCTTTGGGGTATAATAAATCTCTAAAAACTTAAAACGGGAGTTTTCCCCTTTAAAAACTGAACCAGAAAAAATCAAGGTTTAATAAATAGGCCCCTAGAACTAACAGACTATAACTAAACAGACTAGAGCGGCAAGGATGGAATAGCACAAACATAAAAAAAATATCCAAACATGATGAAATGACAACTGATGAATTTCAATTTCCCTTACTGCTGTTCCATGGCAATGTTGTTCAGCAGAACAAAGGCAAAATGCTGCCGTCGGCCTGGTAATAACAAATCTAATCAAGATCTGGGGAATCCTACACATACATCATTAAAGATCCCAATATTCTCTTTGATTTCGAGAGAAAGGGAGTTTAGAAACTGTGTCATATAAACCAGCACCCACCAAGTACCTTCACATTTTCAAAATATCTTTGTTCCTCCGTAAAATGTCTCGAGCCTCAACAATAATCTTCCGTGTGCAGGAAAATCATCCCAGAATAGGTTTTTTTTTTTCTCTCATATTCTGTAGAATTCTACATCACTGTTATTTCAGCGGCGGCAGTGATCTTTACTACCTTTATTCTGAAATCTCAAGAACATCAGCAGAGCCTGCAGATCTAATGTTGAATGATCCGGAGATATTATATTCTCTGTTATTCATTTCCAAAGGAACCAGACAATCCTGTTCTGATCAGAGCTCAAAAAAGTTTCTGAACAGACTTTAGGAAAATAAAAAACAGAATACAGGTATGGGATCCGTTATCCAGAAACCTGTTGTCCAGAAAGTTCCGAATTACAGAAAGGGCGTCTCCCATAGACTCCATTATAATCAAATAATCCAAATTTTGAAAAATGGTTTCCCTTTTCTCTGTAATAATAAAACATTCGCTTGTACTTGATCCCAACTAAGATATAATTAATCCTTATTGGAAGCAAAACCAGCCTATTGGGTTTATTTAATGTTTATATGATTTTCTAGTAGACTTAAGGTATGAAAATCCAAATTACAGAAAGACCTGTTATCCGGAAAGCCCCAGGTCCGAAACATTCTGGATAATAGGTCCCATACCTGTATATATATTTATAAACCTGGATAGACATGGTTGAGAGCTTATTTACAAGCAGAAATAAACAGACTTTGATGGTGCGTTATTGCAAACAATAAAAGCTCTTGGAAGCTGCAGTGGTTCTCTTTCAATTGTAGGGGCTTTATTCTAAAGTGCTGATATATCGGAGATGAGGGAGATGCCCTTATTTGAATTTCCCGCTGGAATTTACTAATATTGGGGCAGATTTACTACAGGCCATTCCTTGTGAAAATTCACCAGAAATACTATCCACAGGGACATCGCCAATTTACTAACAGGCATAGAGGACAATTCGCTAGCGAAAGAAACTGTCGCTAGCGTAGTTTCGCTCCCTATCTTCAGGTGAATTTTCAATCAGGTGAACAATCGTTACTACGCAAATTCACTAAAATGAGAATGTTACAGAACGTTACCTCTTTCACCAGAATTTCCTTAGACCAGACAAATTGATAAGATGAAGCTACATCCTCCTCAATCTTATGTCAGTGACATCATCAAACGCTGACATAATAAATTCCGACAAAATTCCAGATTTTTTAAAAGTCTGATTTTATACTAAAAAAAAAATCACAATTTTGTTGGGATTTTTGCATTTGGAGATTAGTAAATAACCCCCTAATACTACTGACCGTTCCCAAGCTGCTGCTAGGAACAAGCTACTCCAGCAAATATTTCCAATAAACGGAATCTCATTGGGATTTGTTGCCACCGGAGCCTCTGCTTTCATGGAATGTTATTGCCTTCAAAAATTGTAACTATTAAAAATTTTTGTGTTAACATTTTTTTCCAACCATTTGAGGGGCATGCCACATTTGTTTTAGGGTGGGCTCAAGTCTAGGACATTAGAGGATCTCTTTTGTCTTAAGTGGCCACTTCAAGCATTTGCACCAACATCTCTAATAAAGACGTATATATATGACCTACATGTACTCGCCCTATTCAAATTGACCAGTAAGTGTAAGTGTACTAACAAAGTTTTACTAGGCAGAAATGAACGCTAACAAAAGTTCGCTATGAAATGTTCGCACTGACAAATTAACATTAGTGAAACTACGCCGGTGTTCGACTACAGAGACACAACTTCGGATTTTAGTGAATTTACACCTGGCGAAGAGGTGTAAAGTGTAGCGGAGCCTTCATTGGCGAAAATAAGCCCTTTAGTGAATTTGCCCCATTGTGTCTCTTCATTTGTGAGCATTTATTTACACATTGGAGCACATCCTCTAGTTGATGGATATCGGTCAGGATTGGTGGGTCCTACCATGAAGAAAACCACAGGCATTCACAGATCCCATAAAGAGGTGTAGTAAATGAAACGCTACTACTTTTATGAAAATATACGGTGTAACATAGCCTTCCACATCTGGTGCATGAGGCACTTACTCATAGGCTTGGATTGCTGGGCCCCCATACATTTACCTCTGATCACATGAAACCAATATTATTGATATGTGTATGTTGATCTTAAGTAGTAAACCAGTAGTCTTGGGTTACTGTATATGGTCCTTAAGTGGAAAGAGCCCAAGGTCCCACTACTTTTATATGCTAATTATTATTTAATTAGAAAAATACACTTATAAAACATATTTATAATAGAAAATAAATGAAAAGCAATCAGAAAATTATCTTTTATTAACGTTGTCAAACGAACTTCAGATCTAAAAGGTATTGGTCAAAGCATGAAGGATGAGCCACGGATTACTGTCTGGCACTTGGGATTATTCATTGTAAAGACTTGCCTAAGCCACAACTGATGTGCTGATCAATAAACCACTTGATCACCTGGAGGCTATTTATCAAAGTCGAATTTATCTCCGCATTTATAGCCACAAACTCCGATCCAATCCACATGGGTTTTTTCGGCGTATTTATTATTAGATTTTACGAAAAATTTGCTTTGGGGAAAAAAATCTGAATTTCAAAATTTTTTGTCATTTTGTATACTTTTTTCCCGAAATCTTTGTACTATTGCACGAAACACAGCCCCCATCAAAAATCCAATTGATTTATATGCCATCTTCACAGGTCTGAGATGCCGGATTTTCTGATTCTGACTTTTCCATCCTCGGGGTATAATAAATTCCGAAAAATTTGTGATTATTTTAAAAGTCAGATTTTATACTAAAAAATCGCAAATTTTTCGGGATTTTTGCATTCTGAGTTTAGTAAATAACCCCTAATACTGCTGACCATTCCCAAGCTGCTGCTAGGAACAAGCTACTCCAGCAACTATTTCCAATAGACGGAATCTCATTGGGATTTGTTGCCACTGGAGCCTCTGCTTTCATGAAATATTATTCATTAGATTTATAAAGAGATTTATAAAGAGAAAACACAGAGGCCAATGATGAAAGAAGACCTGGAATGCATATTTTATGATTTGTCTAGTATATTAGTATACACTCATAACAACATGCAGAAGATTTGACCCTTTGATAGGAGAAATAGAGCAGAATCTTTGATGTAGAAGGATCTATTAGTGCTCATGGATGATACACTTTGGGGAGATTTATCAGTGTTGGAATTTGGATTATTTTTTAGTATAAATAATCAAATTTTGTTGCTCTAAAACTTGGGAATTCCAATTATTCTTAGAGAAACTTGTATGTACGATATTTATTAAGCTGAAAAAATTAATTGAATGTAATATTTCACGTAGAAGTCAACAGGAGTTGTCTATGGAAATTTTAAGGTTTTCCACCCATTGAAAATGATAAACAAGTGTAAAATTCAAGCAATTTAATCTTATTCATGTATAAATAAAACACTGGCCCCATTTTTAACTTCAACCTTTCCTGCTGAGCAGTTTTATTTACAATTAATGGGACGCTGCTGCACTGCACTGATCAACCAACTACAAATCACAGCATATTATTGCATTATTGCAGGTTAATACATGCTGGGAGCTGTAGTTCAGCAACATCATCAAGTTTGTATTCTTAAAGCAATATTGCACAAAATCATTTCCCCAGCTGTCCTGCGTCGTGGCAGCATTAGAATGCAAAAAAATCCTCCAATGAGAATCTCATCTGATTTGTGTAAATCTGGCTCCATGTTCTTTGTTCCTGCAACTGGAGTTGGAAGCTTTAAGCCCAGTTTCCCAGCACTGAACAAGTCTGTCCTTTATCCCCATGTTTGATTCCAGTGTAGTATATTGAAATTAAAAAATGGCACAATAATCTCTGTATGTAAGATAAGAACAAGATGGCTGACAGTGCTGGGAATCAGCATTCTCATTGGTCGATTCTCTTGCATCTGTAATAAAGTTTTTGGTCAGTAGAATTCTCACTGGTGAATTTGTTTCCATGTATAATTTTGTTTTTTCTCAACTTCTATAGAGAACTAGGGGGCGCAGTGGGACACCTTTATGGTTGGGTTTAATGTCCCTTTAAGGTAAGTGCTAAAGTCCTTCCTTAAGAGAGTAACATCTTTGCTGCTGAAATTTTAATATAAAAACCCCTTTGCCAAACACAGATCGTTAAAAGGCAAACTGCCACTGACATTAATTAGTAAATTAATCAAATATAAATCACAGTGCATTAAATTAATTATACATTAGGTGAGAATCCACATTAGGACGAGTCAGGCAATACCAGCATTTTATATAAAGTCTTGTTATACTATTTTGTATAAATATTCCTGCTATTCCACAGCCACAGTCTCTAGTATTTGTGTGGGTGAGGGGCATTTAGGAATTACTGATCATAACTTGGTCTCCTTTGAGATTCTGTTGCAGAAGCAACTCTATAAAATTAATAAACAATTAATTTTAGTGGACAAACCTTGCCAGTATAAGGGCATCTCTGCAACATATTAAGTGGGAAAAGCTTTTCACAGGGTTCAACACAGAAGGATAATAGAATGTCTTTAAAATGCTGCTTAATAAATATACATGTCAGTATTTTCCCCTTTTAATCATGGAACGTTGTCACAGAGCAAAGCTTTTGTGGTTGGTGAGGTGGGTAAGAAAATATGTGCTTTTTCAGTTTTTAACTGGGACAGTTGAAACATATTTCAGGTTCAAGGAGGCCAATAAATCATGCCAAAAAAGCAAGCTAAAATTGAGATGGAAAAGGATATTGCAGTGAGGAGTAAAATGAATCCACAATTATCTTTTTAAATATGTGAATAGTAAAATAATTAAGCAGGGTGCGGTGGAACCCTTAATATAAGAGGAGGGTCAGTTGAGAGCAGGAAAAAAGCAGAGATACTGAACTTTTATTTTTCATCTGTCTACACAATTGAGGAACCAGCTAATGAAGGTTTTCTTTATAATAGACCCAATTCTAATAGAATTATTGATAAATGGTTCACTAGGGAGGAAATTCAAAAGATAAACAAAGGTCCGGGATCAGATCGTATTCACACCAGCGTACTAAGTGAGCCTAGCTCTGTGATTGTCAAGCCTCTTTGCTCTGGCATGGTGCCAAGAGACTGGGGAATTGCCTATTCAAAAAGGCATTTTGTTCTCGGAATGAAAACTAAAGGCCTGTTAGTCTGACATCAGTGGTAGGAAAGCTTTTGGAATGGGGTAATAAAAGCTAAGATACTTGACTACATTAAAAACCAAAATATAATGAGCCTTTACCAACATGGTTTTATGTGTTACAGATCTTGCCAAACTAATTTAATTGTCTTTTATGAGAAAGTGAGCAGGAACCTCCAATCTGGTATGGCAGTGGATGTGATCTATAGAGACTTTGCAAAAGTATTTAATGCAGTACAGCAACAGAAGGTTGTTGGTTAAATTAAGGAATATTTGTCTTGAACAAAGTATTTGTACTTGGATAGAAAACTGGCTAAAGAAAACGTTAGAAAGAGTGGTGGTAAATGGAATATTCTCTAATTAGACTTGTGTTGCTAGTGGAGTGTCACAGGGGTCTGCCATTCATCTTTTCTTTTTAACTTGTTTATTAATGCCGTAGAGTGGGCGTTGAAAGTACTGTTTTTACTTTTGCTGGAACAACACCATAAAAGCAAGGGAAGATTTGATGATGATGATGATGATGATAGCTTTCCTTTACTTACAAAAGCAACATGACACAAAAGCAGCTCTGTACCGTGGCTTCACTTTACCACCCATTTTTGAATTAAAACTCTGATTATATCTTCCCCTGATCCCAGGCAGCTCCTATTGTACAGAAATAATGAGCTCTGCGGCTCTGAATGCAGAACTGAACGGCGGGTCTTTCTCTTTGGCATCACATCTGAACCAATAACCGTCATGTCTGACAAGTGAACGGAATAATGAATTCACTGCAGCGCTGTATTGTGCACCCGAGCTGGGAGAACATTCCCTACAAGATATGTCAGTCGTTTTATATTTTCTGTAAGTGGCAGCAGATGTAAAGTCTGTTTGATCTGTGGCCGCTCCGACAGCCAGGAAGTTCAGAGTAGGCAAAATGCGAGGTTCATCCTCAAATCTAATTTCAGGCACGATTCTGCTCCAGCTGCTCAGGTACCGGCATGAATTTGCATCTTATTTCTGTGCTGCTTGAATTTTAATGAAAAGAGCTGGGTACATAATATTAACAAATTATAGTTTTTTTATGGCTTAGAGCTAGAGAAAATATTATTACACAGGCACATATAATCTTTAAAAAGAAAGTTTACTATTATCCCACAGTCACACTCCCTTCCCAGAGACTATTATCCACTGTTACTATAGGCGCCATCTCTCCCTACTATACCTGCTATTCCACAGTCACACTCCCTTCCCAGAGACTATTATCCACTGTTACTATAGACACCATCTCTCCCTACTATACCTGCTATCCCACAGTCACACTCCCTTCCCAGAGACTATTATCCACTGTTACTATAGGCACCATCTCTCCCTACTATACCTGTTATCCCACAGCTCACACTCCCTTCCCAGAGACTATTCTCCCACTGTACTATAGACACCATCTCTCCCTACTATACCTGCTATCCCACAGTCACACTCCCTTCCCAGAGACTATTATCCACTGTTACTATAGACACCATCTCTCCCTACTATACCTGCTATCCCACAGTCACACTCCCTTCCCAGAGACTATTATCCACTGTTACTATAGGCACCATCTCTCCCTACTATACCTGCTATCCCACAGTCACACTCCCTTCCCAGAGACTATTATCCCACTGTTACTATAGGGCACCATCTCTCCCTACTATACCTGCTATCCCACAGTCACACTCCCTTCCCAGAGACTATTATCCCCACTGTTACTATAGACACCATCTCTCCCTACTATACCTGCTATCCCACAGTCACACTCCCTTCCCAGAGACTATTATCCACTGTTTACTATAGGCACCATCTCTCCCTACTATACCTGCTATCCCACAGTCACACTCCCTTCCCAGAGACTATTATCCCACTGTTACTATAGACACCATCTCTCCCTACTATACCTGCTATCCCACAGTCACACTCCCTTCCCAGAGACTATTATCCACTGTTACTATAGGCACCATCTCTCCCTACTATACCTGCTATCCCACAGTCACACTCCCTTCCCAGAGACTATTATCCCACTGTTACTATAGACACCATCTCTCCCTACTATACCTGCTATCCCACAGTCACACTCCCTTCCAGAGACTATTATCCACTGTTACTATAGGCACCATCTCTCCCTACTATACCTGCTATCCCACAGTCACACTCCCTTCCCAGAGACTATTATCCACTGTTACTATAGACACCATCTCTCCCTACTATACCTGCTATCCCACAGCCACACTCCCTTCCCAGAGACTATTATCCACTGTTACTATAGACACCATCTCTCCCTACTATACCTACTATTCCACAGCCACACTCCCTTCCCAGAGACTACTGTATCCACTGTCATTATAGTTAGTAGACAGTGAGGTTATTGTATGGTATTGAGACCGCAGGCATAAGATTTCTGTCTTCTCCCACTGTGGTATCCTGAGAGATGAGATTATACAAAATAATTATACAGAATGATATGTGTTCCCTAGAATGTCACACCTCCCTCAATTTCTTTTGTAATCCTACATTTTTCAAATGGAGGACTGGTTTCAATTCTTCTTTATGCAGGCAGTCCTTTAAGGATTTGACCAGCTAAGTGGACCCTAATGTAGAGTTTTGGACATCTCTTATAGATGGGAATCGGTTTCCTTGTCCTGTGTCAAAGTATTCTCCTTGCAGTTCAGTAACTGGCCAGTTGATGTAATTGTCCCATTCTATAAAAGGGGAAGGCAACTAATGATCTGGCTCTTTTCTTCCTTGGATTCGCCCTGTGCTGATGGGTGGGAGAAGATTGGAGCCTAAGCAAATATCGGCCTAGTTACTTGGGATAGGTCTGTAATAACTAACTTCAGGTGTCAGAGTTAGGATTAAGGTAGCTAGTGAGCAGCCTGAGCTCCACTGAGGAGAAGTATTAGAGTCCTGGGTGTTGCACCGCATTGTAGAGAATATGACACTTTCCACTGTTCATTATTGAGCCCTGATGGATAAGGCATAGTACTGAAATCTGTGTATGTGAGTAACTGTACTGAATTATTTCTGGAGACTGTGCTACATTTTAAGAACCAATGGTGCCCATTTTATTGTCTCTATATGAGAGATATAGTTCTACAACACCCTGCCTCCAACATTTCACAAGGGCCCTGCCCTGGAGATGGAGTGTCACTCGAAAGTTATTGGAAGTTTCTGTAGGAGATGGGTAGCATCCATTTATCTATATCCCAATACAATCAAAGGGTTTAACATTCACAATATCACAAGTAATTATTAAGCATTTTTTTAATTCACACAAATTATCCCAATCAATGTAGTTCTATGCTTTAATTTATAAAATTCATTTTTGATGATTAAGTCATTTATTAAGCAGAACACTTGCATTTTGAAATCAGTCACAAGTCAACTGGTGTCTCACAATGTTAGAGGTTAAGGCTAACTAATATCTCACCAGTGTGGAGCTCTCCGATAGATTCTAGATGATCATGTGTCCACCATCCAACTTCCTGGCAACGGAACCTTTTGCAAAAATCACAATTACAGACTTCTTTGACACATTCTCAATGTTATTTGTTTGCATATAATAAAGGCTTGTTAGATTTAGACTTTAGTGCATTAAGCAACTACTACTGACGCGTTTTGTGCCCCATGGCACTTCCTCAGAGTATAACATTTATTTCCACAATACAGAACTTTATAGCTATCCTCAATAAAGCTGTCTAAAGCTGACATGCCTTTATGATATGCAAACAAATAAAGTTTATATTCATCTTGAGAACGTGTCAAAAAAGTCCATAATTGTGATGTTATGACTAACTGACTGGTGAAAACAACTGAGCAATCAAATCAACAAAAAAGGAAAAGTATTTTTTTATTAAATGTATGTAGGGGATCAGACAAATCCTTCCCCTGTTTTTTTTCTGTGACATCAACGATTGCCTGAGCGCCCCAGTGCATCCTTGGGAGAGAGGGAGTGCCTGACTTTGGAGCCAAACATACAGGGTTTCCAACAGAGCTTAACAGGGGTTGTATACTGCATCATTCAGCCAGAACCAGTTTTTGGGAGACTGTCCAAGAGTGCAGAGAAGCTGCTGCATCTCTAGTACAGAAAGAGCCCATCCTGTTCCCTGCCAAGCTGCTAGAGACTCACAAGAAGAAAGGTACCACTGGTGAGATTGATCCAGCAGCAGAGCTGCAGGTAATCTCCAGTGTCACTGCCTCTGAGAGCACCCCGGTGAGTGAACCAGCCAAGGGAGTATACTGGCAAGAATTCAAATGTGGGGCCCCAATTTGAGGACAGGTCTTGTGCATTTACCTGCTCCGTGGGAGCGGCTGCTAAATTCCAAAGAGAGTGGTACTTTTGGGAAAGGTAGCACTACCTGGGGTATAAGAGCTCTGGGGAAGGGACATTTCAATTAAACTGAACTGTGTGGTCATTAACCCCTTCCAGAGGATTGGGACTTTGATAATAAAAAGGATTGTGTTGGAGAAACAGTCATGTATCTAATAATGAGATAGGTAGTGTCCCACATGTCCCCAGTGCAGGAGTGCATTGTGTATTAGATTGACCAAGTTCTTTCACTACTGTTTTATGTAAAGTTTGCAAACGGTGTGTTTTATTTTCCTAGTGGAAATTCCCAGAGGTGTGCTCCTCAGTGTTCCCTAGGTGGAGGCACTGAGCTGTAAACCCCAGTTCCCAGTACTTTTCATAAGCAAAAGGGACTATTTGCACCTGAACAGACTGTATAAATAGAACCCCTGGGACTCCGGTGGAGCTTGTTCTAGTGCAGGGGTCCCCACGGTTTTTACTTGTGAGAAACATTTAAATGTATAAAAGAGTTGGAGAGCAACACAAGCATGAAAAAAGTCCATGGGGATGTCAAATACGGACTGTTACTGGCTGTTTGGTAGCCCCTATATAGACTGGTAGCCTATAGGAGGCTCTATTTGGCAATACACCTTGTTTTATGCAGCCAAAACTTGCCTCCAACCAGGAATTAAAAAATAAGCACCTGCTTTGATGCCACTGGGAGCAACATCCAAGGGGTTGGTGAGCAACATGTTCCCTGCAAGTTACTGGTTGGTGACCACTGTTCTAGTGAAAAGCTGCTCTTAAATGAGTTATCTTGAAGTGGGGACTCTAAGTGGAGTTTCAAAATTAAGGAGTTCAAACAAGGTAAAAGGTTTGTTATGTATTCTATTTTTTAGGGTTCCTGTTTGTTGATCTGTAACTGGGATAATGAGCGCTAGCAAAAGAAGAAGATCTGACCCAGTGCACAGTCTGCCATATACAAGATTTCCAAACTGCTTACCTCTGTGGCGGTTGTCAGTAAATTGCCACTTTAGAGGCTTGTGTTAGAGCACTAAAGCAAAACATTGCAACACTGCGGTCAATTGACAATCTTGAGAGGAGTCTCTCGCTCACTGAGCAAAAGCAAGAGATAGCTTGGGGGGAACAGAACAGCAGCAGGATGAGGAGGCAGCTGGCTGGGTGACAGATAAAAAGTTTAGTGTGGGCAAAAGGAAAAGGAAAGTTGTTTCGGGGTTTATACATCCTAACAAATTCCCAACAGACGAGACAAATATGAAATTTTCACGAAAAATTTTTTAATTTGAAAATCGGAAATTGACGCCCGCATCCAAGCTGATGCTGCCGTTAAAGCCAATGGGCTTCTGAATAGTGTTGATGCCGTTTTTGACGCTAGCGACTTTTCGGGAAGTGCATCCAAAAAATGTTGTTATTCGCCCATCACTATTCATAACATTTTACGTCATTAAAGAATCAAAGAATCCTCCATTTGCAGCAATTCCAGATTTGCATTCTAGTTTTCATTTTTACAATATTCACGGGAAACTTCAACCCACATCTTCTGTATATCTTTCCAGTGGTGCAATTGATTTGTAGGGCATTTAATCTGACCTGATGGTGAAGCTTTTCCTACAAAGGCCCAATATGGTTGATGATTGTGGTGGTCAGTGCATCCAAGACAGTATTCTGGCTCCCTCTTCCTCCTCAAATAGGTTTAGTATAGCTTAGAAGTAAGTGTCAGCTGCTTGTCCTGCTGCATTTTTAAAATGTCACCAATCAAGCTCTGGTCACAGGGGATGACTGTAAGGGATACTTACGGCTCTGGTTCTGCCTCTGCTGCCTCCTCCACATATCCTAATCTAAGATGGTGGCGCCCACGGAGTCCTCGTGGTCGGCACGAACACCAGCGTCAGAATAGACGCAACGTAGTGACGCTGGCGACAGAATGGATGCAACATCACAACGCTGGCGACAGAATGGACGCAGCGTCATGACGCAATCACGCTCAATTTTGGCTCCAAATGATGACTATTTAAAGCGCCAGAACACTGCAGTCAGGTTATAGGTTCCACATAGTGAGTTCCTGGGTGCGCTATTCTACTTTCTAATTGATTCTGATCTTGACCTTGCCTGTTAAATAGTGTATTGAACCTTTGCTGCCTGAACCGACCCTTCTTGCCTGGACCTGACTACGCCTTTCTCTTAAACCCTTGGATACCTCAAACTGGTTGGACTGTGCTTCCTCCTTGGTCCGCTAGCCCTGGTTGAGCCTTCAGGCCCCTGACAGTATATAAGGGTCATGGACCCTTCTGAGGAAGCCCAATCGGATTTCAGCAGAGCCTTCCAACGACTGGCTGATTGCATGGAGTCGTATGAAGCCCAGCAGTCTAATTTTGGCCTTGCTCTAACGGCCATTCTTGATAAGCTGTCTGCTCTCTCTCTCTCTTGCAACCTCGACTCCACCATCCACCACGGCTTCGCCTCCAGTGACTTTAGCTCACACTTCCGAGCCACATATCCCGGTGGTGATCCTCAGGTGTGCAGAGGGTTCCTGAACCAGTGCGAAATACAGTTCACGCTGCTTCCCAACCAGTATGTTTCGGAACGTGCCAAGGTGGGAAACATCATTACTCGCCTGACTGGAAAAGCTCTAGAATGGGCATCCCCTCTGTGAGAGATGGAGGCATCCCCTCTGCGGACCGTGTTTGACGCTCCCGGCCGGGCTGCGTCCACCTCTTCACGATTGCTGCAGTTTCGCCAGGGGACTGAATACGCCATCCAACCCGTCTCATAGGTCGCTGAGACGGGTTGGAACAACGAGGCTTATCATGCCGCCTTTTACAACGGGCTCTCCATCTGCCTGAAGGATGATCTGGTCTCCTGAGAACTGCCTACTGGTTGGGAAGACCTGATTGCTTTGGCCATCAAGGTGGACACTCATCAAAGAGAGCACCAATTGGATAAAGACTCTGTCAAGAGGTTCCAACACCTATTGGCTCCCCGCTTCCAAAGACCGTTACTTCCCAGCACATCTTCTTCTACAGTACCTGCTTCTTCATCTGCTTCTACTACCACTCCTGCTGAAGAACCAATGCAGATAGGATGTGCCCGACTCTCTGAACAGGAGAAGTTAAGGAGACGGGCAGCAGGACTTTGCCTTTACTGTGGGGGAAAATCTCACTTTGCCCATGAATGTCCAGTGAAGCCGGGAAACGCCAACGCCTAGGTAAGTTTGGGGAGACTTACCTGGGTGGGATTAATGCTTGTCCCCACAACTCCTCTCACAGATTTTTTCTACCAGTACAGATTCAACTTCCCACCAAGACCATACATTCATAGGCGTTCCTAGATTCTGGTGCGGACAACATGCCATTCCTCTGCAATCCTTATCTGAACAGCTTCAAGTCTTGGCTATCGATGACAGACCATTATCCTCTGCTTTCATCTCTAAGTCCTCTCTCGAGTTACCCTTCAAGGTCGATTCTTTACACTCTGAGAGACTTTCCTTCTTCATCATTGATTGTCCCTCCACACCAGTAGTTCTAGGATTGCCTTGGCTCCGTCTTCACAATCCTGTCATAGACTGGTCAACCACTCAAATTTCCCATTGGAGTTCCTTTTGCCAACAGAACTGTATTCCCAATAACTCTCTCCTGAAACTGTCCTCTGTTGCCATGGATCTCTCTTCACTGCCTTCAGCCTACCAAGACTTCTCTGACATTTTTTGCAAGAGATCTGCCGAGACTCTTCCGCCGCACCGGCCATATGACTGCCCTGTTGAACTGCTTCCTGGTACCATGCCTCCTTGGGGACGTACCTATCCACTCTCCCCTTCTGAGACTAAGGCCATGAAAGAGTACATCCAGGAGAATCTCCTAAGAGGGTTCATTCATCCTTCTTCTTCACCAGCTGGAGAAGGGTTCTTCTTTGTCCAGAAGAAAGATGGCAGTCTACGACCCTGCATTGACTACCAGGGTCTAAACAAAATTACTTCCAAGAATCACTACCCCTTCCTCTCATTTCAGAGTTATTTGATCAGCTCAAGGGGGCCAGCCTCTTCACAAGTTGGATTTTCGCGGAGCTTACAACCTGATCCATATTCGTGAGGGCGATGAATAGAGGACTGCTTTTAATATGCGTGATGGACATTACGAGTACCTTGTCATGCCATTTGGGCTCTGCAACACGCCCGCAGTTTTCCAGGAGTTTGTAAACTATATCTTTCGAGATCTACTTGGCCTTTGTGTTGTGGTTTACTTGGATGATATCCTAATCTTTTCCAAGTCCTTAGAAGAACACCGGCTCCATGTACGAGAGGTCCTTTCCCATTTCCAAACTTGGTCCCAAATTCATTGGTCCTTTTCCTGTTATCGAGGTCATCAACCCAGTTGCCATTCATCTTCAGCTACCTCCGGAGATGCGGATCCCTCATGTCTTTCATGTGTCCCTTCTCAAGTCAGCTTCATCTTCTGAGTCTTCCCCCTCTCCTCCCACTCCTGTTCTTGTAGATGGCCATCAGGAGTTTGAGGTAAGAAGAGTTTTGGACTCCCGGGTTTCTACAGGTTCCCTGCAGTATTTGGATACCTCAAACTGGTTGGACTGTGCTTCCTCCTTGGTCCGCTACCCCTGGTTGAGCCTTCGGGCCCCCTGACATAGGTTTTTTCTGGTTGATTACAAGCTTTACTACACAAGTAGTATAATGATTACACTCCATATTGTCCTGTATATTGTATTGTTCTGTAAACCCTGGAGAGTAAATTTATACATGCAAAGCATGTCGTTCAAGGAATGGACCCAAATCTTGGATGGCCAACCTTTGGATGGCCAAGCCTCTCAATGAATAGCATACTGGGTGGATTGATACAAAACTATATGCAAAACAATGAAGGATTATACTGATTGTGGTTTTTGGTTAATCAACCGGCCTTTGTAATGCAGTATAGTTATACAGTGACCTCCCAAAAGGTGGGCTGGTCAGCTATAGGGGAACTAAAAACGAATACTGAATCTGGGATTCATCCCATGGAAATAGGAAGCATTCTCAATACAATTCATTCAATATTCTGTACCATTGCTAATTGTCTGGACCAGATCACGTTAATAAGAGTTTTAGAGGGGGACAAATACTTTTTAAATGCTCACAGGTTAAATATTGTGGAAGTATTAAACATGAATCATGGAGACCGTAGTTGATCTGATTCTTTCTTTCAAGTTTAAACTCCTTTAATCTCTTCTGACTGCAAAGCATGTTGTCGGCATCAAAGCAATCTTGTTGTTGTCTCATCCAAGCAGAAATTCATGGAGGAGCAGCCTGGGAATTCATAAAGTGCATAAAAGTAGTTTTCTAACCTTTAGTTAAAGCTGGAAGAACTTATTTCTCTTAAGGAATCACAAACCAGGTCAGAATGTGAGCCTAAAGCTGCTGTCACGTTAATGCGTTTTTCAATGAGCTTTTCCTTTCTTATAATCCAATGGCTAACTGGAAGCCTTCCCCTCCCAACAACCGGAGCACAAATCCTGCTGTGCTATTTACTATGTTATTTTGTCACATTCAGCACGGAGAATTGGAATATTTATAGCCCCACTGAAGGTAATGTACATGCTGGCGATTTGTCTCGTACAGAGCAAATGATCTCCTGGATATTGCGGCCATTAGAAAAAGCCTTGGAGGCAGTGTCTTAATAAAGATGTCAAATAAATTCCCTCAATCCATAGCACATGCTGCAACCAAGGAAAATCCCAAAGGAAGGGGGGGACCTGTTTGTTTTCTTCTGGCCTTTTTTCATAATGATACTAGCAAATCAGATTATGCACTTCTAGAAAAAGCACATAAAGGTGCCACCACAGTATTTCTTTCTAGTGGGAAGGTTACACTATAAAGGCACTCTGGGCTAATATTTTATCTGGAGACATAAAAACCATCACCGTTTGTTCTATAACTCTTCTGCTATTTCAGTTGTACAGTTATACAATCAAAGACAATACTGATCTCATTAATGAAAATCAAACATTACTACCCATTGGAGCCTCGATTTTTCTTGAGCCTAGGAGAAAGTGCCCCGACAGGCATGAAAAGTGTTATGCCATTCTTTTGGGGCAGATTTATCAAGGGTCGAATTGAAAAAATTTAAATCCAAGTTTCAAGCTAATTTTAGTGTACTTTGACTAGGGAATAGTCCAAATTCAATTTGAATTTGAAAAAAATGCGAAAATTAGAATATCGAAATTTATCATGTGTTGTATCTTTAAAAATTCGACTTCGACTAGTCACCATCTAAAACCAGCTAAATTGCTGTTTTAGCCTATAGGGGTCCTAGAACCCATTCTGAATCATTTGGTGGACTTTGGAAAATCAAATTTTTTTTTTTTTGAAAATAGTTCAAATCGAATTTGATCGAATAAGATCTAAATTTGATTCGAACGATCGAATACAGCCTATTCACTCGAATTTAAAAAATTAATTTTTTTTAAATACATTTCGGTTGGTCTTTTTATTCAAATTTTGAGTTGATGGGAGCTTAAAAAACTCCCATCACCTCGAAATTCGACCCTTGATAAATCTGCCCCTTTGTGTGCTAATAAATAATTTTGTACTTTTAATTCATCTTACTTTTGAAAAAAATTTTCATGAAACTGCGGCAAAAATTTGCCATGGAAAAAAGTCACCGCAACAAAGAAAGTCACCAAGACAAAATTGTCACTGAGACATAAAAGTCACCGAAAGAAAAAAACACCCATTGACTTTAATGTATTTGGACAAATAAGTTGCCATAAGAAAAACAACCACTGACTTTAATGCAGTTGGAAAAAAAGTCGCCAAAAGAAAAACGCCCATTGACTTTAATGCATTTGGACAAATAAGTCGCCATAAGAAAAATAACCATGAACTTTAAAGCAGTTGGACAAAAAAGTTGCCATTAGAAAAACAACCATTGACTTTATTGTAGTTGGATAAGAAATTTGCCATAAGAGAAACACCCATTGACTTTAATGCTTTTGGAGCGAGAAAAATTATCAGGCGTAAAAAAATTGCAGGGCGTACATTTTTTTTAACACCTATTGACTTCAATGTGTTTCATTCATTTTTCACCATTTTGCGGAAATTTTAATAATAGCTCTGAGAAATCTCTGATCTAGAGCTCAGTAAAGGAACATTGTCAGCAGTAAAAAATATCTCTACGGTTTTCAAATTTTTTAAAATGTATTTAAAGTTTTAGAGATGATAAATATAATCTCAAAAACTATAATAAGAATGTTAATTTAAGTCTAAATGTACATATCATCGATAAAATCTACAAAAATGTAAACTGAAAACTATTTAAATATCAAAAAAATAAAGAAAAATATAAATGTAAATATATCAAAACTATACATTTTAATTGTTAATTTTATTTGAATGTAAATAGCATTTCAAAAAAATTACATAAAAATGCAAATTTAAATTTTAATATCAACTCAAAATGTAATTAACATTGTTACAATTATTTTAACTTTAAATATCTAAAAAAGAAATATACAAAAATATACATTTAAATATCATCAAAAATGTAAATGAAAAATAAAATGTATTATTTTATTTACAGTTCTCAAGATTATAATTATAAATGATAATAAAAAAATAATAAAAATTGAATACAAATTAAATTTTTAAAAATGTTATAATAAGACCATCACAAAAACTATAAATATGAAGACTTTACATTTTGATATAATCTTAAAAACGACAAATACCAAAAATATAAACAAATTTATAAAAGATCCACTACAATTTTGTTCATGTTTACAACCATAACTGTTCCTTTTTTGTGTTGAATGCCTGCTCAACAGCCTGCTCCAGCTGTATTTTGGAGGTTTCCTTGGGTTATTTTAATTGTTTCTGATTATCTTTACTACTCATTGAAATTTAGGAACTTACTGAGCATATTATACTACTCCTTTTATTGCAACATTTATTTCAAACACCCATAAAGAAGGAGAAATTTCTGCATTAATTTTATCTGCGTTAACTGATTATTTTTACTGACCACAAGGAGAGGCTTCTGCATTTACAGTATAGCAAAAACATTTTCTCTCAAATAGTTCTTCAACCCAATAAAACAGTTTAATGTGATTTTATTGCTAATGTAGAAATGCAATTTAAGGATCAAGGAAGAGTGACCTTAGCAGAGGCCTAACCTCCCATATTTCTGGTCCTCACTGAGCTGGTTTAAAGTCATATTTTTTATCATCTGCTGTAAAATCAAAGTGTTATTAAGAGCTATAACCTCATTCCTTGTGTGGCCGAGCTTGCCTGTTAGATAATTTGCTGACAGATGTGGTTTTGTTGGATGGTGGACAGCAGCTGTTGTCGTTGGTAGTCACACAAATTGGAGATTGATATTAAAATGGATCTCATGCAATGTCTTCTTCCCGATGTACGGAAATAAACAAAAATAATGCAGAATTGATTCCTGCTGGTTTAATGTCACATGAGGTGAGTTTCATTGCCTGACGTGACTCTACAGCCCACTTTGATTTGTCTCTTAGGCGCACAGAGAAGCTCAGCTGAAGGCTGGCAAAAGGTAACCCAGCAGGCTGGCATGAAAACAGATTTTACATGATATGGCAGAATTATCTAGACATCCTTTCTAATTGTTGGAATTGGCTATTTAAGCCACACTAATCATTGCTGATACAGGTGCTGCTATATTATACACATTCTGAACAATGCCATGCTTCATCCACTGTGGCAAGAGTTTGGAAAGGCCATTTCCTATGCAAAAAGTATAGACAAAATGGTTTACAAAGATAGGAGTGGAACTTAATTAGCCTGCACTGATCTCTCTCCTTATCCCAAAATACCTTATGTAGGATGAACTAGAATGCCAATCAAATGACAGTAAGCCTGATCCCCAACATTAGTTCCCATTTATGTTATTTCATCATCTAGGGGAAAACTTTCCCAGAAGAGGGTGAAAATTTTATTATCATCAATCAAAGGATCAACATCATATTAACAATCTTGGTTTTGAGAAATGAGATGTTGGACAAGCAGGTGTCCATACTTATGGTCATATACTGTAACTTAGTCTGACAATAAGGTAGGCAAGCACCTTCATCAAATTTTGGTCCACTCTTGGATCACCAAGATTCACCAAGCTTCATAAGCTAGTGACCAAGGTTGACAATCATCTGTCTTGTTCTATTGAGAACCGTTGGTCACACTTTGGGTATTACATAGTTAAGTTTGGTTGAAAAAAGACCATGAAGTTCAACCTCTCCAAATGAATTCGAGCGCACACACACATACCCACTGAAACTATATATACCAATATCAATATTAATTGTAGATTTTAGTATCACTATAGCCTTGGATATTATGTCTGTCCAAGAAATCATCCAAGATACTCTTAAAGGCATTAACAGAATCAGCATCAAAACATCATCCAGCAGTGCATTCCACAACCTCACTGACCTCACTGTGAAGAACCACCTATGCTTTTTTAGGACCAGAGCCTAAAACTGAACTGCATACTCAAGGTGAGGCCTTACCAGGGACCTATAAAGAGGCATAATTATGTTTTTTGCCCTTTTTTCATACAAGACAGAACTTGATTTGCTTTAGTAGCCACAGAATGACACTGCCCAGAATTAGACAATTGGTTATCTAGATCCTTCTCAGTTAAGGAACACTGCCATTTAGTGTATAACTTGCATTTATAATTTTTCTGCCAAAGTGCATAACCTTGCATTTATCAACATTGAACCTCCTTTTTTCAGTTTGCTGCCCAGTTTTCTAATTTAATCAAATCACTAGGCAAAGTGACAACATGGAACTGCACAATTTAGTGCCATCTTCAAAAATGGAAATGTGTCTATGACAGGGGTCCCCAACCTTGTTTTACTCATGAACCCTATTCAAATGTAGCCCCAATGTGAGCTGGCTGCCTACAGGAGGCTCTGTTTGGCAGTACACCTGTTTTGATGCAACCAAAACTTGCCTCCAAGCCTGGAATTCAAACATAATCACCTGCTTTGGCCAATCGGAGCGACATCCAAGAGGTTGGTGAGTAACGTGTCGTTCAGGAGCCACTGGCTGGGGATCACTGTTCTAGAGGAATGCTGTGTTCACATGCCCGTAAGGATGCAAAATTTACCATATGCCTACACATATATTGTTACATAGATAGGCAGCAGTTGTCCATTCATTGTGTCTGTTGAATAGTTTGGTGGCTTTTCACTGGCAATGTCCCATTTGGATAACAGTTGTTTTACAAAAGATACTTCCCTTTTGCAACTGAAACATCCTTAAAACCTTGCAGGAATGACATTGTTTCTTGTTTTGTCTTCTACTATAATATATTTTTTCATCTCCCTGTGCCAAAATAACAAAAAACAAAATGAGCAGCTTTTGTAACTTGACTTTTTAAAAGAGAAAATATGTTGAAATGAGTTCTGTATTTTTTGCGGCAGTCTGCTTATTCATTTCCACCTTGCTGTGACCACAGATACTCTCAGCAGGATCTCCATGGCATATGGATTATATCGAAATATTGTTACAGATAATGAGTCGTAATGTAATGAGTTCTAATTAAACCATTAATGTTTCAATGCGAGTATCCGGCGAGATGCACTGAAGGGCAGCAGACAGATTGTTAACGAGGCTGTGAAAAGACTGAGAACGTTCTTTCCGCATCTCCAGCATTTTCCAATAGTTGGATACAGACTAAAATTCACTTCCCTTGCAGGTTTTACATGACTTTCTAAAGACCTTGTGTGTCTTTTTTTATTGAGCTGTAGAAAAGAAACTAATATTCATGATGAAGGAATAGCTCACGTCATCCTTGAGGTAACAATATAGAGAGATATTGCCAAATAAGCAGGGCAAAGAAACACAGGAAAAGGGGGTCACCCAACAGAAAACGAAATATCTAAATATTGGTGCATGAAAATATAATCTACCAATGGATAATGGATAGGATACTGTTTGTATTTGAGCCTACAAACTGTGCTCTTTATTATGTCAAGTAGTATAGTTTGGAAAATATCATTTCATTAAATTTGGTTAGTTGTACCCATGAAAATACTACATTTTGCAAAAAAGAGTTCAACCCCAGTAAATTGGGAATGGCATGGGGTATCTGTCGGATTTATGCTCCTATAGTCCTCCAGGGATATAAGATTCTCAGCCACGATGAGTAAGTCCCTCTTGGATTTAAATAAATACTTACTCAAATCGAGCCTGGCCCCGAAGTTCCCCCTGGGCCTGACTTGAACCAAACAGATTCTCTCAGGAAATTAACCAGACAGCTTTATTTGAGGTATACATTAATACAGAGTATTACAATACAGAGTATTAAATAATAGCTCACACGCCCTGAAAGCTCGTGAGGATGTTGGGGGACAATAAGCAATACAACAGATGATTATTTAACCATTTCTTCTTCCATGGGGCTGATCCCTTGACATCCAATCATCGTCCTTGGTTTAATATAACTATGCCTCTATGTCCATTTTAGTACAATTCTTCCTGACCTAAGTATAGTCCAAATAAATACATTTGCTGTGCTAGCACAGTGTCCAGAATGGTATCAGTGCAGTGGGTGTGTTTTTGGGGCTATAAGTGTCTTTCTTAACCTTGCACTAGGAATACTTGTGACATGAGACAACAGATGTATTCTTAGTTCTATGTAAACATTCTACAACCCTAATTAGTAGAAAGGCCTCTAACCTTGAAGTGTAGAGTCTAACACAGCTGTTCTGTGGCAGTGTCCTATTCTATAATCATTGCATTTTATATAATACCTAACCCATATGTATATAATTTTAATCTAAAATCCTGATATCCACAGTATCAATATCCTGAAAATAGCTTGGTGCTGTATCCAAAACCTCATAACAGTGGAGTGAATTTTTTTTCTCCATTTTAGTTGTGTTTTCAGTCCTGAAAGTTGAAGGAGATGATTGCATACTGTATACTGGTTTAGTTCCAACATCCTCAAGCCTCTTATTTCCTTCATTTTTGAATTATTATTGTCTTCTCCACCTTTTCAGCTCACTGAAATCATTCTCCTTTTAGTTGTGTTTTCATTCCTGAAAGGTGAAGTAGATGACAATATATACTGATTTAGGTCCAACGTCCTCAAACTTCTGCTAATTTATTTTTCATTTTGTAATTATTGTTGATTCCTGGTCTTCTCCACCTCTTCAGCTCACTGAAATCATTCTCCATTTTAGTTGTGTTTTCATTCCTGAAAGGTGAAGGAGATGACAACATATACTGATTAAGATCCAACGTCCTCAAACTTCTGCTAATTAGTTTCTTTCATTTTTTAATTGGTGTTGATTCCTGGTCTTCCCCACCTCTTCAGTTCACTGAAATCATAATTAACCTATTTCTAACCTTGCCAAGTTGATATTGGCACATGAAAAAATATACAAGAAGTGGTGAGTACTCAACTAATTTGTAATTTATAAAGAGTGAGAAAAAAAACTTTCTCGTAACCAAAATGATCTAATTTCAGGAATGTGTATGTTGTATGAGAAGGTGTCAGTATCTTACATTTAGATAATAAAACGTTCCTATTTTTGTCTCTAACCCATAATGATGGACTCTAATGGTTTCTTAAATTCAACATTTAATTTATTTTTACAATTTTTTATGCAGTGCCATTTTTTTCCTGCAACACTATACAACTGATTTTTCTGATTCAAAATTATCTAAAATCCAAGAAATTACCAGCTGCCCCAGCCGTAACTTCAATACATCCATTCTTCTAGCTCAGCAGAATGGGAATCATAGGGGCAAATATACTTACCGCCGAAGTTGGCCTTGCCGCACTTCGCTGCACTTCGTCAGGCGAAGTTTCGACAGGGTGCCGCTAATTCACTAAAATCCAAAGTTGCGCTCAGGGAGGCAAAAGGTAGCGAAGTTGCTCTAGTGTTAATTCATCAAGTAAAGCGAAGTTACGCTAGCGATGCCTAATTTGCATATGGAGCCAAGTTAAAGTACAATGGATGTATTATGTAGCAGCAAATACAGTACATTACATTACACAAGCCTGGGAAAGCTTAATAAAATAGAGTTGTTATATTGCCCTATACTGTACATGTGCCCACTGTATAGTTTAGGTGCCATATGTTAGGAAATGTAGGGGGGAAGGAGGGTACTCCAAAAAAAATTTAAGGTCTTTTTCAGCCTATCACCCTTAAAAAAGTAAAAGACACCAGCGTTTTTTGGGACTTTTTTTGAAGCAATCCCTATCTACTCTATTGCACTTCGCCTGGTCTGAGGTGGCGAAAGCAAGTCTGGCGCAAGAGGTAACGTTCAGTAAAATGCGCAACGTAGTGAATTAGCGTAGTTACGTCCCTTGCGAAGTAGCGCTAGAGTAGGTCCACTTCGCTAGTGAATTTACGCCAGCACTCGTTAGTAAATCAGCAAAGTAACAAATTGACATCCCGCTGGCGAATTTACGCTAGCGTTATCTGCTTCACGTTTTAGTGAATTTGCCCCATAGTCTTAGAAATAGAGTGTTGGGGAGTTTTCCTGGCTGTTTAGGGCAGGTACTGCACAAATTACCCTTATCTCTGCAATACAAAAAGAACCCATTTGAGCGCCTACAAACTCCGGGGGAAATGAGTGGAGCCTAACTGCATTGGTTCCTCTGCTGGAGTAGGAACCATTGCTTAAAACATGGAATCAGACTCCCGTGGGACATTATGAGTTATAGGGGGAGTGACCTTTTCCCAACGTCTCTCTCTGTGTGTCTCTTATCAATCTGAATTGAGAGATGCATTAAGGCATAAAAAGAGGTTGGAGTAGGATAATTAATTAAACTGTCTTACAGCATCGGAAAGCCCCACTCTAAATTGACTATGAAGGGCTCAATCCAGTTAGTCTCTAATGGCCAACGACATAATTATGTACAATATAAGTCATGTGACTTGTGCTCTGATAAACTTCAATCACTCTTTACTGCTGTACTGCAAGTTGGAGTAATATCACCCCCTCCCTTTTCCCCCCAGCAGCCAAACAAAAGAACAATGGGAAGGTAACCAGATAGCAGCTCCTAACACATGATAACAGCTGCCTAGTAGAACAACACTCAATAGTAAAAACCCATGTCCCACTAAGACACATTCAGTTACATTGAGAAGGAAAAACAGCAGCCTGCCAGAAAGCATTTCTCTCCTAAAGTGCAGGCACAAGTCACATGACTGGGGGCAGCTGGGAAATTGACAATATGTCTAGCCCCATGTCAGATTTCAAAATTGAATATAAAAAAATCTGTTTGCTCTTTTGAGAAATGGATTTCAGTGCAGAATTCTGCTGGAGCAGCACTATTAACTGATGCATTTTGAATTTTTTTTTTCCCATGACAGTATCCCTTTAGGTTTATATCATTTTAAGTGTTAGTTCAAAGTTAAATGCCCATTTGCTGTAGAACAATAAATAAAGAGGCAAAACCTGAATATGACATATATATTTGATGTGTTTTACTTGGCAAACTAGAGCAAATACACATTCCAAAACTTTCCCTTAGGAATTAAAGACAAAAGAAATACATTTTTAAAAGGATTTCTTTGAAATTTAAAAAAAAAAACTAACAATATTCAATTTCTGTCTTCAATGTCTTTCATGTCTTTCAAACGAACCGATAGGTTGAATCTGATGATGTTCCTTCTAATTCCTTCCATAATTGTTCCTAAGAATGAAGAGGGAGGATCTGTTGGATTCCTTTATTGATTTCTGACAGTTTATTACATTATTAAAAGAATTAAGGATTACAAAGAGGTGGGAGGAGAGGTAAGGATGAGATGAAAAGATATAGGCTTTTGTTTCATTTTCATTTTTATTATAGATTTTTTTTTAATTACAAAATAAAATAACATATCTATAAGCATTAGAAATTACATGTTAGTACATTATAGATTGACCAATTTTGAGCAACTTTTCAATTGGTCTTCATTATTAATTTTTTCTAGTTTTTTAATTAGAAAAAAAAAATTCTGACTCTTTCAAGCTTTCAAATGAAGGGGTTCACTGACCCCATCTAAAAACAAATGCTCTGTAAGGCTACATATTTATTTCCACAAATTAGCAAAAGCAGCCCCTTCTTTAAAAACTACCAATAAGTGTCCTTGATGGGAGGAGTGAAACGAGGTCAAGGAAGGAGTAGAGAGGAGGCGCAGAAGACATGGAGATGAAGCAGAAGGCAATGTACATTTAAGGGGTGGTTCACCTTTAAATAAAATTTTACTATGTTATAGAATTGCTAATTCTAAGCCACCTTTCAATTGGCCTTCATTTTTTTTTTATATAATTTTTTAAGTATTTGCTGTCTTCTTCTGACTCTTTCCATCTTTCAAATGGTGGTCACTGACCCCATCTAAAAACAAAATGCCAGTCTGCAAGGCTACACATTTATTGTTATTGCTACTTTTTATTATTGACCTTTCCAATCAAGCCTCTCCTATTTATATTTCAGTTTCTTATTCAAATCAGTGCCTGGTTGTTAGGGGAATTTGGACTCTTTGGATTTGCTGAAATTACAAACTGGAGAGCTGCTGAATAAAAAGCTAAATAACTCAAAAACCACAAATAATAGAAAATGAAAAACAATTTCAAATTGTCTCAGAATATCACTTTCTACATCATAATACAAGTTAACTCAAAGGTGAACAACCCCTTTAAGGGGTACGTTTATAAATATTTAAGACAAAAAAACTGATCTTGAATATACTGGATTTCAAAAACTAGCATTTTTTTCTTAAATATACTAGCGATCAAGGGGAAAAACCATAATAACAATCTTTTTCTTTAACTCAAACGTTCATAAAATGGTCTACCCTAGACAAATCATCCATATTTTTTGATGATTAATTCCACGTATTATAATAATATATAATATAATAGAATCCCCCACCCTTACTTTGCCTGATCTCTATATCTTTATATCTCTGTCTTCTGCCATATTAATAATGTTCGCAGCTCCTGTCTGTGTCTCGGTTGGTTCTCCAGCTTTATTACTATTTCCCTGGGCAGAAAAGTCCGGTTTCCTCCAAGAAATTGAGTGTTGGTATATTCAGAAAGCAAAACTATAATACAACCTGGCAGAACAAATAAAAAAGTATCACAAAAGAATGAAGTGTTCATATTTTAGAAGTCTGCAGGGAAATTTGGTGATAAAACCAGTGATAACATGAACAAAGCAGTAAATTCAGCCTCATGCAGAACTTCGGTTTATTCCTTCCTTGTAAGACTGAGGTTTCCTGTTTTGCCCTGAGATAGACCATTCCATGTCTACAGGCAAGTTGTGGAAATGGAAACTAATGAACGACTTTTATAAAGTGTCTCTGGCTGCCAGTACAAGAGTCTCATTAGACACATTAACCTCCAACTGAAGCAGAGACCAACATAGATACTAAATGATTCAATGTGACCTTTTGGCTGTCTGAGCGATTCTGCTGTACAATAACATCAAACTGTGTTGACAACTTCATTAGTGGACTCCATACTCTCATACTCTGTAGGTGATGCTTCTTTCTTATAAATCTATTTATAGTGGCAGAACACTGCAATCCAGTTCTTGAGGTAAAGAATAACTGGTGGGAGTGAGTCAGAAATTGGGGAACAACAAGGCCATGACATAGTCAGGAATGGGGACCAGGTTACGGAAGAGGAATTGTGGGGGTTGTGGTTTACCAGGGTTTAGTAGGAAGAAAGGAGCCATGAAGGGTTAAAAGAGGAAGCAAGTGGGATTACAGTGGGATTACAGACAGGCGAAACTGCGATTTTGACGCTGGTGACAATTCGCCGGTGTCAAAATGGTCACCCATTAAAGTCAATTGGTTCCCATTTATTGGCGCCGGTGTCTAAATGCCCAACGGCATCAGAACTGTTGCCAGCCTTGAAAATACTTTGACGCCAGCGGCAAAACCGCAAATTTATTCGCCAGCAGCGAAACGGGAAAATTCACAGCGAATTTGTAACTGGCGAATAGATTCGCCCATCAATACTGACATTCAATGGTTACCAGACAGGGTCAGACTGGACTGGTGGGACACCGGGAAAAAACATGTAATCCCCTTCCAACACAGAACTACTCCCATGCTCAAATAATGGGTGCTGCCCCCAGCCTTCCCCCTGGCCCCAATTGTGGCTGCAAAAAGAATAAGGTACATGTGGGGCTGTGTGGAGATGGGTTGTGGCTTGGGTGGGGGCCCGGGGAGGAAAGGGGGTAGCAGCTAGGGCAGGGGGCCTGGGGTGGCGAATGGGGGGGTTCTGGCTGGGGTGAGGGGTCTGAGGGTTGTGCAGTTCAACACGCTGTCAGAGGTTACTGGGAAGGGCAGGGGTGCTTCGCCAATGAGGCAAATTGAGGCTGTCGCCTCAGGCGGCAGCACCCCACTAGGTACCAGGGGCAGCAAAAATGCTGCTCCTGATACTTTAAGAGCGAATTTCCAAGGGAGGGGGGGCAGCAGCAACTGCTGCTGCCTCAGGCGGCGGATGGGCCAGGATCGCCCCTGGGGAAGGGAAGTTGCTGATTAAATCTTGGTTGTATGGTTTACAGTGGTCTTACACCACCCAAAAGAATTCATGTTGTGGGGTCTGTTCTGGCCTGTAAATTGATGCTGTAATTTATTTAAATATTAACAAAGGGATTTACACATAATATTAAGTACAACCTTTTTAAGAGATTCATAAAGTCGTTCCATGGGTGTTAAGTGACCCTGACACGTGTAGATCAATGTGCAGATTATAGAGAGCATCACAGACGCAACTCATTAACCCAAGCAAGATCCTGCAGTGTAACCTCTTCTAATCTCTGCTAATTATTATTATTTATTATTATTATGATTATGAGCTCATTGTGAGCTGTGGATTTGCCCTTTTCCACACTCGCACAGATGTTTGCAAAATAAGTGAACCAGCCATTGTTTGGCAGATACAATTACCTAAACCTAATTACTACTTCCAAGACAGACAGCAAAGTTAATAATCCATCCTTGCATGACAATTCCTTAACAATTTAGCACAGTCAACAACACTGTACTATAGTTAGCATCTATCTATTTATCTATCAATCTATCTATCTATCTAAAAATGTTCCTGGGTTATGTAAGATAAGTGCTGTGTTGGCAATACATCTAATCTATACAACCAAGCCAGTAAATAATTAAACAATTAGAACCTGCTTTGAGGCCACTGGGAGCAACATCCAAGGGGTTGGAGAGCAACATGTTACTCGTGAGTCTTTGGTTGGGGATCACTGCTTTAGGAAAAGGAAATATTTATATAATGTTCACCTACGAGGTTTGGAAGGGAAAAAAGCACCAATTTTAGGGGAAGGCTGAAATCTTCTGGGTGGCAAAATGTACTCTATAGTTGATACTCAGTGTCAGAAGAGGAGTTTGCTGTAATAATTGCTGAATCTGGTGATGTGAGCCCGGCCTCAAGCCTTTTAACACAAACATCAAAGGATTAAGGGGTCCGTTTACTAAAGTGCGTTAAAAATATTCGCACAATTTATAGACAGAATTTTCGCCAAATATGTTATCGCCAGTTTACTAACCTGCGGTAAATATAAATTTGCGAATTTTCTTGCGCAAGAATAATTGTTCGCCAGTTATCGCATTCGCTGAAAATAACGCTACATACATATTAACGCCTGGTTTACTAAACAGCGAAATGTGCTATAGACAAAATTAACGCCAGAATATTCGCAAACTTTTACCGCCACCTATGTAGTGGCGTAAAAGTATTTTTTTCGCCAGAAAATTCTCAAGGGGCAGCAAATATCCCATAATAATGGGTTTTTTTACCTATAATTCAGGAGACAGATCTGTAGCTATTGCTGACAGGATGTTTTGGCTTCTGCTTCTATCTGTTGCAACAGCAGCAGTTTCAGCTCAGAGGCGTATTATTGGCAGCGGCATCAAAGTCCAAGGATTCGTCAGCCTCTACGCTTTTTTGGTTTCATTGTGATTGGCTACATTAAACTGTGCATTTCTATGAAGCAAAGAGATTGACTGGTATGATTTCTTGTTCCTATGATTCTATTGGCAGAAGGGTTTATATGATGCAGACATGTTTGATTGGTGTTACTCTGGTGATGTTGTTGGATGGTATAATCATCAGTCAATAAAGTTTATAAGTTTTGAAGATGCATTTCTGGCCATAAATGTCACAGTAAAAATTTGCCATAATAACCGCCATAAAACAAGACTATTTTATAGCATAAATATTCGCAAAAACTTAATTTTCCGCCAGAAAATTCGCAACTCGCTAAAATTACCGCTAACGTAAGCTGGTTCCTTAACGTAGTTACCGCAAGTGATCGCAATGACTTCTGAGCGCATCGCTGTTTAGTAAACTTAGTCGCTGCGAATATTCTGGCGTAAAAATATTCTCAGCGATAACATGCGGAAACTTAAAGTCAGATTTACCGCACTTTAGTAAACGGACCCATAAGAGTCATATCATTAAATGTGCACTTAGTGGAAGTCCATTCCATTTTATTTGGCATTTGGATTCTTAAATGTGCTTGTGCTTAAAGGGAACCTGTCATCGGAAAACATGTTTTTTCAAAACGCATCAGTTAATAGTGCTACTCCAGCAGAATTCTGCACTGAAATCCATTTCTCAAAAGAGCAAACAGATTATTTTATATTCAATTTTGAAATCTGACATGGGGCTAGACATTTTGTCAATTTCCCAGCTGCCCCAAGTCATGTGACTTGTGCCTGCACTTTAGGAGAGAAATGCTGTTGTTTTTCCTTCTCAATGTAACTGAATGTGTCTCAGTGGGACGTGGGTTTTTACTATTGAGTGTTGTTCTTAGATCTACCAGGCAGCTGTTATCTTGTGTTAGGGAGCTGTTATCTGGTTACCTTCCCATTGTTCTTTTGTTTGGCTGCTGGGGGGAAAAGGGAGGGGGGTGATATCACTCCAACCTGCAGTACAGCAGTAAAGAGTGATTGAAGTTTATCAGAGCACAAGTCACATGACTTGGGGCAGCTGGGAAATTGACAATATGTCTAGCCCCATGTCAGATTTCAAAATTGAATATAAAAAAATCTGTTTGCTCTTTTGAGAAATTAATTTCAGTGCAGAATTCTGCTGGAGCAGCACTATTAACTGATTCATTTAAAAAAAAAAAATTCCCATGACAGTATCCCTTTAAGTGGTTTTAGAAAACTCTTTCAGACTAAAGAAACAATAAAAATACATAACACATGGAGGCAGTTAATAAAAATGTAGTGTTGAGTCCTAACCTTTGGATCCACTAGAGATTCTATATTAATAACTCCTATTTGGTACATTGGTTATTGCCATAAATATGCAATTAGGCATTTCCCTCTTCTCTTAAACTGAACTATGCCAGTTATCCTAGCTGAAAGCAATACGGAGAACCTTTTCTTAAGATTTGAAACCTTAATCTATTTTGCTTTTATTACATATTTTAAGTATGAGTATGTATTACACTTAATGATTATCTAAAATAGCTGGAATAAAGACATCTGTTGCCCAAGTCAGGCCACCAGTGAAGGAAACATCTAAAGGAAAAAACACTTACAAGTTTTAAAGTGTTTTAAACCATCAAAATAAATCACATGACTTTGTCCTCCAATAATCTGCAATTATTTTCTATGACCCATTCATTATATTAGCTTGCAAGTTTTATATTACATCACATCTTGGTCTTCCCACAGTTATTGTTGGTTTAAGAACCATTGGAATTGATAAAGAATTTGAGTGTGAGCCCTCCCCCATTATTTTAAGAAGTAAATTGAAAGGAGGTGATCCAAACCCAATACATTATTAGAACTGTCTAGAAATGTTGTCTTGTTTGACACTGGGTAGACTAGCGAGATTCACGAAACAAGGCAGATTATTTTTTGTTCATGGTAGCCATGTTTTATTTCGACATCACATAAAACAGAAGGTTACAGATTAGATGTCTTTTCAGATAAACATCGTGCAGTGCATCAGTCTTTGAAAAGTTCAATCCTGAATGATAAATGTCTGCTTATGGGCTATAAATAGAGGGAGAATCTGTACATGCATCCTATATTTTATTAGTTCCTGATAAATCATTCTATATTTTGTCATTGTTATTCTAAAGCAACAGGTGAGGACTAAGAGACGTCATTCTGCTTTTTCTTTTGGAATTTTCTGAACTGGGACTGTATTGCCACTGCTGCACGCTCTGTCTCTGGGGCTTCCATGTCGATGTCAAAATCATCCTGAACCTTCTTCTGGTCATCTGTGGAACACATGAAGATCAAATATTACTGACACTCTAAAAATATACATAGTTTACATCTAATTCGACATTTTACACTCTGTACCATAGGCAATGGTGGTGGAGGGTTGGGGCAGATGTTGGTGAAATCAGTAAGGTGTGGAGTTGATGAACTATTGTAAGTAATGATGAGCAAAATGTGTTGCCAGGTTTCATCAAGACAAAATACCCATTGTAAAAAAAAAAAGCTTGGAAAAAGTCACCCCAAAATGTATTTCACTAATTTTCTGCGAAGTGAAATAAAACAGATTTGCGCTTCATAAGCACCACACTGCTGCAAAGGAATCCCAGTGAGGATGAAGAGATGAAAGGAATATGCAGTAGAAAGGGAACCCTGTAATTTGGGGTCCTCATGAGTTAGAGCAGGGGTTCCCAAACATTTTAAGTAATCAGCCACATTCAGAATTAAAGAGAGTTGGGGAGCAACACAAGCATTAAAAATGGCCATGGGCTGTGCAAGATAAGTAGAAATGCACCAAATCCACTATTTTATCATCCAAGTACCTAGCTGAACCAAATACTTTTCATCTCACAAACAAGGAAGTCAAAAAACATGAAGCTGCTTTATTCTCTTTCATCCTATTTTCCTTAATTTACATATGCCTGACTGAACCAAATCAGAATCCTGCTGAAAAAGGCTGAATTTTGGACAAATCCCAAACTGAATCCTGCATTCAATGCATCTCTAAACATAAGTGCTGTGATTGAGCATTTGGTTGTCCTATGTGGACTGGCAGCCTACGGGAGACTCTGTCTGGCAGTATCCCGGTTTTTTATGAAACCACAACTTGCCTCCAAGCCAGGAATTCAAAAATAAGCACCTGCTTTGTGGCCACAGGGAACAACATCCATGGGTTGGTGAGTAACATGTTGCTTGTGAGCCACTGTTTGGGGATCACTCTTTTAGAGGAACCAAGCAATGGGAAGTGAAGACTTGCGAAGTATCTATGGGAAATAGTGATAAAAAGGATAGGGCAGATAGGGGAAACCTAGTATAGGAGGAATGGGCAGTTGGTGGGTAGACACATTAGTATAACATTACTGAGCTAGCAGAGGGGTGTAATAGTTGGACATTATCTTTACGTTGAGTGGTTAGCTGACAGATGACCAAGACATTCGGAGGGAAACTAAGGTGTGGGAGTGTTGAGCTGAGGGAAGAACCATATAGTTGGAGGGTAAGCACTTTGTGAAGGAGCAGTAAGCTGGCAGAAGGATTAGGCATTTTTATGGCAATTGTGGTGGGTATGGGAGGGGGTAATTATTTGACATACTGAAGAGTAAGTGATAACTAGAGGTAAGGAGAAGGTGCAATGTCTGTTTCCGGCAAGTTCAAATGGGTATTTGAGCCAAAGAAGAGGATGGCTGGTGGAGTATGGAGGCATGGAGGGTGAAGAAGCGAGATAGTTATAGACTTTGTCTTTGATTGTGATTGACTTTGTGTTTATAAAGAGTTGGACTGTGTAAACATTCACATAAAACCATTATACAGCTATTTAAATATACTTTACAGCCAAGTTTTACCTTGTTCGTACTGCAAATACACTGACTTGAAATCAAACATAAAAGCCACGGCATTGTTATTCCAATATGTACTATAGTGTCTTTTATACAGAAATCGTTCAAAGTTTTATGGTTGCGCAGCAGCTTTTACACTGAATGTATTAAACCACAAAATGGTGCTGGGCAGGAGGAATGACAATGAATCGATATGGGACACAAAGCAGACTATGGGCAAGTGAAAGGTCTATCGTTATCCGGAGAAATAATTCAGCTTTTAGAAGATGTAAATATGATAAAAATTATTTTACTTAATATTTTCCATTTGAGCTTTCTTTTTGCTATTTATAAAAGGTCGGAGAGGGGCAGGAATCTTGGTCTGCTCTTTCACTATAATCCTTGGTATAATTTCCAACAAGAAAAAAGAATGCCAATACTTTATTTTGCTGCAACCAGGGGGTTCCAAAAATGTATTCCATGGTGCTGTAGACACTTTATAAAGATCATCACTGAGGAAGGGCCATGTAGTCCCGAAAGGTTTGATCTTTGTAAAGTGTCTACAGAACCATGGGATACATTTTTGGAATACCCTGGTTGCAGCAAAATAAGATATTGGCGTTCTTTTTTCTGGTGTGTGGCTGGGCCAGTGCCTATACCTTTATCCCCTAAACTTGACTTTGTGTTTGAACTAGGTATAATTTCTGCCTGGTCACTGCATTGTGTTGTATGTTCTCCACATGCTTCTGTGGGTTTTCTCTGCTTTTCTCCCATTCTCCAATCCCATAAACCAAATTGACCCTAGTGTGTGTGTGTGAATGTGATTAGACTGATTAGATTGTAAGCTCCACTGGGAGAGGGACTGGTGTATGATCTTTGTATATAAAGTATAATATTACTGTGATTTTCTTTTTCTTTTCTCAGTGTTCCACAAACACCTTTGGTATAAGAACTAGTGAGCACAACTCTGAGTTCCGCTGCAGTGTTATTAGTTACAAAGTGGCTCCCAGAAATTTGAGTCGGTCTAAATGAACAGTGACAAGGCAAGAAATCAAATCCAGTCTCTCTCCCCCTCGAGGGTCACTTTGTAAAGTGTATTTCATACACTGCTGAATTCAGGGAGACTTTTACCTGCAAAATCCCGACAGTGTCTGTGAGGACGCAAGCAGGATGATGATGAGATCCTAGCACTGTCAACCACCTTTGGTTAGGTTTGAATTGTGTCCCATGGTGGGCAGTTGATGGGTAGGAGGTATGTGAATTATACATAATGAAATGCTTAATAACCATTGGCCGAGGTGTGAACCAGAGAAATACGTTTATCTAATAAAATCTACGATGGGTAGGGGTAAGTGAATTAGGTACGGTTACCCCTTTCATAATGAAGTGCTAAATACTTATTAGCCAAGGTGTTAGCCAGAGAAATAAGTTTATGTAATACATACCCATTGGCCAAGGTGTGAGCCAGAGGAATAAGTTTATCTAGTAAAATATACGATGGGTGGGGGTAAGTGAATTAGGTATGGTTACCCCTTTCATAATGAAATGCTAAATACCCATTGGCCAACGTGTGAGCCAGAGAAATAAGTTTATATAATAAAATCTACATGGATGTCAATGGTAATATCTGAAAATGAAAGATAGACATAGTTATGGAGCAATCAGTATGCATAGCCACTTCTATGCCAAACTCTGATCCGGCTTTATCTTGGCTCCATATCTCTCTGTACTGAGCTGTGCTTAGTACAAATGCCTATGCCGGTATGGCTTATGGCTATGAGCAAAATGCGTGAGGTTGTTCCTATTTAAAATAAGGGAACACATCTGCCATCATTCTGCAGAGATCATGATTAAACTTAGTGGGGATTTGTTTTTCCTGATATAGATAAGAAGGTATGTGGTGGCAGAGGGAAGGGAACGGAAGGGGGTTGTGTCTGGCGTGGGGGCACGTGGGTGTGGCAGAGGGAGTGGGTTGGTACAAGGTGTGTGCGTGGAGACCCCCCCTAAGTCCGATGCTTGTCATGTGTGCAATTACCCTGAGAGAATGAATATAATAATATTCATCCAGTTGCTCCCCAAATGATTATAGTAAGAGTTGAACCTAATGATTTTCTTTACTCTTCATCATTAAAAACACAAGCACATACTACAGAAGTAGTTGTTCGCTCTTATTTCTCTATCATTGGCGCTATATAAATACATGTTCATAATAAAATAATGTCACTAGACTGCAATATTCCTGTACAGGTATGGGATACGTTATCTGGAAACCCATAAAACAGGAAGCTCCCAATTACAGAAAAGCCATCTCCCATAGACTCAATTTTATCCAAATTTTTACAGATGATTTCCTTTTTCTCTGCAATAATAAAACGGTAGCTTGTGCTTGATCCCAAATTTGATCTCATTAATCCGTATTGGAGGCAAAATCAGCCTATTGGTTTTATTTAATATTTACATGATTTTCTAGTAGACTTAACGTATGGAGATAACAGGTCCCAAACCTCTACTAGCAAATGATAAATGAGCTATAAGGAAAGCTCTATGAATATTGTCCAGCACAATCATATAATATTAATAATAATAATGACACCATCTTTAATAATAAGAGACACAATCTTTACAAAAGAAACATTTCTTACTGTGCGGTTAGAGGTCTATTGATTTGTTCCCGGCAGCTGCCGATTGCTTTTAATTCCATCTTTTTATTTACAAATTCATTCTGCAAGATGCCGGAGTAATTCATTTGTAAAACGGCACAAAATAACCTGCTAAGGCTGGAAGAGGCTGATGGATGACTGTATCTACTGTTACTGTGCAAATTATTACAGCAAAATTTGGTTTCTGTGCAAAGAAAATCTTAAATCAAAAAGTCATCATAGAGTATAACATCAGAACTGTAAATACTTGCTATGGAATTGTACTTAGTGATGTTAGTGATCAGTTAAAGAGATAATTTACCTTTAAAGGGATACTCTCATGGGAAAAAAATGTTTTTCAAAATGAATCAGTTAATAGTGCTGCTCCAGCAGAATTCTGCACTGAAATCAATTTTTCAAAAGAGCAAACAGATTTTTTTATATTCAATTTTGAAATCTGACATGGGGCCTGACATATTGTCAATTTCCCAGCTGCCCCAAGTCATGTGACTTGTGCTCTGATAAACTTCAATCACTCTTTACTGCTGTACTGCAAGTTGGAGTGATATAACCCCCTTCCCTTCCCCCCCCCCCAGCAGCCAAACAACAGAACAATGGGAAGGTAACCAGATAACAGCTCCCTAACACAAGATAACAGCTGCCTGGTAGATCTAAGAACAACACTCAATAGTAAAAACCCATATCCCACTGAGACACATTCAGTTACATTGAGAAGGAAAAACGGCAGCCTGCCAGAAAGCATTTCTCTCCTAAAGTGCAGGCACAAGTCACATGACCAGGGGCAGCTGGGAAATTGACAAAATGTCTAGCCCCATGTCAGATTTCAAAATTAAATATAAAAAAATCTGTTTGCTCTTTTGAGAAATGGATTTCAGTGCAGAATTCTGCTGGAGCAGCACTATTAACTGATTCATTTTGAAAACATTTTTTTTCCCATGACAGTATCCCTTTATGTTCACTTTTAGTATGCTATGTAATGGCCAATTCTAAGCAACTTTTTAATTGACGTTCAAGGTTTTTTTTAAGTGTTTTGGCCAAAAACTCAAATCGAGAACTCAGTTGATTGATTCGTTTTTTTTCCTGCAGAAATCTCAATCAATTCGAGTTTTTGGGTTACATGAGTCGAACTCGCACAATTGGGTTTTTGCCATTAGAGTTTTTTCTCAAGTAAGAAACCATTCGGGTTTCGAGGTCATTAAAGTTCATACAAAAAACTCTAAGGGGCCCATTTACTAAGGGTCGAAGTGAATTTTCGAATTAAAAAACTTCGAATTTCGAAGTCATTTTTGAGTACTTCGACCATCGAATATGCCAAATTCGACTTCGGTTCGAATTGAAAATACTTCACAAATTCGACCATTCGAAAATCGATGTACTGT
Source organism: Xenopus laevis (assembly GCF_017654675.1). Lineage (NCBI taxonomy): Eukaryota > Metazoa > Chordata > Amphibia > Anura > Pipidae > Xenopus > Xenopus laevis. The sequence continues at coordinate 10,764,541 of NC_054373.1, forward strand.
CTCTTTAAAAAACTTCGACTACTACACTTAAACCTGCCGAATTGCTATGTTATCCTATGGGGACCTCCTAGAACCTATAGCCAGTATTTGGCTAAGTTTTGAGAAGTCTAAGGATTTTTTTGTAAAATTGTACGATCGTACGTTTCGAATTACGATCGAAGTACGATCGTACGATCTTAAAAATCCTTTCACTTCGAAATTCGATCCTTGATAAATCTGCCCCCAACACTCGACTTTTGATGAATCAGCCCTATACTGTCTTTTGACAGTTTTTAAGTCTGTAATTCAAGCCTGTTTTCATACTTGTGCTTAGAATGTTTACCATTAAATATAAATATAACCTAATTTACAACTGGAGATGTTTATTCCACATAAACAAGGAGATCTTATTTAGGAGAGCTGCCATTACACTAGCCTAAGTGCATATCAACCAATCAGCAATAAGCTTTAACCAGTCCACAAAAAAATGAAAGGAAACCTCTTATGTAAATTGGAGTTCTACCCACACTTAAAAGAAACCCATAGGATGGGTGGCTCCGAACATATTTTGGGTGTCATTCCCCTTTAAATTAAAATAAATTTAAATAAATGCAAAATAAATCAATTCACATCAGCCTGTTACATTAAGCCCAACAACATAAAAAAATTTAATAAAAGAAAAAAAAAATCAATAGATCCTGAAAATCATTGAACAGGAGTAAAACCTCTGAGTTCTCCCGTTCATTGTCTGTTTTAATGACCATATGGCTCGAGGTCAAAGAAATCAATGCTCTGTAGGACTTTTCTTCTTTGCTTTGTTGTTGTAATATTTACTAAATGAAGCTCAGCAACGTGCACCAATATGTTCTGCTTGTGCTGGGAAGATTAAATTAAAAATTCATTTTATACCTTCTGTAGAAAATGTTAAACAATAGGCCGCAAAAAATGAGACTTAACAAGCTTCCCCGTGACTTTTCTTTGCACTTGAGAAAAAGAGAAAATACTAATATATTCAGTACTCGGAAGAAAATGCGCCACTAGAACTTTGGAGGCCAGGCTTTGGGGCTACCGTCTTATTTACTGGATCCCAGAGGGAGAGTCATCTGAGACATCGCATAAGGTGAGATGTGGGGTGAATGCATATTTATTGTTGCATTGGTGGTATGATAATGTGTTTGTACAGATAATGAAACCAAGGGAGAGCATGGACTACAAAGGGCTGGATCTCAAAAATCCCAAGGGTAAGGGCACACACTGCTATTTCGGGAAATTAGTCGACCAAAGACAAATCTCTTCTTCTTCGGCGACTAATCTCCCCGAACTGCCTTCCCGCCGGCTAGAATCTTAATTGCCGGCACAATGGCACTAACAGCGATTTGTTTTCCGAAGTTCCCCGAAGTTGCCTCACGAGGAAACTTCGGGCGACTTCAAAAGCCGAAGCGATCCGACTGCCATCTCGCAGGCAATTTCGATTCTAGCCGGCGGGAAGGCAGTTCAGGGAGATTGGTCGCCCGAAGAAGAAGAGATTTGTCTCTGGGCAACTAATTTCCTGAAATAGCAGCGTGTGCCCTTACCCTTAGGCTTAGGGAGATTAGTCATCCGAAGAAGCATTTTGTTGCTGGGTGACTAATCCCCTGAACTAGCAGCGTGTGCCCTTACCCTTAAGGTTGGTAACCATGCGGTATCTATTTTGACAAAAAGTTATGGAACCCTGGGAGGCAGATGGACCATCTTGAACCAACCTTATCTCTCTGAACAGATATTATGATGATGCAGGAATCAAACATAAATTGGATATCCACTTTGTGTAATAAAGTTGGTTCCTCAATCACACAGTGGTGGGGTTCGCCAGGTCCACATAAACTTCAGGATACAAATAATGATTCCACTGGAGAGCTGGTTACAATTCAGTGTAGTGTTTTTATTGAAGATGCATAAGCACTACATGTTTCGGACCTCACAGGTCCTTCCTCCTTCCCCCTGCACCAGAGGAAGGACCTGTGAGGTCCGAAACATGTAGTGCTTATGCATCTTCAATAAAAACACTACACTGAATTGTAACCAGCTCTCCAGTGAAATCATTATTTGTATTATGATGATGCCTCTTCTTGGAAGTCCTATGAAGCAATGACCCTGGGCTGAAAGAGCAAAGCTATAGTCTATGTATATGGATGGCCGCTCAGGGGCCTTTATACTAACATTCAAATTTTACATTTTTCTCACAAACCAATTTTTTTTCTCTAACAATTTGAGTTTTCAAAAGTGGAAAAACTCTAATACAAAACAAGTAAAAGCAGTTAAAGGGATAATGTCATGGGAAAACATGTTTTTTTCAAAACGCATCAGTTAATAGCGCTGCTCCAGCAGAATTTTGCACAGAAATCCATTTCACAAAAGAGCAAACAGATTTTTTTATATTTAATTTTTAAATCTGACATGGGGCGAGACGTATTGTCAATTTCCCAGCTGCCCCAAGTCATGTGACTTGTGCTCTGATAAACTTCAGTCACTCTTTACTGCTGTTCTGCAAGTTGGAGTGATATCACCCCCCTCCCTTTTCCCCCCAGCAGCCTAACAACAGACCAATGGGAAGGTAACCAGATAGCAGCTCCCTAATACAAGATAACAGCTGCCTAGTAGATGATGACCTGCGATGCACCTACACACCAATATTACAACTTAAAAAAATACGCTTGTTCAGGAATTAAATTTTATATTGTAGAGTGGATTATTTGCAGTGTAAACAGTGTAAATGAGAAATAAAAACTACATCTTAAATTTTTTCGCTATTAAGACTTTTATAGGTATAAAATCGGAGTTTTACAAAATCATGAATTTTTCGGAATTTATTAAACCCTGAAGATGTAAAAGTCCGAATCTGAAAATCCAGCATCTCAGACCTGTCGAGGTTGCATATAAGTCAATGGGAGAAGTCCCAATGATTTTTTGCGCTGGGTTTCGTGCAATACCCAAAATTTTTCTGAGTTTTCGGGCAAAAAGCATAAGAAATCTGAGTTTTCTGGTGAAAAATTCAAAAAAATCATGAAAATCAGTTTTTTTCACGCAAAGCAGATTTTCCGGAAAATGTAATCCTATATAATAAAGTTGAAGTGTCTCTGCGTCCAGTCCCTGTGCCCATGGGATTGCGCTACTGTGCATGTGCCCCACGGACCGTCTCAGCACCCGTTAATTTAACGGGCTTAATGTCTAGTAATAAATAAGCATAAAAACCGCAAGCAGATTTGATCAAAGTTTGTAGCAGAAAATGTTGAGATAAAATCGGATTTTGATAAATGACCCCCTTAGACTTGACCTTTGACAATTCGGAGATGGCAGATTTTCGGATTCTGGCTTTTTGCAGCATTGGGGAATCTTGAAAAATTTTAGGGTTTTTTTTTCTTGAAAAATTCAAGTTTTGCCTCAAAAAGCCCAACCAGAAAAATTTGAGGTTTAAATTTGTATTGTAAAAGCAGGACCAGAATATATTGGGTCTCATGTGGATGTGGTGTAACTACTCCCTCTTATTGATCTATTATATATGATATATCAAGGGATTTTAACCTGTAAATGATCAATTTTTACCACTCAATTTACAATCATTATTATCTCTAACTCAGCTCCACATCTTTACATGATTCAACGACATAATGAACGAGTGCTGAGTCAAGGGTTATCTCCCTATTTTTCTTCAAAACTAAGCAATATTGGTTCTCTCGTGAACCTTCAGCTCTCTAACTTCCATACTGGGATATTGGCTTCTCAGCAAAACTATGTAGGTAGTGATGGGCGAATTTACGTCAAATTTGCGCGATTCCCCCGCGGCAAATAAATTTGCGAAACGGCTGCCGTTTTTTTGACACCGGCGCATTTTCGCCAGTGAGACGCTGGTGCCATTTCGCTAATTTTTCGCGAACTGCGCAAATTCACCCAACACTAAATGTAGGCTATAAAGAAAGAGAGTCATTATAATTTCTGTGGTATATGTTTATGACTGTAAAACTTCTAACCCCTTTTTTTGGGTGTGGGGGGCTGGGTAGAATGACATTCTTCATTGTAATGATTACCAAGAAACAATTTGCATGTACTGTCCCCCATTGCTGATGTGTAGGCTTAAAGGATAAGAAAACCTTTAAAATAAGTGAATGTAAAATTGATGAGGGTTCTATTCTAAGCACTTTTGCCATGTACATTCATTATTTATTTATTTTTCATTCCAAGATATTAAGGGATACATGTGCTGTTAATATGAATGAATTTCGTTACAGCAGCGCCACCTGCTGGTCAGTTTCCCATCAGTCTGACCACCAAGTAGTCAAGGAAGTTGTCAGGAGAAAGAAAGAGGCTGCTCTGATGTTCTTTTGCTTAGGAAAGGTATGAAAAAGGTTTCTACTTTTTTCCCTTAGCAGAAGAACATCAGTCTCTTATTCTAATCAATGCATGGTTGCTAGGGTAATTTGGACCCTAGCACTCAGATTGCTGGAATGGCAAACTGGAAGGCTGCTGAATAAAAAGCTAAATAACTCAAAAACCTTAAATAATAAAAAATGAAAACCAATTGCAAATTGTCTCAGAATATCCCTCTCTACATCATACTAAAAGTGAATTCAAAGGTGAATTTTAATTAAAAGTAGGGAGGGGTGTGTGTATGGATGCTGGGTTTTCATTTGGAGGGGTTGAACTTGATGGACTTTGTCTTTTTTCAACCCAATTTAACTATGTAACTATGTAACTATGTAACCCTTTTAACAGCAAAACCTGACTTTACATTGCTCATGAAGGGGAAACCTATTACAAGGGCTATTCTGCCAACAGATGACATTGCTCATTCATGTTTATCTCATTTACCCTGTGCTAAAACTCAAGTCCACAAGGTTCAGTATGTAGCTATTCATTTCCTCTGAATTGTCCCATTGTTCAATGGGCTGAGAATAGTTTTCTATGCATAGAAACAAAAACGTAGTCAAATTCATTTTGCCTTCACACCTAATGTAGTTTGCATTCCCCACACCTGGCCCATTTATATTGACTCAACGACTGGCAGAACTCGGGCGCATTGTCTCCAATGTATTATCGGATCTATTTCTTGGGAACTCTGCCATCACAGTCTCTCCATCTCCCCATATTGCGCCAGTCATCGAGCTACAAATACAAACACTGAATTTTATAGGCTTTTATACCTTTCTTTTGTGGCCTTCATGCATCACCATCATACATCATGATAACATTTGCCAGCTGCTTTATTAGGCACTATGTGTTATGCTAACAAGGAAAGGGAAATAGAAGAGAGGATTTTGATGATATCACAATGGACACAAAGACACGGTGCATGTACAACTAATTCTGTTCCAGACATTTTCCCTGCAATGGTTCATTCTGCATTTGTATTATTTGTATTATGTACTACAGGTATAGGACCTGTTATCCAGAATGCTCGGGACCTGGGGTCTTCCAGATAATGGATCTTTCCGTAGTTTGGAAGGTAGGATTACCACCTGGCCAGTTTTAGTCAGAATTATAAATTTATCGGCAATGTACTTTATGGTAAATTTGTAAATCCAAAATAACCAGAGAACATCTTGTATGTACAGACCTGAGGAAGGGCCCCTTGAGGTCCGAAACATGTGGTGCCATGTTACTTTAAGGGGTTGTTCATTTTTGATTTAACTTTTAATATGATGTAGAGAGTGATATTCTGAGACAATTTGGCTTTTTATTCAGTAGCTCTCCAGTTTTGGAAATCTGGTTTCTAGGGTCCTAGGTACCCTAGCAACCATGCACTGATTTGAACAAAAGACTGGGCTATGAATAGGAGAGGCCTGAATAGAAAGATGAGTAATAAAAAGTAGCAATAAAAATATATTTGTAGCTTTACAGAGCATTGGTGTTTTAGTTCTAGGGGTACCCCGAACACAAATAAGCACTTGCCCTTAGTCACCCCCTAACTGGCCTTCAAGTTCAGCCCATTAGCTCATAACAAGGTTACAGATATTTAGAAACATTGGGGTAACAATCACCCTGCTATAGTTCCAGGGGTACCCAGGGCACAAATAAGCACTCACCCCAAATCTCCACCTAACTGGCCTTCAGACTGGGCCCCCTTAGCTCATAACAAGGTTACAGATATTTAGAAACATTGGGGCAACAATCACCCTGCTATAGTTCCAGGGGTACCCAGGGCATAAATAAACACTCACCCCAAATCTCCCCCTAACTGACCTTCAGACTGGGCCCCCTTAGCTCATAACAAGGTTACAGATATATAGAAACATTGGGGTGTCACCCTGCTATAGTTCCAGGGGTACCCAGGGCACAAATAATCACTCACCCCAAATCTCCCCCTAACTGACCTTCAGGCTGGGCCCCCTTAGCTCATAACAAGGTTACAGATATATAGAAACATTGGGGTAACAGTCACCCTGCTATAGTTCCAGGGGTACCCAGGGCACAAATAAACACTCACCCCAAATCTCCCCCTAACTGGCCTTCAGGCTGGGCCCCCTTAGCTCATAACAAGGTTACAGATATATAGAAACATTGGGGTAACAGTCACCCTGCTATAGTTCCAGGGGTACCCAGGGCACAAATAATCACTCACCCCAAATCTCCCCCTAACTGACCTTCAGGCTGGGCCCCCTTAGCTCATAACAAGGTTACAGATATATAGAAACATTGGGGTAACAGTCACCCTGCTATAGTTCCAGGGGTACCCAGGGCACAAATAATCACTCACCCCAAATCTCCCCCTAACTGACCTTCAGGCTGGGCCCCCTTAGCTCATAACAAGGTTACAGATATATAGAAACATTGGGGTAACAGTCACCCTGCTATAGTTCCAGGGGTACCCAGGGCACAAATAATCACTCACCCCAAATCTCCCCCTAACTGACCTTCAGACTGGGCCCCCTTAGCTCATAACAAGGTTACAGATATATAGAAACATTGGGGTAACAGTCATCCTGCTATAGTTCCAGGGGTACCCAGGGCACAAATAATCACTCACCCCAAATCTCCCCCTAACTGACCTTCAGACTGGGCCCCCTTAGCTCATAACAAGGTTACACCACTGTGTCAAAACTCTCTGCTTCTTTCCCTATGACAAACACCATTTCTCTCTGCAGATCGTATCCTCTCTGTGGCTCTTCTGCATAATGATATAGAAATACATATCAAGTGACACCTTACAATATTAACAGTGAACTCTGTTAATCCTAATTGATTTTTTCTGGTAATTTTACAGAAAAATCATCTATTGACTTTTGTGAGGCCGTTGGAAATCATTTCTAGACACGAATGAGCTATGGAGCGTCTGCCTTAGGGCCGTGGATAATCAGGAGCTGAATCCTCCCAGCAATCTGTCATCATTAAGGGAAAGCAGTCTCATGAGTCTAAATGTCTCTGCAGGCAAAGAAGAGACAATTCCAGCATTCTCATCAACTGTCTCTGAACTCCCACTCTAGTACCCACGTACTCAGGGACTGTATGAATGGTTTCTATGTTTACTATGTATGAATACTATATAAATACTCTACTAGAAATACTATACAGTATTTACAATAAAATTACTATACAGTTTGCTAAATGTGTAGGTCAATATTTGGGGAACTGCACTGCTCCACTGCTCCCGATGATTCCCTGTCTTGGAAATGGAGGTGCTCACAGAATCATCGTAGAGAACTTTTGGTGACTTCAGAAAACAAATCGTTCCACGTGCCATCCCGCCGGCGATTTACATTCTAGCTGGCGGGAGGCAGTTTGGCAAGATTAGTCTCCGAGAAGAAGAGGAGATATGTCGCCAGGTGACTAATCTCCCCAAATCTGAGTGTGTGCCTGACCCTAAAGATGGGTTGATAAATGACATGTAGCAATCATCTAAGATAAGAATTTGCAGCACAGTAAGGAATTGTTGCTGGATGGTCAAGGTCAAAGGAGACTGGGGACTTCTTGCTACATTGGGGCAGATTTACTAAAGGGCGAATTGTCGACAGCAACCGCTTCTCACACTTAGCACCACTTCGTAAGGCACAAATTCGTTACCACTATGCTAATTCGCTAAAATGCAAAGTTGCGTCCTGGGCGCCGAACGCTGATGACTTTTCACTAGCTATACTTCTTCAGTGCGAGCATTTCATAGCCTAAAATTCGCTAGCTTGCATTTATACCTAGCAAAAAGTCGCTAGTGATCTTACGCTAAAGAAAAACTATATCCCCAAAATGAACACTTAAGCAACAGATAGTTCATATCATATTAAGTGGCATATTAAAGAATCTTACCAAAATGGAATATATATTTAAGTAAATATTGCCCTTTTACATCTCTTGCCTTGAGCCTCCATTTCGTGATGGTCTGTGTGCTGCCTCAGAGATCACCTGACCAGAAATACTGCAGCTCTAACTGTAACAGGAAGAAGTGTGGAAGCAAAAGACACAACTCTGTCTGTTAATTGGCTCATGTGACCTTACATGTATGGTTTGTTGGTATGTTTGTGAGTACAGTGAATCCTACGATCAAAGGGGGCGGCCCTTATTTTTTAATATGGCAATTTTCTATTTATGATTACCCAACTACTAGAAAAGTATATTATTATGAAAATGGTTTATTTACATGAAGCAGGATTTTACATATGAGCTGTTTTATGCAATATCATTTTATAGAGATCTACATTGTTTGGGGGGTATAGTTTGAATAGGGCGGGTATATTAAAGTTTATGGACGTCTTTATTAAAGATGTTGGTGTAAATGCTTGAAGTGGCCACTTTTTATTACAAATGTCCAAGGAACCTTAATAAAGACAAAAGAAATCATATAATGCCCTACACATGAGCCCACTGTAAAATGAATGTTGAATGGCCCTCAAATGTCTGGGGAAAAATCTTAACCCAAAAATGTTTAAGTTAGGACTTTTGCAGGCAATCCCGCTTAAAAAAATGAAAAGTCGCCAGCATTTTTTCGACTTTAATGCATTTTCGGCAGACAGGATATGATGTAAGTGACTTAAGATTGAGGAAGATCTCGCTTAATTTTAGCAGTTCGTCTGGTCTGAGGTGGCGAAGGCACCTTAGTGAATTTGTGGAGCAATGACCATTCGATTGTGGAGAGGCCACCAAGGCCCGGGCCTAGGGCGGCAGGATTTTAGGGGGCGGCATGCTGCCCAACCACACCCACATTGGTTCAGGAACACTGGGGATGAGCAGGAGATACGATAATTTTTTAATTTCCCGTGTGCCAATCCCCATTGCTCCAGTCCTGGTGATGAAAATTTGAGCCAATAAAAGGAAAGGGACAGGGCCAATAATGACATCGGACCTAGGGGTGCCCTCTATTTAAATCCGGCCCTGCATTCGCCTGAGTGAAAAGTCGCCTGATGGTCTGTTTCGCTAGCGAATTGTCGTCTGCGCCTGTTAGTGAATTGGAGATGTCCCTGCGGATGTGATTTCTGGTGAAAACTCACTAGCATTAGCCACTTCACCCCTTTAGTAAATCTGCCCAATTTTGTTGTTTGGATCTGGGAATAGATCTAGCGGATTCCCTACAGACACAGGCCCAAATGCAGCCGCTACCCGGGTTCTGTACCATTTAAAGAGTAACAAACTGTATTAGACATTTACAGTAGTGACAATACATTTTATTCATCTGTATGTTCTCTGTGTTGGGGATGAGGGAGTTAAGGGATAAAGTGATCACAATGAGATAAAACATAGACTAAGCCACCACCTTGCATTGAGCTTCTGCATAGATTTCCTCCATAGAATACCAGATTGGTACAGCAATACATTGCAAGGACAGGCAGAGAGAAGGACTACAATGGATTGAATAGAGAGAATGCACACAGAATCTGACCTTGGAAGCTGAATGCACTTTAAATACACAATGAGGCTGCACATTACCTGGCAATGCCGAGGCTAAACAATATAATGTTATTAGCATATTCTATATTACTCATCCACTTGCCTCATAGCTTACCCCTTAGAATAGAATATGCAGAAATATACTAACACTATTTAAAAATCCATAAAATAACACGTTCTACTGGAAAAACATTTATATCATCAAACTTTTCATATGCAGAAGTTTATATAACTACCATAAAGGGATTCTTAATCTATGCCTGAGACGTGCAGGATAAATGTGCTCCACAAAATGTCACTTTGTTATTAGAAGTCAATGTAGGGATCCACGGCCTTATAAAATTCTCCTGCCTGAGCTTATAATGTCATGAGGCTTTTATAGAGGTCATGCTTATAAAGGTGACTTCTTTCATGCTTAGAATTGAAAGTGTTGGCTGCTTTATATTGACATTGAGTTGCTAAACACCGGTTTACATAGTGAGTAGCGTACCCCCTGCTGTAAATTATAAGAATATTCAAAGTCACTGAAGGGTTCTGTGACCATATAAAGGCACAAGGCTGCAGGCTGAGTTATACAGGGAACTCTGAGTATCACTCATTTATTATAAGGGATAATGTACCCCCTACTATAAATTATAAGGATATTAGAAGTCACTGAGGGGTTGTTCTGTGACCATATAAAGGCACAAGGCTGCAGGCTGAGTTATACAGGGAACTCTGAGTATCACTCATGTATTATAAGGGATAATGTACCCCCTACTGTAAATGATAAGGATATTAGAAGTCACTGAGGGGTTGTTCTGTGACCATATAAAGGCACAAGGCTGCAGGCTGAGTTATACAGGGAACTCTGAGTATCACTAATGTATTATAAGGGATAATGTACCCCCTACTGTAAATGATAAGGATATTAGAAGTCACTGAGGGGTTGTTCTGTGACCATATAAAGACACAAGGCTGCAGGCTGAGTTATACAGGGAACTCTGAGTATTACTCATGTATTATAAGGGATAATGTACCCCCTACTGTAAATGATAAGGATATTAGAAGTCACTGAGGGGTTGTTCTGTGACTATATAAAGGCACAAGGCTGCAGGCTGAGTTATACAGGGAACTCTGAGTATCACTCATGTATTATAAGGGATAATGTACCCCATACTGTAAATGATAAGGATATTAGAAGTCACTGAGTAGTTCTCCCCACAGATGGGAGAAGTAGAAGGGTCTAGTTAATTAAGTGGTTCTGTATTCAAACATTTTAAGAAAAGTCTTAATTTTCTATTTTTCATGATTTCCAGGTCAGTATTAAAGAGCCTTTTTTTTTACTCTTAAAATTATTTTAATAATTATTTTGAAAAGTTAGCGCGGTCTTACCATTTCCATCTGCTTTCTTGTCCTTGCCTCCTGCTGCCTCAGAACCTGGTCTCTGGAGAAAGAGAGAAACAAGATTTCAAAAATATCTCTTAACAATCAATAGGAAATTAAAGGGAAAAAAATGAAAAAACATATATATATAGCAGACATTTACAGTATATAGTAGAAGATGGGGGGTTTATATGTTTAGTGGAAACCTCTTAAGCTTCAGGGAATGTTATCTCCACACTTGCAGGAAAGAATCAATGAAAGCATTCAGTCAGGTCACCAAGGAGAGGACAGTGTTTTTGTCACCAGATTGATAAACAAAGTTGACCTTGTAATTCCCCCTATTGTACTGCCAATCAATTCACTCAAAATCAATCCAACCAATATTTAACCAAGTACTAAACTAGGGACCCATTTGTTTTGAGCTTTTTGCATGGGCTGACATATTGGTCAAAAGGGGTCAACCAATTGAGCAACCACCAAGTCAACAACTGTCTCTGTCTGTATATAGCAACAGGCAAATTAATAGGTTTTCTTACATAGTTACATAATTAAATCGGGTTGAAAAAAGACAAATTCCATCAAGTTCAACCCCTCCAAATAAAAACCCAGCATCCATACACACACCCCTCCCTACTTTCACATAAATTCTATTTACCCATATCTATACTAACTATAGAGTTTAGTATCACAATAGCCTTTGATATTATGTCTGTCCAAGAAATCATCCAAGTCCCTCTTATAGTCATTAACTGAATCAGCATCACAACATCACCCGGCAGTGCATTCCACAACCTCACTGTCCTGACTGTGAAGAACCCCCTACGTTGATTCAAATGAAAGTTCTTTTCCTCTAGTCTAAAGGGGAGGCCTCTGGTACGGTGATCCACTTTATGGGTAAAAGGGTCCCCTGCTATTTGTCTATAATGTCCTCTAATGTACTTGTCTTTTTTCCAGAGAAAACAACCCCAACCTTGACAGTCTCCCCTCATAATTTAAGTCTTCCCTCCCTCTAACCAGTTTAGTTGCACTTAGTCTCTGCACTCTCTCCAGCTCATTTATATCCCTCTTAAGGACTGGAGTCCAAAACTGCCCCCATACTCCAGATGAGGCCTCACCAGGGACCAATAAAGAGGCAGAATTATGTTTTCATCCCTTGAGTTAATGCCCTTTTTTATACAAGACAGAACTTTATTTGCTTTAGTAGCCACAGAATGACACTGCCCAGAATTAGACAACTTGTTATCTACAAAAACCCCAAGATCATTCTCAGTTAAGGAAACTCCCAACACATTGCCATTTAGTGTATAACTTGCATTTATATTATTTTTGCCAAAGTACATAACCTGCATTTATCAACATTGAACCTCATTTTCCAGTTTGCTGCCCAGTTTTCCAGTTTAGACAGATCACTGTGCAAAGTGGCAGCATCCTGCATGGAACCTGTAGTTCTGCACAATTTAGTATCATCTGCAAAAATAGAAACAGTACTTTCAATGGCCACCTCCAGGTCATTAATAAAGAAGTTGAAAAGCAAGGGACCTAGTACAGAGCCCTGCGGTACTCCACTAACAACATTGGTCCAATTAGAAAATGTTCCATTTGCCACCACTCTTTGTAGTCTTTTTGGCCAGTTCTCTATCCAGGTACAAATACTATGTTCCAGGCCAACATTCCTTAATTTAACAAGTAACCTTCTTTGTGGCACTGTATCAAATGCTTTAGCAAAGTCTTAGTAAATCACACCCACTGCCATCCCAGAATCAAAGTACCTACTTACCTTCTCATAAAAAGAAATCAAATTAATCTGGCAAGATCTATTACACATAAAACCATGCTGGCACACACTCATAGTATTATGATTTGCTATGAAGTCCAGTAACTTATCCTTTATTAACTCTTCAAAAAGCTTTCCTATCACTGACGTCAGACTAACTAGCCTATAGTTTTGAGACTGAGAATGGGATCCCTTTTTGAATAGAGGCACCACATTAGCAATTCTCCAGTCTCTCGGCACTATGCCAGACCTCAATGAATCCTGAAAAATCAAGTAAAGAGGTTTGGCAATCACAGAGCTAAGCTCGCTAAGTACCCTGGGATAAATACCATCTGGCCGGGACATATGTTTATCTTAACATGTTCTAGTCTTTTTAGAATTTCCACATTTGTAAACCATGCATCATTAGTTGTATTACTAGAATTGGGACTATTAAAAAGGAAACGTTCATTAACTATGTTCTAGACATAAATTGGAAAATATTTCAATTTGGGAGAATTGAGATACTGGAATCTTGCCTGTGGAATTTTTTCCATGGGGGACGTTCATTATATTATACTGATCTTACACAAAAGGCACATTTTATATTAATTCCTGTGTGCTCTGGGGTCAGCCTACCCAGAAGATGATTGCGTCAAACTTTTCTGCGTAGCAAAATACCACGCGCATGGTATCATTTGGAAAATAGCAGCTTTCTTTCAAAGCCCTCAACATTTTTGAATGCCTGCAATCAGCTTTTTTATGCTCAAAAGACCAGTGACAATCATAGTGCACGAGAGAGGTGGGTGCTAATGGTTCCTCCCTCAGCAAATCTTAGTAATCAGCCAGTTCTGATCTGCATGGGGCTAAAAGCTAGCTAACAAGTGACCTCATGAATCTGAATGCTTTGAATTCCTTCTATTTCTAAGCTTTCTTAAAATAATATTGACTCAAAATTGTAAAGCAAACACATTTTGGCAAACATTCCGTTCATCTACTATTCTCAGTCAGACTACAGTTACAATATTAACTATTCAAAAAGTACTAAAAAACTGAAACTTAAGAGGAAGCCCATGTCCCAGCCACCCCAGTTACCCCAAACCTTGCCCAACCCGCTTCCCATTAATTCCTAGCTCTTTACAGGTCCCCAATTTTGTCCTACAAACACAGGCAGAGTTGAACGTTATCCTATTGCCTGTTGTTCTTTGAAACATACTACAAATATTGGGATTCGTTATCCGGAAACCTGTTATCCAGATAGTTCTGAATTACAGAAAGGCCGTCTCCCACAGACTCTATTTTAATGAAATAATCCAAATGTTTAAAAATGATTTGACTTTACTTTGAAATAATAAAACAGTAATTTATACATGATCCAAACTAAGATATAATTAATCCTTATTGGAGGCAAAACCAACCTATTTGGTTTATTTAATGTTTACATGATTTCCTATTAGACTTAAGGTATGAAGATCCAAATTACGGAAAAATACATTATCCGGAAAACCCCAGGTCCCGAGCATTCTGTATAACAGGTCTTATACCTGTAGTACAGTATCTGAAATCCACACTAGGTTTGATTAAAAATGATAATTATTGGGCAAAAATGTATTACTGATTTACTGCCCAAAGAATAGAAACTGATTTATCTTACCTAGTATCATATAAAAGGAAAAAAATATGATGGTATAAATGACAAGTACTCAGTTCAATGTCACAAGTAGCCTGATCAACAGAAAGCTTACTTTCATAAGCTGAAAACTTAATTAAATTTAATACAACAACCACCCTTCCATCAAGGGCTTGGACATCGTAAAATGAATGTCGGGTCAAGGTTAAGTATATGATAAACAAGAGAAATAGAAGTATACTAGCACATGGGGCATTTTATTGGTTGCAGTGATAATGTTCTTCCCTGGCGGCAGCCAATCCGAGGGAAAGGAGACGGTTGCCTTCTGACGCACTGTAACTTCATTACAAGATGTTCACATGGGAGCAGGGAAGTCTGAGGTCACCATCATATAAATGTACACTGCATATATTTCATCGTTTCATCACTTCCATAAGCATATTGTGCTAGAAATAAGAGGTAGGAGGGTTTCAAACAACAGAACTGATCTGTCAGGGGTCACCTGCCATGGGTTCAAATTAATTTATTGAACTATTTGTTTACAAAATCCTTAATTGTCAAATAATGATGTAGGAGGGCTCAGCATAGCCATGGGCAATGCCAAGTGTTGCTGAAGTGGTATAAAGGTCTTTGGCAATTCATCAGTCTGGGTTTGGCAGCTGCCAGGAGAACAATACCAGTTTGAATGCATAAGGTCTTGTTGGAGGAGACGTAATCGTGTTCTGGGGCTGTTTCGATGGTGTGGGATAGGGTCACTGGTTCTGAAAGCAAAGTTTAAGGCTACAGTGTACAATGAAATTCTAGAAACGTATATACTTCTTGATTTATGGCAACAGTTTGGAGAAGGTTCATCCTGTTTCAACACCTTAAGGCACAATTGCACAAAATCTGGTCCACAAAAATTGGGTTTGCTAAGATGGGACTGGAGAAATTGACTGACCAGAACAGAGGCCTGATGTCAACCAAAATTAACACCTGTGGGATGTATTTGAGCCCATACTGTGAGGCAGGCATGATGTCCATCACCAGTGCCCAACCTCTTATGTGTGCAAGGAAGCAAGTCTTACTTACAATGTTTTAGAGCAGTGGTCCCCAACCAGTGGCTTGTGACCAACAGGTTGCTCACTAACCCCTAGGATGTTGATCCCAGTGGCCTCAAAGCAGGTGCTTTTTCTTGAATTCCTAACTTGGAGGCAAGTTTTGGTCACATAAAAACCAGATGTACTGCCAAACAAAGCTTCCTGTAGGCTGCCAGTCCACATAGGGGCTACCAAATAGCCAATCGCAGTCCTTATTTGGTAAGCCCAGGAACTTTTGTATGCTTGGGTTGCTCCCCAACTCTTTTTATGTTTGAATGCGGCTTATGGGTAGCGACGAGTGAATCTGTTTCGCGAAATGCATTGAAGTCGATGGGCGACTCTTTAGTCCAAATGCATTATGGGCTTTAAAATTATTGCCCGTTGCAATTTTTCTGCTGCAACAATTTTGGCGCGTGACAATTTTGACGTGAGCGACAATTTTTATGCGCGTGACTCTTTTGTCCAAATGCATTATAGTCAAAGAGCGTCCAAATAATTTTGTCGTGACAATTTTTACTATCAAAAAGAGTAGAGTTAGTTACAGTAGCAAAGGGAGGAAAAACTTCATAATAATCGCCTTGGTTTTGGAATGAGATGTTGGACAGGCAGGTGTCCAGATACTTTTGGCCATATGGTGTATATTACTGATTCCTCAAGAACATTGGCTGCAAAATTATGCTTGTATGCCTCCATCTTTTCTAGGCCCATTCACTTAGGATCAAATGCCATGTAACATAGAACACATATCTGATACATAAATAACTACACGTAAATAAAATAAAGAAGGCAAATGGTATACTGTACGTGCTTTTGGAATAATGCATTCATAATTATTCTACTCACGGGATAATAAATATTGGAAATATCTGCCTTTTACCCTTCCATCATGCAACATCAAACACTTTCTCAGCAGTTTGGGCTCATGGTTAGTGGCATGCAAATAATTTATAGATCTAATATTTTATGCCTTCCAATCAATCTATGCAGAGAGAACATGCCTTAGTGGAGCAGCAGGCTACATTTACACAAATATTGCTAGAAGGGGGTTTCTCTTTCCTTAAATCACAGAGCCGCATCCACAACATCAATCTGGCAGAGTGAATAAGAAAGCCGGGACTTCTGCACCCAGCATGAATTATTTCTCAGGTTCTCTGAGTAAATTACTATGTACTAGCTCATCCCGGACAGGGGGGTGGAAATGAAAAACATTTTTCTGACAGGTCCCGATGAATAAGGATTGTCCTGGACTTGAGCGATGAGAGAGAAAGTGCCACTTCCATGCTGATGTTATGCAAATACAGTATTGTATCGTACAGCACTTCACCCCAAACATGTACATGAACAATATGTCTGCATTGCTTGTTTTAAGGGTTGTTCCCCAGTTTGCTTAGCATAAGAGCTTTACTTTGCACATGAATAACACATCTTGCTAAAGAACAGGTGCAGGTTAAAATTATTGAACTATTAGGAAGAAGGAAAGGCATCGTACACTTGGAGGTGCCAAATGTTAGGCACCCCAAGTGATTGTATTGACTTACCTGAAACCCTGGGCTCCTATCGGCAGAAAACTGCACTGGCCCGGTGTTATACCAGTGACCCTCTTCCTGGCTTCTTCTTTTTTCGCGCAGCTGCGCATGCGCAGTAAAACAAAAAGCCAAACTTTAACTAAAAAGTCGGCTATTTCGTTCTACCGCACATGCATTTGAGTAAAATTTGAAGAAAGAAGAAAATGGAAGAGGATTGCTCCGTGGTGTTGTACCAGCCCGGAGTTTCAGGTAAGTCAATACAATCACTTGGGGGTGCCTAACATTTGGCACCCCCAAGTGTACAATGCCTCACCTTTAAAGTATATTATTTGCTTTTTTTGATCATTCTATCATTTAGAAAGCAAATATCTGATTGCTTGCTATGGGTATCATCAATGGAGCAATTAAGCATGTATTTTAGTAATGCAGGGGGTCAGAGGGGACTTCCATCCATTCCTTGAGTTCACCCAGGCATCCTGACTGCCATCTGGTGGCCCCTTATGATAATCATTGATGACTTCCAAAAGGCAGGAGTGTAGTCTGATGGCATGGGATGATACTGGAAGCCACAAGGAATGTTTTTGAAAGAAGGAGGTCTCAGGAGTAACTACAGTATGGATGAATTCAGGGACTATAAGGTCCTCTTCTTTCCATTGTGGGAGGTACACAGATTCTATGGAAAGCAGAGGGACTTCAAGTTACAGAATCCATCACTTCACATAGGAACAAGGTGAGGGAAGGGTTGCACTCACACTGTGAGCCTAAAGGGCTGCGGGTACTGGTCCCTGCAGCATTATCATGGTTTCCTTTCAATCTGTGGAACCAGTTATGTCTGTTTATTTGTTTTTAGAAGTTTAGGTAGCTTTTTTTGGGGAACCGGTTTTCTCCAGACATTTCCTAACATATGGAACATTCATTTTACAGTGGGCTCATGTGTATACAAAGGATGATTGGACAGTCTTGATGACATAGATGATTGGACAGTCTTGTAAAAAGCACCAAAACCTTTGCATCTGTCGCCACTTCAAGCAATTGAGTCAGTTAATGATCTCTCTCTCTCTAAGCCCCTCCAAACTTGACTTCTTATTAGTCTGTCTTTGGTGGCCCTCGGGAGGACCTGTCTCATGGATAAGTGACTGAAAATCATTCAGATATCTATTGGGTAGGTTTGAAAATCCTGTCAGGTCTACATAGGCCCACTGTATGATCATCCAGAGATCTGCAAATTTGGCAGGGTCACCAAACAAGCCAATCTCACTGTGTATGGCCAGCTTTACTTTTTATGTGTCTATTTTGTTTCTCTTTTTAGCACATTGGGACTCGAGTCCAATACACTAGAACAAATTTTCATCCAGATAGGGAAGAGGGAAACAGATGAAAGGGAAAAAGGGAAGCAGATGACTTAGGTGAAGGTTAAGAATACAGGTAACTAATGGTAGAGTAGGGGATCAAATCAGAGAACATCTAGAGCAGTTCAGGGTCAGAGCTGATGACTGCAAATTCTACCTTTACTCTACCCATGTGGTTTTAAAGGTAGCTGCAAATGTGTTGCCGTTGAATTCAACCACTTGATGTGGATGAAGTACACATTGGAGGATAGATGTTGTACATTTAAGTTTAAAGGTAGAAGACATCATTTAAATTATTCTATCTTCCCAACAGATCAATCTAAATCTAAAGCGGTCAACATTCAAGAATGTTTAATGGACTTTATGTTTATACTTGAAGAGTACCATCTCTTGTAATATAGATTTTGTGCATCTGTTGTGCTTATAGTCCACGGTTATAGTGCTGAGCAGGAGAAGATTGCCTTAAGCAAGTACTTGCAGATCTTGGCATGAGATCTAGACATGAACAAAATTGGTAGGTTTCATACTGTGTGTCCCATACCTAAAGTCCTCCTAACTCCTAGAGCTGCGCATTCTAAAACTATGATGGATAATTTAATAACATCTGTAGAACGTTAGTAGCCGTTTCCAGGAAGGAGTTATTGTTTGAAGCATTTCACAGCTTCATCATTTGGCATCAATGTATTTTCCAGTTATCTCCCTGTCGCCGGAGGGTACTTCTACCTTTATTTTATTCCCCGGCAGATGAGTATTACCTGAAATGACTGCAATGCAGCTAGTCCTGCCACAGATAGAAAGAACATTAGGAATATGTGGATTTCAATAGCAATAGGAATTTACGGTTCATTGCTGTTAAATATGTTCTTTTTGTATGACTATATGACACGTGAAGGAAGAAAATATTTTCCTCTGCTGAGCGACAGTAGTCCCTGTTGTAACTGTGCAAGATGGGGGATAGATATCCTTTTGTACCTTAAGCAACTAGTGACATTGAGACATTTGCCCGTTCTAGATGGAGCACTGTTTATTTTGATAGGTGGATCATTCAGCATGCCATTTCATCAAGATACCGGGTTTGGCAGTGGGAACATAGAAGTGTAAAGAAAATTTAAGCTACAAACAATGGACTCTATTTACAGGCTACAGTAGTATTAGTCTTGAGCCCTGCCCTGAGTTCACCAGACCCCTAAGGTTACCATGTCATGCTAAAAATTGGAGCTGGAAGGGCTGCAATGTTTATGTTTCACTCAAGTGCCATCAGGGCAGTCCATTAAGTAGCCCTTATACTCTTCTATACTTGTTTGATTTTTTCGAAGATCTGGTATTTTTTATTCCACTTGGTAGGTAACTATATAGTGATTACCATTAATCAGTGGTTTACCCTACTTATGACTTTAATTATAACCTCTAGGGCCTTTAAAAAAGGATTGTGAGCTTATCACTAGTGGAAACACATTTCCTTACTTGTAGCAAGGTCAGACAAAGCCTGGCCATATTATGGACATGCAAATAATTTCAGCTGATCCTTCCCCTTGGTTTCTTGAGTACATTGTGCTTGGAGCTATTTCTATTGAACGGTTGGAATAGAAATATGATGGTTTTAAGAACTGATCAAACCTTGAATAAGGTTGGCAAACAGAGTAGAACTAGAGGTCAATCCAACAGAAGCAAGCAACGCTATCTGGGCAAGCTTTTTAAATGGGCCATGAGAGACAAACAGAGACGCAAATAAAGAGGGCAGTATTATTGATGCATCCCAATGACATGTCAATCTCTCTACTCCAGAGAACCCCCAATTACAGTATGTGCATGAGATTCTCATTGTTTTTACATTTCTACCTTGGTTGAGGCGGGAGTCCCATGTAACCATATAACATCTATCATTTCACCCAAATGAACTGCCTTAAACCTTATCTTGACAAAACTTCATATATTAAATCCTTTTTTAATTTCTTTATTAAAAGTCTGAATTTTCTTTTTCCTGCTGTGTATTAAGCACTCACATTACCAAATATGTATTTTAGACAGGGCACCCCTGTGACTTTGAATACAAAGACTACTTTGTATTGTTTCCAGACTTGGCTCCGGGCATTAGCAGTTTCTACTATAAATGCCAAAAGAGTTATGTGAATTATACACAATATACTCCTTAAACCATGCAGACACCAATCCAACTTATTGTATCTGACTAAATATAGTGTTTTACAGAGTTCCAATGTATAATGGACATGAAAGCTCTCCTCTCTCTCTGACTTTAACACAAACAATAAAAGACTATTTAAATTGACTTTTAGAGTGTGTTGGCATGAAGAAAAAATAATACATCATTTTAAAGACAAATACGTCTCTTGACATGTTTAAATATGAATGCATTAGTGTCTCATCTCAAGGAGTAAGATGGATTGGAGTGCAGTACCCAGGCAGTGTAGAGTTTTTGTTCAAAGGAATGTTCCTTTAATTAGTACCTTTTTTAATTTGCTGGAACACCCATTCTCTATAAAGCTCTAATGCTCTGAAAATACCGGATTTTATAAATCTGCCATAACACCTTCCTAAGGGAGAAAATGGCATTGTGCAGTCTACCTTCTACAGAATTTTTTTCAGTACAGGTATGAGAACTAGAAATCATGTAAACATTAAATAAATCCAATAGGCTGGTTTTGCCTCCAATAAGGATTAATTATATCTTAGTTGGGATCAATTACAAGCTATTGTCTTATTATTACAGAGAAATTTGGATTATTTGGATAAAATGGAGTCCATGGGAGACCTCCATTCCATAATTCAGAGCTTTCTGGATAATGGGTTACTGGATAACGGATCCCATACCTGTGCATCTCTTTTCAGCTGTTCTGAATGGATGACCCAAAGCTCACTTGACTTGACTACAAGGAAAAAACCCTAGGAAGGTTCATTATCTTGATCTTTTTCCTGGTGTCCTGCCAGCCCAGTCCAACCCTGTTCATATTATACAGTAGGGGTTAATTTTTTTAATGGTACACAAGTTCCAGTGAGTCATGTGACATGTATTATAACCAATGACATCACCAAGCACCATTTTTAAGGATGAATTTTACATGGCGTTTCCAGCTCCTCTTGCGTAGGAACTACTTGTCTTCAACAGATTTCTATTGGGAGGAACCTGCAGGGTGACATACAAAATAGGGTGCCTATCTGCACCCACCCAATACTGCACTTGTACATTATGAGTGTGTATTTAAAAGTGTGTAAATACTTCAGTTCTGTGAGCAGTTTTACTTGCGGAGAAATCCAATTTCCCCATGGTATTCATTATTCATTTTATTCTCTGAGACTCACAAATGTTTAGAAAGACTCCCCAGCAGCTTATAGTAGCTAACAATATTAGCATTGGCGCATTGGAACACTATTTCCGTAATTATTTTATTGCAATAAATGTGGGGATTTATGTGAGCTATTGCCAGATATCCTAATATTTGGACACGTCCTTAATTCGAGTTAAGATGCTACAAAACTTTTCCTGTAATAACTGTAGAATTCTATGGCCCAGTGTTTATACCAGTAACAATAACACACCTGCCACTATCGTATATATTTCTATATATATATATATATATATATATATATATAAACATTACTCTGTCTATGTTTTTAATTGAACATTTATTGCACTTAGCACATTTACTCTTTTTTTTTTAATCGCTCAAATAAATACTTCGGATTAAAGGCATGTGAAATGTAAATTCTATGTTACAAATTTTCCTTTAGAGGAAGACTGGAGTTCAACAAAGTATTGGTCTAGGTATGTAAAGCTATTGGGGACATTTTCAGAGGCACAGGTATTGCCAAGGCCACCACTATCCTTTCCTAGCTGGAAAGATCTGTGCCTCTAAAGATGTCCCCAATTGCTCCCCAGCCTTATATATACTGTACAAAATTCACAATACAAGTTGATTAGCCATTAATTGAAGATCACATTGCATGGTAGCATAGAAACCAGTGCATTCTGCATCAACATTAATGAATCACCTGCCCTGTAGAGTCAGCTAATGTCACAGAAGTAACCTCACTTTCTGCTAAAGCTGATATTTTTCAAAATCCCCTAAGCTTAGCTTCCCAACAGCAGCCCAGAGCACAATGAGCATGTTCAGCGCCACTGACACTCAAAAGATGGGCTTATAAGATCCAATAGGGGGAGCTATTATTGGCAGTGCCAGGCCAAGCCAGATGGGTTCACCTTGCACTCTATGCATGCAGCGCTCTTATGATGCAGCATCACACTGGAGCAGCTAAGGGCCCAGATTAGTGATAGGCAACAGAAGAGGTGCGTGCCTAGCTCCTATATTCTCCATGTTGCGCCCTAGGCATATGCCTCTTCTGCCTACCCCTAATTCTGACCCTGTCTGTTGGCAAACGCTAGAGACCTCAATCATTACTGTTATAGGGCTGCTGAACCTCTGGTCTGGTATAGTAAGTTCAGGATATAAAGTACAGCATTTCTAGCTTTTTAAGAATTTAGCTTCGATTAGCTGCTGTTGTGCATGCATGCTGTAGCGGAGACTTAATGGGTTATATTAATTAGAAGTTAGTAGTTATACTGTTAGCAGTGTGGGAGTAGCAAGAGCCCCTAGTAAGACACCAATGATAGTGATGGGCGAATCTGTGCGAAACAACGTAAAATTCATGAAATGCATTGAAGTCAATGGCCCTCAAAATAATTTTGACGCGCGTCAATTTTAATACTCGCGACTACTTTGTCCAAATGCATTAAAGTCAATGGGCATCCGAATAATTTTATTTGACGCGGCAGATTTTTCACTGGCAAATTTTCTTTGCAGTTTTGCCAATTAATTAGCTTGCAGCCAAACCCGGAAATTCGCCGCAAAATAGCTAGTCATGCTCAAGAAAGAAGTGAATCATCTTATACCACTAATATCACTAGACACGTACAAAAGGAGATATAGGAAAAGAAGCCATACTGACCACTTTAGAATAGAGGATTTTTAATTCATTATAAATTTTGTAGTTGTCATGATAAATACACTGTATTGTACCCCATATTATTTAGGTTATTGAAAATCACCAATGGGTTTCATGGCCATTGCTACTCAAAGGTAACTTCTAATGCCCTCATATTTAGTGTCAAACTTGGGGGAGTCTGGGGCCCGCACCCCTGGGTCCCCCACCCCATCTGAAACCCCCACCAACACTGGATCCACAGCCACAACCCCTTCCACCACTGAGTCCCCCTCCCAGTTGCAACCCCCTCCACCACTGGACCCCCCACTCCAGCCACAGCCCTCTCTGCCCTCTCCACTCCCCAAGCACATACCTTATCTTATCTTTTTAAGGCCTGGATCGAAGCCAAATGGGGATAAGGGTGCAGCACCCAAGGCACACAGGTCTGGGTTGCCAGGGCCAACCAGGTTTTTTTCCTGGTGTCCCACCGGCCCAGTCCAACCCTGTTCATATTATACAGTAGGGATTAATTTTTTTTTTTATGGTACACACATTCCAATGAGTCATGTGACATATATTCTAACCAATGACATCACCAAGCACTGTTTATAAGGATTCATTTTAACTTGGCTCTTGTGTATTATTTATACTGTATATCTTCCGGTATCTCTTGGAATATATGTAACCAACCAAAACAGAGCCTCAGTTCCTCAGAATATAAATGGCCATATATTTGTACCTTTTATACACTGTAACAACTGAAAAATGTTCTTCCGAGATCTGTAAATGTAAAAGAGCAGCTAATTTACACTATGATAATTACATGCAAATACAAAGCCTCTAGTTATTGGTCTAGAGATTCTGGTTACAGGCGAAATAGTACATTTTATATTACATTTTTCCCTCCTGTTTCCTATAACTCAGGCTCATGCTTAATGGGCCCCATTATGTGTATTGTGTTTTCAAGAGCCATTGGACATAATTATATGTATTATATCTGCTTGAAGAATTATGCTGACAATATAACCACAACTTCCAATGGAAACCTTCATCCACACATCTCCTCATGGTTAGTAGGGATTTGTGATTCCATTACAGTACTCAGTCAGTATATTTCTCTCAAGGACTAAGTCCTGCCAAGGAATCATCCTGTAATAGATCACTACATGTAATTACTGGTTGAGATGTGCAGATTTATAAAGTGATATTAAGGTTGAGACAGACACTCTCCCTAACAAGATGCCCACATTGCTATTTCTCTTTTCATTATCAGTATTGCTGCTGCTGCATCTCACAGTATACAAGGATCTGCGGATCAGCAGTTTTTGTAAATGTAATTGCTACTAAACAGACAAAGTTGAAAAATTGCACTAATTTTCCTGATTACACTGCTTTACAATAATCCCTAAGGCAGGGATCCCCAATCTTTTTTACCTGTGAGCCATATCCAAATGTAAAAAGAGCTAGGGAGCAAAACAATCATGAAAAAAGTCCCTGGGACTATTTGGTATCCCCTATGTGGGCTGGCAGCCTACAGGAGGTTCTGTCTGGTAGTACACCTGGTTTTTATGCAACCAAAACTTGCCTCCAAGCCTGGAATTCAAAAATAATCACCTGCTTTGAGTCCTCTGAGAGCAACATCCAAGGGGTTTGTGAGCAACATGTTGCTCGTGAGCCACTGGTTGGTATCACTGCCTCAGGGTCTTTTGGACATAGAGACCTCCTAAAGGATATCAGAACCATGGTCATTTTTGTCTTGAAGAAGTAGATTCCAGACTGGTGTACAGTAAATTGAATGTGTTTGCATTGTCAACTAAAAAGGTTTGCTCCATCTGTATGCTCAACCAGTAGAGTATCTACATAGGCTTCCACCTCAGCCATATCATGGATATATATATGAGAGAGAGAGAGAGAGAGAGAGAGAGAGAGAGAGAGAGAGAGAGAGAGAGAGAGAGAGAGAGAGAGAGAGAGAGAGAGAGAGATTCTCTATTTCTCCCTTTCTAAAGAGAAACCTTTAGGCTAAAAAGGACAATGTACTAGGCTCACTATGGATTGGTTATAACTATCAATCTCTGTTTAGCCTTCTCTACAGACTGAAACCAGGGTACATCCCATGTTCCTTTTCATGTTATTGATTGGTCAAGCCAAGCAATTATTTTACCATTTACCATTTTTGTCCATGATAATGAATCCATTGTGGCCACTGATTGACTTTCCTTTCACAAAGCCAACATCACAGTATAAAAGCTCCCACTTCTCATAAAAAATGCAAATGTCTACATTAATCAGGCTATATGCACAGAAATGCTAATTCCAGAATCTTTCTTGCCTGTATATATCATACAGAAGAGAAAGGAAAGCTTAATTACATACTGTATAAAAAGTAAGTTGCAGTATTTTAGCCTTTTATGGGATGGAACTGGTAGAGAATTGCATATTCAGTAGGATACTGTCACGATCGCCGCCCGGAGCAGTTCCAGGAGCTCCGCGCGGCGCGTCCTCCCCTGCCGGCGTCGCTCCCAAAATGGCGGCGCCCATGGCCGCCACGTGGGTAGCGGCGCTGGCGCGATGATGTCAGCGAGTTGACGTCGGCGCAAGGACGCCGATGACGTCACTATGGCGCCAAATTCAAATATAAAAACCCTACCAAGACGCCAGAATGGCGCCCAAGTATAGGATTCGTTACTGTGTGTTTCCTGGGTTTCCTGTCTGCTATTTTGAGACTAATCTTGTTCCCGTTTGTTGCCTGACCTCTTGCCTGGACTTTGCTGATTATTCTGCCTGCCCTTGAACTCTTGCCTGGACTCTGATTATTCTTCTGGTTAACCCCTTTTGGACACCGCGACCTTGATTCCCTTGTGGGCTTCCTCCTTGATCCTGACAACCTCCCTGGTGGGAGCATCCCGGCTCCCTGACAGATACATTGTACTCCATTATTAAGTCTTGAGGTTATTTCACAAGGTGGACACCAAAATGACCAGTTCTTCTGCAATCCCCTAGGCAAAGCCCCCCTACCCGCTAGACTATATCTGAAGACCTCCCATTGGGTAAATATCATTCAAGGCAAATTCTTGCCTTATACACTAGACAAGTAAACTGACTGCCTGTCCATCTGTCTATCCCTTCTCCCAGGTTATCGGACGTTTCCTGGAAAGCATCAGTAGATCATGAGTGACTATGAAGATTTTCATTCATCCAGGTCATGGTATATCTAATATGTAAATTCAAAAATTCTGCTCTGTGGGGTGGAATCCTATGGGATCATGTCTGGCTTGTGTTCCAGGCACTTTAACAGAGACCTGTGCATGGAGGGAAGGTTGGAAAATTGCTCTAAAACTTTAAAAATTGGAACATCAACAACAATTAAAATGAAGGCTCTGAGATGTAGAGATAAATAGGAATGAGAGCGAGAATACAAGGAATCTTCAGGATAAAGCTGAATCTGTAAGCATTGCCTATAGGGCAATGGTTCTAGAGCCTCAGAAACCAAGCCAAAAAAATGCTCCCCGTTCATCTCAGTTGTAAAACCTGGGTAAATCCATCCAGTGGGGGAGCAAGGGGGGTAGCCATTGCACAATGGGTGTGAGTATAGCCAAAAACTTCCACAATTTCCTTTCTGCTATGTTGAATCTAGAAGAAGGCAAACTCATTTTTCATTAGCACCCTTAATTAAATTGAAATTAAAAAAGACTATGGGCCTTATTTAAAAAGAAGTAATAAAAATACATGTTGCAACTTGTGCACAATTTACAATAGCAAACACTAATTTGCACCCTCATCAGTGAATCAGTAAAGTTGCAGCACTATTTAGCATACACCAAAAATGACTGGTAAAAAACAACAGGCCAAAAACATTGCAATTAACATTTTGTATGTGTTTATAACTGAGCCCTTTATTGCAACAGTTACATAACAAAGTTTCATTTCTTTTTTGATAGCATTTTATTATCTGGAACCCTGACATTAATGCCAATAATTGGCAGCACTGCAGATTTTTCTGTTATAAGTCCCTTTATATAAACATGGAAAATACTGTGTAGAAATCCCACTTAACAGGCAAGCCACCAGAATTATAGTTCCACTCAGGAATAAGTCATTCATTATTAAACATGAGAACTCTGGTCGAGGAATCCTTCTCCATTAATTGGCCATCAGGGGCTGTATTGTATGTAGCACATAGCTAATTAGGATTGTACTGTGAGTCTGAGACGAGCATGGAATATAACTGAATACATTTGTTTAAATTAAAGGTAAGCTTGTTCTTTAAACCCCTCATTGGGGTAGGTTTACGTCTCTATATACAGACTGATTATTTGGCCAATGTGCCAGTTTATAAAAACTCAATGAGTTTGAAGCTTCTTCATTTCCAGGCAAACACTCATGCTAATGAGAAGATTTCATAAGAACTAAGAAAGGTAAGGGTTGAAGGGAAAGTATAAGGTAAAGGAAAATAAAAGGAAGTGGTAAGAAGCGAGGAGCATTATAGAGAAGGGGAATGGGTTTAGGCGAAGAAAGAAGGGGAGGGGATTATGGAATAGAGAGAAGGAGTAGAAAGAGAAGAGTAGAGGGCAAATGACACAGAAAGAAAGCATGGGAACGAGGATTTGGGAGAAAAGGTTTGTAAAGAAAAAGGAAGAAATAATAAAAAGCTAGGAGAGGAGAAGAAAAAAGTTCAGAAGAGGAGAGAGAACATGCGAGGGAGGATAGAAAAGTAGGAGGACGTCACAGGACAGAGAAAGGAACTCTGGCAGAATAAACAAGAGGAAGGCCAGAGTATTGTTGGCAGAATACAAAGAACACAATAGAAGAACACAATAATAAGAATATAAGGCCATGAATGTAGAGAAGGCGAGAGTGGACGTTTAGGATATATACACTGTACATATATGGTTTACAGAACTATTGCTGTGGAATTTCACTCTAGTTGTCTTGGGGTTCTATCTAGAGTTTATATCATGAAATGTAGACTGAATCAGTGGTGTAATCAGTTCATTAGAGAAATGGAAATTTCAGGTGGCCCTTAGAATCAGTTTCCCCAGTGGGTCCCCAGGTGTTCCTGCCCAACAAATGAGATCCTATGAATGAGAATGCACAAAATGGCAAATATGTAGGAACACAGATTGTGTTGTTTACCTGTAAAGGCAAGATTGCATAAAATAATCACTAGGCTGAGTGAAGTCCCTGAAGTTCCTTTAGCTACCAAGTAAAGCTATAGCTACAGCTCAGGGCAATCTTTAATGTCGTGATGGAGCAAGAATTTGTGGATTCTGTAGGTTTCCAACCTGCAGTTATTCCTCCTTTAATTCACATACAACTCCAGAACCAGACACTCTACTTCCTTGAAAACCTGTCTATCATTGACTTAATGCAGAGACTGACAGATAGAAACCCTTTATATCAGTCTGAGATCTTCCTCTGCATCTAATGATTAATTTGGTAATGACAGCCAAGTTGAAATAGATAATCAACTGCCATAGAACCATAAGACTTGCAAGGCCCAGTGTCCACCTTGAAAAAAGTTGTCAGAAAACCCAGAAAGAGCAAAGAAGCACCATGATGAGTCCGGCCTCTACTGGCCTCTATTATAACACATACATTGATACAGTAGCTCAGGGTTGGCAAGCAATCAAGAGTTGAGTCATCAATATTAATTCTGCTCTATAAAGCTTTTAATGGACCACAGTAGTAAGTCAACAACATCCATCCACAACATCCACAATCTCTCCAGTTTAGCAGAGGCCCATCTGCATGTAAGGGAAGTTTACTCTGTATGAGAACTGGCCCAGAGAAACTACTATATCTGTTGGCAAATGATAGGCGACTATTTAAAGGACCACTATGACCTCCAATTTTCTTTCTGAACTGTTCCTACTACAGGTGTAGTTTTGTGGTTTCTCTGTATGCTGGTAATATGTATACAGTATTTGTGTGTGTGGGGGGGGGGGGTTCCTGTAGAATTATACTTAGTACTAATGGCTACCTATATCCATGTAGGTTTATGGTATATTTACAGAGCAAACCAAGATTTATACCCTCTAAATACAAATTCAGTTAGAGTTCCTTTTTTTTAAAGGAGAACTAAACCCCAAAAATGAATATGGCTAAAACTACAATGTTTTATATACTGAACTTATTGCACGAGGCTAAAGTTTGAGCTTGTCAATAGCAGCAATGATCCAGGACTTCAAACTTGTCACAGGGGGTCACCATCTTGGAAAGTGTCTGTGACACTCACATGCTCAGTGGGCTCTGATTGGCTGTTGAGAAGCTAAGCTTAGGGCTCGTCACTAATTATCCAGCAGAAAATGAGCTTCCCTGGCTGTAATATAAGCTGATGCTACAGGTTTGCTGATTATTAAATTCTGATGCTAATTGCACTGGTTTCTGTGCTGCCATGTAGTAATTATCTGTATTAATGACTAATCAGCCTTATATTGTGACATTTCTATTCTATGTGTACTGTATATTGTGAGTGGCTCCCTAAGCTCAGTAAGTGACAGCAGCACAGAGCATGTGCAGTGAATCAGCAGAAAAGAAGATGGGGAGCTACTGGGGCATCTTTGGAGACACAGATCTTTACTGCTAAAGGGCTGTGGTTGCCTTGGGCTGGTACAGAAGCACAAAACATAATGTACAACATTTTTAGCTACTTCTTTATTTTAACTTTCCTTGTCCTTTAAAGAAACAATAAAACTAACTATAATGCCAACAATATAATTGTTGACAATATGTTATGTTCCTTTAAAAAAAAAAAAAAAACATGCTTTGTGAAGGCTGAGAGCTCATTTAAAACCAAGCATTTTGCTGAATTTTTACAATTGATCACACAGAATGGATGGGAGATAAAAACTGACAAGACGATAAATCAGACCAACGTTTCTTAGAAGCGGCTTCCCAGCGAGCTCATAAAACTGTTCATTTTAAGTTTCTCTGCTGTTCTAAAATGCTATTTTTAATAAGCGTTGGAATGTTCTTTTATGATTTCACAGCCTCCTAATGAGAAAGCAGCACGGAGAGGGGGAAAAAGGCAGGTTGACTGGCAGCCACTTCATGGAAAATATTATGGAAATCTCTTTCAAGAGTTGAGAAAATCCACAGGCGTTAATTGAATTTTATGGAAATAGAGAGGTCTGATTTGAATACGGCAAAGCGTGAAGCTCTATTTAAATTCAAAAACAAGGTTTGCATAGGAAATCCTGGAGAGATCACCAACAGAGCATGGAAATGCTGACATCTGAGCAGAACCAAGTTACCAGCATTTTCTCATTAGCTAACTAGCAGCCATAATAGCTGGGCTGATGTGAGTACATATAGGAGAGAAGGCAAAGTATTGGGCGAGCAGTTGCATGGTGTATAAGAATAGCAGGGTCTGTAGGGCAAGACTGCGATAGTAGAACAATATGGCCAAAGATGCCAACCTTCTGAAGGTGAACTACATAAAGAATTTTTCATGTATCTTACCATGCCCTGTTATGCCCAAGCACACCCAGTTACACAGGTCTGTATGGCAATTGTAGAGCACAGGGTTGGACTGGGCTGGTGGAACACTAGGAAAAAACCCAGTGGAGCCCAGAACTGATCCCCATTCCCCATGGCCGTCTGAGCTGCTCTATGACCTTCCCCACCTGATTGCAGCCACATGAAGAAATAAGTAGGTACGTGCTGGGGGGGAGGAGGAGGCTTGCACCTGGGGGTGGAGGGGCGGGGATCCCCAGTCCAACACTGGTAAAGCATTATGTGCGTATTGATGAAGGGGACCCCTGGAGTAATCTATACCTTGAAGGTGGTGTGGTCATTCCAGGGTTCCCATTGTGGGCTACATCAATAGGTGCTCCTAAAGAATCATGCAATGACCTGAGCATTTGAGATGGCACTATCCCTACTCCGACTAATAGAGCACAATTGAATCCAATTCGGAAAAGCAATTGCACCCATTTAATTAGATGATACTCCATTATGTAAATACGTACTGCTGGAATTGTGGGGTGAATGGTGCATTCTGGTGAAAAAAGTAGCAAATTGCATCCAAAATTGCACTTGAAACATTGTGTTTCTAAATGAGCCCTCTAATATCAATGTTCCCTAACTCTGACCCCCAGCACCCTCCTCATGTTTGGGGTGACGTTTACAGGAAGCTAGGAATTAATGATTTTAATAAATGGCAAAAAGTCCCAGGAGTGCAACTAAACTACTGGTGGTCCTAATAACAGATAGATCAGACTGTGTATATCAAGGCAATATCGAAGGAAAACATTTCCCAGTACTGGAAAATTCCAGATGGCCACGGCTTGAAGGAGGATCTGAGGGATCATAAGGAAATATATATCTGCAAGAAGAGTGATGGGTACAGGGACTTACCTTACTGCAAAAGTGGTAGGGGCTCATACATAAAGCATTTCCAGGAGATTCAAACAAACGTGCAACTGTGTATGAAAGGGGCAGAGTAGATGGACTGATTGTATTTTTCCACCATCAAATTTGATGATGCAAATGGAAGGATCCTTTAACTTCCCATATAGCACAAGAAGCAAATAGAGGTGATGTATTTCCCATCTAATGCAGTTTTCCATGGCTGTTTCTGTTACTATTTTGCCATCAAAATAACCTTATGAAACTCTTAATTTCTGCGGGCAACCATTTTGGAAGACCCCTAAAATTCCCAGCAAACTGTACCAAATGTGTAATGATCAATTAAGACTGTCCAAAAGAGGGTCTGTCTATCTATATATCCTTCTATATCTATCTAGCCTGGCTGTGTCTCTTTCTATATATGTCTCATCTATCTATCCATCTATCCTTCATCCATCTATCCATCCATCCATCCATCTATCCATTATCTGTCTCACTATCTATCATTCTATCTATCTATCTATCTATCTATCTATCTATCTATCTATCTATCATCTATCTATCTATCTATCTATCATCTATCTATCTATCTATCTATCATCTCTCTGTCTATCTACAGTACCTATCCATCCTTTATCTATCTCGCTATCTATGTCTATCTACCTATCTATCTAGCCATCCATCCATATCTATCATTATATATCTATCTACCTATCCATGTCTCCCTCTCTCTGTAAATGACATTTTGTAACCTCTTCACTTTCCCCGTAAAATGATGAAATATTAATGTTGATTCACATGCCTCTGATATCAGTAGATGCTGGGTTACCTGGGTGGGGGGTATAAGCAATACTTCTGAAATATTTAGACCTAGCTTAATTGGTACTGTTTGTTACTCAATACTTGCTCCTTTTCTTTTGCCAAAGGAGTTCAAACACAGACAAGTTAGCTTGACATTTTTGCACAGAACCAGAGATGTGTGTGTGTGTTGGGTTAGCATTGCCGGGGGGGTTACATTAATCAATTCTGTCCAAATAAAGCCCCCCAGTATTTTCTTGATGTTTGTACTATAAATCTACATTTGCTCACAAAAGGTTTCTGAATATGGGGGTGATTCTCTGTAGCCTACCCTAAACCTTGCCTTCCATTTAAAAATTTGTATTGGGGTACATTTTTGTTCTTATAGTACATTGTTCTTATATTTCTGCTAAGCAGTTGTCATTACCCTTTAGGAAACCCCTGCAAACACATGAACAACATACAAACTCCTTGCAGAGAGCACCCTGGCTGGAATCAAACCTGGGACCCCGGCAGTACAAGGCAGTGGTGCATCTCAAATTCATTTATTAGATGCAGTTCATGGCTCTAATAACAGCCCAGGTTTAAGAAGTGACAGATGAAATACTGCATTACAGTAAAACTGACAAAAAAACAATAATAAGGAGAGAGCAGACAACAACAATTAATTCAAACACATCCATAACTCCTAGATTTCATAAGAATGCATTGGCACAAAGACCATGTTTGATATGATAAAAATATAGTCTTTTCCAAAATACCTGCTGACATGATTATAATTAGCTACAGTTGTGGGACACCTGCAGCTATGTGATATAGTATATATATATATATATATATATATATATATATATATATATATATATATATATATATATATATATATATATATATATAGCTGGGTCTCTTACAAGCATTTAATTAAGAGGGTAAGGACTCACCGCACTCATGGCTGCTTTGGAATGGGAATCCTCAGGATCACCGCTTGCTTTCCACTAAGAACAGACAGAGCTACAGTATAATGTAGTTAGATTTTCTCTTTAAAGGGGTTACCCTGGAGCATCACTAAATCACTCAGCCAATAGGAATCCACCCAGCCAAGGAACGGTGGCTCCTCATCCTCAAGCAGAAGGAGACACCTACTGTCCAACTGGGATTATTTCAGCCTAGAATATTATAGCAAGTGCCTTTCTGGAATAAACAAAATCCAGTACAATAATCATTCTCATTACACAACACAATGTAAATAACAGATTTCAATAGAAAAGTGATAGGGTCTTCCAGGCAACGTCCGTTTATAAACAAAGCACAGGGACCGTGATACTCATAAAGGAGGATGATAATAATAAAATGAATCCTTTCTGCATGTATTTATAATGATCTGACATGGCATGGAATGTGGAAAGCACTGGAGATAATTCATTCCTGTTTCCGTGAATGTATTTGAATAATAAAACAGCGTATGGGGTTGAGCAGCACCTTCGTTTGCATAACCTTATTATAGGAACAATTTCCATCCGCTCACATTTTGATACATTAACATGAATAAAGGCAGAGCTGCACACTGTATGCTCTTTATCACAGGCTCCAATGTTATTTCTGTTGCCTTCTTTCTAAAGGGGTCTTTAGTGGGGGTTTGAAAATAAAAAAGTGACAGCCCTGGGCACAGAGAGGCAACAGTTATAGGTAGGAGGAGGGATAATAAGCGTAACAGGGAAGGGGGGGGGGCAATTTGACACCAGTGCAATAAAGGAACAAGCTTGCCCAACCCAAAGGCTAAACACTATTTATAGACTGAGTTAGTGCTAAGGGGGCAAAATCGTTCCCCAGGATATAGTTGACATTGAGCACAAGGAACTGAGCACAGCATGGAGGCATCACAGTCCTATACAGGGCTCCATTGCACCATGCAATTGTTGGCATTCCCAAGCCCTTGTGCCTCAAAGAATTGCAAACTAGATGGCCTCCAATTGGTGCCCACATGCTGCCCACAGCCTGTCCCCCTGTGGAATTCAGTGCTGCTGAACATAGATTGCACAGTATTTATGAGGAAAGTACACAAACCTGTGTCCAAAGGGAAAGTCAACCTGAGCAGGGTGCAAAGTAGCGAAAAGCATAGTCTTCTGCACCATTCTCTTGTACTTTTCACCTGCCCATGTTTCATAAATGAGTCCCCTAGTCCTTCCCATGCTTTGAGTTACTGGGATCTTCTAACATGCTTTCCTGGCCCATCCATTCTGTTACCCTTCTCAGTTGGATGTGTTTTTCTACCCAGTAGTGGATTATGGGACCCTTGTACATTTGTTCGCCCTTCACTGCCGTGATGATAGTGGAGCCATACTGCAAAAGTACCCCCGTGATGTAAAACAACGGAGTTAGTGTTCCTCACACTCTTCCCCAAAGCCCCATCTTCTTGCATGCAATGCACAAAATGAGATGAAATTGTATCTATTGCCTGGCATTATAGCATGAATTCTATGCCTTGGGCATTTTAGTGTTCCAGATATATCAATAAAGTCTGCTCCATCTGTACACATACAGCCAGATGCCTCATCTCTACAGTCATTAGCAAGGCAGTATTCCTGGGTGTTACTGGGTCAGAGAAATCTGAATTCATTATGGGTCTGTCTGTAACTAGAGAATCACAAACACATTGTATCAGCTCTACCCGGCCCATAGCCCTGGAGCAATCCAAGCATTATTCATTTAAGTGTATTGCATTGATTTCCCAGCACAAAGAAACTGTTATTTTCACTCTGCAATTCAACCATCACAAAATCTGCCAAAGGTATTGTCGTTACTCTCTCCGTAACAAAAGAAGGTTTCACGGAAAAATAGATGCAGAGCAAAACGAATTCTGAGTTTATTGCAATGTGTTGCTAGGGGAAACCCGATGAATTAATTTCAAGGACCAAAACCCTTTTCTAAGTGGCGGGCCTAGAGAGCTTTTTTAAAAATTAACAAGCAATACTATGGCACCCTTTAGGGCACAAGGAGCTTCTTTTGCAAAATAGGGTGTTTACCTAGACGTTTGGCTCATATGGCTTATACCATCCCCTCATGTGACTCCAGTAAAACAGATCATTATCCCATCTAGTGGGATATTGCAGTGGGACAACATTTCACTGAG
Source organism: Xenopus laevis (assembly GCF_017654675.1). NCBI lineage: Eukaryota > Metazoa > Chordata > Amphibia > Anura > Pipidae > Xenopus > Xenopus laevis. The sequence goes on from NC_054373.1 coordinate 10,800,283, forward strand.
CCCCTGAAATATTAATGATGGAATGTAGTAACATCATTAGTGGAAAACAGGTTGTTAGTAGCCTCAAGGCATGGTCAAGGCATAAAGGAAAAGCCAGTGATCCACAAAACCCTAATTCTCAAGCTTTCCCAATAATATATCTCATTGGGACCCCCAAATACCCATTCAACCTGCTCTTATGAATAGGATCCAAGTGCATATATTAATACTAGGAGGTAAGCACCAACCTAGATGTGCTGATATTTCCACTAACAAGTTGCATCAATAGGTGATGTGACTTATGAGGGATGTCTAAAGCAAAAGCCATTATTTATGCTGTGTGCCCAAGAATTCCAGCCATTCCAAGACAAATACAGGGGATATTGCATCATTTGCAAATTTAGTGTTGGACTGTTCCATCAGGATACCATGAAAACTCTTGGTGGGCGCCTACTCACCCAACCATTGGTCTTGTATGCTGATAGCATGGCCACCCCACCACTTTTATATGAGACAAATATATATGGGGAATGGAGGGAAAAATAGATGATGGTGTATAAGGAGAAGCATTAAAGAGAATAACAAAGTGAAGAGATGGGGAATAATTATTTGGAGAGTTGAGTTGGGGTCTAAAGTGTTCTGATGGGCCAGATAGACTTTATATAGTTATGGCATTCAATGACAAATGTAGGGTGCTGGATTCCCTCTACTCTAAAGACCCCCTGGAAAACTTGGCCAGCACACCAAGACATAATACTCATCATCAGGTCTACTCATCAAGCCTTCTCACACCTCGGTCCTGAGCGCATTTGATTGGCTGATAGCAATAATACCAATACACAATAGAGAAGAAGCAATTATTTTGTGCATTACTTATTTTGCAGAAGTAGGATTTAGGATCATGTTCTTAATGACATCATTTCCATTTGTTACTGGTGTTTTCCAGGGAAGCTAATGTTATTACTTATGGGCTCACGCTGCACCATGAGGTCCAGGAACATAGAAGCCATCCATTCAATTAAATTGAACAAGTTACGACTTTAGAGAAACAGACAAGCACTTCTGTCCCAGTGATTTTTACATCTCTGTCAATGAATGTAATTATGGGGAAAAGGGGGAAGGTGCTTCCTAAAGCAAAGGAAATAATAAGTCTAAATTTGTATTTTATTTTTTTTCAGTCTTGCCTGTGACATAAATAATTGCTATTGGATGATGCAGCTCTTTCCCCAGAGCAGGGGTCGGCTGTTTCCAGGCTCTGTATTTATCACTCGCTACATCAGCAACATGCAAATGGATATCAATACCTAGAGAAAGAAATAGCAAGTCGGCCTAAAAGAAACTGTCGAAATAGCTCTTGAATTAGAGTAAAAAGGAGACATAAATCAAGTTTGAATTATTACACTGATTAAAAGGTTGAGGGTTCTACACAATGTCAGATTGATCTACTAAGATTTAGTGTCCTTGGATCAATCGGCAGGATATTAACTTTGCTAGGGGATATTTTCTATGTAATGGTGTAAGAGACCCATACACCCTGCTTACAGTATATAATATCATGTTCTTTATTCTCTATAATGCAAAGAACATTAATTAAAGGTACTAATATGGAATAACAATAAGAGAAGAGGGTTATTTACTAATGCACCAACAATTATGGGTGCTCAAAAATGCTTGTAATTGCCAGTATTGAACTGGGATGTGCTGGGCCCATTGGGGCTGCAACATCAAGGGCCCATCTTGTGTCCTCAAGGGCCTCCTCCCGACTCTTACCCCTCCCCCAACCGCCTTGCACAGCATATCGCTTACCTCTTTTGGATTGTTTATCTTCTGGCTGCGGGAGAATGGGGCAAAGTCTACGGAATCCACAAGGAGCAGATCTGGGTAACCAGGGGCCCTTGCGTTTTTTTTCCCGGCATCCTGCCAACCCAGGCCGACCCTGGTAGGGACCTCATGGACCTCTTGAATGCAAGGTCAGATAGGAAATAGGGAATTATCTAGCCCCTATTGCATTTGCTTTCTGACTTATTCGATATAAGTTTCCTTTTGAGGTCCAACATATGATCAGGGTCATGGAGGTGCATTTAAAATACACCACCCAATAATTGCAAGTATTAGTTTCAAGGTATGGCAAAATAATTTATTTCCAGGGCACCTGGAACCCCTTGTAGGAAGAACAGATAGGAACATAGGGAATAGCTCCTAATGCAGTTGATTTCTGACTTATTCCTTTTAAGTTTCCTTTTGAGGTCCAACATACCACAAGGGTCATGGAGGTGTGCTTTGAAATACACCACACAATTATTGAGAGTATTGAGAGTATTTAAGAAGCATATTTGGTTTCAGGGCAGGTCTAAAAAGACAATTTTCCAGGACCCCAGGAACCACTCCTAAGGAAGGGCAGATTGGAAAATAGGGAATAATCTAGCCCCTGTTGTAATTGCTTTCTGACTTATTTCATTTAAGTTTCCTTTCGAAGTCCAACATTCAACCAGGGTCGTATGTTGGACCTCTGTTGAGATTGTCTATCCTGGACCACACACATTCACATTAGCACCTCGCTGCCCATTGTACGGTCCATGATAGCAAATCTGAACAGTTCTATTTTATAGTCAAAAATGAGAATGTAACATGGCCAGGGTGGCAGAAATAAGTCAACAGCTCGGGTCATGGCTGTGCATTATAAAAATTTTTTTACCTTAACCATAGTTTTTCTACCTTTCCCTTTAAATGGAAAGCACAGAATGTTGTATCCAACACTACTGATGCAACTTGAAACATTTTTCATATACATTTTGTAATGTGGAATGCTTCACCGCCTACAAACAAAACATCATTGAAATTTGTTTAATCTATGTGTCGGGTTGAAGAAAATTCTTTTGGGAATATGGACAAAAGTCATCCAGATGGTACTTTCTTCTGAGAATGTTTGTAAAAGTTGTTGAAATGCTGTTTAAATAATGGGGTCTCTGCAGTTTATAATTATTTAAATTTCAAAATAGAGAATTAAAACTTTTTTACTTTCCTACTTCCTTCTCTATCATCGAGTTCATGTTTTTGCTGGTCAAAAGTGTTACTTTTTATCCCATTGGAGAGAGAACATGACATAAAGAAATATCTTAAGTGCCTAATGGAATTTTTAGATAATTTAAAGTACATTTTTGAATGGAGGCCAGATGAATTTTTTGTATTCCCCCACATGTGCTGGGAGGGTTTCTTTGCAAACTGAGGCATGGTCATATTTTGTTCCAGCTACATCTTACATTACATGGTATCATTTTCTTCTGGAAGGCATTTCTGGGTTGCAATGCAGCCTATCTGCCATTCGCCCCAGTATGATTTTGTGACCCAAATGGTCCTGTAATTCAGGGCATGTCCTGGCTCCTTATAGCACTTTGATGCACTGTTGGAAGATCACTAGTCTCTTCCTGGTTGAACCTTTAGCAATGTTTTCATAATGCAGTGGTACCCACCTATAAACATTAAACCCTTATTGGATAAAGAACACATATCTTCAAAAACGACACCCAAGCTCATGTAAAAATGACCAAAGTATGACGCACTGGTGCAGGCTGGGGCACTTACCGGTAAGGAAAAAACCTTTAACCACTGCTTTATTTATACTCTTATGGAAACATTGTAGTTGACACCTTATCCTTTCTCCCATCACTGTTGCTATCCAGAGAGCTACGAAGAGATAACATGATACTCAGAGCAGGTGTCAGTTCTTCATAAGCTTAGGTAGTCTCTGCTCAGATCACCATCCAGTGAAGGATGTGCCCTGCTAATAGAAACAGATGCCTGAATATGGACTTTTTATTTGAAAACCCAGCATTTCAGCATTTCAGTTTCTATGACAGGATTAAATGGGACATTTAGAAAACAAACACCAAGAGAAACTTCAAAGCCCAATGAAATCATTTAATAGGTTTCCAAATATCTCATGTACAAGTAAAACAAAGTGGTGCAATAGCTTGCAGAACGGGGCTTCTAAGCAGCAATATCTGCATGCAGTTAAGTTTGTTCTTCCCATGTTTACACGGATTCCCTTCCCATATTCTGGTGTTTTCTCCAGTCCTAGATCTTACAGTTGGATGCTGTTGAAGTTTATCAGAGCGTGTGCCAGGAGTCTATCATTAGTCCAAAATTCTAGGCTCATTGTGAAGTTCAATACATTGATGCACAACTAGGGGAGGGACTGATGTAAAAAAAAAAACTTTCGGTGTTGGGAACTATGGGCTATCGGTACAGTATGTAAATACTAACAGTACAGTATGTCAGTTCAAATATTGATGGCGGGGGGAAGACTCAGTGTCCTTCCAAGAAATTTGAAGGTCTTCATATACATGTGTATATATATATATATATATATATATATATATATATATATATATATATATATATATATATATATATATATATATATATAAATATATAGTGAATTTATAGGTACCACTGCCAATTTGAAGCCCAATTCAAAGCACTTGGAGGGCTTCTCTCTGACTATGCTATTAATATAATAGTTGCCTGCTATATCTTCTGAAACCTGTATTATGCACAGCTATACTTGGTCAGCTATTCAGCTTGTGTGGGAGCTACTTCCCAGTTAAGTTTATCCTTAGGTTATATGGATTAACCCTCTTAATCACTTGCTCTTCATGTCTACTGGTAGTTTCCTCTTTGGAGATCTACATTAGCCATAGTTATATAAAACATCATGTCAGGTGAATGAGTGATGTTCAGCACCCTTCTAGTTGCTGCTACCATATATTATATTTGTCCAAGACAGAACCAATTCTGTTCACCCCCCCTGTCATCCATAAAATTCCAGAAATACTTATCTTATTAATGTTTAATACATATGCACATTCAACATTTTTCCTTCCCTGGCATTCTTTTTTTCCTACTACAAGAGTTCCTCCCAGTCTACAAAGGACCTCTATAGTAATTCTCATCCTCATTTAGCTTTGCTCTATTTCCACTCATGGAGTTTAGGAAAAGGTCAGCAAGCACTCCGGAAACCTCTTGTAGTAAGTAAAAGTTATTGCTTTATTTCAAAATACATTAAAACCATTGCATCCTGACGCGTTTCGTATCTAAGCGATACGTAGTCATAGGCATAATTTCACAGAAACTTCTAACGGCTTTTTAAAGGAGTTTTAAGGAAATGACATCATCCTACGCTAGTAATCCGATCAAAGCCGGTATTTAACATTCATTGGAAACTCCTGATATTAACTATTTCAAAGCTGTAGTGCACCTTAAAATGCCGCTTTTAAACAGATGATCTTAAAACCTTTATATTATAAGGAAAAAATGTTATTGAAAAAAAGCTCATCAAAGAAATAAAATAGAACCTACGAGAAATACATATATAATAATATAATGATGTAGTATAATAATCAGCTCTGTTGAAAACCAAAGAATTAGATTGCTTCACGCTTAAATCTTTTTTTCTTTTTAAATATATATAATAAATCCATAGGATTTCAGAGCATATTTTATCAATTAAAATTCTTTTTATTAACTCTTATTTATTTTTCGGCAAACATTTTAAGCCAAAACTATGTACGGTTCTATATTTCCACTCATTCATAAAGCACTCATTCATAAAACACTATGAGTTTCTGCTACAAGTTGAAGTATATGACACCAAATATCACATTTGTCAATTTTCTGACTCCTAATTGACAAAAGCCCACACATTGTGTCTTGTACCCAACTGCTCCTCAAGTGATTTGGCTCATTAAGATAGTGGAGCAGATGAGTCTTGCAAAGGGGTCATGTCCTTGACTCCTCCTAACATTAATTTCAATAGGTGTCAATATAGATAGTGATATACTTATTGAAGCCATCAACAGTATTCCTTTCTTTGACGTGGAGGGACCATAAGCACACCAGTAAATAGAAGACCACTAAATAAAACATACACATTCCTTAGTCAAGCAATATAGCAGTACCTCTTATTTATACGTATAAGTATGCATACATGGTATGACTCTACACATTAGCCACAGCATCTGTTTCAATGTCAATCTATGCCTGTCTCTGTCTCTGTCTTCATCCAGTGCAACAAACCCCTTAAATAAACATCTTTATGTATAGATAATCTTCTGTATCTTATTAAGTCTTTCCCTCCCAACACTCAGTTTAGTTTTCCTCACAGGAGCACATGTATAGGAATGATCTATTATTTTTTGGTAGCTTAGTTTACCAGAGGATGAAAAACAGAAGGGATTTTTTCAAGCATTCCACACTTCTGACAAGGTGGTTGGAGATACTTTGCTTGCTAGGACGCTATCTTGAAGATGTGAAGCCTCATCTGATCTTAATTGTCCAAAGGTGTGCTCCATGAGATGGAAACTCATAGAATAGTTATTGGTTAAGATAAGATTGATGAGAAGGAAGAATGGCCATGACTTATCATTTACTGTTTCAATGCATCTTTCCCCAAGTCTACCTTTCCACTTGAGCATGGCTTCCCTAGCTGAGGATGGGAGTTCCACTGTGACATGCTATTTTCATGATGAGTTGAGCTACAGATGAATCCTTTTGCTGGCACAGGTTCAAATGGCTCTACAGTCAGTGGGTGTACTTACTCCAGCTTTACTTCATATTTGCTATGACACTTTTGCCTCCAGGTATATCAGACCACACCATGGACCATATCACCTTTTAAGGACATTATCAGATAGAGGGAGGAGCTGTGAGATGCAACATTGACAATGGCAGTTTAATACAAGACTGAATCTAAAAAGTATCATAAATATTTTAAAATGGTATGAAGGTTCTTAAGGAAGAATAGTGATGGGCGAATTCACTGAGAATTTGCGTGATTCGCTGCCAGCAAATAAATTCGTGAAACGGTTGCGAAAAAAATGGACGCTGGCGTCAAAAACTGCCGCCGACATAAAAAAAACGGACGGCGGCATCAAAAACGGACGCCGGCATCAAAAACAGCCATTTCGTGAATTTTTCATTGTTTTGCGAAATTTGCAGGAAATTCCCACATTTTTCGGCGAAGCGAAATGACGCAAATTCGCACATCAATTACTGTTAAACACTGATCTAAGGACACAATTATAGACATAAGGCAACGTGACTCTTTAAACAATGCTCTGTTGAAATCACACTTACTCCCTTATTAATTCCTTCCTTAGTCCTGCATAAATCCCTCTGAAATTTATACAATTGCTTCTCTGTACATATCTCCAAACAGAATCTCAGAAGTTTGCCTGAATGGTGTACAGTGGTGTTAGATGTCCATGTTACAGACATGTCTACACCATGTGAGTTTTATCTCTGTCTTCAAATGTGGACATCCATACGTTTAATGATTTAGAGCATGTGCTCTGCAAAGGGGCTAGATAAGGGTACTGCAATGTGTACAGTCTTATCGGACATTTACACCTTCCATGCATTCTAAATTATTTCAAATCATTGACAGTTCAGGCAGAAAGCAACATGCCCTCCTCTGCACATGTCCTACATGCTCTACAAAAGCTACTAATACGCTAAGGTGCTACAAGCAATTTCCCATGGATTTTCTAAATCAGACTTAGAAAGTGGTCTGATTTCAGTTACATTTTGCAGAATAACTGTCTTCTATATGCATAGTGGACAGAAGAAGAAGGACGTCAAAGGAAAATGCTATTCATGATTGCAATTTAGGTGGCATGTGAAAATGATTTTTACTTTTTTTTTAATATTTGTTGGTCTAAAAGTATTCATAATGTGTTTTTTATATAAAGATCATGGGCAATCTGCTCATTCCCTTGCCTTGTAGTTACACAACTGTATGTAGGTGCTATGTAGATGTTTGTTAATAATAATAAATAAAATAATAAAATAAAGCTGATGTGGAATTGATGACTTGGGTCATAAATTCACATCTATCAAACAACCCCCTAGACCAGGAGTCCCCAACCTTTTTTTACTTGTAAGCCACATTTAAATGTAAAAAAGAGTTGGAGAGCAACACAAGTATGGAAAAGCCCATGGGGATGTCAAATAAGGCCTGTAATTGGCTGTCTGGTAGCCCCTATGTGGACTGGTAGCCTACAGGAGGCTCTGTTTGGCAGTCCACCTGGTTTTTATGCAAAAACAAAACTTTCCTCCAAGCCAGGAATTCAAAAATAAGCACCTACTTTGAAGCCACTGGGAGCAACACCCAAAGGGTTGGTGAGTAACATGTTGCTTGGGAGCTACTGGTTGGGAACCACTGCCCTTCTCACAACATCTGCAGTATATGCCATTATTAAACCGACTATAGATCACAATCTCCGGAATGAAGGAATGTCCAGATGGCTAAAGGTGATTCCAAATTTCACAGTTGCCCAAATCCCCACAGCCTATGCTAATCACACAAACGCCCTGTCAGCAGGATGGCCTTTAGACTCCTCCATAGATCTTATGTTTCACCTTAGATAGCACACAAAATAGGCATAATAAACTCACCTTACTGTATAAAATGTAATCACACGATGGCACCCTGCCCTTTGGACATGTACTAGATTTAATGTCATATGGGAAGAAGTTTTATTACAGATCATTGATCTTTGAGAAACGCACAAATATTGTTAGGGTTATATCCCAAACCCACAGACAGCAACAATAGACTAGCAGAAATTTTCATCTTATAGTAATTACAAAGATACTGGAATGCTGGACCTCCACGCAACCACCTTCAAAACAATTATGGGAACGTAAACTATTTTACACAATGCTGTGGGTATTGGCATTACAAGATAAGGAATCCAAAGGTTCTTTATTCTACAATATTTGGAACAAATACCAGAACACTCTGGAAATAAAACAGTTTCAACTAAATAATAACACTACAGGTATTGGAGCCATTCTCCATAAACTGTATCCGGAAACCATTTATCCTTATCTTTACAGGTAGCCAATCCCCCACAGAGCCTAAATTAAGGGAATGATGTTAATTATTAAAAATGATTTCCTTTTTCTCTGTAACAATAAAACTTGAGAGAGAGTCTGAAGAGCAGAACACTCACCACAAAAAAGTGCAACAAATCCCAGGTACTGGTGCAAAAATTAATATCAGCATGAATTACATGGAGCACTCATGGTTCTTAGTTTATGTGCAAAAATCTAATGATGTAAGTCAATGTTTCGGTCCTACACAGATGATCTTTATGATGATGCCTTCATGGTGATGTCTTGATAAAGGTCCTCTGTGTAGGACCGAAACGTTGAATTACACCATTAAATATTTGCACATACGTCCTATGAGTGCTCTGTGTCCTTCATGCTTTTATATATATATATATATATATATATATATATATAATAGAATTTGAACAGAAACCTGTTTAACAATAATAGATTGTTCCAGAGGACACAGGTTTTTTTTTTTCTGACAAAACAGAGGTTTCATCATTAGAGACAAGTCTTTCTGATGAGGGCAGAAGACTCTGGAATTCCACAACAAAGGAGACAGTCCTAACAATTATGTCCAGAAAGTCCCATAGGGTTGTTTTCTTTCTTCTTTTATTTTGACAAAGAAAAAAAATACAAGGTTACTGGTAATAATAATTGAATGGAAATACAAGTCTTCATGGCCTTTGAGTCCATTGTGAAAAATTCTCTTAATCCACCAAAGACTATTTTATGAGCTCATGTTTTATCTATGACTCTGCACTAAGGCTAGTCTCAGGTAGCTGCCCTTTGTGTGGTGCTTAAACTCCATGAAGCAGTGTCCATTGCTGAGATAGTAGGTGAGAATTCAGCTGGGGTACCTTCCAATGTCTGCTCACCATTTGCCAGTGATTTGCACAAAATTCATTCTTGCTATGATTAGAAACTTAGACAACTAATGGGTGGAAGTCTGTGATATTGGCTGGAGGTCTTGAAGAGTAAGTGCATTTATAGAGCACTCCATCACCAAGAATGTTCTATATCCAGTTTTCAGTTCAGGATTCAGTAAATATGCATTGCAAATTTTGTTACTTTAAAGCTCTGGTACAATGGGTACATTTTTTTTATAAATTGTAAATTTCAAAATTAGGGTTTGGATTTGGTTCAGGCTTTACACAAAACATTTGCGGTGGATTTGGTGTTCAGCTGAATCCACAAGCTATGAATTATATACATCTCTAGAATGACTTCATCAGCACTTTCCTATATATTGGCTGCCTTTGATTCTCTTATCTTTTAATTGGCAGGAGCAATTTTTCTCTGCTTATGTTCAGATATTTGCCCAAGTGACTTTATTTGCATAAAAGGACATCATTCAACTAGACAAATTCATTTTTTAATTAATTTAACCTAGAATTATTCCAGCTGGTATTTAAAGTGCAGATCATTCTAAACCAATGGAACAATTTATTTCAATAAACAACCGGCATGTAGGCTGGGCATGTAAGGTCACCCCAGACCTAACTCTCAAGTTATGTTTTCTTGCATATCTCTGGTATTAGTTGATTATGGATGTGGTTTGCCATGAAGATGAGGTTCAACAGTGACAGAAGAGTGTTTCAGCTTTAGGTTCTTGTCAATATAAACTCATATATGTCAACACTAATGGGGTTATATTTCAAAGGTTGAGTTTGCGAGTTTTTTTCTACCTTGAATAAACTCACAACTTGAATGTTTGCTTATTTATGAAAAAACTCAAATGTAAAAAACTCGAATGGATGCAAAGGGAAAACTTGAATACTCAAACTAATCGGCGAAAAAAACACTCAAGTAGCTCGACTTGATCAAGTGTTCGAGTGTAAGCCCGAAAAACCCAAAAATCATGAAGACTAAAAACATCTTCAAATGGTTCAAGGGACATTTGCCATTGACTTCTACATGACCTCGGCAGGTTTTAGCTGGAGTATTTTCAGATTAGAGTTTTTTTTGCAGCTTCAAAGCATAATAAATCTTGAAAAATTCAGTGTTTCTAATCGCGAAAAATTCAAGTTTTTACTGAAACTACCCTAGAAAAACTTGAATTTTTCAGGAAAAACACAACTCAACCTTTAATATTTACCACTTAATATTATGTATATTATTATTATTATTATTATTATTAACAATAATAATAATAAGAATGAATGGTTTGCCATGGTTTTGCAACCCAGGTCCCGAGCATTCTGGAAAACAGGTCCCATACCTGTGTGTGTGTGTGTGTGTGTGTGTGTGTGTGTGTGTGTGTGTGTATATATATATATATATATATATATATATATATATATATATATATATATATATATATATATATATATATATATATATATATATATATATTCATAGCTTACAAATCCTCCTTGGTGAACATCCCAACTATAAAACAATCCATTCCAAGTCCAAGACTTTTTCACTGTTAGAAAGCAATTGCCTTCAGACTTAAGAAGAGCCTTTCAAGGTCAGTGGCATTTTGTTGCAGGTTCTCTGAAATATTTAAATACTGCTGGATTTAAAGTTTCGGCCTCTGAAATGTTAATGTTGTGATAAAATGTCATGTAGATGCATTACACGGTATTCAATAGAGGGGTTTGATTGCATCCACCTCATTCAAGGAAGTGCAGTTATGTTTCGACACGGCCTTTTAGTGCAAATTGTCATTAATAATAAAGGGAAGCTTTACAGATTTAGGCAACTTACTGCCTTCAGGGTAAATGCTGCTAATGTGCTTGCAGTGAAACCATTGAGAATTAATAGATGTTCAGTACTTACAGAAAGTCAGGCTCGGTGAGTGTGCCATTTTATCAGGGTTATCGGCAGGAAGGTTGGCAGGGGATACCCACCCTGTTGGCTTGCGATCATGAAGGATACCTTTCTCTAAATAATATATTTTTTTTCCTCTCTTTATAAATAGACAGACATTAGTCTGTATAACAGTTTAGTTCTTATTTAATTGCCTGGACATTGAAACGATGGTCGGGTTACCTGACACATTGAGTGTGGAGAGGTTTTCGGTTTCAAGGCTTATTTTTATTAAAGGAGGCATTTTGTGAAAAAAATAAGAACGTACCAGTACATTATACTCATTTAGATATACAAGAATTGTGCTTTAAAAAGTAATGTTTCAGGCTGATTTATTGAATATTTATGCAAAAACCCTAATAATCCAGGGTCGGACTGGCCCGGAAAAAACTCGGTGGGCCCTGACCCTCATGGGCCCCCACCGTGCCAGACCCTCTCCTGGCATTCGGCCAAAGAAAATCTCAGTGCCGAGCGACGCTGTTCGAGCATGCGCCAAATTTGTCTCTTGCGCACTGCAATACCAGCCACAGTCTCCAGGCGCCTTCAGGTGCGTCACAGAAGGTTTGGGGGCAGGAGGGGGACAGCAGTCCCGGTGTGCCCCGGGCCCCCCAGTCAGACCCTGTAATAATCCCTCCCTTCCACTTCCTGCTCCCTGAACTCCCAGGCTGTGCCAAGGAGTCCGCGGCTCTCAGCTCACTGCACTGTAGGACAGGAACCAATCAGCAGCTAGCAGGACCTGATAGGGAACTGAAGCCTGTCTGTGCTTGTGTGACTGCAGGGCTGTGATTGGCTGTCCCCCTCCTACTGTGCTTCTGGCAGGGACCGTTAGGACACACCCACCCCTCATTTGAAACACAGACAGGGACCCCTGAAAATCTATAGGGAGCTCCAATAAAGGGGCTATTTTAAAACAAAACCATCTATTACACATAACTGCCGACAAAATTAGTTTTTTTTTCATTTATCCTATATGTCTCCTTTAAAGGCCTCGGTTAATATTCCCCATATTCATATTCTTGCAAATGTTATCATTTTTAATAAAGTCAATAATAATCTTTGTAGTAGAGATTTTACTTTTGATATAATTTAAAGTGATACTGACACGTTCTTATAATAAATAACAATCTAATCGATATCACTAACAAGATAGCATGTTTTTTTTCCTCCCAAAATTCCCCTAATGTCCCCAATCCAGCACTGTATTACCTAAACACTCCAACAAGTTCAACACACTTAACAGTGCTCTTAAGTGGAAAGCCACATGGGTTATTTACAGGAAGAAAGGAAGCAGTCATTGTGCAAACTGACTCCATTCATTAAAGGAGAAGGAAAGGCATGTTATACTGCATAAATGTATAAAGGCTGGAGTGACTGGATGTGTAACATAATAGCCAGAACACTACTTCCTGCTTTTCAGCTCTCTTGCTTTCCACTGATTTTTAGGGGGGCTACATGGGTCATAACTGTTGCTTTTGAATCTGAGCTGCATACTAAGGATTAATTGCAAAATCACTGTACAGTTATTTCCCATTTGGCCCCCCTTAAAGTCGCTCAGGCTAACTCAGAGTTAGAGAGCTGAAAAGCAGGAAGTAGTGTTCTGGCTATTATGTTACACATCCAGTCACTCCAGCCTTTATACATTACATAACCAGTTTTTATATTTACATTGAACTGTTCCTTTAAAGGAATCGTGAATCATGCTGCTTTAGCAGAATTCTGCACTGAAATACATTTCTCAAAAGAGCAAACAGATTTTTTTTATGTTTAATTTTGAAATCTGACTCACCCTTTACTGCTGTACTGCAAGTTGGACTGATATCACCCCCTCCTTTCCCCCCCCCCCCAGCAGCCAAACAAAAGAACAATGGGAAGGTAACCAGATAGCAGCTCCCTAACACAAGATAACAGCTGCCTGGTAGATCTAAGAACAGCACTCAATAGTGGTGATGGGCGAATTTATTCGCCAGGCACGAATTCGAGACGAATTCCCGCAATTAGTTTTTTTTGCACGCTGGCGCCGGAATCAAAAAAAACGGATGCCGGCGTAAAATTAAATGTGCCGTTTTGCAAATTTTTTTGTAAAGCAAAACGCCCCAAATTCGCCCATCACTACTCAATAGTAAAATCCAGGTCCCACTAAGACACATTCAGTTACATTGAGTAGGAGAAACAACAGCCTGCCAGAAAGCAGTTCCATCCTAAAGTGCTGGCTCTTTCTGAAAGCACATGACCAGGCAAAATAACCTGAGATGCCCCTACACACCAATATTACAACTAAACAAAAACACTTGCTGGTTCAGGAATGAAATTTTATATTGTAGAGTGAATTATTTGCGGTGTAAACAGTGTCAATTAGAAATAAAAAATACATCATAAAAATCATGACAGGATCCCCTAAGATTTTTTTTGCAGGGGGGCCCAGCGGCACTTTGTTACACCATTGCATCTAACATTTTGTTGCAAGAGTATTTCATGTTTCTGAATGCACAAACTCCAACCAGAAAAAGATGTTGTTTTGGACCTTGTGACCTCCAGAAAACTGGTATTTATTAAAAATGTCCAGGTTCACGTCCAACAGAGACTCAGGGGGGAACTGTGACCATAATATGGTCTCAATCAATATTAACTGCAAAAAATTGGTACGCTTCATCAACTTCAAGAAATGTAATTAAAGAACATTGCTGAAACACACTGATTGGGATGACATTTTTAGAGATAAAAAGGTTGACGCAAATTGGATGCATTCGGAATTATCAGGTAATTACAGCTCCCTGTTTATTCCTATGGGAAATACATAGAAGGACACAACCTGCATGGCATATTTCAAGGGTTAGAAAAGAAATTAACAGAAAAGGACATTAACTAACGGGCCTTGTTTACGAATGTTGCAAAATTCTTCCCTTTGTTTGTCGTCTTTATTTTTTTACTAGATTTGCCCAGTTCATTTGCTATTATTTTACAGACACTATAAAGCAAATGAAGAAGACAATGCTAAAAGAAAGAGTGAAATCACTTGTTTTAAGTCAATTTAAACACATTTGGGGTTATGTTATAAAATACGTTAAGTTTGCCCAGGTGCAGTAACCCATAGTAACCAATCAGCAGGTAGCATTTACTGGTCATTAGTGTTTACCATTAGTGATGGGCGAATAAATTTGCCAGTAGTGAATTCGCTGTGAATTTCCGAATTTCGCCACCGGGGAATACATTCGTGAAATTGCTGGGAAAATTTGCTGGCGAAAAATCCATTACGTCAAAAAAAATTGGGCATGCATCAGAATAGTCACAAACATAAAAATTGTTGCGCGGCAAAATTCTGCGGGCGCCCATTGACTTTAATGCATTTGGACAAAATAGGCGCGCGTATAAAAATTGTTACGAGCGTCGAAATTGATGCGCGTCAAAATAATTTTGACGCCTATTGACTTCAATGCATTTCACACATTTTTCAACGTTTCACAAATTTCACGAAGAGAAACGGGACAAATTCACCCATCACTTTTACCATCAAATTTCTTGTGTATTACTGCTCTTTAGTGCCTTTTATTACACATAAGGGATTATTTTTCATGGCACTTCCAGACAATGTAAGTCTACACTGAGGGCGTAAACGTATAAAGCGGTAGAATTAATGTATATACGTAGCTGAGTATTTAGAGCTTTAATATAAATAAATATATTCCTGCTTTGGGTGCTACAGCCATGTTGCATCTTCAAGACATTAAAGGACAAGGAAAGGAAAAAAAATAAAATCCCATTTTTACTTTCTTTAATGAAAAAGAAACCTATCTCCAATATACTTTAATTAAAAAATGTGTACCGTTTTTATAAGAAACCTGACTGAATGCAGTGAAATTCTCCCTTCATTTACTGCTGTGGATAGGAATTGTCAGACGGTCCCTAACTGCTCTGCAGGGAAACAATCATACTTATGAACAGCAGGGGGAGCCCCCGCCTTACTTCCCAGCCATGCAGAACTCAAGCAGCTTTGTTTATGACGATCCCTAAGCAGCCCAGACCACACTGAGCATGTGCACAGTCTTAGTCTTGCAAAGATGTATAACAAAGTTACAAGATGGCGACCCCCTGTGACCAACTTTGAAAGCATAAATCATTTGTTTGATTAGGCTTGTGGTGCAGTAAGTTCATGTTTATGTTTAGTATACAAAATACAGCATTTCTAGCCTTATTCTATTTTAGACTTTCCTTGTCCTTTAAGGGCCCCAATAGAGTATGGGGGAATCTGCGCTCAGCCCAACAATGGTTATGCAGTGAATGCCTCAATCCTCTTGTATGGATGTACCGTACATCCAAAGGTATCAATCTTAGTAGAAAGTAAAAGGAGAGCACTCAAATTGCAGATTTACCTGCTTATGCTTATTTATTTCAGTCTGTGAGACACGACATGTTTCGGGCCCACACTTGAGAAAGGGCTTTTTTTGGGCCCGAAACATGTCGTGTCTCACAGACTGAAATAAATAAGCATAAGCAGGTAAATCTGCAATTTGAGTGCTCTCCTTTTACTTTCTACTAACATTAAAGGCCCCATTTATTAAACCTCTAATTTTTCTGGTCAAGTTTTTAAAGAGGAAAACTCGAATTTTTAGAGGAAAAAAACCCTAGAATTTTTAGAGATTTATTATACCCCAAAGCTGCTAAAAATCCAAAATTTAAAATATTCCATCTCAAACCTGTCGAGGTCATGTAGAAGTCAATAGCAGATGTCCCTAAAGTTGTTTCTTGACATCGTGATCTGAGCTGGATAATCAAGGTTTTCGTCTGATTAAGTCAAGTTTTTGCAGCGACAATCCAATAAAGTCGAGTTTTTGTAGCGACAATCCAATAAAGTTGAGTTTTTGTAGCGACAATCCAATAAAGTCAAATTTTCGCAGCCTCAATCCAATAAAGTCGAATTTTCTCAGCGACAATTCAATAAAGCCAAATTTTCAGAGAGTCAATTGTATTATTCAAAGTGGTGCAATTGTGTCACAATTTTTTTTGCACTCCGACTTTTTCAAAAAGAATTATTGATAAATGAATTCATTTTGTGGATGGGAGTTTGGCTGAATTTGTTTTGATAAAAAAATTAGATAAACGCCAGGTTTAATAAATAACCCCCTTAGCAACAGCCTCTTGAACACCATTAATAAAGATACAGAATAAATGATAGAGTTTCTTGTACAAAATAAAATTTCAGTCCAGTTGAAGGACGAAACAAAGATCACAATAAACCATTGCTTTCCGTTCTATTATTTGATGTGATTAAACATGTTTGAATAAATGTTGGATTGGATTGCAACAACATCATTGAATTGAAATGCAATTTCTTTTAATACATTTCCTATTTTTTTTTAAATTCGTTTTTCAGATATTCAACATAATGGAAATAGTGACTGGCAGAGAACATGATCATATGACGAGATATTTGTAATTCAATTCAACTGGTTTTGTAACTTAATTATAACTGTATTCATGTAAAGTCGCTGTAAACTGGGGAGATAAAAGAAAAAGGGCTATAGTGGGAGAGTGTTATAGTTGCAACATTTTTGAATTAGGATGAAGGTGCAGCTTGGGTAATAAAAGCTCTCCAGTTCTCCTAGACTAGATCAAAGGTGCTACATTGCCTTCATGCAATGAAAATTCTGGCGTTGGACATTGTCTCAGACCATTATTATAGTAGCATATAGAGTTTCTTGGAACATTTTTCCCAGTAGAACCCTGAGCCATTTAGGATACCGAACTTCATGGTGATATGGGTGAGGCTCCAAATCTACTTGCCAAATATTAATTTTAGTCCAGTAAAGAAGCTACAAACCCCAGGTTTTATTTTTCACTTTTAATGTGCCCTGATGGCATAGTAGAGATTTTTTTACAACCACCCTCCTACCAAACCAGGACCTTGAATTAAGTAGATAGATCTTGGGTTTTATGATCAACGAGTCAATATTTCTCAAAGTCTGTTGGGCTCATTTATAAACACTAGGCACATTTGCACATTTGCACCCGGACATTAACCCATAGCAAATAATCAGTAAGGGGCAGATTTATCAAGGGTCAAATAAAAAAACTCTGAGGGAATAGGCTGTATTAGATCATTCGAATCGAATTTGGATCGTATTCGACCGAATTTGATTCAAAGTATTTTCAAAAAAAAAAACTTGAATTTTTCAAAGTCCACCAAATGACTCCAAATAGGTTCTAGGAGGTCCCCCATAGGTTAAAACAGCAATTCATCAGGTTTTAGATGGCGAATAGTTGAAGTCGAATTTTTAAACAATACATGATAATACAATACAATACATGATAAATTTCGATATTCGAATTTGCAAATTTTTTTCAAATTCTAATCTAATTTGGACTATTCCCTAGTTGAACTGCGCTAAAATTAGCTTGAAATTCGAATTTAAAAATTACATTTTTCAACCCTTGATAAATCTGTCCCTTAATGTTTTTTTACAGGCAGCTGCAGGTGGAACAATGATAGCAATCATTTGATTAATTGCAATAGGTTACTGCCCATGGGCAGATTTGCCCAGTGTTTATCAATGAGCCCCACTTTGTCTTAGAATGGGCAGGAACAATTTTGGAAAGATGAAAAGGCCCAAACCTTTGGGGCAAAAATTAAGGGTTATCAGGTTAGCCCTGCTTTTAGGGTGAGGCCACACAGGACGTTTTGGGGAGATTTTGGTTTCCTCGTGAGGCAACTTCGGAAAACGAACCGCCGCGTGTGATTAGCGCTGGCGTTTTTTCATTTTAGCCAGCGCATATTATTATTATTATTATTATTAACATGTATTTATATAGCGCCAACATATTGCATAGCACTGTAAAGTAAATGTGATTATACAACTACATCACATGAATTACATACATAGAACATATGGAGTTACATACATCACAATCAAAACAGGTACAAAAAGGTGAGGAAGGCCCTATGCATATTCAGGGAAGGGGCTTGGGGAGATTGGTCGCGGCAAAAACGAAGCGATTAGTCGCCAGGCAACCAAATCTCCCCAAAACGCCCTGTGTGGACTTACCCTTAAAAACAAATTGCATTCATATTGCAAATCTTTGCTTACATTATTTTAATTAGATACAGATAACTGAGTTAAGTGGGTTTTAATCATATTTATACCTTGGTCTTTGTGCCTTTTCAAATCTGCTAAAGATACTGAAAAAAATACTGTATACAGTCAGGGTTTCAACAAAAGTAGAAGCAAAGAAAGTAATGTCAATGATTTAGGTTTTTTTTCTTTCCAGTTGCAGCCCAATATTTTTTTAGGGACCCCCTTATCTTAGAACAAGGTTTGAGAAGTATAAAAATACTGTTGTTCAGAAGTTTCAAGGAGAGCAAATAGTTACTATGTACAAATCTCAAAGTAACCGACCTTTAGGAATTCCCCACCAACCCCTGCTCTAGGCCCCACTAGAGGGGAACCCACAGCTTGGGAACCACTGGAATATGAGCTACAAGCACCCAAAAACCCAGATGACATCCATTTCCCCTAAATGGATCGGTGCACGTAAGAAAAGCCTTTGACTATTGCCTATTGATTATTGCAACTTGTAATCCTGGGGAACCACATTTGCAGTATGGGTACACCTCAAGTTTCCTGCACTTGCATGTGCACACACAAAAAATGATGGAGTTGGTCTCAGGTCAACGATCCAGACCCACTTCTCAACTGCAACTAAAAGTGCTCCCCCCAACCTCCCCCAATAGTGGTTACAAAGGAAAAATTCAAGGTACACGTGGTGGAGGAGATTGCATTGTCAGATTGTGGAGGCCCTCAACGTCTGGAGCGGGGGACCAAGCATTGCTTCATCAACTGTGTCACGATACTGTCGGTGAAGCAATAAATGGGGTAAGCTCCCCAACTGCATGATTTTGAATGTGTGTGGTTTTGTATATTTGCAGATGCCACATCAGGGGCCCAAGCTTAGTCCCTCGCTCTAGACATTGAGGGCCTCCACAATCTGACGATGCAATCCCCTCCACCATGCGTACCTTGAATTTTTTCTTTGGGAAAAAAAAGGAATTTTTACTTTTCCGTTAAGGGACCAAGCAAGGTCAGCAGATATCCAGTACCACAAGTGCTTGAGATCAGTGTGTGGTGGATCTTTTTCATATTCCCCTGAGGTGGAAGCCCTGGTGGGTCCCAGACCCCGCCCCAAGTCAGATGCTGCCACCCTTTCTCAAAGCCCTGTTCCTCAAATCTCTTTGTACAGGTTTGTACACCTCTGAAACAGGACTATACATATGTATGCCCCCCTATCTAGCTATCACTATGGTTCTGTAGGATTAAACCTTCTGTGAGGCCCTGAGTGGTCATTTCTTTTGGCACCATTCTAGCTTCAGCAGTTGACTAATCTGTCCTTTGCTGTTTCTATTATCAGCAGGATACATTCCCATCCCTGTCATGCAGAGGTTTAATATATTCAGAACCCAGTCCCCGAGAGACTCCTCGGAATATCTCCAGCTCTAAGCAGACAATGTATAAACAGAAGGAGCACTGGTTCAGCAAGGTCAAGCCAGTTGATGTGCGCGGCCAAGCTTTCTGCTGTGCTCGGTAACTTCAGCAATTTATCCGCAGAGATCCCTGGATTTTATTTATTTGCACACAGAGGCATCAGATAATGCACCTCGACAATTCATTATTTTATGACAGTGATTAACAATGGATACTACGTTCTGGAATCAAAATAAACACAGGCAAGCAAAAAACGAAGTGTAATTCAAATAAAAAAGGATTATTGGATGATATTTTATGCTGCTGACATGAAAAACCAAATATATTCACAATAAGAAAAGCTAACGTTGTTGAGATTTTTTTAAAGGGGAAGTTCACTGGGCAAAGCACCTATTCCCCTCTGTGAGGTTTTTCGTTGCTGATACAAAATTTGCCATACGGAATATGAAAGGCATTTTAGTGGTAACTGGTTGCTATGAAACCAGCCAAAAAATGTGCCCAGTCTTCAGTGTCTGATTTGTTTGATAGTCCAACCCCCCCTCCAAGTGATGTGCTAAAGTGGTGGTTCACCTTTAGTTTAACTTTGCTCTATGCCAATTCTAAGCTTTTAATTAGTCTTCATTATTTATTTTTTATGGTTTCTGAATTATTTTCCTTCTTCTTCTTCTGACACTTTCCAGCTTTCAAATGGGGGTCACTGACCCCACCTAAAAAATACAAATGCTCTGTAAGGCTACAAATGTATTGTTATTGCTCAATTTGGCTGGATTTGGCTGAATCCCTGAATCCTTTGTGAATGATTTGGCTGAATACTGAACCGAATCTGAATCCTAATTTGCATATGAAAATTAGGGGAGGGGAAGGAAAATGTGGGGAACAAATATTTTACTACCTTGTTTTGTGACAAAAAGTCATTTAATTTTACTTCCTGCCCCTATCTTGCATAAGAAAATTCAGAGTTGGTTTGGCCAGGCACAAGGATTCGGCCGAAACCAAATCCTGCTGAAAAAGGCAGAATCCTGGCCAAATCCCTAACCGAATCCCAAACCGAATCCTCGATTCGGTGCATCCCCAGTCAGGGTTGAATTTGTGGAATGGCCACCAATGCCTGGGCCTAGGGTGGCAGGATTTAAGGGCAAGGCCAGACGTGGCATTTTTGCAGCATTTTTACGTGTCTTTTTTAAAAAAGAACAGCCAGGCGTAAATACGCATAAACTGCACTACCACTGAAACTAATGGAAAACGCACTATGGCAATTCACACAGGGCACTTGCAAGCTGAAATCCGCCATAGGACACCAGTATTGGCGTTTTTTTAGAATACGCCAATACGTCAAGAAACTACCAAATCAATAGACTTGGGATCTGCACGTTTGAAACCACACTTTGCGTAAACACGCAGAGTATTTTAAATATGGCGTCCAAATTCTCAATGAGAACAATGAGAAGTGCATGTTGGGAAAAGAATCCTACGTGCTGAAAAACTCATGAAAAACGCATGACAAATGCATGTTGACGGTCGCATGTGGTTTCAGTGGCATATTTACCCCTGGCTGTTCTGTTTTTAAAAACGCAGCAAAAATGCCACGTCTGGCCTTGCCCTTAGCTGCCAAACCACACCCACATTGGTTCAAAAACACTGGGGACGTGCAGGAGATTAAATTGTTTTTAAAATTTCCCGTGCACCAATCCCCATTGCTCTGGTTCCAATGATGAAAATTTGAGAGAATAAAGGGGAGGGGGTGGGGTGACGAATGTCAGCAGACCTAGAGGTGCCCGCTATGTAAATCCGGCCCTGTTCCTAGTTGCTAGGGTCATTTGTACTCTAGCAACAAGACTGCTGACATTGCAAACTGAAAAGCTGCTGAATAAAAGGTTAAATAACTCAAAACCCACAAATAATAGAAAATGAAAAGCAATTGCAAATTGTCTCAGAATATCCCTCTCTACATCATACTAACAGTTAACTCCAAGGTCAACAACAACCTCTTTAAACACCCCCCACCTTCTGAATCCCTTGTCCAATACTCAACACATACTTGCCTATAGGGTTAGCAGGGGTCAATGTTTCAAATTCCTATTTCTCTTCATGTCAAAAAGGATAAGTTAAACTCGATCACAAAAGCGCTGATTTATAGTTAGAAAACAAAACTGCATTCCATCTAATGGTGTTTCTTTTATAGTAGAAGACAGGGGCTGCAGGGGATTGTTTATATCGAGGTGTTTTGGACTGAATTAAAAGCTAGAATTCACAGTTTTCTGGTTATATATTGCTACACTTTAGTATATCACTCATATATTCGAAAAAAATATTATCAGAGGCTATCTTTAATGAAAATAATAATTAGAATTCGTGATGGGGGAATTTGTCATGTTTTGCTTCGCCGAAAAATTAGCGAATTTCCCACGAAATTTGCAAAACGGGCGAAAAATTTGCGAAATGCATTTAAGTCAATGGGACGTCAAAATTATTTTGACTCGTGTTAATTTAGACGCCCGCGACAAATGTTATACGCACACCTATTTTGACCAAATGCATTAAAGTCAATGGGCGTCCTAATAATTTTATGCACTCGACTATTCTGACGCACGCCCAAATTTTTTCCGACGTGCCAGATTTTCCGGCGGCGAATTCGCATCTGGCAAATTTATCCGCCCATCACTAATTAGAATAAAAATATCTGTTAACTATTTCTGTTAATGTCTTTTTGTTGTTTTTACACCCACGAATTTCCAGAAGTTTTTAGTTGACATAATGTAAGTGAACTTCACCCCGTTGCTGTGCTGGAACATAAACATTCACTGGATCGTGATCCTGACAAAGCAATTTTAGGTTTAGGGAGCATACCTCCCAACATTTTGGAAATGAAAAGAGGGACGAGAGTTTTCTGACCACGCCCATTTTTGTGGCGACACCCCCTTATTACCATGTTCATTTAACAAAATTTGGCAGGTGAATTTCCCTTTAAGCTGTGCCAACTTTTCCCAAGGGACCTCCTTATTTTACAATTGTTACAATTACTTATTTGCTTATCTCAAAATTGTTACAAAGTATCTTTGCACCTGGTAGCTGTTCTGGGCTCTCTGCCAAAAGCCAATTAAGTTTTTTTTAAGAAACTTTTTTTCTGGCTGTTCATACTGCATACAAGTGCAATTTGCAAGCAAATCACGAGCGTAGGATTAGATTGGTGGGTTCCTGCCATCGTGGGTTCTGCCGACCCAGACCTGCTCCTGCTGAAACATTGAGTGCTACCTCCTGACCTCCCCCTGGCCCCGATTGCAGCCACAAAAATAAGGCACATGAAAAGGTCATTGGGGGTTGTGGTACTGGTGGACCTCACTTCTGGGGCAGGGGGCCCGAGGGGGTTTGTGGGGATCCCCTAAAGCAGCAGCCCCGGTGAGTCCTGAACCCACAGTCCGACGCTACAAACCATATTGCAGAATTATTCCTCTTAATTAAAGAATAAAGCGACAACATTTTAATTGTTAACAATATTTTTGTTGCGTATGTTTCAAATCTATTCCACTTCATGTCATTTTCCAGGGTACCCAGTGCTGATTTCACAGCACATATTATCTCTCAGCTTTTTGAAAAGTTTATGGATACCTGCTCATTGGGCCATTCCATTGTGTCATTCCAGTGTGCCAGTCCATTGGGTTATTCCACTGGGTCGTCCGGTGTCATTATACTGGGTCATTCTACCTTATCAGCTAGATTATTATTCAAAAGCAAAACTTCAGAGCAGCAGAACAAAAACTTTTTTAAAAAAAATTCAAATGCCACAACTAATGTAAACATAAAGCCCAACTGGATATTGACTTAGAAAAACAAGTTTATAGGTTCTCTTTCCCTTTAAATTCTTGGCTGAGAACCGTATGTATGGAGAAGGCCTAACAAAAGAACTGATAATAGAATCTGATAATGAATTGATGAATGAAGCAATCACACCAGCCCTGAACACACACCAGCAAAAAAATATATATATGAGTCTTTAAATAATTCATAAAATATGAGAAACAGTAAGTTAGCAATTTTCCCAGCGCTCCAGAAGTCTTATCTTTATCTAGAAACACCTAGGAATACCAGGGTTTTCCAGTAATCAGCAAGAACTCTGCAATTATTCTATACGGTAAAGTAATGAGAATTATAACTTAACATTTCTTGTAGGACAAAAGGAAAAAAAAAATCCAATATTACCCTAAAAATAATTAAGTCAGTTCTCTTTTTTATCTTAAACATGATTATTTTGGCCTTAAATAAAAGGATTATAAAGAAATAGACATGCGTACAAGTCGTTATCCCTTAGAAATGTTCTTATGTTACCAGCAAAAAACACTGCAGAGAATATAAAACAAATCTTTTGACTTTTACTTGTTCTCAAACCCCAAAAAGAGAACTTTTATTTCAGCAGAAATTTTCAGTTGAGCCAGTGGAATGGCAGAATGCACGTGCGTTTTGCCTCCGGCGAATAAATTCGCAAAATTTCTGCAAAAATTCACCCGCGTCAAAATAGTTTTGACAATTCCGATGACACCACAATGAAATTGACTTTAATGCCTGTCGAATTGTTGCCGGCGGGAAAATTTGCGTTTCACAAATTTTCCTCCGTTCCGCGAATTTCAAGGGAAATTCGCAAATTTTTCAGGGAAGCACGAGAAATTCTTCCGTCACTAGTAGCAACCCAAGATTTTGTTGTGATTGAATATTTTTGGAAATATGCTCAAAAATAACCCATCAATTGCATTTAACTGCAATGATAATTATAGGGTAAAACAAGGGGCATATTAAAAAAATAAAAAAATTAGGAAAATTAAAATTAGGGCTCACCACAGTTATATTCTACCACTCATTCTTATGGGATTTTTGGGAATCCACTATTTTGGGATTCGACTGACCCCAGAATCCTTTGTGAAAGATTCGGCCGAATACAGAACTGAATCCAAATCCTAATCTGTATATGCATATGCAAATTTAGGGTTGGGGAGGGCAAAAGAGTTTTGTGACGAAAAGTCATGTGATCAGTGATTGGCGATTCTGTTCAGTTTCAATTTGCTGAAAAAATTGCGAACTTCCCACAAAATTCACGAAACCGCGAAAAAATTTGCAAAACACAAATTTTGACGCCAGCGTCAATTCTGATGCTCGTGTCAATTTTGACACCGGCGTTAAAGTCGATGGGCATCCGAATAATGTTGACGGTTTTGATGTGAGCGACTTTTCCAATGCGTGTCCAACATTTTTTTAGGCCGGCTAATTTTAGCGGCAGTTTCGAAGATGTATTCGCCTGTGGTGAAACTTGTAAAATAGCCGCAAATTTGCGCCATCCCAATTTATTTGCCCATCACTACAGGTGATTTTAAGGATTCAAGTTCGGTTCGGCCAGGCACGAGCATTCGGCCGAATCCAAATCCTGATGAAAAAGTCAGAATACCAAACTGAATCCTGGATTCGGTGCATTACTTTATATCAGTGGATGAGAGTAGGAAGGCAGTGGCACCAAGTGCATATGTTGATGTAAGTACATTTAAAGAATTTTTACATTTCGTGAGTTTTACCTGCAACTGACCGTGGGAAAGTTTGGGGGGGCTGCAACTGTTCTTGCAGTCATGAATCACCCCTTAATTATTTTAAGGTTTCATATCTGTTCCACGTACCCTACAGAGATAATAATTGGTACCTGTGCTGTAGATAGGTGCTTAATATAACATATAAAAACAAATAAAAGCAACGTATTGGAAGGCCAACTTCCTGATATGAATTAACCTTTCGTGCCAAAACAGTCATTTTTTAAAATAATGTGAAATAAACTCTGTTTATAACTCTGCCATTAATAAACATGCTCCTTGGAGTGGGTACAAGGGTTTCACTTCTTTTGTGTGACCTGGACAAAAGCCACCACCTAATGAAGCCATTACCTATAGATGTCCATGCATAATGGATTCAGGTTCAAGCCGTCTAAATTCTTAGCTCACAAAGGAAACTCTATAGCCATAGTAACCCCCTCAAGTACGATGAAGTTCCAAAACAATGATCATTCTGCAAGATGATACATGCAAGGAAATACATTCTGCTAATTATCATCAGATGAACCTCATTTATCAACCTCAATGTACAAA